>NW_027397089.1:15024987-15259327 GCF_003265705.2 Callorhinus ursinus
CACGTCCTACCTTCCAGAAAGTGGTCGCTTTTCTGTTCAGAGTGTTGTTACTCTTCTTATCTTCCATCTCCTGTTGAGTTTGTAGGTGTTCAGAGTGGTTTGATCCCTATTCAGCTGAATTCCTGAGACCAGACCAAATCCAGGTCTCCTACTCCTCTGCCGTCTTGCTCCGCCCCGCCCCCCCGTGCTCAAATTTTATTGCTTTTTGTCTCCCTTTCCCCAAGCGTGCTTATTTTTGCTCTTAGTTGCATCATTTCTATTTCCAACTTTATTTGGTTTAATTTGTTTCTTTCCCAAGTCTTAGGATGGTATCAGTTAACATATACATTCAGAAAGGTATATTTTCTTTTAAATATTATTTTGGTAATATCTTATGCATTTTGATGTGTTTTCTTTATATTTTTATCGTTCAAATATTTTGATATCTTATCTCTGTCTTAAATAAGATTTTGAAGAAGTAGTTTTAACTTATTATTAGATAACTATGTTTTTGTTTGGTTTTGTTATGAATATTGCAAATGTAGTGCAAATTTCTGTCTTTTGGCATCTTCCAAGTAAATACTTGGACTTCAGAATAGCATGTATTTGCAAACACTTACCAAGCCCCTAAAATGTGCCAAGTACTACTAAAATGGAATAAGCATATTCCATATTTGGAAGCTATTTCCTTTCATGTTTTAAGGTATTTACTATTGTGTCCTCTTTCTCTGGTGTCATCATTTTTTTTCCTTTTTACTAGATTATTTTCTTTACTCTACCCGAGTGTCTCCCATCTTGAGTGGGGCAGAAAGACTCTGGGGACTCAGTGTGTGTCCTAATCCCCCAAAACTGTGTATCTTTTATGTTACATGGCAAACAGGATTTTGCAGATGTGATTAAGCCTTAAAATGGGGAAATTATCCTGAATTATCCTGGTGGGCCCAATGGACACACGAGGGTCCTTCTAAGAAGAAAACAGTAGGGTCAGAGCTCGAGAAGGGGATTTGATGACAGAGCCAATGATGTGGAGCCATGAACCAAGGAATGCAGGCCAACTCTAGAAACTGGGAAAGACAAGGAGATAGATTCTTCAATGGATCCTCTAGAAAGAATACATCTTTGCCAACCCATTTTAGACTTCTGAGCTCTAGAACTGCAGGATAATATATGTACGTTTTTTTTAAGGCACTAAGTTTATGGTGATTTGTTACAGCAGCAATCCCTGTGCAATCAAGTTTCAATATATTTGCCACATAGGCACCCCGTTTAAGAATAAATGTGCCTTTTGTTGTCTTTCTGTCATTTACTGTTTCATTAGAATTCTTGTGCAGATACAATGATAATAAACTGCTCCGTGGTTGTGAAGGAGTAATGCAAGAGCTATGCCCTAACTTTTAAGTTACTAGTATTTTTGGGTTTAGGTGGACCTGTTATAAGCCACAGCTTGTTCAAGTTATTTTTTAAATTTAATTAAGGCTAATTTTGTTTTACAGGAAAATTTAGTTTCCTTACTTACAGTTAATTTTTTACTTCACTCACTTGCATTATTCATTATCTATTCATAAATTAAAATTTAATGATGCCATTCTTTGCTTTTGCTTTTCATTTATGTGATATCTCAATGGACATTAAACTTTTTAAACACGATATTTTGTTTCACACTGATTTGGAAGATTTCAAGGTATCAATATTTGAGTATATATCCCTATCTCCAAAATTTCCATTTCCATTAAATATCATAATTGTTTAGTTTGCTTTGGTTTCAGTACATCTATTTCATGCATTCTATTCTTGGTTTCCTTCCTGATTCTGCCATTATTCTCTCAAGAAATCCTAAAGAGAAAGAATCGAATTTGTTCCTACTAGTGAATCCCATCAAGTTTTACAATGACCTATATTAAATTAACTACCACATTCAGTAACAAAGCAATACATTTTCACTCCCTTTTTTGAAAAGTAGGAGTTCCTAGTCTTGATCTACATTACTCTTTCCAATCTTGTAAATTTTAATATGGTAATGATAATGCTAAAGCTAATGTTTATTGAGTACTTATCATGTTCCAGTGACTATTTTAAGTACTTTCTTCCTTAATTCATTTCACCCTCGCTATAACCATATGAGCAAGTATTATTCTTGTCCCTAGTTACAGATAGAAAAATTGAGCTGCCGAGAGTTTAAATTGCCCATGGGCATAAAATTTGCATGTGGCAAAGTTGGACTTTGAACCCTGAAATTCTGGACTCAAAGTCTACGGGTGTAACTGCCACAGTAAAACACTTATCTGAA
Organism: Callorhinus ursinus; assembly: GCF_003265705.2. Classification (NCBI taxonomy): domain Eukaryota; kingdom Metazoa; phylum Chordata; class Mammalia; order Carnivora; family Otariidae; genus Callorhinus; species Callorhinus ursinus. The sequence continues at coordinate 15,027,254 of NW_027397089.1, forward strand.
ACTTAATAACATATTATTCTGGTTTATTATATAGATTATGTATTTTTCAAGTGTTAAAGGAGCATTTATTAATGTGAAATCTTAACTAGCCTCCCCCTGCCAAAATCAATACATTTTAAAAGTAGAAAGTATACAGAGATTGTTATAATCAATTTGGAATATAATTTGTAGTATCTTTCCAAGTTGAAGATGTGCATCACCGAAATACCGTATAAAATTCTTCTTCATGTGCATAAGGAAAGCTACACAACACTGTTTATCCTTGGAAAAATTGAAGAGAACTTAACCGTCCATCTACAGAAGAATAGATGCTGGATCATACATGCAATATAAAGTTCTGTAGCAGTTCAAATGAATAACCTCTGGTTATTTGGAACCATGAATGGATCTAAAAAGTATAAAATTAAAAAAAGTAAGAATAAATAAATAAAAAAATTTAGCTAAAAAGAAGCAAGGATAAAAAGGATACAGTATGATACCATTTATATAAACTTAAAAGGAAATAATATATTTTGTTAGCAGACACAGAATATACCCCATGAAATTTTTCTACATGAAAATGATAAATATTAAATGCACTTATAATGCTTACCTTATGGAAGGTAAGGGCCATATAGGCCATATTCCTTGGTTACCTAAAGTAAAACTCACTAACAATTTTAATAAAAATTCCTCAATCACTTAAACACTTAAAACATCCCCACAAATTACCATAGGACAAAGAACAAATAAAAATTCAACAGTTAACAAAGAAAAAATATATATAAGTCATATTACAGCTTATGTGATTTGGCCAGATATACCCAGGAGTAAACACTTCCACATGTTTTGAAGATTAAAAAAAAAAAAAGAAATGAATCAAGTTTTCAATTAAAAAAGATAGAAATAAAAGAAAAAGAATGAAATTTAAGGAATCCAAGTGCAAGGAGGTTATATATATATTAACGTAGAACATTAAAAATAAGATAGACTTAGGGGCACCTGGGTGGCTCAGTTGGTTGAGCATCAGACTCTTGATTTCGGCTAAGGTCACAATCTCAGTGTCTTGGGAGCAAGTCTCATGATGGGCTCCACATGGAGTCTGCCTGAGATCCTCTCCTTCTTCCTTTGCCCCTCCTCCCACTAACTCTCTCTCTAATAAATAAATCTTTAAAAAAAATAAGATAGAATTAGAAAAGGAGTTATAATTAACTTGATAAATACATACAAGAACTAGTTTTTAAAAATAAGCCAAGCCAATGGAAAACCTAAAAAGGAACATACAAACTCAGTTTGTAATGAGAGAGAATTTAACAATAAATGAAGAGTAGACAGAAATCATAAGGGATTTTATGCCTATTAAAGCATACAACCTAAACATTTCAATGACATGAATAACTTTCTGAAGAAAAAGTATTAATATTTACTCAAGATGTAGAACACCTTTCCAATGTAATCGTTAGGAAAGAAATTTTAAAACAGCCAATTATTTAAAAATATAGGCTCCAGGGGCGCCTGGGTGGCTCAGGCATTAAGCGTCTTGCCTTCGGCTCAGGTCATGATCCCAGGGTCCTGGGATCGAGCCCCATATCCGGCTCTCTGCTCCGCGGGAAGCCTGCTTCTCCCTCTCCCACTCCCCCTGCTTGTGTTCCTTCTCTCGCTGTGTCTCTCTGTGTCAGATAAATAAATTAAAAAAATAAAATAAAATAAAAATATAGGCTCCAGAGTCACAAAGTCTTTGAAATCATCCATTTAAATTTTCAAGGAATACTTCATTTCAATAAACACTCCAGAGCCCTGAAAACCCGTGTGTGCTGTGTGTTCTTCGTGTGTCCCTCAGATTCACTTTCCTTCTCCAGCCTGCCCTCTGCACCACACTACTGCATCGGAAGACTTCCTGGCTGTCTGCTTTTGGATGGGGTCCAGCCACAAGGGAAACCCAGCAGGAGGCAGGAGGCAGGAAAGAAAGGAAGGCTGCAGGATTTATTCCCTTGGGTCCCCTCCTGAGGAGCTTACTGCTTGAGACCCCCCCAAATGAAGATCACAGGTTTTCTCAAAGTGATCATTTTCAAGTTATTCTCTCATTCCAGGTTCTGGTGACTATTCCTTTCTAAGATCCAGGTGTGTTAGCAGCCCTAAAATACTGCGGTAGAGCTCCTGTCTCCCCCTACTTCCTGCTCACCTGTCTGTAGTTTGTAACTTTATTAATCTGTTTTGGAATTATCTTTTTTTTTTTTTAAGAGAGAGAGAGAGAGCGTGTGCACGAGTGGGGGGCCAGGGCAGAGAGAGAAAGAGAGAATCTTGAGAGGGTCCATGCCCAGTGCAGAGTCCCATCCGGGGCTCAATCCCAGGACTCAGAGATCATAACCTCAGCTGAAATCAAAAGTTGGTAGCTTGACTGAATGGAACACTCAGGTGCCCCCAGAATTATTATTATTATTTTAAAGATTTGATTTATTTGTCAGAGAGAGGGAGAGCACAAGCAGGGGGAGAATCAGCAGAGAGAGAAACAGGCTCCCTGCTGAACAAGGAGCCCAGTGTAGGTGGGACTTGATCCCAGTACCCTGGGATCATGACCTGAGCACAAGGCAGACGCTTAACCTACTGAGCCACCCAGGTGTCCTATGGAATAATCTTAATTTGACCAAATGATATTTATTTCTTGCTAGCACCCTAATACAATAAACAAATCATTTAATAAAGTACACATATGATACCAAAACCTGAAAAAGTGCACAAAAGAATTATCAACTAATCTCACTTTTCATTAGAAAGAGAATTCTAGATTAAATGTTAATAAATTCATATACTCTACCGTGGTGAAAAACTCACCATGAGTAACTAGTTTGATTTAAAAAATCACAAGGATGGTTTGATATTAATGCATTTATTTCATATCAATAGATTAAATAAGGAAAAATAATCTTGATACTGAAAAAGTATTTAAGAAAATCTAATGTATTTATTATTAAAAATCAATCAATACTTTCTTTTTAAATTATGTTCAGTTAGCCACTGTATAGTACATCATTAGTTTTTGATGTAGTGTTCAATGATTCATTAGTTATGTATAACACCCAGTGCACATCACAACACATGCCCTTCTTAATACCCATCACCCTATTACCCCCCTCCCCCGGCCCCCTCCCCCCATCCCCGTCCCTTCTGAGACCCTCAGTTTGTTTCCCGGGGTCCATAGTCTCTCATGGTTTAAAAACTAATAAAAAACTGTCTCAAACTAAAAGCTACATCATTCTTAATGATGAAACAAAAGATCTTTTCTTATTATTGAAGTATTTCTTGCCACTATATTATTTCATAGTATTACAGGAGACCAATGCAGTTAGACGTAACAATAAAAGCTAGAGTGTTTTGAAGGAATGAGACAAATTATGATTATTTGTAGATGATAGATTTTTTTTTGTATAGATACCCTAGAATTAAGTAATCTAGCTAAAGTTACTGGATTTAAGAAAATTGTATGAAATTAATAATCATTAACAATGTAACAACCACTTAAATGAAACAACAGGGGAATTTCACAGCTGCAACAGAACAGATAATAAAATCAGGAATTAACTTGAGAAATGTAAAGAAATATAAAAAAAAAGTAACATTTACCTGCTGTACATGTAAGGATTCTTCAATAGATGGAAGATATACATATTGTAATACTTGATGAGAAGAGAGTATATCATGATGTTTAACACCAGGGGTGTGGATTCAAACTGGCCCAAGCTTGGATTCTGGCTCATTCACTTATGAGCTGCTTAAAGTTCTTGAGCTCAGTTTCAGTATTTATAAATCAGGGACAGTAATGATACTCCCCAGGGTTTTTGTGAGTATATAAAGTCACAAATTTTTGTGAAGCTCTCAGCACAGTGTCTAGAAAATTCTAAGGGCTCGAAAATGTCAGAATGCCTGAATTTTCCTCACACTCAATGATAAGCTTAACAGACTCCCAATCAAATTTAAAAATAATTTTTCAAGGGGGAGCTTGACAAAAAATTCTGATGTTAACGTACAAGAAAAGAAGTAGGTAAGAACGGTCAAAAACTTTTTGACAAAGATGAGTTAGGCTGATGTCCTAAAGTGACATATTTAAAAATACGTGACAAGGATTTGAGGAAAGGAAAACAGAGAAGTGGGAACAGACACAAGTATATGGGAGGATTTAATATATCAGTTAATGGGGTAAGTAAGCATATTCACCCAAATGGCATTGACACTTTGGGTGGTGAAAAAAAAGGCTTAATAACAATTTCACACAAATTGACCAAATAAAATCCACATAGTTAAGATTTTAAAGATGTACCACCACGCTATCAAATCACAGGGGAAAAATGTGTGTAATTTGATTTAAATTCCTTATTGAAGTACCTTGCTGTACATTGATAAGTGTACTTTAACTTTCTTGATAGATTGTTCAGGTTCTCCAGGTGTTAAAATAACCTATCTTTATAAGAGCAAATTTACTTGCTTGGAGACTTCCTGCGATGGCTCCATTTTTTCATTTTAAACTTGGACACATTCTACTTCAAATTTGCTACAGTAGCTGCATGGTCACATGCAAAGTCATTCGTATTTGGTGCTTTTGAATAGTTGCCTCCTTTCTTCCAGGCAGATTGTAAGATCCAGCCTCGATTTACATTTAAAATCTTGACGTTAGGACTTACAAAGTTTGTACTCATACAAAAGGTGAGTTTGGGTAGTCAGAGGGTTTCTCCCATCTCTATATCCCACAGACTTTAAAATTGAACTTTAGAACCGTTTTCCCTCCATTCTGGGAGTAATCCATTTAGTTAAAGATGGGACTTTTTCCCCCCATAAAGTGGCTGTCTCAGCAGTACTACACAAGAGGGTTTCTTTCCCTTCAAGAAAATGGTCTGCTATTTCTATCTTTCAAGCGGCAGGGGCTGACTGTTCTACTGCAGCATCACTAGGACCTCCTACAGAGCTTTGTTATGATGATACAGTCCATTTCTCACCCAGAGTGCTCCATTTCACTCTCATGATGGTTTTCTACTCCTGGCTCTGAGGTGACATTTCATAGTCTTTGCCTCTTTAATTCTTAAAATGGCAGAAACTTGGGACAGCCTGGAGAGTCACATCTGACACTTTCATTTCCACTGGAAAGGGACTAACGAAATGCTGGACTAAAAATAGAACTACAGTGCCTAGAACCTATGGGGCATGGTCGCACTGGTCAAAATGCTATGGTACCTTTTAATGGTAGGAAACTTGAAAAGTTGGAATGTCAGAAGAAATGAAGATGATGACATGCCTGGAGAACATACGACACAAAGCATAGGTGAAGGAACTGGAGAGATACAGCCTAGGAAATGAAAGGCTTCACTTGTGATTATAAGGCAAGAATATTGTCAAATGCTATATTGAAGAGAACGCGGGACTTGAATTGAAATAAGGAGTTCTGTAGTGCGTTTGCCATTGACTCGCAAGCACAGTGGTCCTGGGGAAAACCCTTAATCTCTCAGGGCCTCAGTGTTCTTTATAAGTTGAAGGTGTTGGATGAGATCACCTCTGTATTTTTATGATACTATCATTTCACTCTCTTTCTTGTAACACTGGAGTTGATCTATGATTTTTTGGCATTATTTTTTACAAATGTAGACCTCGTTCTTTCAAAACAATGTTTACTGGGATTTCCATTATATACAAAAGATAAAAAACAGGGCCTGTCTGCTTGAATCAATGACAAAGAGCTACAGAGTTTCCTCTCCACATGGCCCTAGCGCCTGCCTCTTCTTGAGTAGCAATGTAGATGCTTCCACAGAACCTCTTTATGGAGAAAACAGTCTAAAACCACATTGGGTTAAAAATGAACATTGACTTTGTAGGCCAAAGTGTCTGAAATTGCCAATTCTGGCCTCCACAATGGTCAATTATCAGTAACTTCGGGTGGTTCGTCCCCATATAGAGGCTGAGTGGGGTTAGAGCTTTCCCTTTTCTGATCTTTGTATCTGTCCCCTAAATGAATTTAGGATTCAATGCCTCCATAACTGATTGTTGTAGAAAAATAGAATTCCCAAAACTTCATACCCCTCATTAAAACATCTTACTCCCACTTCAGGTGGAAACAATTCACCTTGCTATAGCAATGAGAAAAATGTATATTGTAGTATTTGGTCTGCCCTAATGTTCATAATTATGATAGTTTTCTTTAATTGGCTTATGATAAATTAAGTGAGAAATTTTCATAATAGGAAATATTTTAAGCCCTTAAGGAAGGTTTTCATGGTATTCTGAATACAGAAGCAGAGCTTAATAATATTCACTAATACTACTATTATTATTTACTAACTGTATGCATATATGGGTTTTACTTTGCAGATAATTTAATCAATTTCATAGTAGGACATTTGCAACTAAGAAATATCCCAAGCATCTTCAAAATCACTGATACTTGTAGCAGTGATTGGTTTCTTTTAAATCTGTTTTAAATGGATTGTGAAATGCAAACCCAACTCCAGAGGATGAAATAGCATCTTCTTTCATGAAGAGTACACAGATTAGAACAGTTAATGTTGACGTGACTTCAATCCAACCTTTTGTTGAAGAGAAAAATGTTGACAAAAGTTATAATATGCTTAAATGAAAATGAACTTCAAATAGAATCTTAATTATTAAAGTAACTGGACTGAAAAAGACTATGATAGCTGACACAGTAGTTAATTTTTCAGAAAGTACCATGGAATAAATTTACATTCTCAAGTTAGGCGAGAAATAATAGCACAAAATATATGAAGCCCTCTTGGTTTTAACATATTACTTTCTGGGACTGTAGATAGACAAGCAGGAAGGTGACTTTAATACAGATGCACTTGAGTGTTTAATTCATTAACAATCCAAGAAGGAATAATAAATACTTCAAATAAGCTGTGCTTTTCATATCTGCTCACTAATGAAATTTTAATTAACTGTGGAACCAATTATAAGATTTTGTATAAAACGTTGCAAGATTAATTTTTTTAAAATGGAAATTAAAGCATTCAAGCAGTTTTCCTACTAGGCTTTCTTGACACTTTCCTTCTTTGTTTTTCTTCAATTTTTATCATAATAAATATGAAGAATATGTAAGTATTTAGGCTTGAAAAATCAAACCCACTTTTATTTATATGTTTCATATATGTAACAATTAAAAAAATATAACATTATGTATCACTTCATTTAGATAAATCCTTAGGCAAAGAAGGACTTTCTTCTACTTAGTAGGCCCTAAATGAATTAATTGGTTCCTTCATATGGAGGTCCATGAAGCAGTCAGAAGCCTAGGAAGCAGACATCAGCCTAAAGTGTTTTTAAATAAAATTCCTTTTATTTTCCTATCAAAAATATTAAGTAGTAAGCAGATATTGCTTAGAGTGGTTTTTTAGCTGTACAGGCAGAAGGTTATTTCCTGGAGTTATTTCAAATGATTGAACAGGGAAGATGCTCCCCCTGTTCTGCCCTCGTAGAAAATGCGTCACCCCACTTCTATCACACACCCTGTTCAATCCTTGTCTAAGAGGCAAACTCAGGGGCTCCTGGGTGGCTCAGCTGGTTGAACATCTGACTCTTGATCTTGGCTTAGGTCTTGATCTCAGGGTCCAGAGTTCAAGCCCCGCTTTGGGCTCCATGCTGGGGGTGGAGCCTGCTTAAAAAATAAAAGGGGCAAACTCAGTGGAGTATATTGGTCACTACTTACCGGAGGGTGAGATGACCTTTTTTTTTTTCACCTTAAATGATTGGGAGTAATGACCCTCAATTACAACTTTTTCTCTTTTTCTTTTGTTTGTCACATAAAGAAGTGGACACCTTCTGTTCTTTCATAGAAATGTTATAAAGAAGCAAGTATGCAAAACCTTTTGTGACATAAAGTGAGACACAAAAACTTTGCCAGATATCTCATGCTTTTTTTCATTCTCTCATTACTAGCTTTCTATTTCTAGGGAGCTACAACCAGATGCACAGCCTTATGATGATAGTCCTACAACTAGATGCATAGCCTTATGATGATGGTCTTCCAACTTCCAACCAACTATGAGTACCTTTGGGAGTTTGCAAAGACAGTTAAGGGAATTATTTTCTAGATCCTCAATTTCCATACATATTTTTCTTAAAACATACTTGAAGAGAACCTTCTTGCATATTCAGGCCGATTCTCTTTTGCCACCTTTCTTTTCATTAAAGCTATACTGTGGGCGCCTGGGTGGCTCAGTCATTAAGTGTCTGCCTTCGGCTCAGGTCATGATCCCAGGGTCCTGGGATTGAGCCCCGCATCGGGCTCCCTGCTCAGCAGGAAGCCTACTTCTCCCCTCCCACTCCCCCTGCTTGTGCTCTCTCTCTCCTTCAAATAAATAAATAAATAAATAAATAAATAAATAAATAAATAAAAGCTATACCCCCCACCGTATGAAACAAAGGCACAGCCTACACCCAAATCTTACTATGGTACATTTCCCCAGGATGTAAAAGGTTCTAGGGCTGTAAGCAAAAGGTTGGTTGAGTGTTGTCATGTTATGAATTTAGGTACATGGTAGAGTGGGGTTATTGGGAGTAACTTTGCTTTTTTCTGTTGCCTTGAGAGGTATGGAAGAACGCATTATTCTTGAGAGTGTCTTGAGAACAACGTTTGCCATTTGAAGGTAACTGATTCTTTCCACTTATTTTCAGTAATCATCCTCAAGCCAGTCCATTAGCTGGAAATGAAGAGCCAAAGGATTAAAAATTGGACAGTTGATTTCAACATTATCAAATTTTTTAAGATACTGGGTTAAACCTGTAAATGTACATTTTATGTGATTTCTTTTAGACTGGTGTTAATTATTTACTAATGTAGTTAAACTTATTTTCTCAAATCATTTCATAAAATATTTATTCTGATTTCAGTCTAATCTCTTTTGTCTATAAAATATTTAATATTTTCTACTTCCTATTAGCAAAAAATACAACCATGTTCTAATTTTTGGACTAATTTTTAGCAGTACATATCATTTCTTTCATGAAATACATAGGGAATTTTGATTCTGGGATTTATGGTATTTTATACATAGTTTTTATTTAATTATACACCAAATGTACACATTTACCAAAGGAATACTATACCTGATATCTTACTCCTCAGTTCATAAATAACTCATAAATTTACACATAACAGGCTTGTATATTGAGAAATAAAAATGGCATATTATCACGCTTTCAACTTATTAGAATATGGATAAATTAAATTATATTAGATATGAAAAAATTTAATCTTAATGACTACATTTAGTAATCTGTTACAAGATCTGATTCCTAATTAAATTCACAGAATTTTTATATTTCTAAAAATATGTAATAACACTTTTATTGGAAGTGAAAACTTGAAGTCAAGTTTTTTTTTCTGCCCTGGTTGATTGGTTTGACAACGGGGGTTTGTTTTGCTAATTAGGTTGTAAGCTAGACGTTTTCCACTAATCAAATGAGTTAACTCTGCAGCTCCCAGACTTTGATAAGATAAAACCATACTGTTGAAAAAGATTGTTGCACTAACAAAGATGTATTGAATTTAATATTTCATTTTTCCTCTCCCTGTGTGAGTACATTGGATTAATAAAATACCTTTAAGTGAAAGAGTTACAACATAAGGCTAGTCATTGGATGAGTCTTGGTAAAGCCTTTGTTCTCCTTCAAGAAACTGAGAGTGTCAATACCTATAATAAAGCCCTCGTAAATAAGTTGGTTCTAATCTTCGCTTTTAATACAACAGAAGGGCTACCTGACAAATTATGAATTGATACAGTATTAAAATATTTTTTGATAATAGATTACTGTGTGATTTTGCTTAAAATTCAGAATAACTTAAAGAACAGAATCATATTGTTCATTGTTATAAAAAAACTTCTCATTCCTATTACTTATTTATCTGAAAATTTGTTCATTGCTTATATTTATGAAATAAAAATAAGAATAGATTTTATGCTGAGCCCTCTCTCTTTCTAACAATAATATTCATTCATAGATATGTAAACTAATTGGAAATAAATTAGCTTGATCCATATCATTATGAGGTGAATTTCCAATAAATTTTATTTTTATCTTTAATAATCATTCATTTGTAATATATTTATGTTTTTGAATAATTATTTATAGAAGAAATTTAAAAAACTTATAGACTCTATGGGCACAGGAAAAAATTACATATGTATTTTTGTAGCAAAGATGTATTATACTTTCTAACGTAAAAGACTTTGAGTAAAAGCCTTTCTAGCATAAAACTATATTACATTAGTGTAAAATATGTTGGTGAAATGAAATTCGAAAGTTCAAGAAGATAAAGGAACTATATAAAATTGGCCAAGTGTTTGTTCATTTACCTTTTAGATAAATCCAGCATATTTAGATTCTACTGGATATTTTTAAAACTTGGTATGAATATTTTATTTCAAAATGTCAATATTTACAATATGTTTGAAATTACATGCAACTGTTTAAACTTTTTATGAAAAATCAGAAGTGTAACTTATGAATGTACAGGTGGATATATACTTTTGCAAAATTCTTTTGCGGATTTTAAAGATTTGTAAGCTGAAGACTTTGTTCGCTTGATGACATGCCCTCTTGATGACAACTTTTAAAGCCTTTTTGTCCATTGCAGGATCTATTCTCCCCTCACTAGTGGCCCAAATGCTTTACCTCCAAGAAAGACTGTGGAAAGGACTTCGGAATTCTCATATTAAGGATCAACTGTTTGGTTTAACATGCCAGGAGCATCAGTCTACCCTAGGGGATTACCATCTACCCTGGTCTCAACCACAAATCTACATTCCAGTGTCTCTTAGACAATACCAGGTCCTTTCCTACTTTGTTGCCTTTGTTGATTATGTTTCTTGTGCCTGCAGTCACCTCACTGTCCAAGGCAAGAAACCCAGAACGTGTAGGAAGATTGACTTTATTTAGAATATTGCAAAAGGAGAGCACCCCATATCTGAGGATCAGGTCTTGGCAGAGTGGCTTTGCCTCAGATTTTATAGAGAAGTTATAGGTGGAGTAATTGTACAGTTGGGATTGGTTTTTGAAATAAAAAGGAGTTAGTTAGATGAACAAGCAAAGTTTATTTATTTATTTTTGTCAATCTAGCTTTGGGGGTACAAACAGTTTAGGCAATCATTTATGAGACAAAAAAAGAATTTTGAGGGTTGGTGTCTTGTCATACGTCAATAAGAGAGTCATCCGAGATTCTTGTGGGAGTCAGGAGAAGGAAGAGTGTTTTCTTTTTTTTTCCTTTTTAAGGATTTTATCCATTTATTTGAGAAAGAGAGCAGGAGTGGAGGGGGTGGGGTGGCCAGAGGTGGGGGTGGTGGTGCGGTAGAAGGGTAGAGGGAGAAGCAGATGCCCTGCTGGGCAGGAAGCCCAGTGCAGGACCTGATCCCTGGATTCTGGGATCATGACCTGAGCTGAAGACAGATGCTCAACCAACTGAGCCACTCAGGCATCCAGGAAGAGTGTTTTCTAAGTCAAGCTGAAAAAAAAGGTAGTTCTTTGCAGTAAGCCCTTTCCTGGAACACAACAGGGTGAGGGTTTTTGGAAAACAAAAGGTTGGGAGGATTAACCATCTTTATTTTCTAGGACCACAGGACTTAGGTAAAATCTATATTGTCACCACCTTTGTCTAGCAAACTCTTGGTAAACCTTTGAGTTTCAGTTACTTCCTTTGTCACATCGTCATCGTCGGTTCTCCAGAAAGCAAACTGAGACAGATTTGCTTGCAGGATGTTTACTGGGAAGTCCTTTTGGAATCAACTCCTGTGGGAAGCAGGTGAGGAAGCAGTTTTGGGTGGAGCAGGGTTCAGCAAAGCAAATCTGGCTCATAAACGTTATATAAGGATGCAGAGTTGTCCTGAATTAGTGGGAGGGGGTGGGGTCTCCGGGCTCAGTCCACGCTCCAGTTCTGGGGGGAATGGGTGTGTCCTGCTTGGGGTGGTGGCAGCATCCACTATACAAGCCTTCCTTACCTTTCCCAGGGAAAGTCTGTTACTCTCATCTGTTCTCTCCCCGTGCGTAGTTTATGATTCTGCCTATCATGTACTTAGTTCTTGATATGTCAGTATCTTTGACTCAGCTGGGACCTACTCACACACAGGAAAAGTGGCCTATTTTTTTCTTGTGTTTCTAGTGCCTAACACAGGGCTTGGCATGAAGAATGGGCTTACTAAATATAACTGAATGAAGGAATATTCTTGCTTTTCCTAAGACTGAAAAATAGAAAATAAGCTGTTTAGGAGATCATAGAATAATTCATTGGAAGGGTCTTTTAAAATTCATATTTCTTACAAACTAGACCTTCGTTTATTTTCATGAAGTGGATAGGAATAGGTTCTTGACACCTGAATACAAGAAAAGTAGAATGTCCAATTTCAATCACAGAGCTGGAGCTGGGAGTAATTCCTCCTTTGTTTGCGTAAGCAGCCCTATCAGTGCTCCTGACACTTCTTGCCATGTGTTAGAAAGAGTATATTTCTGCCGGGCTTCCATTTAACCTCACTTGTCTCTACCTTCAAAACACAAAACCCGCCATCTCCTGCCATTCAGGAATAAGCCAACTTAATTCACTTTCTCTGGATCTGAATCAGAAAAATGACAACAACAACAACAACAAAACAAACAAACAAACACAAAAAACTGTTAATTCTAGGACAAGGGATTCCAGAATTCAAAACTCTTCCTTCTCATAAAAATATTACTTTTTCATTCTTTTCATTGTTTGGGTCTATAGGAGCAAAAAGCAAAAGTACTAATCTCTCAGTAACACTCTCTTAAAATTATCATCTCCAAATGGTGGAAAACGTGAAGTTTCATCATTAAATACTAATAACTATCGCTCTTTATAAGGACACTAATTATATGACATACAATTATTCCTGTTTCCTCAGCATCGCACCATCAGGATTTTGGAGAACAGGGATCATCACTTGTGTTACCTTTCTAATTCCACAGTTCCTGGTACAGTGGTGTTTTCAGAACAATGACTTGTAGAATAAGTTGATGAAATGTAAATTCTATATGTCATAAATCCAATGCTATGAAACATTACAATCAATGATTTATATTTTGTTTCACCAATGGTAGATGAATTCATCTTGATTTAGAAATTCCTATGTTATGTAGACCTTTGGAAAGAGTTTACTGTTGGCATCATGTGAAGTTTCTCCATGGTCACTTTCCCAAGAGAAGGTTAATAGGATGGGAATGCAGAAGAGGGGAACAGTTTTATTTGATGGATAGCATACATACATTTCTAACTCTGGATTTAGATGGATGGCCATGGCAGATGGGTTGGAAGGGAATTTTGCATCCTACTGACTCCATAAGATATTTTCTCAGCTGTAGTCATTCCAAACATCTTTTGGCTTCGGTGTGTAGGAGCCACATTTTAGTAGTATGCTTAAAATGTTATTGTATATATTTTGAGTTTGGCTATAGGGAGGCCCATAATATTTCCTACTGCTATGGAAATAACTGTGGAAATACACTGTATTCCCCAGAATCACATATCTTGGGGTAGATGTAAATTGGCTGTCTAATATCAAGTCTTGCACTCTCTGTTCTTTGTGCCAGAAACTCCAGGGCATCCCGAAAATACATGTGATTGTGTGGAAGGGCACCAAGCGTCTCCAATACCTATTTGAAAAGTGTCACCTCATTTTCTGTTATACTGTCATTCCTCAGAAAAATATCACTAGTAATTTTACAGCTAAATTCCTCTGAATGCAACACTCTGCTTAAAGATAAATGGATTTTATCTTTGTGGTTTTGCTTTTTTCTGCCATATTCATTGAACTATAATAAGTAAAAATTTAAAAATGAATAGTTCACCAACTTCTTTCTGCAAATTTTCTTCACCATCAGGAAATAGGTGAGGCAACAAGATAGAAATGAATAATACTGAGGATCAGAACGCGCGAAACTGGAGAAGCAGGTAATTTATGTACTCTGCAAAGCAGTTTTATTAAACAGAAAATTGTTACATTTTGTGCAAGTCACAGGAAAGCCAAGCTCTAGCTTTATGGTCAGACTTTCATAATCTTCCAAGCTGGTAAGAAATGCTGACTTTCCAATTTCGCAGTTGGAACCCTACACCCGGTATAAGTCCTGGTCCCCGTCGCTCTCTTTTGAGCAATACCTCGGTACCAGGGGCAGCTATGAAGCCAAACTCACCTTTTAATCACCTCGGGGCAAAACCAGAGATGGACTTCTTTCCCAGTTTCACTTTGTAGTTATGATGAGGAATTCGACCTCAGACACATGAGGGGCATGGTGCTTGCTGCCTTGGTTCAGAACACAGCCATGCCCATTTCTCAGCCTCAGTCTTACTACTGTTCATCTCTCAAGGTGACATGAGCTGGCAATGAAGTGTGGTGCCTTCTAAACCCCCCCGCCCCAGGCGAGTGAGGGGAGTGGGGGACCTGCAGGAGGATATTTTGGCTCATATTTAGGGGGCTTTAAGTTCCTGCTACTTCTGAATAACTGTTTTTACTTTTGTTTATTTTCTCTTTCCTTTCCTTTTTTTGTGTGTTTGCCATTGTTTCGTTGTGGCTTATTACTATTATTATATTTTCATTTGTTTCCTTGTTTCTTTTCTTTTGGTTTTTTAACTTACCCCTGTTACCTATTTACCTTATTCCCCATTTCTTTGTACCTGCCCTGTGTAGGAAATCATTCAAATACATTTGGTGTGTGTGTGTGTTTTAAAGTGTGTTCTTGAAAAATGTGTATTACTTGTGAGCATCTATTTTTAATTTCTGCATTTGTTATTGTGATAGAAATCACATTGTGTCTTACTCTTTGTTACCCAGCAGCACATTTTTAAGATCCACTCATACTGTTGTGTGTACATTTGCTCTCTCTCTTCTAGCTGTCCATGGTCCTCCTGGGGGTGCGGCTACACCTTTACCTTTTAATTCATCAGTGGTGGACTTCTAAGTTGCTATGAGCTTCCTGCCACTACAAACAGCACTGCCCTGAACATGTTTCCTTTCAGACAAGTGTGAGACTTTTGGAAGGAAGTACACCCAGGAATTGCTAAGTCATAGGGTATGCATATGTTTAATTTGACTAAGTCGTGCCAGATTGCTCTCAAGAACAGCAGCTTTTGCTTAACTACCCACCAGCATTGCATGAAAACTCCTACACACACATGCACAAATACACACGTCTCTACACACACACACGCAGCACCTATGTACACATAGCAAATACACGTCTTTACCATAACTTACTTAAACCAGCTTCTAATTTTTGCCTTTTTAAGTAAGTGTAACATGCAACTAATGGTTGTCTAATTTGCATGTCTTTGATTCTCTCATGTGCTTTTTTTCATAGGCATTTTGGATTTCCAACTCTGTAAATGACCTGTTTATATATGTTGCCCATTTTTCTGTTAGGATTGTTGTCTTCTTTCAGTTCCCTTCTTGTGTCAAACTGTGTGTGTGTGTTATCAGAAGAAGGGTAAGATTTACTTCTCTCCTTTATAGTTTCCCACTTAAGACCTGTATAATTTTACCATTTATCAACCACATGAAGATCATGTTAAAAGATCTGTTAAAAGTCATGAGCATTAGTGTTAACTGGATTTAGTAGGAAGTTGTAGGTTATTTCCTTTCTTGATACCATCCACTTGTAGGCAGATTGGCAGTATAAATGACAATGGAGCTGTCAAGACTTTCTTTGTTAGGACAGGTCCCTTCCAATTATCAGCAGGTAAAGGGGAAATAAAATTGTTCTCTAATCCCACTTCCGTCAGAATGAACAACTAATCAGACTGCTTCATTGCAATGGAGACAGAAGTCAGTCTTCCCAAGCATCCTCCCTGAAGTTACATGTTGCTTAAGCTCATCGTTTGGGTCCAGTTTCTCATATATACTCCTTCTAATTTTTGCCTTGTGGATTTAGGAATTATAGGGAAAATAGAACAAAATGTGACTAGAAACTGGACTAGGACTATAGCGTTAATTTGAAAAAAGCACACAAACTCTTGGGCATCATTTCAGTTTCCCAATCTATGAATGAAGAAATCAAGCCATATGATGGTTTTGTCTTAGTCAAAAACTAAAACCAAAAAACCAAAGAAACTATGAAGTTCTTCAAACTGTTTCCAAGCTTATTAAGGGCTTGAAGAAGCCTTGAACATGAATTTTTCAAGACAAGAATGGAATCAGTTGTAAGGAAAATACCCAAAGAAAAGGAGAATTCTTTATAGAAAGTAAAATACATAATGGCTAATAAAAATATATTAGCATGGTAGTTGTATAACCTTCACCTAATAGTCTTGACATATACTGTGTAATGGACTTTTGTGCACATGTGTTGTGTTTCTACATCAGAATTATAAAGCTTTATATATGAATAGAAATTCTTAACTCCTTGTAGCAATACATGGACCTCTTATGTAAAATGGTAACTTTGACGGCCTACACTTGACTTTCCCAAAATGTGTTGTGTAGAATGTTAGTAAGTTTTACTTGAAAGGGGGTCCCATGCACAAACATATTTGTTCAGCAAATATTTATTTCCTATCATGTGCCGGGCATTATTTAGGCTCTGAGGATATTCCAGGAAGCAAGAAAAACAAGGTTGCTGCACTCATAAGTTTATATTCCAGGATAGAAAATCAGAATTTTTTAAAAGTTCAGATGGCACTGAGTGCTCTGAAAGAAATACAGTTGGTGATATGGTGGATGTTGTAATAGCACTGTATAGTGACAGATGGCAGCTGTGCTTGTGGTGAGCAGCGCGTGATGTATAGACTTGTCGAATCATTCTGTTGTACACCTGAACCTAATGTAACATTGTGTGTCAACTGTACTTCAGTTAAAAAAAGAAAGAAAGAAGGATGGTGTTTGAGCTGAGACTTGAAGGATGAAGAGAAATTGGTAATAAGAAGAGCTGAGGGGTGTAAGTTTTCAGGCAGAGGAAACTTTAGGTACAAAGGCCCTCATGTAGGGAAGGGCTGATATAGAAAAGGCATAGAAGGAAGCCTAAGTGGACACAAGAGTGGTCAGGGGGAAGGAGAGTGGTGGTTGATAGGTTCGAGAGTGAGGCTTGGGCCAGAGGTCCTAAGATCCGATAGGCCAATATACTTAAGATTAGACTTTAAGAACATTAAACGTGTTGGTGTGCTTTGTTAAGTAGAGGATTAATTTTATTTTTTAAAGCTTATTTTGGCTACTTTGCTGGAATGGGTTTAAGAAACTAAGAGTGGAAGCAGCGACATCAATTAGGAGGACACTGCAGTGCTCCTTCCAGAAAGAATGTGCCTTGGACTGGAGTGATGGCAGCAGTGATGGAGGGAGGGGGGCAGATATTCTTTTGGAGGTCAAACTCACAGACCTTGCAGATAGATTAGATCTGGGTGATGAGCAGAAAAGGGAAGAGTCACAGATGACTTCCAGACATAACACTCAACTGAATGTATATTTTTTAAGTGACGTACTATCTCAGAGCCTTTAATGTATTAATGTACTTTGAGAATCCAAGTAGCGGCACACATAGCATTTTCGAACTTGTTTGTCCATGGAATCCCAGACAGTGTTCTTTAAACCTTAGGACATCCTTTGTGCTTGCATTCTAAAATTGACATTCACCTCTTGATGCTTTGGAAATTAAAATGTTTAGTGGAAAATTATCTATTGAAAGGGAACAGTAATAGAATTGTTGAATTGTTACATTGTAGTCCTGAAACTAATATAATACTGTGTGTTAATTATACTTGAATTGAAAAGATAAAGAATAAAATGTAATAAAATAATAAATAACAAAAGAAAAAAATGAAAACAAAAGGAGAAAGTAAAGGAAACAGTAGTAGAGTTTATTTTCTTCCTTCAATGTAGTTATCCATTTAACCATTCATTTACATATTCAACAAATATCTACTAAACCCTCATTCTGTTCAAACTCAGTAATCAGATCACCAAAGTAAATAAGATAGAATCCTTTTCTTCAAGGCATATTTATAAAGAACTATTTTTTGAAAATTAATTTAAAAGAAAGAATTGAGTAATAAGAAGATAAAAGGGAGGCAGAGTTAGTCATATTGAAAATATTTTGCAAAAGAATTTTGGGAGCGAGTTAAATAAATTTGTAATAACATAAGGGAGGCTCTTGGGACTGCAGTCCCTTGGGAGGAAGCTGGAACTCATGTATGGGTGGGTTGGTAGCAAGGTCAGATTTTTAAACAGGTATTGAGGGTTTCAAGTGAGGTATTCTTGGGTAAAACAAATACAGCGGGACTATGAATGTTGGCAAGTGGGTTACAAATTTATCTTGGCCCAACCTAAGTAAGTTAATGCAAATTTTCCATAAATTCCCCATAAATAGATGTGTGCTGGTAGTCAATTTAGTTCCAACAAAATGTACTGAATGGTACTATATAACTATAAAAAGCCACTGTCACCAAATTTTCCTCTCATGTTTCTTGAGGTCTTGCCATTAGAGATCAGGCTCCTCCTCAAGTATTTCTAGAAATCTGAAGAATCAGTTAAACATATGATTTACCAGTGTAGACATAACTAATTTAATTCCAGACAAACACTATAGGCTCTTCTTAAACTTTAGGTATTTGTTATGCTATGATCATAGTTTTGCAAAAGAGCCTTGATTGTCCTTTATTTTTATAAATAAATTTTTATAAATTTTATAAATCCTATATTTTTTATAAATCCACAAGAATTTGAGCTGTTGGATTGAAGATTGTTTATCTAAAAATGAGGTGTAGAAAGAAGCACTGAAGTGAACATGAGAGATACTCATTAAAAAACATTATGATACTCTTCAGGTATCTCTGGTAAAAACACATATAATGTTTATGGAATTTTTCCTTTCTTCAGTCTCATGCTATGACTGTCTCTGAACTGAGGGCTGCATTTGCATGCTATTAGGGTCACAGATCACATTCCTAAGGAATAAAAAAATAAATCTGTCCAATTAGTAAATCCTATTCACACAATAAATTCTTTTTTATTTGTATGAGTTTGGAACATGAACATGGGACTTGCGAAATGAGGGCACTTTACATATTCTAAAATAAGAATAAAGAATAAAAAATGACTAGGGAGATAAGAACAGTAAAGTTAATTCAGGAAAGCTGTTGCATTTATAACCTAGAAGAGGTTGTCCTTTTCAAGGCAGTTAAAATGGACTGAAATATTCAGAAAAATTACTTGAAATCCTTCCAAATGCATCTTTTATGTAGCTTTATAAAATATATTTATTTATTTAAACTAATGGCATTTCTAAATGAACAAAAGGACAAAATATACTTAGTAAATGCCAGATGTTCACCTTACTAAAATAAAAGCCCTGTAAAGGTGTCAGAAATCACATTCAGATGAATGAATGTGTGTCTGGTATCCTCCACTGGCCCCTCTAAATCTACCTTCTTTCCTTCCCCATCCTACTTCTGGCCTTGGGAGGCTGATGTACATGGCCCATATTAACAAAGCCCCTTGCCCTCTGGCTTTTGATTGGTTTTGCCAATGGGGAGCTCTGACAGAAGCTGGAGTAAAAATGGAGAGCACTTATGCCCTTCTTCTCTTCCTGAGGGGTCTCTTCCTGAGACATCTCTTTTTTTTTAAATTTTTTATTGTTATGTTAATCACCATACATTACATCATTAGTTTTTGATGTAGTGTTCCATGATTCATTGTTTGTCCATAACACCCAGTGCTCCACGCAGAATGTGCCCTCTTTAATACCCATCACCAGGCTAACCCATCCCCCCACCCCCCTCCCCTCTAGAACCCTCAGTTTGTTTCTCAGAGTCCATCGTCCTGAGACATCTCTTTCTGAGGGGCTTCCTCACACTGACATTGTCCTTTCACAGATGGTTATAACCCTACTTCTGGTGGCCTATTAAATTGCCTCCTCCCTCCAGCTTCTAGCGGCTGCTTCTTAACCTTGACCTAAATATGTGAAAGGCCTTAATGTTATTTTACTCTCCTCTGTGTTCCCATATTTTTGTGGATAATTCCTTCAATATATTTTCTTTGAACAATCCAGTTTGTATTTGTCATCTTTTCTGTTGGGGCACAAACTGATTAAATTTGAAGACAAATCTTGTCCCTGGAGCCTCCTTAAGGTATCTATGTCCACATGGCATATAATATAACATCAAGAAGGAATTATCAGGGAAATAGAATGTGGGAATTGTATTCTTATCATGTGCTCGACACTATGAAAGATCTTTAAAATGTAAAGCTATACTTTTGGAGGCATTTGTAAATTACAGTTCCTGAAAGGTGGAGAATTTGGTGGGATTGATGCTCTCAGGAACTTTTTCTTATCTTTGGGAAATGTTTGTTGTGAAGTTCTGGCCAACCTGAGAGACTGATGGAAGCTTTCTTCTCTTGGACATTTATTTATTCACCAATCATTTATTGCTCACACAGTTTATGTAAAACATTATGTGAAGGGTGCATTCAACCCTCACTTAACAAATGGAACAATTGAGTATAAAAGAAGTCATATATTTTAATCTTACCTAATGTCACAAAAGTAGTAATTGGTAGAATCAAGACTTGAACTTAGATATTCTGATTCAAAGTTTCATAGATTTCCACTACATTGTGTATTAAAGAAACAAAAATCTCCTCTTCAGTCTATTAAGAGAAACAGGACAAACACACACATGTAATATTCAAATTCGAGTAGACAAGTACCAAGGCAGAATTAGATCAAATGTATTCACATTTAGGAAATGGAGAGAACATTTCTGGTGAAGCTTCTAAGAGAGGGTTCTTGGAAGAAGCGTTTAAGTCTCATTTAGTCATATAAAGTCCATGGAAGAGGAAGGGGCACTTAGATCATGAGAACCTTGGAACTCTAAGCCAGAAAATTTGAAATATATCCCCTAGTTAATAGGTATGTTTTAATAGTGTTTGATGAAGATTGTGAATAACAGCAGTGAGTAATCAGTTGAGGTTTATGAAAATTAATTTGGCAGAACTTTATAGAATAGATTGGAGATTAAAAAAAGAAAAGAAATGAAGGCAGACCTGTTAGAAAACTTGATAAGTGAGAAGTAACAAAGATTATTGATAAGGTGAGAGAAGGAATAAATAAGAAAAGTACTTGTAGGGACAGAAATAAAAAGATTCAATGACTAATTAAATTTTAGGAAATAGGAAAGAAGTTAAGGATGCCCGAAGTTTTGACCTTGAGTTAATGGCAAGATAGTGCTTCTAAGAGCAGAAAAAAGAGAGTAATTTGTTTGCAGGAAAGAGGAGCAGGAAAGAATAAAAGCTTAGCTCTGGAAACATTGATTTTGACACCGTAAGGTAGGACTTGTAGGTAATATTGGAAAATGAAGCCCAAAGTCAATTTGATTATAGTCATCTGTATGATTATTTAGTAGATGTCTTGTTTGCATTTATAGAGCATAGGCAAACTGGGGTTGGATGGATGTGGGAGGGGGAAGGGTAAGGAGAATGGACAGCAGAGGAGCAGTGCCAACATAGAATATTTTTGGAGGTCAAAGTCGAACTGGGAGATGTGTTTATGCAAAGCCATTCTAGCCAAGTGTTGTCAAGGTTGGCTTGTACAATAAATACTGTGCTTAGTGAAAAAAAATAAGCGACAAGTTTCAAAGCCAAGGGGGAAGAGAAAAAGATGCATATGCTATCAAAAATACTGTTTTGAAGATCTACTTGTAATAGGCCATGGATTGTGAGTGAGTATTGGAGTTTTCTCCAGTCCTGTTGTACCTGATAAATATTGTGATGAATATTGTGAAGAATATGGTGGTTGCTGAAGACCTTGGTGACTGACGGTGACACTGTAAAAAGAAGAGGATGGAAAACTAAGGTTTGGAGAATGCCTGTGTTTGGATGTAAGATACGGTGGAGAAGGAGAAATGAAAGGAATTAGAAGAGGGAGAGACTAAGATTCAGTCATAACTGAGGGACTAAATGTTTTTCAGGATAAAGAAATAGTCATGCTCCCATGATGATAACTAACAAAAGGCAATTGGAATCAACAATTATGATATTGAAAACTTTTGAGAATGGCTTTTCCTTAGACTATTAGACTGGAAGCCAGAAGGTGCAGAGTTAAGGCAGCACGATATGGTATAAAAAGCAGGAGATTTGAAGTGTGACAGACCAGATTTGGAATCCCAGTTCTGTCCCTTACCAGCTGTGTCAATTTGGCAAAGCTACCTAAGAATATTCTTAGTTTTCTAAGCTGTGAAAAATAATTCTCAGTTGTATGATTCTTATAAGGAATCAATGAGGCAACTGAAATCGCTGGTAGAATGCCTAGAACATAGCAGTCTCTTAATTAAATCCATTTCTTACGTGGTAAGGATGCAGAAAAAAATTAAGAATAGGATAATCTTTTGAAAAGTTTCATAGTGAAAGGACCTGAGAAATTTATAGGGAAAAATTTTTAGGCTACTTGGAACTGAGTATGCTTACTGGTGGAGGAGAGGAGCCATGACGGGGTGGGGAGAGTGAGGAACTAAAGACCAAAAAGGTAACTGAAGAATCAAAAGCCTGGATGACAAAAGATCAAGGATTTAGGATCAAGTCCACAGGAGGAAGAGTTAGTCTTAGAAAGGAACATACACTTCTTTGGAGACTATTTGGAAGGGGAAGAAAATAAATATATTTTTAAATGTAGAGAAAGGAAGCTGTAGAAGCTATTTTTGAAAGCATGTGTCTTAGTAAAGGGACAGAGTCATTTACTAAGTTAAGGAATGATGAAGAAGTAGAGCTTAAGTAGAGTAGAGAAATTCAAAAGCATATCAAGAAGAAGGCTACAGTGGTCAATAGAAAAGACTAAGTTGACTGCTTATCAGGAGGGAGACCAGTGACTGATGTGGAGCTGAGATAGGTTTCACTAGAATATAGGAAGCAGTAGAAGCAGTAGACTTGGGAACCCATTCTTTAACAAGGGTACTATATCCTAAGGAGCTGCTGAAATGATCCAAGTAAAAAAGTCAGAATCTGAGATGTGTCATGATGTGGAGATTGAGGAGAAAGTAAGATAAATAAAAAATTGGCTGAGTGGCAGTGACTTGAAAGTACTCTTTATATTGATTCACTAAAATCTAATCAACTATGGGACCATAAATATGCAGAGCCCAGTAGCAACTCTATTTATTACTGAAGATCTGAATGATAAGTAGAAAGGAGTAGTTGGGTTTTGTATACTATGATCAAAGTTCCAACAAAAAAGGAAAGATGAAGCCTGCTTTAGCCTCAAGGCAAGCCTGTGGCTAAGACATGTCCCAGAACACCAGGGACTCAGTCTGACCAGGGTGGGACAGTGGGGGGTAAGGGTGGAGTTGAGGGATCCATGCCCCTTCTGAATCTCTGCTTGAGTAAAACGTGATGTAGCCGATATATTCATTGGGTAGCTCTCCGGACCAGACCCCCAAAGAGGAAGGGCACACAAATCTTTGACAGACGATCATGTGAAATTGAAAGAAATACACGATTTTTGAAGAACTTGATTTTCTTAAACTTGTTGGAGAAGAAATCTCTGTCCATTTGGAGTGGGAAAGGAGCAAAAGTTTTCATCAGAGCTGTAGGAGCCAATGGTAGCTTCGGAATGCAATCCATTGCCTTAGAAGGAAGGGTCACAAGATTAGCCTGGGGAAGTCTGCAAAGGAATACACAGTTCCTAAAGGGACAGCAGTATGGATGATTTACAAAATCTTAAGACCACTAAACCTACCATGTTTCATGTCTTTGTTATCCTTATTCATTTGTTCATTCATTCATTCATTGAGTACCTACCAAATAACAGACTGTAATAGATCCTTGAGATAGACAAGGTTCCCATTCTTATGGAGCTTATATTCCAGTTAGGGGTGGGATGGGGAGGAGAAAACACTGGAATATTAAAAAATGATGCACTGAATCCTCAGGATCTGAAGCATTTTGTGTATATGTGTATATATGCCTGGGCATGTTTGTATATACGTATATTGCTAGAGTAGGTTTAAGTATAGGATGTGTGTGTCTGTGTGTGTGTCTGTTTCTGTGATAAAGGTACAGAGAGGAGTAGTTGTAGATTTTTCTGGCTATGCCAGCCCCATACAAGAAGATAACTACCAAATAAAATCAATGTGGGAAATTTTTGGTATAATATAGCATAAGTTAGTGAGCACCTTTTTAATTTGTTTTGTATTCTTTTAAGGTTTGCTGCCTATCAAAGAAAACATTTGATATTCAATATTGCCAAGATTACTGTGGTGAGCTAGATACTTTCTTATGCTACTGATGGGATTATAAATTGTTAAATCTTTCTGGAAAACAATTTGGCAATATGTATTAAAATCATTAATATGTTCATATCTTTTTAATATGCAATTTTAGGGAATTTATCTTAAGGGAAATAATCCACAATGTGGGCAAAGCTTTATGCATAGAAATATTCACTATAGCCCAATTAATAACAGAAATAAAATGCTAAAAATTAAATTATGCATGAATAGAGAAATAGTTGTCTTGTTATGGTACGTGAACAGTATGAATATCATGTAAATAATTAAAATTATGTGTTCAAGGAATTTTAATGACATGGGACCATATTTATGATATAGGAGTTATGTAAAAAGAACAGGATAAAAATTTATATATGTTGTAAATTCTTAATATTTAAAACAATTTCATAAAATTGAATAGGAAGAAAGAGGCCAAAATGCTTTATATCTCAAGCATTTTCTATGATTTGTACATGTGAGTTTTTATATCCAGACACACCAATAAATATTATTTTAAAAACCTCATGTTTCAGTGGGAGCTAAATGCTTTTGTGATTGTTCCATAAACCATTGAGTCCTATTTTGGAACATTCTGGCAAATCATCACCTACATATATAACCATAATATCAATTCAAATTTTATATTTCAGTACAATGAGAGCAATTGTCTTTGCTATTTTTCTTTAGAAAGGTTTCCCTTAACTTTTTAACATAACAGATGAAGGCATGTCCTTGATCTGTGCATAGTGAATCCAGTGAAGTAGTAGACATGACCTTCATTTGGCAATAGTTTTATAAGAAATGATTTTAATTAAGTAAATAGAAAGCATAAAATGTGTCACTTTATGATGGACCCACATTTCTTAAAATATGGTCCTGGGATCCCTTGTCACAGAATCATCTCTGGTAATTGTTTAAAATGTAGATTTCCTAACCTACTAAATCAGAATCTGAGGATGGGTACTAGGAAGTTGTATTTTTAAAGATACACTCTAGGTAATTCTCCTGAGATTCTCTAAGAACCACCAGTTAAGGTAGAAAGGTCTTTTAGGAATTCTAATCTTGTCTGCTCCAATGTTTCTTAAGTAGAATGAGATTTTTTCTCAACAGCATGGATCCGAAATACAGAGTATTTTGCCAGTCAGAATTAGGCGATGGGGCCTTTCTACTGCACTTCTGCAATCTTATTGGAGAGGTTTAGATTTGGGCTTCTTTGAGACCAGAGGCAAGTGGTCAGTAACCTTGCTGGGAATAGTGATAGGGTGACTAAATAGGTAATTTGTCTTGGCTAAAACACAGCAGTTCACCAGTTCCAGTTCCTATGGAAGTGTCCTTTGTGTGAAATGCTTGCCTAAATCATTGTAGAGCTCACAACTCTTAATGAAATAAGCCTCCACGGAGAGTGGTCATCCTCTAGAGGTTAAAAGCAGAGTCAGACACCCTTGTCACTTACTATGTGCCTGGACGAATTAGAAAACTTGAAATCTTAGATTCTTCTCACATAAAATGGAGTTACTACCAGTGCCAGCCCAATCATGAAAAATTGTGTGCAAATCATTTAGCACAGGGTCTGGCATGAAATAAGCACTTATAAATGCTTATAGTGATGACTTCACAAGAGTTTGACTCTATAGGTCAGGCTTTTCAAGTTGACTTTTCAAAGACCATGTTAGTTATCAGAAAAGCCCAGGGATTTGAGTAATCCCACTTCTTGGAGGGCAGGGGCAGGCGCGGGGGCAGTGGAGCCACATTTACTAATAGTTCTTCATCTGAGGTAGGTTTTGGTATCTGTTGGTTTCATGGAATATCTAACACTAATGTTACTGACTGAAATCCCCTCTCTCGGGTTGGTGTAGGACTGAATTGAATTATGTAAAGTATCACTTGCAGAGTGACTTTCATTTGCATACCTTCTCTAGTTACAAAGAAAGTCAGAGGTCATTCCTACACACACACACACACACACACACACACACACACACACAGAGCCTTAACCCTGGTCACCTTCATAATACTTCTGGGTGCCACATTCTATGGAACTGTTTTAGGTTTGAATAAACATCTCTGGCTTTATGATGGTTGCTACCATGAAACACATTTACATCACCCTTTTCTTGCCTTATGGTTAATATTCCCTGAGTCAAATTATTTATTATACTTTTCCCTAACTTAAACTTGCACTTGTCAAGTGATAAGCATCTCTAGTGGCTTCTCACTTTAGGAAAATACCAATACCCCTCCCAGAAATACAAAGAAATCAGGTCGAGACAATTACCAGGAGCAATCCTTTATATTATCCAGTTGCATAACACACTTCTTGAATAAATGACATATCCTAATTTAGGATACATCACCAGATTCAAGTCAGAGAGTATCCTTTGCCAGTCAATAAGAGTGCGGGTCACTGGAAGATCTCTTCGTAGAATTTTTCTCAGGGCTTCGTTTGATAACTCCTGTAATTCTTCTAAGACTGCAGCTTGAAATGTATTCTCTTGCTCTTCCACAAGCCTCGCAAAATTTAAAGCCAGTTGAGCTTGGTTAACTACTTCCAAGCTTTCTTTCAGGTCCTTGGAGATTTCAATATGAAGGTTGACAGCCCTGAAGAAGTGAGCTTGCACAAAAATCCTTCCTGTTACTTGGGTTAGAAATGGATTTATTTGGAAAATCCACTTTGATTTCCAAAGGCCATTCCAGCAATCTCTTGTTTCATAGCTGTGATCCTCAATGCAAGCAATCAAGAACTCCTTATTTTTCACACTTTTTCTCAGCACGTTGCAATTTCCTGTTGGATAGTGATCATTCACATACAGTTTTAAGGCACACAGAACAACATTTCTTAGGTATTCTGTCTCATTCCGAATGATTCCATGACTTTGGATGTCTTTTAACTGGTTTTGAAGCAGGTCGAATTTGAAAGAAAGTTTGCTTTGATAGTCAAAAAATCGGTAGTCACCCACTACATTGTGGTGAGACAGGAGTACTGGATTTCCATCGATGCAGAGTGGTACAGAATATTTTTGGCAGTGTTGGTGGCCTGCACACTCACCTTGATGGTGCATAAGTTTTTCATCACGGATAAGCAGACAGAGATCATCAAAGGCATTAACAAATTCCCCTGGAGGAGCCTGTATTAACAGTCTGCGAATTACTCTTTCTTTCTCTTTCCTACTCAGAACGCTACGTGACATGTTTGGTTGCGGCAGAAGCAAAGCTTCTGAAATAAAGAGTGTTCAAAGGTTGAGAAAACATTCCATGAGACACCTTTCCCATCAAGGTGTTAAACATTCAAGCTTAAGATTACTATGTCTAACCAGGAAAACAGGTTGTTTGGCAAGCTCTGAGTCTCCTGATGAAATCATAAAGAAGCTTTCTCTCTGAAGTGCGGAACTGTTGATGATATCACAATGGGTGTTCAGACCCAAAGAAAAACATGACAGTCACCTGACAGCGTGGTACCCAGCCAACCAGCTGTACATATTTTGAAGATTTTAAGAACTTAACCTCCTGAACAGCCTTCTTCAAAAGTGGTGTGTCTCGGTGTTGCCAGGGATCTCTATGTTGCCAGGGATCTAGAGAAGCAGCCCAGAGTTTCTAGAGAGATTTTGGCAGCCCTTTGCACCTTCGGGGACCACAGTGGCATTGATTTATCCTCAGTCCCTCAGAATAGTTACCCCAAACCCACTAGAAGCACATTATGCTGAAAAGTTTCAGGGGGTCAACAAAATAGTAAAAATAAAAACAAGATAGGAAGGCAGTTGATAGAAAAAAAGCCAAAGAGCAGTGGATGCTGCATTTATAAACACTGAGGGTTTGAAGATGTCAAAACATAACAAGAAGACAGAAACTTTCAAGGGCAGTGAAGTGCAGGCTGCACACCTTGCATATGGTTTCTGTGGGATTTAAGCTATCTCCAAAAAACAAGGGCACAAACCACTCTGTGTTTTCTGCTTTCTCCCTAGAAAAGGGGCAGAGGCAACAGCTGATGAATATCAAGAAATTCCTTTACTACAAAAGGGCAGAGTTAACTATATGTGGAACCTGTGACAACACGTAATGGGGAGAGACTTCTAAGCAAGGAGAAACGGAACAACAGGTCATGAAAATATGGAGAACAAATATCCACTCAGAAGTCCTTTCTGTTCCTCTTTTCTCTTCTTTCTTTTGATTTATCCCTTTTACTTGATTCTCCTGTCATTCTTTTTGAAGAGTTATGAAGTTAAGCCTCTCATTTAAGTATAAACTGCTTCCTTCTATCCATCCTAAGCGTTTCTGAATTTCCCTAGCTTCCTGTCTTTTTCTTATAAGAACATGAGTTTTGCCATATTAAGTCATAGCCATTACATTTAAGGGCTTTCATTATAACAATCTGAAATTGAGTGGGTTTTTGAACATTTTTTACTGATACCCTTCATGATTTTATAAATGTCATATTAATTCTCAACCTTAGTTTTTCAAATTGAAGTGTCCTAATTGTAGTTTATCTGTATACGATAAGTAAACTTGATTTAGTTTCTTCATTCGTACCAAATATACACACTCAGCAGGGCATTTTTAACTCTTTTTGATGGTACTTAAAGTATTGCTTTTTTTTTTTTGCGTGTGTGTGTGTGTGTGTGTGTGTGTGTGTGTGTGTGTGTAGCTGGACAGTTAACTAATATCAGACATGGTAACTATGTATTAAACACTCAGTAACAGAAACTGTGTTCAATAATATGTTAAGAACTCATTTAATACCCCCATCTTCCTAAGTATTAATTTGCTCACTTTTCAGACAAGGGAAGTGAAGCTGAGCAACAGGTCAAGTGACAGGGAGATCTTGAAGCCCAGCTGTCCCCCAAGTCTATGTCTTCAGGAAACAGACTATTATTTCCCCAATAACAACTTGATTTCTCAAATGTTTATTTTTATTCTTTACCTGTACTTTTTATTGTGTTATATATGCCCTTTCCTACCTTTACTACAGAATAGTACCTACCTAGTTTTGTTTTAATATTATTTATCATAGAATTATCTTGTCACTTGAGCACAAAATAGACTATCCCTTAAAAATAAAAATAAAAATATTAAACTGAATAGAAATAAAATACTTCTTTGGGCATTTTAAGTACTTAATGATTTTCTGTGAGAATTTCCTTAACTTCTTTTTTTGTGCTTCATACATGGTTTTTGTCAAAGATTCGGGATGAATTTAAAGGTGGAAAAATTAATGTAGAAAAAACTTACAGATTACTTGAAAAATTAGATATTCCGTGCAATTATATTCATGTGAAGTCTGTTTTCAAGGTGAGATGATATCCGTTTCTTGTCTACCCCATCCTAGGAAGGGCTTGATTCAATATTGGGAAATGTCAATAGCTACTTGGATGCTTTCTGCAGAAAATACATATGAAAAATTAGTCTCTTAAGAATTAAAGCAATTAATTATGCTAAATATATTTATAATCAAGAAGGAGAGAATTTAGGTAGGTGGTAAAATGAGTTATTAATAAAATTTGAAATAATACCAGATTATTAATTTAGCACTATAAACTGAATATAGGAATATTCACATAAGATTAGGATTGCTCATATGATTAGATCAAAATCATATAAATGATGAAATGGTAAATGGTTTGGATCTTAATAATTTATAGAAGGAATAAGTAATATTGAGAAAAATGGCATTTTACTCACATCAAAGTAGAAAATCATGCCCAAAATTCTTTTGGGTAGGGAGGGAATCTGACTCAATTCTTTCACTAGAGGATGGAGGGAAAGATTGTAAGCACAAGAGAAGAAGTCAAGCGTTCAGCTGAGTTTGCCTTAGGAAGATGGCAAATTTCTTGGCAAATCAGGCAAGAATACTAGATTGGCCAGTCTAGATAGTTAGAAAGATAGAAATCCTGAAACTGATAGTGTTTTTTGAAAGAGACTACCCAGATAACAACCTATGTTGAAATGTTACCATTATTGCAAACTGTGAAGCTTGTGTTATCTACTTGCAAGCTAACCAATTAGCCTGATATAATTTCATGGATGATGGCAGAGGCATTTTTCTGGTTCAGGGAAAATAGCTTGTTACTCACAAAAATAGCAACTGAAAGAGCATCAGCATTTTGGTGCCATTTCTCCCAGCCTCAGTTCCTAAAGCGTGATGTGAAGAGGGCCAGTTGACGACACATGCACATGCAGCAGATTGAGTTACCAGAGAAGGACCTCAAGCTTAAGGAAACCCAATCTTTTATTATGGGCAGTAAGCCTGCCTGATCTTTGCCCAGGAATGTGTCATTATCATTATTATCATGCACAGTAAACCTGCTCTTTCCCATGGGAGGAGATACTATCTCTCATTATGCAAACGTCCTTCAACAGCTAGTTCTGAAGTGTTGGTGCCTCTGCTCAGAAACTTGCAGAGACATGAGAGACCATGGAGAGCAGCCCCCAATCAAGTACTTCTCTCAATAAGATTTAGCCCCCGTGTTTATAAATCACAAAGAGGAGATTAAAAAAAAAGCTGTACTTCTTAAGAGATTGCAGTAAAAGACGAGTTTCAGGTTGTATTTATGAATGCAAGCAGTCTATGCTGCCATAAGCTATCAGAATTTTAATCAACTCATGTCTAATACCATACCTGAAGAACATAAGTTTTTGTGAGAGATCTTTACGTGTAGAATTTTCCTCCAGTGGTGTCACTCAAAGGGAGAAACAATTATGTACTTTCTAGTTTAATAAAATTCACATGTAATACAATGTAGACGTAATGTATTAAATCTCTACCAAATGTGAAATATGATAAATCTTATTCAGTGATTATCAGGTTGCTTTGAATTATCTGCAAAATAAAAATACGTGTCTGAAATGCACTTGAGTAAAATGGATGCCATATTTAAAAGTATTATGTAGAACGTGCAGCAGTTATAACAAATAAAGCAATAGCTCATTAATTGAAACTGATGATTATTTGGACATGGCAGGAATGAAGGTCTATTTTGTTTAGCAAAATGTTTTTGGAGTGGCTATGAAAACAATGTGAATTATAAAAATTAGAGGGTCAGAGGTTGCTTAGAATTCTTCAAAGCCTCTTTCAAATGACCTCAAATAATTTAAAGCATAAATTGCATATAAACAGGGCTGATGATCCAGATAAGCAATTTTCATCTATTAAAATAATTCCCCTAGGCCCTTTAATAAATAATACTTTGCTGTCTTAGGCTAAATTGCCATATATTCATTAAAATGTTAATTAAATAGAATGCTAGGGAAGGTGTATTGGCCTACTAAATTTTCTGGATAGCTAAAAATTAAGCTTCTTAAACATTGGACTGTTTTGTTTCAACTTTTGTTGTCTGTCTTTCTACACTTCATGGGTACAGCTTGTAGCCAGAGTAAATAAAATGAATCATGATGAATCTTATTTTGGTGACCAAAATCTTCTAGTGTGTCAGGGCTATTATTATTGGCAAGCTCAACACGCATGGAGATTCTTTACTCCACTAGATCTTAACTGTGTAGTACTTGGCAACCTAGAAGTTGCTCTGAGCAAATGCCGTAATCTGCAGAATGGGGATACTGATACAGTTATCTTGCAGGATTGTGCTGAATATTAAATATTATTTGTGAATGTGTCTAATAGTAGGCTTGGCAAAGAGTAAACACTCAACAAATATTAGTTGAAGCTATAACAATCATAATTGTTAAAAAATATAGAAATTGCCTTATGTTTATTGATTTCTTAAGAAGCTGGCATAAATTATGATGTGAATTTATTTTCTTATTGGATAAATATCTACCGTGAAATTTAAGTAAAGAAGATGTACATTTATGACCTTGGAAAAATATTCTAAATATCATTTTACAAAATTAATTATTGAGTCATGACTTGAAGAGCAATTCCCCAAGATTTTTTAATCCTTTTATTAAAAAATCTTTATTACTTTAATCATTTTCTTTAATTTGTAGCATGTAAGATATTTTATAGGAAATATCATGTGTCATTTCAATACACATTGCTAGCCTAAGACTACCTTCTTGATTGTTGGTTGAGTATGAAATGGCATCTTTCTTAAGTTTAAGAATTCATATTATTATTGGGCTTACCTTAAGTTTTCAAATTCTCTAAGCAGTTAACAGCCATTATTAAATCTATAGTATGTGCATGGCACTCTTTTAGAAACTGTGGATTGTAAAAAATTAATAAAGTGCTCTCTTTCTCTCATTAGAAGGAAAAGAAATGCAGAAATTACTATTTTATTAGTAGATTATAATAAATTTCATAGGTAATACATACAGGGAATCTGAGGAGACAGGGACTCAAACATGGGCTTCTATAAAAGATGCCATTGTAGAGGAAGCATTCTTGTCGGCCCTTGAAGAATAATAAGCAGTATGTGTAGAGTACAGTGTGAGAAGTGCTTGGGTAGTAAAAGGTAATGAAGCATGACTTGCATTTAGGATGCATGAAGGGAGTGGTGAGAAATGGCTGCGAATGCTAGGCATGGCCAGATGACAAAAATCCTGAGTGGTAGGCTATGGAATTTGGATTTACTGTTATAGGCAATGGGTAGCCACTGAAAATTTTTGAGTAGGGAAATTGTGCAAATTTTAGGATAAATCTGGCAGCAATGTAGAGTGGTTTGAGAGTTAAAAGGTAAAGAGAGGAGGGAAAGTATACCTCTGCTGCCTCTGCCTTACAAATGTGAAACTTGGGTCAACTCATCCACTTATATTTTTGTTTGGTCCCACCTCAAGTTTATGATTTCCTACTTTAGTTGGTCCTCCACAATCTAAGCTTATTTTTTATCTCAAAAACAAATAGCTCCATATCCTTTTCTAAATGTTACATTCTCTCTTTTAGCAGATAAACTGAAAGAATCCTTTACATTTCTTTCTCCACTTCTTCGATGATTCATTGCAATAAATTTTGCCTTTATACCTACCTTGAAAATCTCAATTTTTTAAAATGGTAAATACAATGGTTAGGCTCTCTGTGCATTTTATTTATCCCTCTTTTCTTAAACTACTCCCCATTCTGACTTCTATGACATCACTCTCTCCTAGTTTTCTTTTAAAATTTCTGATCATTCCTTTTCCATCTGTCCTGCCATCATTTTTTCTTTTGCTCTTCTCTTAAACTTAAGTTCTTAATTTTATTTATTTTTACTTTATATACTATTCTGAACAATTTTATTACTTTTTTCTCCAGTTTTGTTGAGATATAATTGACATCCAACATTGTATTAGTTTCAGGTGTACAACATGATGATTGACATATGTGTATATCGAAAAATGATTATCACAATAAATTTAGTAAATACCCATCAGCTCACATAGGTACAAATTTCTTTTTCTTGTGATTAGAACTTTTAAGATGACTCTTGTAGCAACTTTCAAATATACAATACGGTATTGCTAATTTAGTTACCAAACTGTGTGTTACACCCCCAGAACTTATTATTATATACGCTATATCAGTGTTAGCTACAGTCATCATGTACATTTCATCCCTAGTACTTGTTTATCTTAAGACTGGAAGTTTGTACCTTTTGACCACCTTCACCCATTTCTTCCACCCCCATCAGCCCTGCCTCTGGTAATCATCAGTCTGTTCTCTGTTTCTATGAGTTCAGTTTTTTTTAGATTCCACTTATAAGTGAGATCATTTAGTATTGGTCTTTCTCTAACTTATTTCACTTGACATAATGGCCTCAAGGTTTATCCATGAAGTCACAAGTTATAGAATTTCCTTCTTTCCTATGGCAGAGTAATATCTTATTCATATTTTCTTTATTCATCTGTTGATAGACACTTAGGTGGCTTCCATGTCTTGGCTATTGTAAATAACGTTGTAATAAACATGGAGGTACAGAGATCTTTTCAAAATAGTGATTTTTTCCCTTTGAATAAATATCAGGAAGTGGAATTGTATGATATGGTAGTTAGTTCTATTTTTAATTTTTTTGAGTAATTTTCATATTGTTTATAACCATTATGTGAATTCTTTATCTGGTAAATCTCTTATCTCTGTTTCATTTAAGTCTGTTTCTATTTATTTTGTGCTTTTGTTTGGAACATATTCCTCTGTTTCTTCATTTTCTTTTACTCTCTGTGTTGCTTTCTGTGCATTAGATAGAACAGCCACCTCTACCAGTCTTGAAAGAGTGGCCTTGTTTAGAAGATGAAACTTACTGTTCAGGTCAGCCTTAGCTTTTGTTTGTCTCTCAAACTTTGTCCAAACAGCCTACTTTATTCTTAGTGGCTCCATGTCATTGAGGGAGCGCCAAGACCTATCTGTTCCAAATGGGAGGATCCCAGTCAGCACCTAGATGTGGGCTGATTAGAAGCCTGAACCCCCAGGTAGCAGCTTGTAAAGTATACAAATAAACCTTTTTCAGGGAAAGACTGGAAATGAGTGTCTCTATAACTCCCTCTGCACCAAGCTCCAGTGGGACAACTAGCCAAGGGTTTTTGCTTTGTTTGCTACAGTTCTGATGAACCTGTGAGCACAAACCCTACTGGCTGTCAGATCCAGGCTGTCATCCTTTGAGTGGCAGCTGCAAAAGCTGGGGTGCCAGATGTGTGCACATGCTTGTTTCAGGGAGATACTTGTGATCTGGAGGGAGACAGAGAGAAACACAAAGATGGTACCTTCTGGCCTCCCTGGTCTCTAGGGAAGACTGTAGTCTGCCCTTCCACCTGTGTTGGATCAGAAGCATGACTTTCAGGCTGTAGCTTTTAAGATAACCAAACAGACCTCTTTCAGGGAAAAAAAACTCTGTGTTAGTCCACTGCCTCCGTGCTGAGCCCTAGGGGGATAGCCATCATGAGTCCTTGTGAACTGTTAAGAATGGTTTACTATAGCTTTGTGGATCTTGTGGACACAAACCCCAGTTGGCTTTAGGAGCTAGGTGTTTTAGAAGCCTATCTCTCAGGTGGAAGTCTTAAAAGTTGGGGCACTAGAAGTTGGGTCCAAACCCCTCACTCCTCAGGGAGAAGCAGAGAGTTGTGGGTTCTCTCCCAATTATATGTCACCATGTTGGGGGTGAGGTTTGTGGACAGATTGTGTCTCAGCCTCTCCTGCCTATTTTGTTACAGAATTTTTTCTCCTTTGTCCGATATGAAGGCAAGTTAGTTCACTCAACTAGTTTTTGGATTTCTTGCAGAGGGAATTGTATATATGTAGTTGTAGATTTAGTATGTCCAAGGGAGGAGGTGAGTTCTGGAGGTTCCTGGGTCACCACCTTATAGCCTTTCAGTGACTTTCATTACCACTTTAATGGGAACAAAGCACAAGTTTTCTATCTTGAACAACAAAGCCATGTACATGCTACTATTTGTTCATCACCTGCCATATTCTAGGCCCCATGTTAGGTTTTTGCATACATTATTTCAATGTACATCCAAGGAAATTGTTATTAGGCTCTCTTTACACATAGAGATATGGAGGACAAGAATTTTGATTTAATTTGTTTAAGTCATATTACTGTGGAAACTCATGTCTGGGTCTGTCTGCCTGCAAAATTCTTGTGTTTTCTCCTGTAATACACCAATCCTCACTTCCCATCCCAACTAATTGTCTCCTGGCTCTCTTGGTTTGGGTGAAGATACTTTACGTTTATTATATTTAAGATAAACCATCTTTCCTTTCAAAACTGTCTTCCTCTCTCTTGAGGATGGCAGCACCATTCTCTCAGTTATCCAAGCCAGAAACCCAAGAGAGTCCCAGACTCTTTCTCTTACCTTACCTCTTACCTCCACATCAAATTTTCAAATCTTTTAAGGTCTATTTTATTCCTACACAAAGTCAATTGGTCTCCAACTGCTTGCTACTCAAAGTGTGCTCCTCAGACTAGCATCTCTTGCATCCCCTGGGAACTTGTTAGAAACACAGAATCAGACATATTGAAGCTGACTCTGTATTTTAACAAGTCTCTTAGTGACTTATATGTCCATTAAAGTTTGAATAGCCCTATAAACTGGTTCCTTGCTTTTAATCCTATCTTGTATATAGCTGTCAGAGTGATCTTTCTAAAACAAAATCTGTATGATTTCCCTCATTAAAGCTCATCAGTCAGTCACTGGTTGAGAATGAAGTCTGAGAGCCTCAGTGCGGCATCCAAGTGCCTCTAGGATGCAATTTTGACTTCACCTTTATTTCTCACTGCAGCTTCACTAACATCCTCTCTAATCACACTCCTGTTTTGTCCTGTCATGTGTTTTATTTGCTCTGATCCCAACAATTAGAATAACCTTTTTCCTCTTCACTTTCAGGCAACCATCTTCTTTCCCAATGAAAGTTCAGCTCCAGGATCACCTCTTCTATAAAGACCTTTTGTCTCCAAGAGGAATTGCCCAACTTTCTTTTTCTGTTGTGTATAAATTTCCATTGTAACACTTTCATGTCAGCTTTCCTTTTCTAGAATATGAGCTCCCAGAGGGCACTGATAAGGTGTTGCCTTTACATCTTTACTATTCTATTTCATTTCTGGTTCATATATTTAGTTAGGAAGAAAGGGAAGACAGAGAGAAGACAGAGTTGTTAAGCAGTTTAAATTAGTATGTCAGAGTTTGTGGAAAAAGGTGGCAAATCATATCATTTCCTGTGATATATTTTGAATACTCTGTTTTTAGTGTAATTTTGGAGACAAATTTGAAACACTTCATCTTAATTTAAAAGTGAATTCTGTGTTTTGATAGATCAAATTTCTCGTGAGGTCATTATTTTAAGTGACACTTCATCTTTTTACTAGCAAACTGAGCAAGGAAAAATGGTAACATGAAAAGCTTTAATTTTGTTTTCTGAAAGCATACTATCAGAATATCAATAGAATCATTTTAATATGTTCTTTTATCTTTATGTTTTCAATCATTCATTCAAACATACAGTCACTAATGTCCTATGCTAGGGTAGGTCCAGTACTAGGCATTGGGAATAAAAAGAATAAAATATCTACCTTCATGGTGGTCATGGTCTTAAGGTAAGACATACATTTTTAAATTATACATAAACATTGAATAGGTTGTTTGGTAAAGTTCTTTTTGTAATGCCTTGTAGAGACTAACCACTTAAGGAATTTTTTTTAAACAAGAGAAAAATGGCTTCATTACTCTTATTTTATGCTGTATTTATAAATTATTAATATGTAACATTTCTAAAAGCTGTAGTATTCCCTGAAGTGGGGCCTGAGATTTTGCATATTTTTGGTAATATGTATTTAAAAATATCTTTTCCTATTCTTCCTAGGTTTAGGGATATGTTAACTCTTTATCCAGTTAAATGCATGTATTTCACCAGAATTGTAAAATTGTTTAGGTGTTAGATCATGTTCTTAATACCTTCAGTCAGGCATTATTTCATTCTTTTAGGTACTAAGAGTACAAGAAGCAAATGGCAAACTTCCTGTCCAAGGCAATTCTAGAAGGGATTTAGAAAAAAAAGGCTTTCATTTCAGTGTAATAAATTCTATGATAGAAGAAGATTCAGAGTCTTATAAAAAAAAAAACAGAGGTGGGCTATCTGATGTGACCTGGGGGAGACAGAGAGGAACATTTGGGAAGACTTCTAGAGGAGGATACTTTTCCAAGAATTAGTAAAAATTAGTAGGTTAGGAAGTGAAAGAAGGGTATTCCAGACAGAAGAAACAGCCTATACAATAGCAAGACTGGTATTTGTACTGTAACTAATTCAGAGCACCAAAAGTGTGAGGTGCAAGAAAGAAAAGGATTAAAGCAGACACCATCAATGACATCTTAAAGGACCTTGGATGCCAACACGATACAGTTTGGGGTTTGTCTGGAAGACAAAAAAGAAATACTGAGCAATTTAACAGGTGGTTGAAAGGATCAGATTTCTATTTTACACAATTTATTTCTACTTATATACTGTCAATATGCATGATGGTGTATTGACATGTCTTTCTTCCTGCCGTTCCTCTGTGGGTTTTGGAGTTAGTTCAAATCCTGGTCTACCATGCCTGTGGGACTGGGGACAATTGACCTAAGATTTCTGAGCTCCAGTTTCCTCCTACAGGGGAGATATTAAATTTATACATTGGTACTCTATCAGTTTTGATGCTATTATGTGTGTCAGTCCTCAGATTTGAATCCTTCTTGCTTATCGATTTCCTTTTTCCTGCTTCCCCTGCTGCTGATTTCATTATCCAGGCTCCATCATTACTGACTTCCCTTGCTTTCCTTTTCCTTCTCTCTTCCTACTAAAATTAGAATTTCCCACCTTCAGTAATACAATTTTCACCTATTCTGTGTTTTTTATTTTTTGGTAATTTAATTAGTGTTTGACTGTTAACTTCTTTGGGTTGGATCAAATAGCAGTTATTTGGATTTGTAGAATTTTGTTTGAACTTTACATCTTTAATTCTTTCTAGTATCAGATGACAACTTTGATCTTTTGGGAAAAACAAAACAGAACAAGTCAGATGGCCAAGTTTAAACCTTGCTTGAAAGTAATAAAACTTTTATCACTTAGTGGATAATGTATTTTATTTTATACTGCTACTTAATAGGACTGTAATTTTTAATTTACACAATTTTATATAACCAAATTTGCAGGAATTACAGGCACACTTGATTTTTATGGGCTTGTTAAAGATCTTATAACAAATTATGAGGGGGATGGGGCTAAAATAAAATAAATTTAATTCTATGACATTGACTTTAATCCAGAATTTAAAAACAGTAAGTTGAATCTTGTTAGTCTACTAAGATAATTGATAACATGAATTACTTTAAGATTATATAATTTTAATGAGCTCTAGGCCCAATTTGACAAGAACAGATCCCGGCTTTTCTCCCAAGCTTATCTTCATCTCATTCCCACTTGGGGCTTCATCCCAGTCCCTGCTTCCTCATGTTGCTCCATACACATGGATTCATATTCCTTTGTGAACTAACCTGATACTATTCATATTCAATTCCCAGCTCAGACTGCTTCTTGGATCCCTCATATCAAACTGTCTGGTCTACCACTGAACTTTTGCTGTTGTACTGTAGGGGCTCATTTTATGGGCAAAAGATGAGACAGTAGGCTGGATGATGAGAGGGAAGCAGAACTTGATAAGACATAGCAATACATTGATATCTAGAACAACCATTTATTGTATATTTGCAGTCCTCACAGCAACTTGATGACATAAGTAGTGAAAAATCCCATTTTTCAGATGAAGAACATGAAGCTCAGAGAGTTTGATTTATGTTCCATCCTGCAGTTCTCTATCACTTCCAATTGGTCATGCCCGACTGGTCATTCTACACTTTTACTTCTGCTAGTCATTTTCCTACTCAGAACCTCACACTATTTCTGATGCTTTTAATAACTGGGCACAGCCCACTTTCTTGTTTCCATCTCATAAAGTTCAAACAAGAACTTTCCAGAAAAGCCAGGTGAATCCACTCTTTCTTATCAGAACCCACCTTGTTTGTCACTGCCCCCAATCCTTCAGTGATAACGTACATTCCACTTCCTCAAGATACTCTGTAGCAACTGTGGTTACTGTAGTGCTAGTACCACCCCTGCAGCTTCTGAAGTTTACAGTGACCTTGAATGTCTCAAATTTACTCTGATGTTTATGCGTATCAGTGGCATGGGATTACAAACCATCTCGCATGGCTGTAAGAAGGTACTGAAGGAGAGTGGAAGAGAAAAATGAAACGTATAATTGAAAGACAACTTAGAATCCTCATCATCTCCCACACATTTTTCCATTCCCACTATGGCCATTGGGTTTTAAGTGGTATTTTCCACTTACCTTTTTTCAACTTCAGCATCATTTCATGCAGTTTTATATATTTTATTTGAGATAAGAATCCAATGTAAGATTGATCTTCTTTCAAGTATTAGTTGTTATATATATTACACAAATATTCTAAACTATTTATTTTGTGTATTTTTTATATTCACAATGTGAGCCCACCAGTCATTTTTTTTTAGTAGGATAATGACAGGCTGAAGCAAGGAAGAATCACCATAGAAGAATTTAGATCAATTTATCGAATTATTGCACACAGAGAAGAAATTATTGAGATTTTCAACACGTATTCTGGAAACCAGAAATTTCTTTTTGAAAAAAACCTGCTTCAATTTTTGATACAAGAACAGTATGCGCTTGACATGACCACAAATATTGCTTTTGAGATCATTCAAAAATATGAGCCTATTGAAGAAGGTATGCTTACGTTTCAAAGTTTTCTCAAATATCTAAATGCAAAGTATTTTTTTATGAATTAAAGTTATCAAGTTAAAATTTTGGGATGGGTCAGATTTCTTCTGGATAACGTAAAATATTGGCAGTTTTATTTCTATATTTTATAGAATGTGTATATACTTTTAAGAAAACTGCTCTGTGAAAATAGTTACATTCTTTCCTACTTCATTGTACAGCTCCTTTTTTTTTTTTTTAAACTGCTTTGGTATATCTCTTAAGTGTTCAGAGACCAGCTTAGGCATGGAAAACAAGATGAGATTCTGTTACATGTGCTGTGATGAAAAAGTCTTCATTTTCATTAATAAGTTAAAAACCAAGTAATAGTCTTCTACATTTATACATTATACTATTGAAAATATATGGAAGTATTAAATAGCTAAGTGAAAACTATTCTAGGAAAAAATAAAATATTAGAAAATCACTACTTTCTTCATTGTTTATACACATAATTGTCTATAAAGTTTCATAAACATGAAAAAATTTTTTCCTTCATTTTTGAATATAGTCATCTGGTTTATTTTATTTTTTAAAAGATTTTATTTATTTGAAAGAGAGAGAGAGGGAGACAGCATGAGTGGTGGCAGGGGTAGAGGGAGAGGGAGAAGCAGACTCTCCACTGAGCAGGGAACCTGACAGGGGCTCAATCCCAGGACCCCGAGATCATGACCTGAGCTGAAGGCAGATGTTTAACCTACTGAGCCACTCAGGTACCCCTTAGTCATCTGGTTTGAATTAAATGACCATTTAAGCTAATCATGTGTCATATAATTTTTTATCTTTGTCCCACTTTTTAATGGGCAAAACATTGCACATTTTTCCACTTATGCATATCTTTAAAGAAATAAAGACATAATATAATAAAATATTCACATAATTATGTAAAAGTACCATTAAAGCAGTGTTTAACCCTACACAAATTAGTAAAATAGCTCAGAATATTTATTTAACAAGGGAAGTATTAAAGTTCAAGTTCTGCCTTTGAAAGTTGGTTTATGTACCAATATTTATGATAATATGGGTTCTAACAAAATCAAACATTTATTCATTAAGTCATATATTCATAACTTATTCAAATATTTATTTGTGGCAACCAAGTCTGCTTCTGGGGACTGAGGATACTGCCTTATGAAGAATAAGGCAAAGTAGGTCTTATGTTAATGATGGGGGTGTGAAGGAGACTGACAATAAATAAATGTATAAAAGGATAATTTCACAGAATGCTCTGTACTGTGAGTGATAGAGAGTAAACAACCCAGGAAGACTAGCTCTGGTTGGGTGTTTAGGATGGTCCATTCTGAGGATGTGACCTTCAAGCTGAGGCCGAATTGATGAGAAATAACTAGTCATGGGACAAAATGGGAGAAGTTTCTGAGGTCAAGGGAAGAAAAGTATTGGACATGAGTTGGAGAATTCAAGAAACAAGAGGAGAACAGTGTGGCTGGAACTTGGAGAATGAGGGCAAGATGAATTTGGGAGATAAGCAAGGATCAGATCATGTCTGTCTTGCAGGTCATAATTAGGATTTGGGCTCCATGACTCACTGTCATGAAAAGATTTTGGAGAGTTGTAGTGGTAAGACTGAATGCAGTACTAGTAAGAGTTTGGTGTGATCACTATTAAAATTTTTGCAGGTTTGTAACAAGATAAAGAGCTTGTACCAGGATGTAAAACAACTACATCACTAAGCATGCCTGATAAGTTCAGCTGACTACTTCTTTTTTTAACAGCAAAAATTTTCTCTAAAGAAGTAGTGAATTGATTTATGTTTTGGCTCAAGCTCTTTATGCAATTGCTGACTGGAAACAACCAGTCCACAGATAAGCTCTTTGAGTAGCACTGATGTAGTAGTGAGTATTCAAAAAAAAAAAAATTACTTTGGCACCATTACCTACAGGGGTAAATCAAAAAAGAAAAAAGGATAATGGGATGGTTGGCAGTGACATCTTGGAACTGTGTTTGCATTTTAACTATAATACTACACTGTTCATCCATTTCATCGTTTGAGGCTCCCTCCGGCTCAGATACTTTCACACACACCCAAGACCTTGTGTTTCATTTACATGTTTATTGATCACTTATTAAGGCCAATTAGAACTATGATTGGATAGTCCCAAATGCTGCTGGCTCCTCAATCTCATCCCACTTTGGTATGTGATGTGTACCAAATGAGGTTTTTAAATATCCATGAGATTAACTCTCATCTCAATCTTGTAGCTTTTAAGGGCACAAAATGAGTCTGTTTGTTTTCTATTCCATTATCAAAGATATTAACTTAATGATTCAGTAGATGAAAAGGGCTATAGAGCAATCACTGCTACAGAAAAAAAGAATAAATTCATGCAAATCTTTACTATTACAATATATGATGCATTTGCCCATATGTTCCCATACTCCTAAATTTGCATGTCTTTCAAACAGAGAGTTTGCATGCCTATTAACATTTTATATATTCTCTTCTAGCTTTCTTTTTTTTTAAGTCAAAATGGTAATAGCATTTTGAATGCTGGCTTTTTCACATTTATGAAGTGATAAACATTTACTTTTGTCACTGTATATTTTTTCTGATACATTATCTTTAATTGCTGCTTAGTACTGTATCATATTTTGAGCCTTAATTTGTTTTCTCCCCCATTTATTTTGCTTTTATAAATAATG
The DNA here is from genome assembly GCF_003265705.2 of Callorhinus ursinus. Classification (NCBI taxonomy): domain Eukaryota; kingdom Metazoa; phylum Chordata; class Mammalia; order Carnivora; family Otariidae; genus Callorhinus; species Callorhinus ursinus. The sequence goes on from NW_027397089.1 coordinate 15,070,328, forward strand.
CTAGTGTGAGTGAGCATTCTTGCACATCAATCTTTGTCTGAGTCTCTATTTCTATAGTATAAATTCCCAGAAATAAAATTCTTTGCCAAGGATCACTCTCTAGTTTAAAGTGAATATTCACACCAGCTGTTATTTTTAGACAAACTGAATTATGAATAACAAAATAATAACAACTAGCATTGATAGAGCTAATTTATGTAATTAATATATAAGGATAGGAGTTATGATTACCATCATTCCAAAGATAGGGAGAAGTTAACTAACATGCTAAATGTGTAACAAGTAAATAGATTTAACTAAAAGTATCTGATTCCAGAGTCAGTGTTTTGCTTAAATACATAATTTTGGTAATATTATGACAATAGTATAAAAGTTCAGAGATAGTTTACTAAAGATGCTAATATGCAAATGATCCAGCAATTCCATTCATAAACATGTACCCAACAGAAATGTATACATATTTGCACCAAAAGACATGTACTAGTTGTTTATAGCAGCATTCTTTGTAAAAGCCTCCAACTGGAAATTATCTAACTGCTCCTCAAGAATAGAACTGGTAAATAATCATGGTATACTCACACAATGGAATACTATCCAACAATGGGAATAAACAATGTCTAACTATATGCAACTATGAATAAATCATAGTTGAGTAAAATAAATCAGCCACAAAAAAATACATACTGTGTGAATTCATTCCTATAAAGCCCAAAAAACAGAGAAAACTAATCTAGGTGATTACAAGCCAGACCACTGAATACACTTGAGTTAGGAGGGAGAAACTGAAAAGTTAGCAGAAGGCAGGCTTCTGGGATGCTGCAATGTTTTGTTCTTTGAGGTGGGTGCTGCTTATCTAGATGTTTAGCTTATGGAAATTCATTGACCTATGATATATGTATTTTCTTATATGTATTTTTTTAAGATCTTATTTATTTATTTGACAGAGAGAGACACAGCAAGAGAGGGAACACAAGCAAGGGTAGTGGGAGAGGGAGAAGCAGGCTTCCCACTGAGCAGGGAGCCTGATGCGAGGCTCGATCCCAGGACCATGGGATCATGACCTGAGCTGAAGGCAGATGCCCAACAACTGAACCATCCAGGCACCCCTCTTATACATATTTTTAAAACATTAAGAAATCAGAGATAAATTAAATAATATACTCTCTACTTGAATGTTGATATAGAAGAACTAGGGGTATTCATTAGAAAAAAATTGTTTCCACAGAAAAATTAGAAATAGTATCAATATTAATTCTAAATGAATATTTTAGAAACATGCTCTACTATGGAATAAATTTTAAAATGAGATGTAATTTTTATACAGTTAATGATATTTCTGCATCCCTTTATTTTTTATAGTTAAGAGAGCACACCAGATGTCATTTGAAGGTTTTATAAGATACATGGGTTCACCTGAATGTCAAATACTTAAAACTGACTGTGGAAAAGTTTATCAAGATATGAATCATCCATTAAATGATTATTTTATTTCAAGTTCACATAATACATACTTGGTATCTGACCAGTTACTGGGACCAAGTGACCTTTGGGGATATGTAAGGTATTTATTTTGATTTTTATATCCATTACATTTTACAGCACTTGGAAGTTCCAATAAGTGGTAATTCACAATAAAAGAAGACTATGGATGTTGTGCAATAACATAGGAAAAAGAAATTTTGATTTGTGAATATCTTGGAGAGCCAACCTTCAATGGCTATATAATTATTCTATATTTTAGTATCATATACTTTCCTTCAAATTTTGACTATTGACCTTCTTTCCCTGATTATTGCCCCTCTGAGGTTTCCTGAATAATTTGGATACCTCTTATAGGAAACCATATGAAGAAGAATGTTCTTATCTTATTTCACCAAAACATCTTAGATTTTTAAAAAATATGGTTAAAATTATTTCCCAGACATCAAGACACCATGCTACAAGTAAAGGCAACACATAAATAGATAAATTATATACCTTGGCATTTATAGATTAGATAAATATAGAGATTTATATGTCAAATGATTTACATAGATTAAGCAACCTATGCCACACCTCTAATTTTGCACTCTACAATGTATTACACTGTCAATACCAGGCTTCAGCTTAGGCAGTCATCTGAGAATCCATTGGTGAACAAGATTTTCAGAGCTCATGTGTTCATGAGAATAGACATCATAAGCAGGTAAACAGACTGATATTTTCAAGGATAGATTAGTCGCATGGAGAAAGTAAACTAGGGTAACATGAGAGAAAGTAAAGGTGGGGTGGAGGGTGTTACTTTAGTTAAAGTGTCAAGAAAGGCTTCTCAAGGGGTGACATAGTTTGGTATGAGTGATGATAAAGAGGAAGCCTCAGAAATATTTGGTAGGAAGGGCACACTAAGTAGAAGAAATAATAAATGCTTAGGCATATTCAAATGAGAGAAAGCAAGTTTGGCTGGAAACAAATAATGGAGAATGAAGGGAGATGAGTTGGAGGAAGTAGACAGGGTCAGTTTATGAGGGTCTTAAAGGCCATGGAAAGGAAACTGGATTTTATTCCAGTTGCATTGGGAAGTCATTGGAGAGGTTTTCCTTAAAATAATGTCATAATTCGATTTACTTTCTACTGTGCACGAAAGACTGATGGTGTAGGAGTGGAGGTAGAAGATGACTAGAGAAGATATTGTAGCAATGCAGCTGATGATAGTTATGTAGATGATGAATTCATGAGGCAGCTGTTGAGATCAGTGGTTGAATTTGAAATATTTTAAGGAGGTGGAGCCACGAAGGCTTACCAGGTGATCTGAAGGGAGGTATAAGGGAAAGAGAATACTATCAAGATTTTTGGCCTGATAACTTAGCATACAGTGATACTATTGACAGAGATAGTGAAGCCTGCCGAGGCCATTCTAGGGTGTGAGGCAAAAGCAAGAGTTGTAATAGTTCCCACATTTAGTTGAGATACCAATTCATTGTCAAAGGGCTAGGTCAGTCAGTTAAGTATATGTGTCTGGGACTTAGAAGAAATATCTAGACTAGAAAAATATAGAATTGGAAGTCATCAATACATAGATGACATTCAAAGCTATGTGATTGGTTGACATTAATTAAGGAAATCATGGGTGGAAAAGATATCTCATAATTCCATGATAATATTAAACTTACAAATGAACATGGCTTCACCAATTTAAAATCTTATGTAAAAACATGAATCCATGAGCTCAGAAATGTATCTGTTTAGAATTCCATAAGGATAACCCAATTCATAGCTATACTTTCATTAGAAATTTTACTCATACTTAAATACTTTAATTTTTTGAAAAGGGAAAATATGCATTTTAGCCAAGTTGACTTAGAAATGCAGAAAATTTACTTTTGAATGAAGAAAATGTTCCACCCAACTAAACATTTAAATTTTAATTTAATTTAATTGTATTTAAATTTAATTGTATTTCTTCCACCCACTTGTGGAAGATACACTCTTAGAATGCAAGTTTTTCAAAATTTCTCTACATAGGAGAGGTGGTATAATGTAATGTTGATCGATTAATGCAAAGTTTCTGGTGCTGATCTTTCCTCTCTTTTTGTCCTTTGTTAATTATGTGACACCTACAACCTCTTTGCTTTTTTTAAAAAGATTATTTATTTATTTTGACAGAGAGAGACACAGCGAGAGAGGGAACATAAGCAGAGGGAGTGGGAGAGGGAGAGGGAGAGGCAGGCTTCCTGCTGAGCATGGAGCCTGACGTGGGGCTTGATCCAGGACCCTGGGATCATGACCTGAGCCGAAGGCAGATGCTTAAGGACTGAGCCACCCAGGCACCCCAGCTACAACTTCTTTGATTCTCAACTTCCTCATCTCTAAAAGAGGAAGACTAATATTAACTGCCTTATAGCATTAAATATTTTAATCCATGAAAAGCCCCTTAAACTTATTTAAGTGGAATTTTTTTTTTTTTTTTTTTTTTTTTACTGAGTGACAGAGAAATTTCCATTATTCATTTCCAAAAAGGGGATTCAGTGTGAAATAGTAGAAAGTCGCTTCCCTAACACCACTGGGGGAGACACAACTTTCTTTTATGTGCCTCTGAATAAGAGGAGTTGGCTTGACACAGTGAAATCCACTCAAGTCATTTTTGCCGGGGACCAAACCATGTAGTGGAAATAAACAGTTTGGTAAACGTTAGCTTGATCTAAGGATAAAATTAAAGCTATCTAGAGAAGTAGCAAGAACCAGTATTATTTAGGTTGTCCTTCATGGAAAGTTTTCTTTCACAATTTGGTTTTTGGCAGTTTTTTTTTGTTTTCCCAGCAGAGTGTTCAAGATTATTCTCTGGTAACAGCCCAGAGGACTGATTTTTTTTAGTGATAAAAAAAAGGCAAGATAATTTACTTTGACAATCAACTAAGAGGAGAGTGATGCAAACATTTTTTAATGGCAATTAATAAAGTTTACAAATAGATATTGCTTCTTCTCCAATTTAAAATCTAAATATGTAAATAAATCCACAAGATGAGAAATACATTCATTTTGAACTCTACAAATATAGCCCAGTTCAGGACTTGTACGTAAATTAGATCATCACCTAATTCACCCATGGAAATATCAATGGGTAAACAAAATTTTCTTAGAAGAGCACACTAGGTCATTTTTCCAACACAAGGAGAAGCAGACTAACAAAACTGAAATTTTACATTATAGTGCATCACTATATACCTGAATAAAGCCGTGTGCACTTAAAAGGTAAAACAAAAATGGTCTTAAAAAACACACCTCCAAAAAACTCAAAAAAAATTATTATTTATTTAATTTTATATTTTGCATTGTTTTGGTGAAGCCTCCAAAATAGATGAGATATCCTGCCCCTCTAATGCTCTACCTCTTCGGGTTCCCTCCATCTTTCATCCATATTATTCCCAAAGGAGCATAAGATCTCTTTATTTTCTGAATTCAGCAGCTGGATTTTGGGGTTATAATTGCTTTATCTTTGCTCAGTTAACACTTGTCCCTGAATATTGCTTGAGTCATAGTCTTAGAAAGTTGACTAAATTTGATCCCCCAAGGAGTATTAGATCTAAAAGGTCTATTTTCTCATATGGTCCCTATGTTTCTGTTTGGGAGACCTACTGATTTTCTATCAAGTACTTGGTGTTGGGACCACATTCCCTTTTCCTGTTATGGCTTATGGTAGGGTTTTTCAAATCTTCACATTTGAGGTCAGATCGTTCTTTGCTGCGGGGGGCTGGTCCTGTGCATGGTAGAATGTTTAGCAGGAACCCTGGCTTCTATGAATTAGATTCCAGTTACAAATTTCCTTCCCATTCCCAGTTGTGGCAACCCAAAGTGTCTGCAAACATTGCCAAATGTCTCCTAGGAGTCAAAATTGTCCTGACTGAAAACCACTGACTTAGACACAGTGGGATAACTCAATATACTTCTTGGAAAACAAGTATTAACTTGGTTTTCTCTTGGAAAAAATCTTCGAGTATAGCAGGGGGCTTCTTCTATCTACTCCCTGATATGTGGCTGTCAATTTCAAAATCCTGATGTCTCAAGTGAGCCCTCTTTTCATTCAGTTTCTCTTCCAAGATTGTATTTTAGGAGATCACTTCTGTCTGCCTGCCACTTGTTTTCTTACATCCCTAGAATTCCCATTTTTTTCTAATAAAAACACAATAAATGTTTATTTATCATGAACTATATCTAACAAACATTTTTTTATGAAACTGAAATTTTAGTTCCTGCCCTTGTAGAAATGAGAGCATAAAGAATAGGGAGAAACAGCAGGATTCACAGTCCCCAGAACTACACATTGCACCATCTTGGTGGTGCTGAAACTATGGATGGCACATGTTACTTCCATGTCGGGCTGTGCTCACAGAAAAGAAGAAAAGTGTGTTCGGTTCAACACAACTACTTGTCTTTTTTATGGATTCTGTTATACATTTGTTGCAAAATCACAAATAGTCTTTGGGATATTTTGACACTATAGCATACATTTTTAATGATCCAGAAATGACAATTTATTTTGTTTAAATTTTGCTAGTGCCCTTGTGAAAGGATGTCGTTGTCTGGAAATTGACTGCTGGGATGGATCACGAAATGAACCTGTTGTATACCATGGTTATACACTCACCAGCAAGCTTCTGTTTAAAACTGTTATCCAATCGATACAGAAATATGCATTCATAGTACGTGCGTATCTTTGTTAAATTATAGTTAAGCACAATATAATTTACTTGCTTCAAAATCCTATAATGCTCGACTTTAGTTTAGATCAGTGATATTTCAAATCGTGTGTTATGATCTATGTAGTATGTAGTTAAAGGTAGATTTATCAAATTTAATCTCAAGTAGTGGGATGAATGTTTCAGGGAATTTTTTTTTAATTGTATGTGTGTGTGTGTGTGTGTGTGTGTATTGTGTTACAATGTAAAATATGTTTTTTACTGTGAGTTACAGCCAAAAAAATTTTGAGAAATACTGGTCTATATAATAGTAAATATTTTACCAACATTCAAGTACTTTACTTTCAAAATGCACAATAAAATATGTCAACAATGTATTATATAGATTGTTGACAGTTTTTGTGACTATGATGGCAGCAATTCATATAGCAAAGAATGTTTAGAAGTTTACTTTGGATTTTAAAAAAGTATTGTTGGATTTATTAAGGTTACAGATTCAAAGATCTAGTTCTTTTGAGAGCTTCCAAATTCAGCCTACAAATCCTAGTCTATAAGTTGAGTGGGTTTTAACACTCTGTTTAAAATAATACTTGGTTCTATTTACAAACTTGGCTAATTAACCACCTTCAGACATTTTAAATTGTTTTTGTAAAGTTAGTATATTTGATTTCTTTCTTAAGTACTTCAATTGCAGTGCCATTGAAGAGATTTAATAAAATCATACTGAGTACTTAAAAAATGTATATCTAATAAACTTACAAATTTGATAAACTTGAAGTTCTCCTAAGTAGGTCAAAACATTATCTATAAATATAAACATAACTTAAAAATCACAAATTTAAATCGACTGCTTTATTATGTGAGAGTATAAAATACTAAAAATTTACAAAATATACATATAAAACATGAAAAATGTCTATTTTAGTATAAAACATTAATACATGGCATTGATTCTCTTAAACATCTAATTTCTAATGATTTCTAAATTTATATCTCTCCCTTGAACTCTATACCAACATAGACAAGTATGTACTGGACATCTCCTCTTGCATATATTTTTTTAAGATTTTATTTATTTATTGGACAGAGAGATATATAGCAAGAGAGGGAACACAAGCAGGGGGAGTGGGAGAGAGAGAAGCAGGCTTCCTGCTGAGCAGGGAGCCCGATGCGGGGCTCAATCCCAGGACCCTGAGATCATGATCTGAGCCCAAGGCAGACACTTAACGACTGAGCCCCAAAGGCACCCCTCTCCTCTTGCATATTTAACCGGCATATTTAACTTAACATGCTTAGAACTGAGTTCCAGATATTCCTCTTCCTCTGGGGTCTGCTCTTCTCACGGTCTTCCCCATCTCAGTTACTGGTAACTCCTGTGTTCAAGCCTAAATCATTGTCAACTTTAACCCTCCTCACCTCATTTCTCTCCAACCCTTCAATAAGTTCTTTAGTATATTCTTGTGAGCCTACTTTCAAAATATATACTGAATTTAACCCCTTCTCCCCATTCTCACTGTCACTGTCCTAGGCAACTACTATCACCTCTCACTTGGATTATTGCAATTAACCCCTTCTTTCCCTTTCCCCTGCAGTTTGATCTCAATGTTTCAGCCAGAGTGACTTTTTGGTAAGTCAAATCATGTCATTCCCCTTCTCAAAACTTTCAATCCCACTCAAAATATGAACTGAAATACATGTTTAACCTGTTTTCTGTTACCTCCGACTCCTACTTGTCTCTCCATTGTTCACATGGCCATTCTGGTCTCCTCACTCTTTTTCAGACACAGCTCAAAGCCCTTGAACTCCCTGTTTCTTTTGTCTGAAACCCAAATACTTGCATAGCAAGCTCTCTCCCATCCTTCAGGGTGGGTAACTGAGGGAATAGAGGCAATCTAAAAATTCAAAGGCCTTGAAAGGATGGAAACCCTTATAACTTCTAAGACTCAAAGAGAAAGAGATGGAATGAAATTTTTTTCATTGTTTTGAACAACAAAGACTCAATGAGACTTCTCAGCTGAACAGGGTGACTCAGTTTTGTAGCAAAGGTTAGACCGAAGATTGAATTTTCTTTCTTTTTTTTTTGAAAGATTATATTATATTATTTTATTTTATCATATATTTATTTATTCACTCCCACCATTCATTTTTTACAAATTTTTATTGAAATATAATCTGTATTATATTTATGTACAAGTATATAAATCAACATCATACAGGTTGATACCTTTCTACAAATTGAATACATATAACCAATAGCCAGAGACCTTTCTTGTGCCTTTCCTAGTCATTAACCCCCAAACAAGAGTTGGCAACTGTCTTGACTTCTAATACCACACATTAAGTTTTCCTGTTTTTATACTTTATGTAAGTGGAATAATATCTGTGTATATTCTTATTTATTTATTTTTTATCTAAATTCAATTAACATATAATGTATTATTTGTTTCAGAGGTAGAGGTCAGTGATTCCTCAGTCTCATATAATACCCAGTGTTCATGACATCATATGCCTTCCTTAATGTCTATCACCCAGTTCCCCATCCCCCCACCCCTGTCCCCTACAACAACCCTCAGTTTGTGTCCTGTGCTTAAGAGTTTCTTATGGTTTGTCTCTGATTTCATCTTGTTTTATTTTTTTCCTCTCTTCCCCTATTATCCTCTGTTTTGTTTCTTAAATTCCACATATCAGCGAGATCATATGATAGTTGTCTTTCTCTGATTGACTTACTTCACTTAGCATAATACCCTCTAGTTCCATCCACATCATTGCAAATGGCAAGATTTCATTTTTTTGATGGCTGAGTAGTATTCTATTGTATATAGATACCACATCTTCTTTATCCATTCATCTGTTGATGGACATCTGTGCTCTTATCATAGTTTGGCTATAAACATTGGTGTGCAGGTGCTCTTTTGGATCACTACATTGTATCTTTGGGGTAAATACCCAAAAGTACAATTGCTGGGTCAAAAGATAGCTTTATTTTCAACCTTTTGAGGAACCTCCATACTGTTTTCCAGAGTGGCTGCACCAGCTTGCATTCCCACCAACAGTGTAAGAGGGTCCCCTTTTCTCTGCATCCCCGCCAACATCTGTGTTTCCTGTTTGGTTAATTTTAGCCATTCTGACTGGTGTGAGGTGGTATCTTGTTGTGGTTTTGATTTGTATTTCCCTGATGCTGAGTGATGTTTAACATTTTTTCATGTGTCTGTTGGCCATTTGTATGTCTTCTTGGAGAAACATCTGTTCATGTCTTCTGCCCATTTCTTGATTGGATTATTTGTTCTTTGGGTGTTGAGTTTGATAAGTTCTTTATAGATTTTGGGTACTAGCCCTTTATCTGATATGTCATTTGCAAATATCTTCTCCCATTCTGTCGGGTGTCTTTTGGTTTTGTTGACTGTTTCTTTTGCTGTGCAAAAGCTTTTTATCTTGATGAAGTCCCCATAGCTCATTTTTGCCTTTGTTTCCCTTGCCTTTGGAGACGTGTCTAGCAAGAAGTTGCTGCAGCCGAGGTCACAGAGGTTGCTGTCTGTGTTCTTCTCTACGAAGGTTGAATTTTCTACTCAAGATAGTCACCATTGATTTGGGGAAGAGAGAGCAATAAAATGAAATAGACGATAATTATGACTAGGAAAGAACTGTGGGTATATATAAGGAGTCTAACATTTTAAGGGAATTACATTGCCAAAACACAACATGATACAACATGGCAAAATAAAACACAAGTGTGATTCTTAGGTGAGCCTTAAAACAACCCTTGGTCAAGAAGTGAGCTGCAAAGGTAGCCTGGTATTAAGAAAAGCAAACTCCTCAATACATACTTTAAATGTGGCCCAGGATAAAAGACAAGAGGACCTTCCCTGAAGGTGGAGCCAAAGACCACAGAAGACCCCCCTGCCCCCCAAAAAAGATGAACTTTCCCCAGTGAGTGTCAGGCTCTAATTGAGAAATCTGTCTGGAGGCCATCACTTTGACTATTTTCAAAATCATTTTTTATATTTGGGAAAAAATTTTACAATGTTCTCTTGATATTAGACTAGGGCATTTATATGTATATGAGTATATATGAGGTTATTGTAGTAGGCTGAATAAGGGCCCACAAAGGTTCTACTTCCTGGAACCTGTAAATGTTACTTTATTTGGAAAAAGAGTCTTTGCAGATGGATGAAATCAAGGACCTTGAGATAAGGTGATTATCCAGCATGACTGGGTGGACCCAAATGCCACACAGAAGAGGAGACAACCTAAAGATGAGGGGTAGAGATTGGAGTGATATGGCCACAAGCCAACAAAAGTTGGCAACCACAAGAAACTGTAAGAGGGAAGGAATAGATCTCCCTTAGAGCCTGCTGCTCCCTTCATTTTAGCCAGTGAAACTGCTTTTAAAAGTTTGGCCCCTAGAATTATGAAAGAACAAATTTCTGTTGCTTCAAGCAACCAAGTTTGTGGTCAATTGCTACAGCAGCCACAAAAACCAATATACTCATACATTAAAAAGGAAGGATATTGTATCTCCTATTCAAAGGTCTATGATAATGCAACAGACCTTGCACGTCCTTGATTTGTTTACAAGTTGGTAAATTTGTGTCCCGATAAATATATAGGAAACAAAATAAAGAAAATTTTAAACAAGACTCCAAAATGAATGTGGTTTCTCTATTTTGTGGCACATTTCAAATTTACAGTGGTGACAAACGGCAGAAAATATCTTTGTAAAGCCATCTTTACTTAATAGATTCTCTTTATTATTATCTTTATCTTTGTTTCTAATTATAAAGCCATGAGTTTTGATTATAGACTTTGAAACTAAAACAGTAGAAAATTAACATCTCCTCTAACTTCTCTGTGTTAAAGTTTCCTTCACATTTAAAAATATCTAAATAAATAAATATATATGGTAAGCAAATATATATATGCTTAAAACATTAAAATGTAGAATATTACTCTTTAGCAACTTGGTTTTTTCCTCGTGAGACGATATCATAGATACCTTTCTATAGCAGACCTCCTTCTTACCAGACTCACATCATTCCTTTAAATGGACGTGGCATAATTTATTTAAACAAATACCTACTGTTGGATGCTTCAGTTGTTTCCTATATTTCTAGTATAAATAGTAATAATCTTCCTTTTCATACGGATTTAATGTTCCCTGTTATGTCAAAATCAAAAGTAATTTCAGTTTAAAGAATACTTATTTTGCAAAAGTACAGAACATTGAATGTAAGTTTTTAAAATAGACAAACTGTTTCTATTAATTGCATGAAAATCGTTGAGGCATTCTGATCAATAACGTAGCAATGGTTAATTTTTTAGACATCTGACTACCCAGTGGTGCTCTCTTTAGAGAACCACTGCTCCCCTTCCCAACAAGAAGTGATGGCAGACATTTTGCAGTCTGTTTTTGGAGATGCCTTGCTTTCTGATATGCTTGATGATTTTCCAGACAAACTACCTTCACCAAAGGTAACCTTTTGTCTGAGAAGCTCAGGTTAATAAAAAAAGAAAAAGCATGTCACTATTATATTGATCCATAAAACTGGGTGAGAGATCAATGAAAATGCTTAGTTTTGATGATGCATAGAGGCGTATTTTTGCAATGTGTTGCCTGGGAAATGTTCCCGTGAGCATCTAAGTAAATATATGTTGATAAAGAGAATATATAGAGATATAGGTAAAAACTCTCATTTTTATTGTGTACCATACCCCATGAGTCCAAAATTTCAAGTCAGTTAATATTAGGCCACAGGAATTTGTTATGTTTTATAGGCAAAGGCGAAGAAAGAGGCAAAGATCTGGGTTATTAATAGAGTCCGTGTCCAATTCCTTAGCATCTGAGTGGCTTGCCCCACCCCCTTTTTAAAAAAGATTTATTTATTTACTTGAGAGGAGAGAGGGTGAAAGAGATTGGGGGAGGGCAGAGGGAGAGAGACTCTAAGCAGACTGCACTGAGTGTGGAGCCCCATGCAGGGCTCAATCTCACAGCCCTGAGATCACCACCTGAGCCAAGACCAAGAGTCAGATGCTTAACTGACTGTGCCACTTAGGTGCCCCTTCCCTCCCCCCCCCCTTATTTTTAATCTGCTCTTTTCAGTTTCCCTGTCTCTTATGGGACCCTTTCCATCTTCAACTGAGCATATTCAAATACTTGGTTTAAAAAAGCACTCCCACCCTAGCCTCATGATTTCGATTTCTCTTCAGCTATCTCTTTATTATTCTCTGTTTCAACCTAAATTTCCACTTTCTCATCTCCTCACAACCTAATGGGCTTCCTCCACCTGCACCTCAGTAAGTTTCTCATTGTCATCAGAGACTTTTCTACCAGTAAATTCTAACAGACTTATTTCAGTCACCATCTAACTTTTTTCCTTCACAACATTCAATACTGGGAAGCCTCCTTCCTTTCCTTGAAACACTTTCTTCTGTAATACCATATTTTTAGGTTTTCATCATTCCTCTCTGGCCAGTCTTTCTTAGTTTCCTCTGCCAGCCTAGTCTTCTCATCCCAAATTTCATGAGGTGATAGACGAGTGAACTTTTTTTTTTTTGCATGACATGATAGTATTGTCTAACACTCACTAGTTTCATTTTGATGTGTCATCATTTTGGTGTTTAGAGCAGTGCTTTTGTAATATTTGAATATTTTCCTTTATATTTTTACATATTTTATTTAGATGAGTGGAAAATTTAAAGATGAAAGTTGTGACACTGGTGATGAGAAGTTTAAGACTCATGATAGTATTGAAATGAACAAAAAAATTGAACAGATGGAAAAACTGACTCTTTCACCCCATAAGAATGCTCACAACTAAATGTGCGCAGTTATGACAGAAAAGAGATTAAAGACCTTGTGAAAAGTACTGGAAACATACCATCAAAGATTTAATCTAATCAAAGATGTAATCTAAGGTTTCTAATTCAGGAAATTATAACAATGTATAGTTTTCTAGGAATAGGATTCCTCCTCCTATTTATAAATCAACTTTCTGCAGATATGTAGTTTTCATTAACGTTTTTGTTTCTGTACTAAAGTAAGGGGATGCTTTCCAATGACTAAATGAGGAATTAGAGATAGAGTCGTTTTCTCATTCCTCACTCGGTCACTGGGGTACAAAAGAATTGCCTAGAGACTTGTTAAAGAGGCATAATTCCAGCCCCACAACTCAAGATTCTGATTCTTTAATTTTGAAGTAAATCCCAGGAATCTGTTCCTTTAACAAGCACTCCAGGTGATGCCTTTTTTTTTTTTAAGATTTATTTATCTATTTAAGAGAGAGAGAGAGAGAGCAGGGGGAGAGGCAGAGGAAGAGGGAGAGAGAGAATCTCAAGCAGACTCCTTACTCAGTGTGGAGCCCGACGCAGGGCATGATTCCATGACCCTGAGATCATGACCTGAGCCAAATCAGAGTTGGGTGCTTAACTGACTGAGCCCAGGTGATGCTTTTGATGCATGTGATTGCATAGTGCACTTTGGTAAGCTCCATATTAGAGAGTAATATAAGGGCCATAGTAATAGAGAGAAGGTCTAACGTGATGAAATAATTCGAGTGGGTACCTGAGGATAGTAAAGGGAATGGACAAATCAAAGCTCCATGAAGAAAGAACTTTATTTCATAGTCCAGATTTCAGCAGTATTATATATTAAACATAGCAGGCATTTAATAAATACATTGATAGGGGTGCCTGGCTGGCTCAGTCAGTAAAGCATGTAACTCTCGATCCCAGGGTCATGAGTTCAAGCCCCATATTTGGTGTGGAGCCTCCTTAGAAAAAAAAAGTACGTTGGTAAATTAATTAATAGTTGAAAAGGGCAGGGATAAATAAGTGAAAGAAAGGAACTGGAAGTCTTTGGATTTAGAATGAGTGACTCTGATGGTCAATTTTGCCATGATCCTAGTTTTGATGGACAGGAAATACTGTGTTGATGATGCTTGTGGCCAATACAGTTGAAATATGAAGAAGATTTGCAAATCTTTAACTTAAATTTAGTCTATTCTAGGTGTCAAACATTACAATAGACATTTTTGAATACCTGATCTCATTTAATACTTTTTAATGTTGGGTAGCAGAGTAATGATCTGAAGCATTTACTACCAGAATTTGTAACATTCTTTTATAGCATTTCAAGCATTTTAATATAAATATAAATATAGAAAATATATTATAAATAAATATATAAAAATTATACATATATACAATATGTGTGTGTATATATATACACATATAATTTTCATGTATGTCAATTTTTTAAAATAGTAGGAATTTTTGGAAAGTAAAACAAATGGAGCCATAGTAAATCCCAATCATATAACAGGCTTATTTTGAGGTAAATTTTAGTCGATACTATAATATCACTGGTTTCTATGGTATTATAGGAGTATGGAAAAAGATGGAGTTCTTACATATTTTACTACTGTGGGCTAACTGAAAACATGGTGAAAGACTTTTCAATGACTGTTCAAATGCAAACTTCCCTATAAATGTGTAATTGTATCTCTCTTTCAAATCGTTTCTGTAGGCATTAAAATTCAAAATATTAGTTAGAAACAAGAAAATAGGATCCTTAAGGGAAACCCGTGAAAGAAAAGGTTCTGATAAGCATGGTCAGGTAGAGGAATATGAAGAGATAGATCAAGATGTGGACGATGAAGTCAAAGAATCAAAAGCATTGGCTATTTTAGAAGACGATTCACAGAAGGAACCAGGGGCAATTATTGCAGCTGGATTACCACTTTTCAGGAGAAGGAGGGTGAGATGATACTTTATGAAAATCTTACAAGTGATTGAAAAGTTGTTTTATTTTCTTACTGGTAGAGAATTAAACATTTTTTTTTTGGAGGGAAAAATATTTTTCTCATAAAAATTCTAGTCTTTCATTTAAAACTTGTTTGGAAAAAATTAACATGGGAAAAGAAAATTTTAAAGTTATATCTTTTCCTGTGTTGTTTTTATTTTATTTTTTAAAATTTATTTCTTTATTTGAGAGAAAGAGAGAGTAGGGCAAGAGTGGGGGAAGGGGCAGAGGGAGAGAGAGGGAGAGACTCTCCAGCAGACTTCCAACTGAGCCTGGAGCCCAACAGGCACTTGATCTCATGACCCATGAAATCATGACCTGAGCTGAAATCAAGAGTCAGACACCTAATCAGCTGAGCCACACAGGTGCTCCTGGCTGTTTTTAACGTTTTCTTAGTGGTCCAATTTTATACATTTTTATGTACTAGGCATTGTGCAATGTACAAAATATAAACAACATAATATTTCTGCCCTCAAGGAGACCATACTCTCAGAGACAAGAAAATCACCATTATAATATATAGTATTATAAGTACACAAATTAGCATGACAAAAGAAGGTATCTTGAGTTGCAAGTGACATTAAACTAATTCAGCTGGTTTAAGTAAAATGTGAATTAGGTAATTGGCTCACATCAATGAAAAGTTCAGGGAAAGGGGTTCAGATTTCAGGAATGACGTGGTATAATATCTCAAGCAAAGTCCACAGAACTTTCTCTAACTTTGGATCCACTTTCTCTACATCGGTGCAAGACTTCTCCAAAGCTTTAGCTTCAGATGCTTTCAGGCTCAATCCAATGGAGGACCTACTTATCTCTCACATGACCAAGCAAATGTTTTTGGGCATTGGCTATAATCAAGTTATGGGCACAGCCCAGAGTCAAATGCTATTGCTAGGGAACTGCAAAGCTCTGATAAGCCAGGTTTGAGCCACATTATCAACACTTAAGCCCATGGATTGAGCTTGGGCAAGGAATGTTTTCCCAAAACAAAACTTGTGAAGGGGATAGCAGAGGTGTAGAAGGTCTAGTTGCTGGCATGTAAAAGAATAAATGTGTACCATACAGCAGAAGTTATTCCCAAATGTTAGGTCATATTGGACATACACTTACTCGTGACTAAATATCCTCAAGTTGCAAAATTCACAAGAATAAACAGATCTTTGGGAAAAAGGAAATAGTAATAATTGTCATCTTCAATACTTACTACAGTAGTTGGGATTTTAAATGTATGCTGTCTCATGTTAACATTAAATACTACCATCAGAAAAAATAATCACATTGATGAATTCCAAATGGTTTTTGAGGAGATAATATTATGAAAAGACTCATATAATTGATCTGAAAGCATATTTTCTTTACTGGAAGAGGAATTTTTCAAATGATTTATTACAAAAACATGAAATTGCTGCATTTTATTTTTATACCACATAGGTAAAAGTGGCTATGGCCCTATCTGATCTTGTCATTTATACCAAAGCTGAGAAGTTCATAAGCTTTCAGCATTCAAGACTGTATCAGCAATTTAATGAAAGTAATTCTATTGGGGAGTCAGAAGCCCGAAAACTTTCAAAGTTGAAAGGTAAATTCTTATGATTCAAACAGATGAAGTGTTTAAACAACTTTAGTTCACTGCAAAGGTGTCAAGATTGGTCAGTGACATTTCTAAAACTATATTCTCATAAATTTTCAATGTATTTAATGTAATTAAAAAAGGCTATATGCCTCAAATCACAATAAGTGATTTCACAGAACTTGTTTAATTGACTTCTTTAAGTCCTGAGATTTTGATTGAGAATGTCCAGTGTGGACAGTTTTGTGGGTGGGGCCCTGGTGAGCTCTTTGTAGAGGAGAGTGATGAGTGACAAGGCTGCAGAGGTAGGCAGAGCCAAATCACAAGAAATGTGAACTTTGTCCTAAAATCAAAGGTGAACAGGATTGAAATCTCAGGAGTCACACCATCCCCTCTGTGTTTCTGAAGGATGCCTTTGAGAGCAGTGTAAAGGTGAGACTCCCTGTAGGGAGGAAATGATGAGGGCTCATGGTAGAGGGAGCCATGGTGAACTATGTGGACTCAGTAGGCACGTGAGGTAGACAATTAAATAGACCTAGAGGCTGTGTGTCCAAGGTGAGGGAGAAGGAGGACATAGCATCCACGCCAGGCTGCCAGATGGCTGTACAGAGTATGCACTGTCCCTTCACATCTTCAGTGGTACCGTTGGTCTCCGCATCTTTTCACTGTCTTCTGATTCTGAACCCGAGGTGGATTATTCTGTTGCTAGAGCCAAAGTTGCAACAAGGCCTTGGAAAGAGAATGGGAAGCTGACTCTACCCTATTCTCAGCCTTATATGGTGGGGGATAACCTGAACTTAAAAAGGCGGGGGGAAAGGGATGGGCAGTTAACTCAGCAGTCAAGTGACTCTCCAAATCCTTCTTAAAAAATGCAATCTACCATCCTGTGTAGAAACACCATGCAGGTGAATCAGCACCTGCAACTGACTCAAAACAGCTGTTGGCTGTTTGGAAATGCAGAGTCCGATATATTTGTTGGTTAACCTCTTTGGGCTGGCCACTGGCACCCAAGGGTTTTGAGGTATAATTCAGCTCATCTCTTCAAACTGACTCTGGATATTTTAGGGCCTTTTTGTTTGTTTTTTAAGCTGTAGATTATGACCAAAAATCAATTCAGTAAATCTGAACCACTACCGTTAAAATAACAGAGTAGAATAGGATGGAATAGAATAGAATAATGGAGATGCAATAAGAGTATTATTTTATGAAATAATTATGTGTGTGTGTTGTGTGTTGGGTGTGATATAAGATATATTTCTTACTGTGAGTATTGTCAACCGAGTTTGAATTTGAATGACCTACTTTGCTAGTCTCTAGTCTTTCAAATTATTGGATAATTTTTGTTGTTTCTCAAGGGGACAAGCCCTCTGGGCACAGCAAAAGTTGTTATAATTCTCTCATTCTCATTGTATTAGACACTTGCTCAAAATTTGAAAAGGCACTGGGCAGTTCTGAGTAGAGTCATAAAGTGCAGCATCGCCATTTCTTTGGAGAGAGTATAGGGCATTTTTCTTGCACCAAAATCCAATGATAAATAATTAATGATGTGGGCAAAGGTGTACTCTAAGATAATGTCCATCATTATTTTTTAAAATTTTTTAGAAGATTTTATTTATCTATTTGGGAGAGAGAAAGGGAGAGAGAGAGAACACGTGGGGGGAGGGGGGAGGGAGAAGCAGGATCCCTGTGGAGCAGGAAGCCTGATGCAGGACTTGGTCCCAGGATCATGACCTGAGCTGAAGGCAGATGCTTAACCGACTGAGCCACCCAGGCACCCAGAATGTCCATTATTATTAAAAACTTAAATGTTACTAATTATATAATGCAGAAAAATAAGAAACAACTATTTATATGCATGGATACTTTTCAGTCATTTAAAAATAATGTAGTAGGTGAATAGTATTGAAATGGAATGATTTTTTATGTTATTTTTAAGTAAAAGAAAAGGAAGTTTATAAAAGGGAACAAACAATATGATTCAATTAAAAAATAAGAATATACCTATGACAATAGAGTGGAAAGATATATACCAAGAGGTTACTGGTTATTAATTAAGTGATGAGATTATATATAGTTTTATTTCTTATTTTTTATTTGATTTTCTCATTTATCTAAGATGAACATAAATTGCATTTATAGTAACATAGTGTGTTTAATTTCTAAAGGTCAATTTCAGAAGTAACTAGATCATATTATGTTAAGGGTCTTTAGTGATCATGCATGTTTATCACTTTGTAGATAGGAAAAATTAAGATCCAGAAGAGTATACATCTTACCAAAAGATAAATACCTTGCTTAGGGCTGGATAAGGGATCATGATAGTTGGACAACATGGTGCCTTTATACATGAGTAGCTTCAAAATAAACTTTCTCTCAAGGAGTGTATAACTTCTAAAATTGAGAGCTGATGAAATTGATTATAATTATTAACTTCAGTAATTATAATTTCTTTACTTGACAATGCTTCCTAAAGAATAGTATGTGGAATGAGGGTGGCATCAATTCAATTCCAGTTTGACCAGCAAATGTAGTGGGCCCCAGGCAGTAACCATTTCTCCCAATACTGGTCACCATATTAGCAGGAGTAGTTGTGGGAACAGGACCTGCTTAGTGAAAGAATAAAAGCCTCGGAGAAACACGAAATCTATGTTGAAAAATTTGAAGGGTGTCCAATGGTAAAGGGTACAAATGAGTTTTGAATCTCAAGTGATTTAGATAGAACATATATAAATAGAAACTTATAAAAATAGATAAGTAGAAACATAAAAAATAGAGAAACAAATGGACTGTGTGTGTGTGTGTTATAAGTATAGACCTTATCTCAGTAAGGGAAATATTTGAAAATAATCAGAACTACAGTAGTCCCCTTATCCATGGGAGACACATTCCAAGACCCCCAGTGGATGCCTGACACTGTGGAGTACTGAATCCTATATATACTATGTTTTTTTGTTTTGTTTTGTTTTAGGATTTTACTTATTTATTTGACAGAGAGAGACACCGCGAGGGAGGGAACACAAGAGGGGGAGTGGGAGAGGGAGAAGCAGGCTTCCTGCGGAGCAGGGAGCCCATTGCGGTGCTCAATCCCAGGACCCCGGGATCATGACTTGAGTCAAAGGCAGATGCTCAACGACTGAGCCACCCAGGCGCCCCTAGGTTTTTTTTTATTATACATATATATGTATGATAAATTTAATTTATAAGTTAGGCACAGAGATTGACAACAATAACTAATAATGAAATAGAACAGTGGTAACAATATACTGTAATAAAACTTATGTGAATGTGATCTCTCTCAAAAATATCTTATTGCACTTCACTTACCCTTCTTGTGATTATGTGAGATGCTAAAATGTCTACCTGATGAGATGAGATGAGATGAATGATACATGCGTTGTGATGCATTGTTAGAGTACTAGCAAACTTCTGGTGATTTGTCAGAAGTAGGATCATCTGCTTCAGATCCTGGTTGATTGTAGGTAATTGAGACCACCAGAAGCAAAACCACGGATAAAGGGGGACTGCTGTACTGGGAGGTAGCAAATTCTCTTTCAATGGAGAGATGCAAACAGAGATTGAAGGAATTTTGAGGGAAGATGCTGTGGTGGTTAGGGTTGGGAGCTGAACTGAATAACTTTAACATCCCTTTGAACCTTAATAACCTGTTGGTTATTCAACTGGATTAATTTGGATGGCATTATATATCTTTATATGACTTACATGTGATTCTGCCCTAACGCAAAAACCAAAGTAAAAAAAAAAAGACAAAATGGAGAAAGATGCAACTTTTGTTTTAAAACATGATTGCATTTTATTTGGAAATTTTATATATTCTTATGTAAAAGTGAGATTAATTTGGGTGTGAAAACAAATATATTAATCATTTTTTCTCAAGTGAATGATTAATATACATAAAATTGTATAATAAAAAATTATTAACTTCTCAGTAACAGTGAATTACACTGTCAAACAAAGGCATGGATTTATTTTGATTTCCATGAATTGCAGATATTTTTGCTAAGAAATACGTATCAAAAGTACTGAAACAATTGTAGAATTATATAATATATAGAAGCATAGTAGTTATTTAATTATTTGAAATCTTTCACAATGTTCTCATATATATGTTTTTAGGCCACGAGTTTATTCTTCACACCAGCAAGTTCATTACCAGAATTTATCCCAAAGCAACAAGAGCAGACTCCTCTAATTTTAATCCTCAAGAATTTTGGAATATAGGTTGTCAAATGGGTATGTTATATAGAATAGTGAGTTTCTGCAAAAATAAGATAAAATAAGTTCATTTTGTGAATTAATGAAAGATTTATGAAAAGTTTCCCAAGTAGATTTTTTTGGCCCTGGGTGTTTTAGGGTCAGGCAATAATGATGAATCATTAGTTTCAAGAGCTGAAGTTATTCCTAAATGGGTCAGAGAGGTTAACTCTAAGTGAGGGTTAGGCGCATGGAAGTTAAATTCATGAAGAGTTGGCATTGGAAGTGTAGGAAGAGAAAAAAGACATCGAAATGGACGTAAGAGGACAGTGAATATCAAATCCTTTGCTTGAAAGATTTGCTAAGGGCCTCTTTCAATCAAGGGACTTCTTCCTTTTATACTTTATACCAGCTTCTGCCTTCACAGTATTGAAAAATGAATGAGATTTTGTGGCTCTGTTACTTGTCTTTACCAGACTCTCCCTATTCCAAACTGATTTGCTGTTACAGCACAGGCACTAACCAGTCAGAGGGTACCAGGTGTGAACCCCTCTGCCCCTGGCTCGCGGCAAGGCCCATCGGTTTGTGGAGGGAGGGAGAGAGTAGGGTTGGGATCGGTGGGTGAGGGGGTGTTAGGGGAGTGGAGGATGATACTGCATATAGTGGCTATTTACCAACCTCTACGGAGGGACTTCTATATTTTAACACCAATTATTGCTCTGCTTGTTTCCCACTTCCTCTTCAAGTGATGACAGTATCTCTTTGGGCCTGAAAATTTTAAATATACTCATGTCTTTTCTTCTGGCATTAAGTGTACTGATTTTCTCTATTCTCCTATTTCCTGAATGTCATCTGACCTGCACATTGCTATTCTGTAATCTATACTGTGTATCGTTTGGATGTTTAAACCAAAGCTATAAAATGATTTAAAAATTAAAACTCATCTTCATACATTAATATACACATAGCAGGAAGACATGTTTAAAAATCAGCAATTATTTGACTAATGATGCTCACTCTTAAAATGTTTGGACATATAAAATCCATGATTCGGTTTCAGTATATCTTTGAGCTGTGTTTCTTTAGATGTACCCTCTCTTTCCTGACAATATCAAAATACTTTTTTCTCACAGTGGCCTTAAATTTCCAGACCCCTGGTCTGCCTATGGATCTTCAAAATGGGAAATTTTTGGATAATGGTTGTTCTGGATATATCTTGAAACCACATTTCCTAAGAGATATTAAAACAGAGTTTAATCCAAATGAAACACCAAAAGACATTGATCCAGTTACACTTACGATAAGGGTAAGATGAATAACTTTCTTTTTCGGGGGGGTTACTATAGAAGCTAGAGAGTCTGCATTAATATTTTGAGTTTCACTGATTTCCTTTAATGTCCTTTAAATTTCTGTTCATCTTGGGGCGCCTGGGTGGCTCAGTCGTTAAATGTCTGCCTTCAGCTCAGGTCACGATCCCAGGGTCCTGGGATAGAGCCCAGCATGGGGCTCCCTGCTCGGCAGGAAGCCTGCTTCTCCCTCTCCCACTCCCCCTGCTTGTGTTCCCTCTCTCGCTCTCTCTCTATCTGTCAGATAAATAAATAAAATCTTTTAAAAAAATTTCTGTTCATCTTTTTCGGTATCGCTCCATATCTGAAAAATCTTTTTGTTGACTTTTTTGCATGAATGACTACCTGCTTGTGAATAGAAATATTGAGGCTGAAAGCTTCTCCTCTCCAAAGTCTATGTTATCCCATTGTCTTTAGGCATTTAATATTGTGATAGAGAAGTCTGAGTTCAGCCCACTAGTGTAGATATGCGACTCTCTCCCTCCTTAACTTTATAGAGTTTTACTAGAAAATTTTAGGAGCTCTTTGCTTTGTCATTAATCTCCAGAATTAGACTTTCACAGTTCCAGATTTTTGCCCCTTGTCTCTGAATATTCTTTGATTAGTATTTAGAAACCCAAAGTTATCCATATGCTTTTCTTGAGTATCTGCCTGCATGTTTACTAATTCCTGTCAACTCTATCACTGTCTCTTTTTTCCTGCCTTTGGTTTTTTTCCATATTTGATTTTATTCTTTACTGATTCTAATGTAGATATGAATTTTTCTCCTGCATTATCAGTTTCTCCCCTCCAATTTTTAGTTACCTCATACTGCTTCGTTTTTATTTCTGTCTGTATCCTATCCAGCATCCTTCCCCACCCCTCCAACCCCTGTCTTCTTAGATTGTGTGTGATTTTATTGGGAGCAAAAGTATTTGTCTAAAATTTATTGTTTCCAAAAAGTATAGACTTTCTGAAAACTTTCTTATTTTTCTATAACTTAAGTGCTCTATTTATTTCCTTTTTTAAAAATGTCCCTGAATCTTCTGAAAAGCCCTTAGCTTTTTTCTCTCCACTTAGTTATAAGCAATTCTATTCTATTTTTTAAAAGATTTTATTTATTTATTTATTTATTTATTTATTTATTTATTTATTTATTTGACAGAGAGAGAGACAGCGAGAGAAAGAACACCATCAGGGAGAGTGGGAGAGGGTGAATCAGGCTTCTCGCTGAGCAGGAAGCCCGATGTGGGGCTCGGTCAGGACCCTGGGATCATGACCTTAGCCGAAGGCAGACGCTTAACCCATTGAGCCACCCAGGCACCCCAGCAATTCTATTTTAGATTGTATCTACAAACCTGTGGTTTGTAATAAATTGGGTGGGTAGGGCTCTTTGGTCCCTCTCTTGGTTTAGCTGATTGCTCCTAGAACCGTATGAACCGTTTCAGATTCTGTTCTGGAATTTTGGTACTTGTATTGCTGTCCCTGGCGAGGATTTTTGTGTTTGCTGTTCTGATTGAGGGAGTGTTTCTGGCTGTCCTGGCTGGTGGGAGCTTCCCTGCTCTGGCGCCCTGGTGGTCAGAGTGCAGGAGATGCTCTAACCCAGACTGCAGGAGATGTTCTAACCCAGACTGCATGCCCTTCATAAGCCTTCCTCTCTCGGCTCCTTCCTCTACTGTCCTGATGTCACAGGACTTGGGGGACCACTTTCATCCACTTCTGGCCCTAGCCTTTTTGTCCTGGCTGAGAATGGAGATTTAAGAGTCTTCCAGAGATTAACGTGGAAAGAGAGTAGAGCAAAGTTGAATGAGAAAGAAATGATCTCAGCCCCTGAGAGAAACAGTACCAGTGAAGTATGTAGCTGACTTTTTCCTTGGTTTTTAGGGATTTTGTGACTCTAAATTTTTTTTAAAGATTTTATTTATTTAAGAGAGCTAGAGAGTGTAAGCAAGGGGGTGGGGGAGAGGGATAAGCAGACTCCGTGCTGAACACAGAGCCTGACATGGGGCTCGATCCCACAAACCTGAGATCGTGACCTGAGCCAAAATCAAGAGTGGATGCTTAACTGACTCTGCTACCCACACGCCCTGGATTTTGTGACTTTAAAAGTAGGGACATATAGGGTAGAAAAGTAGGGGCATATAGTAGAAATTGCCTCCAGCACTGGGTGCTGCCCCAAATCAATTAGTTGGCACTCTTTCTAGGATCAGCAAAATATTCTCCATTAAGCTTACTTTGCAAATATTATCGTAACTTTGGCATTTTTTATTTTTTATTTTTTTAAGATTTTATTTATTTATTTGAGAGAGAGAGAGGGAGAGCACAGGGAAAAGCAGACTCCCCGATGAGCAGAGAACCTGATGTGGGACTCAATCTCAGGATCCTGGGACCCTGACCTGAGCCGAAGGCAGCCAGCCGCTTAACCGACTGAGCCGCCCAGGGGCCCTTTTTATTGTATTTTTTTAATACAAAAATTTAAAAGATTAATAACTTTTTCTTTTACTTTTTGGTTATGATATAAGCTAGAAAGTATACATTAATATTTTAAGTTCCATTGACTTCCTTTAGGGCCTTTAAATTTCTGTTGATCTCTTTAGCCCCTATAAGGTGGGGGGTATTTCAACGTTTTTCCACAATTGTACCAGTGTCTCCCTGTTGTTTTTTTGTGTGAATGAAAAAACACGAAAGGCTACATTGTTCTATACACCTAATCTAGTCATTGTAGTAGCTGTTCTAGTGAGAAAAAGGGATGATTCAGCCACTTTGTATGGTCCCCTCCTACTCCTCACAAATCTCCTTGCTGTGCGTCTGGGGTTTTCCTCTCTCCCTCTCTCTCTCTCTTTTTTTCTCTTCTTCCCAGGTGATTCTTCCTTTCTCAAATATGTGGGCTCCTTTACTCTACTGCCTCTGAAGTATTTATGTTGTTAAGGCACTCTTTTTTAAAAAATTTTTAATTTAAATTCAATTTAGTTAACATATAGGCTATTATTAGTTTCAGGGGTAAAATTTAGTGACTCATCAGTTGCATATAACACCCAGTGCTCATTACATCACATGCCCTGCTTACTGCCTGTCACCCAGTTATCCCATTCCCCCACTCACCTCCTCTCCAGCAACCCCCAGTTTGTTTCCCAGAGTTGAGACTTTTATGGTTTGCCACCCTCTCTGTTTTTAATCTTATTTTATTTTTTCCCTTCCCCTTTGTTCATCTGTTTTGCTCCTTAAATTGCACATGAGTGAAATCATATGGTATTTGTCTTTCTTTGACTTATTTCGCTTAGCATAGTACCCTCTAGTCCATACGTGTTGCTGCAAATGGCAAGAGTTCATTCTTTTTGATGGATGAGTAGTATTCCATTGTATATATGTGTGTATGTATCCATATAAATATGGATACATAAAAGTAAGCATATATATGTATATGTGTGTATATATATATGTATATATATACCACTTTTTCTTTGTCCATTCATCTGTCGGTGGACATCTGGGCTCTTTCCATAGTTTGGCTATTGTGGACACTGCTACTATAAACATTGGGGTGCATGTGTCCCTTCGAATCACTACTTTTGTATCCTTTGGATAAATACCTAGAAGTGCAATTGCTGGATCATAGGTAGTTCTATTTTTAACTTTTTTAGGAACCTCCATATTGCTTTCCAGAGTGGCTGCATCAACTTGCACTCCCACCAAGAGTGCAAGAGGGTTTCCCTTTCTCCGCATCCCCACCAACATCTCTTGTTTCCTGACTTGTTAATCTTAGCCATTCTGACCAGTGTGAGGCGATATCTTGTGGTTTTGATTTGTATTTCCTTGATGCCAAGTGATGTAGAGCATTTTTTCATGTGTCTGTTAGGCTAAGGCTTTCTCTTAATCCTTATCTCAAACTAAATATTCTCCTTGTGTCCTTTTATATACATTCATGGTTTCAACTACCAAGAGTGCTCAAATCTTCAATCTGACTTCATTTCTGGAATGTAAAGACATATTTTAAATATCCTACTTAACATCCTTACCTGTTTAATCCTTGTTCTGTCAAGCTTAACATATTAAAAGCTGAACGTCCCTTCCTAGTCTAATCTTATTTTCTTTAAATGTCAATGATCTCCATCGAATTCATTGTGTCAATTAATTCAGGCTAGAAAATTGGGAAGCATTCCTCTCTTCCACATCTGTCACTTCCCATGTCCCATCTCTAAATTTTATTAATTAGAAATGTCATCCTTACCCAATCCCTTGGTCTGATGCCATTTGCCACTGACCCCCCTCCCCCTTTTTTAAAGGAATTTGTTACCTGTCATTACATTTATTCTTTTGGCCTCCTAAGGGTTTTTCACATAGCCTGTCTCAGTTCTGATTCATCTTCCCCAAATTGCCCAGAGACATTGTGCCCCACTGCTAATCTCATCGTGCCTACTTAATGTTTCTTTGGGTGTCCTGCTTGCTTTCTTAGTCAGGGCTTAGCCTAATTCTCTAGGCTCTTCTCTCTCCACGTCTAGTCTTGCACCTTATTCTGTAACCATATGACACCTCCACGCATTACATATGCTTTTTCATTTGACTGGGTCATTCTTCCATCCTTCACCTTCCTGTTGCATTCAGACTCATTTTTCAAGACTTAAGGATCACTTCTTTTCAGAAGTCTTTTTTTCCTACACTAAAATAGTTAGGCTTCTTTTTGTAGTTTTGTTTTTCCATAACACCCTATACCATAATATGTATTATACAGGTATGCATCAGAGATATTGCAGGTTTGGTTCCAGACCACCACAATAGAGTGAATATCACAATAAAGCAAGCCAAATGAACTTTTTGGTTTCCCAGAGCATATGAAAGTTATGTTTATACTATAGTCTATTAAATGTGCAATAGTATAATGTCTAAAAAAAACAATGTACATACCTTAATTAAAAATACTTAGTCACTAAAAAGTGCTAACCATCATCTGAGCTTTGAGTGAGTCACAGTCTTTTGGCTGGTAGAAGGTCTTGCCTGGATGTGGATGGCTGCTGACTGATCAGGGTGGTGGTTGCTCAAGGTCAGGGTGGCTGTGGTACCATTTGTCAACTACGTTGATGTGGTCTTCTAAATCCTTTGTTGTCATTTCGACAATCATCACAGCATCTTCACCAGGAGTAGATCTCAGCTCAAGAAATCACTTTCTTTGCTCATCCACCAGAAGCAACTCCACATCTGTTCAAGTTTGACCATGAGATTGGAGTAATTCAGTCACATCTTCGGGCTCCAATTCTGACTGTAGTTCTCTTGCTCTCTCCACCCCATCTGCAGTCAGAACACACACATGTATTAGTGTGCTGTCTTATATGCGCATGGTTCGTGGCACCTCCAAACAATTACAACAGTAACATCAAAGGTCACTGATCGCAGATCCCCATAATAAATATAATAATAGCGAAAAAGTTCAAAATACTGTGAGAATTACCAAAATGTGACAGAGAAACATGCAGTGGGTAACTGCTGTTGAAAAAAATGGTGCCCATAGAATTGCTCAATGCAGAATTGCCACAAACCCTCAGTTTGTAAAAAAATGCAATATCTGCAAAATAGAGTAAAACAAAGCTTGATAACATGAGGTATGTCTGTACTCATTTATTTACTTGGACTTGTCTTTCTCCCCCCGGCTTGTCTGAAGGCCCTGGAAGGATAAAGACTGTGTTTTGTTCAAGTCTTATCAGTGTCTGACACAAAGTATATGCTCAATATATGTAAGTTAATCGAATGATTTCTTTTGCAAGTTAGGAATAGTAAGGAGAACAGATGTGCTCTTTTATTGAGAAAGCAAAGAGAGAAGGTAGCTAGTATGCACAGATGTTTACAAATGCCACCTGTTTGTTTCTGAAGGGTCTCATATGGGGATGTAAGTGGCATATAGGGATGTAGGTAATAAAACAGGCAGGATTAATGATTTTCCCGGCCAACTGCTGCCATAGCCATGTGGGTCCTTCTCTCTTGCTTTGATTGTCCTGGAGAGCTTTGAATCCAACTTGTACAAATTGTGGAAGGCATGACTGGGGAATCAAAAGACCTAGTTTTACCATTAGCTTACGTCCTTGATGAAGACATTTCAGCATTTCTGGTTTAATCTCTGTCATCTGCAAATTATGAGTTTTGGATTAGGTCAATCATTCTCAAACTTATAAATACGATACAACCATTTTCTAAGTTCAAAATCTTATGCATAAGGCCAATAGATGAAAGCAGAGGTACTCTAGTTGACCATCAAGGGTTTTCTTTTTGACATCTATCTCCGTGGTGGCCCCTGGAAGGGCTCTGTGACTCAGAGTGTAAAAAGTATTTGAATAATAGACTCTAAATTCTTTTTCAGTTCTCATATTCAATTATTATTATTTTTTTGTCAGCCAATTTTTTTTTTTTTTTGACACAAGGTGCACCAAAGCCGAAACTTCTCCATATTGGTAAGGGTCAATTACCTGCAGAGGAGATACTCAGCTGGGAGGCTCTGGTATCAGTGTACTTATTGATTATGACCAATGTTCCAACTACCCTGATGTCTAATTAGGCTGATTGATCAATGCCCATTTCATAGTTGTTGTTAAATATTTACATAGTCACTCTGGTTTCCAGCTAATGTTATAATGTGTGGATGTAGGAAAGGAAAAATTATACATTGGCACTTCTTCTGTTTCTTTTTTTTTCTCTTCCTTTCTTCTTTCCTTCTTCCTTTCTTTTTTTTTTCCAAACAATTATTTATTTGTTCCTTTTTATTATAATCTTCAGAAATTGAAATTATGCCTGAATTTTTATATTAATACATTTTACAAATTAGTGCACTTTGAAATAGTGTTTTTTTGTTTGGACTTTGTTCCCTAAAGTAAGACAAAACTGCTTCAACAGCTAGTTTGACTAATACAAGGTTAAATGAAACTATTGTTAATTACTTTGTGTTCTTCTGATACCCAGTCCCTAATATACGTATGAAATCATTGATTTTGTCGGATTCAAATTACTTACGATAATACTGACAATAATAGACAATATAAAATTTTATCATAAATTATCCAAACATAAATTATACTATCAAAAAAATACTGTTATAGGAAAATTATGCAGTGTTTTTTCTTACATTTCAGAAGTACTATTAATATTGTTTCTAATTTTTAGCTGTTTACATACAGTATGAATTTCAAGATAGTTCATGTTTTCAGAGTAATTCAAGCTGAATTACAGTAGACAATGATTATAACAATACTTTTAAGCAATGCCTTATAACGACCATAACAAAGACTTTAAAAATTAAAAAAAATGTTGAACTATAAATCTCAGACAATGTGAATTTTACTATAACTATATATTAGTAAAATGGAATGATATAGACATATTCCTAGTATTCACCTACTGACACTTGAGGATAAGAGTTAAATTTTAAAATTCGTGTTATATTCTACTTTTAATTTTTTGTGGGAGCTGAGAGTCTCATTTTTTTGGAATACATATTTTATTTTGAAATTATGTGATTATGCAGTTTGATATCCTGCTAAATTTTTGCATTCAAATATTTTTGTGCAGCTCATCAGTGGTATCCAATTACCTCCCAGTAACCATTCATCATCTAACAAAGCTGACACAGTAGTGGTTCTAGAAATTTTTGGTGTTCCAAATGATCATGTGAAACGGCAGACTCGTGTAATTAAAAGAAATGGTGAGCTCCTAAAATATTTTTATTGAACTTCTACTAGGCTTCTTGTTGGAAAGCTTAAAATTTATCTAGTGATAGAGTTTTGAGACATCTTTATTATTCCTAAGGCAAGGGCTTTGAATTAGGTTTAAGGTGACCAGTGTTATATGCAGCCAAAACAATTTGATAGTGATTCAATGTGTTGTTTAGATATATTTTCAGATTACAGATACAAAAATTTATCTGACCTGAAAAATTACTATTTTTTCCCTTTGATGAAAATTCATGTTTCTTCCCATATTGCTGAATTAAAGGGACATTTTGATGGCTGCAAATCTACTTAGCTTCTAACCTTTGTGTAAAATAAAGAACGTATGATTATTCTGATATAGTATGTTACCCATTTTTATTTCACTGTTTGAATCATTTTAGATCAAAGGTCTGTGGCTTTTGGCTCTGGCTAAGGATGCCATAGAAACCTACTCATACAATATTTGGATTCATAATTCAGTCATTTTTGCCAGAAGGGAAATTTAGGAATGGAAGAAATGACTTGGGTAAGATTTTCAGTCCCAGCATCCTGTGATATTTTATATAATACGCTACTGACAGCGTCACATCTTCATTGAGGTTGAAATCATTAAGGATATTAAAGTGTAGATTCCTGGGATTGACCTTTAGTCAGGCTCATCTTGGAGGAGACCTAGGAACTGATTCTTGAGTCTAGAATCTTCTTTGGGTGGATATTCCCAAAGTAGAGTGGGCTTCACTTGTGAGTCTGGAAATATGTGCCAGGTTAAATGGCACCGATGGAAAAACAGGTGCAGTTGTATTAGTCTTTTTTTCCTTGGGTGATGATCTCCAATAATATCCACCATCTGCCCCTTGTACTGACACCCCAAATATTCCTCCAGTGTCCCCCTAGTGCAAAGGGTAGGAAAAAAGATGTGGGAAGTTTTGGCTACTTCATCCTAGGTTATCTATGGGAAGGGATATTGGTGATGACTCACTGCAGTGTTTGGCATGCCTTAGAGTTGAAGGCATACTACAATGGCGGTGTCACAAAATGGTAACTGCTTATGTCAGGAAGCTTATAGTACCCTATCTCTTGTTCTCTTCATCCCCTTACTTGAATCTTCATGACAAAATGCACAGAACATTTATTTATTCAATGCACCTCTCATAAGATGATTTTAGCTCCCATTAGAATTTAGATTATATCCCTGGGTTTTATGGAACTATTCCTACAGAAATTAAATTTGGTTTATCTAACAATAGATAGCCTGTTTTATTAGAATCCTGGTGATAAGTATCAAAAAAACTTAAAATCTCTGTTTATTAAACATATTACTATGTATGTTCTGATCAACTCTATTGTAGATAGTTCACAGTTTGGCATGAGAGATGAGATACAATAAAACGATTATGATAGAGTCATTAGTGTTTTAAGGAAAATATGAGAATTGTAGTGGAACAGGCAAATTTGGAGATGGTTCTTGGAGAATGAATAGAATTTTTTACAGAGATTGAGGATGAAGGCATTGAAGGCAAAAGGAATAATATGAGCCCTAAAACCTGGAGAAGACTAAATTCAAATATGCTAGGGAAAAATACAGAAATTTAATATGGGTGGAATACAGACAGGGTCCTTAAAGATTAGGATGAGATGAAATGAGAAAGTTATGTTGGGGACGGCCATGGAAAATTGTGAAAGCCATGATAAGATGTTAGGTAATTTCTTTTCTGTAGAAAATGAACAAAATTAAAACTCTTGAACAGGGATATAGCACTAACATTGTTGAGTTTTAGGGAGATTGTTTCTGCAGATTTGGTAGGAAGAAGTGTATGCCAGAGAAATGAGAAATACAAAATAGAGTCAGGATATGATTTCACGGCTAGAGGATGGGGGAATTCCAGTCAAAGAAGGCCCATGGCATCAGAAAAGGAGTGGAGGATGTATATGAGGAAGACTAGCAGGAATAAAAGTCTAGACAGCTGGACAAGAGGAATTCTAAGATGGCTTAGCTCCTAGAGTAATTGCAGTATAATAAGAGAAATGAGAGTCTGGAAGGAAAAAGATCACATTTGGATAAGGTGTGGAAGTAATTCTTCAGTTTTGGTCATGCCCGAGAAAACTATACTTGTAACTATCAAATTGTTATCCTGGTTTCCTTCCTTCCCTCCTTCCCTCCCTCCCCCCCTTTCTTTCCTTCCTTCCTTCCTTCCTCCCTCCTTTCTTCTTTTTTCCTTCCTTCTCTTCCTTCCTTCCCCTTTCTTTCTTTCTTTCTTTCTTTCTTCTTTCTTTCTTTTCTTTCTTTCTTTCTTTCTTTCTTTCTTTCTTTCTTTCTTTCTTTCTTTCTTTCTTTCTTTCT
The DNA here is from genome assembly GCF_003265705.2 of Callorhinus ursinus. Taxonomy (NCBI): domain Eukaryota; kingdom Metazoa; phylum Chordata; class Mammalia; order Carnivora; family Otariidae; genus Callorhinus; species Callorhinus ursinus. Next base: position 15,102,434 of record NW_027397089.1, read on the forward strand.
TTCTCTCTCTCTCTCTCTCTTTCTTTCTTTCTTTCTTTCTTTCTTCCTTCCTTCCTTTCTTTCTTTCTTTCTTCTTTCTTCCCTAAAAGGGTTTTCACATATAATACATATGATCTATGTGTGTATGTGTGTGTGAGAGTTTATAATGAAGTAGGGATAGAGGAGGAAGATAAATCAGAATTTTGTGCACATTTTAAAGAGTCTATAAATAATTGACACTGATATGAGGAAGTTGAGAAACAAGACAGAGGATCATAGGGAAGGGAGGAAAAAATGAAACAAAATGAAAGCAGAGAGGGAGACAAACCATGAGACTCTTAATCTCAGGAGACAAACTGAGGGTTGCTGGAGTGGTGGGGGTGGGAGGGATGGGGTGGCTGGGTGATGGACATTGGGGAGGGTATGTGCTATGGTGAGCACTGTGAATTTTGTAAGACTGATGAATTACGGACCTGTACCCCTGAAACAAATAATACATTATATGTTAATAAAAAAAATTAAAAAAAAAAGAATTGACTCCTGCACTCCGTGGAATTATTTCTTTTCTTAAGGAAAGGCAATACATTCATTATACCAGCATGAGTCAATTGGTTTAATATTTTCATGGGCATAGATTGCATCCTGGATTACTATCTGGTAAATGTGTGCTTGTGCCCACAGATGCACCACAGAAAACAGAAAATATAATTAGTCACAAATTCTTTCATACTTCTGGAAAGGTAACTCAAAGAACAAAACCTATCGACATAGCAAGCATAGCATTACCTTTGTACATGAAAGCAATACATATTATTTTTCTCTGAATCTAAATAAACTGTATATTTGATCTGGATGTGAATTTCTTGATTCCATTAAATTATGCTTAAGTATTGGATGATTTGGGTCATATTGTGACACAATTTGGATTTCTTATTTGGCAAGAGGTGGTTGTTTGGGATGATTATTTTGCTGGAGATCTAAATGACTCATCCACTTGGGACTTTAAAATGAGCACTTATCCAAAAGAAGGATCAAAGGCTGGCTTTGGAGCACTTAGCTCTCAGGCCAACAACTGTCTATGGAGCTCTTCCCATAATAGGAGCTCGTATAGAAAAATGATGTTATTTAACTCCTTTGTTAGAACAATGCCTAAACACAGCAGTCATATTGCCTAGTGATGAAATGTTTCTGCTCTGGAATCAGACTCCATTTGTTTGAATTCCTGTCCTGCCACTTAATGGCTGTGTGTGTGAAACCCTGAGGAAGTTATGTAACATCTTTCTGGCTCAGTTTTCTCATCTGTAAATGTGGATACTAATAACCCTGATGGGTTTGTTGTAAGGATGAAATGAGATTATCTACTTAAAGTTCTTATCATACTGCCCAGCAATACTAAAAACCCAATAATTTTTGTTACTGTTATTATTATTCCTTTCTCATTGGTTGCGTGAAAAATTTAAGTGCTCTAAAACATAAGCTGTTAATATTACTAAGTGTTGAAGAGAAAAATTTCAGAGAACAGATACCATGCATTACTCCCTAGAGATAGTGTCTATGATTCTTTGATGATATCTTCCTTTATATTTCAGCTTTTTGTCCAAGATGGAATGAAACATTCACATTCATTATTCAGGTGCCAGAATTGGCTCTGATACGTTTTGTTGTTGAAAATCAAGGTTTAATAACTGGAAATGAATTTCTTGGCCAATATACTTTACCAGTTCTATGCATGAACAAAGGTAATATTCCAAAAAGTAAGATGATTGTGCTAACAATTAGAACTTACATTTACCAAAGACACACATGTATACACTAAATAACTCTACCCATGACAGTCAGATGTAAAGGAAATTTTATGCATTGACACATATTTTCTCTCAGTGGTATATTCTAGAAACGTGTTCTCATATGGAAGGTGGGATTGTGGTTTGGGATCTCTAGGAAGATAAATTAGACAAACTTGGCATGGATGAGCATTTCTTTACATGGATCATCACTCTTTTGTTTCAATTAAGAGTAGTCATGACTACCACAAAGAAATAAAGCATGGGAATCAAAGAGAAGGGAAAAGCAATGACTCATTCTGCCAGCCCAAGAAGAGCCTGGGAGCCCAAGACCATTCTTTCTTGACTCTTTCAGAGCTGCCTTTATGTTGCAGTCACCTTGCAGGGGTGATTTATACTATTCCCCCAATTACCTTGTCTCAATGTGTTTACTTCTCTATCACCATCTGAGCTGTACATCGGAATCAGAGTCCTTCCGCAGCAGAAGGATGGTGGCCAATTTAGCACACTGCACTTTGAGGGAGGAGAAGTGTGAGCTGTGTGCTCAGTGTTAGGCAATAAGAAGTCAGAACAGAAACCAGATATTTTCTTTTTTCTAGGAAATTAATATACAAGCCGAATATAACTATGCAGTTATAGTTTTTACATACACTTAGCAAAGCTAGGTTCTTGGTAACACTATCGAGAACACTGCTGGTTTATTTTTATTGTCCTAATTAGATATGATTCCTTTTGCAGGTTACCGTCGTGTTCCTCTGTTTTCCAAAATGGGTGAGAGTCTTGAGCCGGCTGCACTGTTTATTTATGTGTGGTACGTCAGATAGCAACTAATAGTACCTGGCAGATCATTGGCTGTACATCGTAATAAAACAGCCAAAATGAACGTCTATACCTTTTTTCTTTTTTTAAAACATAAAGAAAAATGATTATTTACAAAAACAGAAATATTGAGCAAATTCCCCTTTAATATTCAAAATAGAACAGCGGAAAAAAAGAAAGCAAAACAGTTCAGAGGGTCCCGACAATGTGACTCTCTTGCAGCCCAGTTCTCCAGCCCGTCAGCTGCTGAGGCTGGTCTTGCAACTTGCTTGTAAATGAATAGAACTTACAAGCTCTTAAAATATGTCTGATTATATAAGATATGTTGGCAAATATTTATCAGTAAAAAGAACTGTGAAATCTAAGAGTGTTTTAACTTCTAGACACCCACTGCTGCATGTTGTAGTGAACTAGAATTAGATTCCCAGGTGCTCTGTGCCCTTTTATATCCTAGGCAGTAATTAGCCCCTGCCTTCTCGGGCTAGTTCTCAGATGCTGGGCATTGGATTTGGTACCCTGTAATTACACAGACATTTTTATGAGTGCCTGTGAAATTGATTTGCAATCAAACCGTGTTTAATCTCCATATCTGTAGAAGAGATCTACTCTGCGAACTTCTGTGCTGAGATCTCTGAATTCACACTATTTCTGAGCCTGTGCTGATGTACTTTGAAGATTGTCTTTGGTCAGAGATGAGATTCCCGTGCCATTTCGTATGCTGGGCTTCTCGCCATCAGCAGCACTTTGATTTACTAAACGTTGTATGTAGAATAATATAGTTCCTTATTAACTTTTCTTTTTAGAAAAACGGGCATATTAATACTTATTCTACCACATTGTTGCATGGGACTGAGGCAAAAGTATGCAACACAATTTTTGACTAATTAGGGGACCCTCATAGGTCAGAATTAATTTGTTGAAATTAAATCTGAACGTAAAACTAAAATAACAAAAATGACTTCAAGATGTTTACTAATGCATTCTCTCTTGATGGCCAGAAAAATATAAAATAACACCACTACCATATTTACTACTATGGTTTACCCTCAGAACCAAATATTTAAAATAAAGATGCCACTGGGAATTCAAATACCCAAGCCATAAGTAGTAAGAAAAGTCCCAACGCATTGTCACCCAGATACTCCCTTGTGGTCGTTCTAGATTTAAGAGTGGGGTACCTTATTCCCAGTGCAGAGACACAGGCAGTTCTCAGAGGGATACTTTTATTTTGCCAGATAATAAAAAGATCTTTTTTAAATCATCTATTGTTCAGTCTAATAGCAGGTGGGGTGTTCAGCCTGTTGACCTGAGGCTTTAACCTTTCTAAACTCCTAAAGTCTTCTGAAGACCTGGAATTCCATGAGATTTAAAGACTCTGATCAGGTGAGTTTTGCAAGAGTTCACTAATTCTGCAGCAGGATAAACTTCTATTTCTTATTTATACCATCAAGATTGGAAATGAGGTACAAAAAAGGATATATACAATTTTTTTTCTCACTTTTGCTTCAGGTACCAATCAAATTCAGCTCACTAACTTTGAAGACCAAGTCTTCCATTTTTCAATATCCCACTCTACATCAGAAATGCACTTTTGAAAGGAAACATTGGATCATTTTACTTCCTGTCCAATAATCTTATAATGTTTTTAAACATTTTTGGTCCAATTTTTTGTATGCATTATTTATCATTTACTTTCCTTTTGAATTGAACTGGCATATTATTATTACTACTCCTACTACTCTTACTACTATTATTATTAATTTTCTCACCAGCTACCATAGAAACTCCACAGCCAGGGAATGCTCTCATTTTAGAGAAGGCTGGGAGTGATGTGAGAAGCCAGCTTTGATTCATGCTGTCTAGGTATGATTTTTTTTTTTAAGATTTTACTTATTTATTTTAGACAGAGAGAGAGCAGGAGCAGGTTGAGGGGAGGGGCAGAAGGGGAAGGAGAGGGAGAGAATCTCAAGCAGACTCAGTGCTGAGCATTGCGCCTGAGGCAGAGCTCCATCTAGACCCATGAGATTGTGATCTGTGTCAAAATCAAGAGTCAGCCACTTAACCCACTGAGCAACCCAGGCGCCCCTAAGCATAATTCACTTGCAGGAAAAAATAGCATTGGTGAGTGGAAAGGAATAGAAAGAAGTGAACCCCTGAGCTGTGGCAGCAGAAGACCTTTTATCTTTTAAATTCTCAGTTGAAATGTCAGTTCCTCAGGGAAGCCATCCACCATCTTTTAGACTAGGTCATGTTCCTTGGTGTGTATTTCCACACAACTGACAAAATGATAGTTAGGTACTGACGTTGTGCTATCAGGTGGGCCCTGTCATTGTCAGGAGCTGGCCTGACACTTGCAGTTAGACCATGGTATCCTGTTGAACATGACCGGCTTCGCAGAACAACACATTCGCATAAGCAACATTTTATTTGGGAGAGGGAGAAGCAGACCCCCTGCTGAGCAGGGAGCCCAATGCAGGACTCGATCCCAGGACCCTGAGATCATGACCTGAGCCAAAGGCAAATGCTTAATCAACTGAGCCATCCAGGTGCCCCTTGACTGCTGATTCTTTACCAATTATACTTTTTGCCTTGATTCGTTCTTTTTTAAATTATGGATGAGATTTATTCCAATCATAGAATTGCCCCCTACTCTTGACAATATCCAATGCAGAGAAGAGCCCTACTTCTTTGAACTGCGCCCCCTTACCCAATCATCTAACGCAAGACTAAATCCAATGAGAAGTGCTTTTCAACATCCTTTTACTGATATGCCCCATGGTTCCCTGTTTGTGCATCTCCTTATTGCAAATAAGCAATAAACCCAACTCTGTGTGTTCCTGGTGACCTTTGGCTGGAGGGCAGTGACATAAACTTGGCTTCTCCTTCTGTAACATGCATTACATTTTAGTGATCAGTGTGACAGGAAAATTTTGTTATGTTGTTGATTTTGACCTTTTCTCTCTTTTTTCTGCTTGTGGTTGTTTAGGGCCTCAGAAAACATTAAGAGCACAGTCTCCCCACTTAGACTTCTTCTGACTTTTGTTTGGGAGACGGGTGGCCCCTGGAGGCCACTGATGCTGGTTGCTGAGGAGTAAAGTTGCCCTATCTCTGAAAGAAGTGTGAAGAAGCTCCCTGTAGTCATAAAAAAGAGGTCTTTATTTTAATTTTGGGTATGGGGAGTGTATGGTGATTTTGAGGAATGCAGACAATGCACCCAAATAGTGCCTCCAAGGGTTGCAGTTAAAACTTTTATGCAAATTTCAAGGGATATTTGGGAACCACAATGGTAAGAAGCTCATGCTGTGGACTGGTATAGTGAAAATGGAATCACTCTCAGTGAAGCTCTTATGAGCTTGAACAATGAACATTTTATTGAGGGAATATATGAGTTTCATTTTTCAGGAGTTATTAAGATTCCATAGTCTTGGTGCTACATAAACATTTATTAAATTGCATTTATTTCAAAGTAATAACCCTCAGGCAATATTTGTACCAACAAAGGATTCTTATGATGCGGTTTGGATTCTTACGCCGTAAGTTTGAGCTCTCTGTATAATGAGCGCAAGCATTTTCCCCAGCCCCTAGAAATTTCCATTTCACACATCAAAGGGGTAGATTAAAGTGGGATTTGAATTTAGGAGAGATTGGAATCTATGTGTCTTGTATAGTCACACACCAGCCCAACACGTGGCGGTAGTGGGGGAGAGTTGATGTTTAATGCCTTACAAATGCCTTGCACATTTTCAGCAACCAGTGCTTTCTTTCTCCTTTCCATGTATATACAATTTAACTTTCACACTTTCAGTCATCTTTCCTGTTCTCCCAGGGCGATTACTTTTCTAATGTGATACAAACCTGCAGTGTTAGCAGTACCTAACATGTACCAAATATTAAACACAAATTAACCTAAATCCTTTCAGCAATTTTATATTTTATTGGTAATGAAACAGTCCCAGAAACATTGAGTTGCCTAAGGTCTACAGTAAATGCCAGAATCTGGGTTACTGATCCAGGACGGTCTGGAAAAAAAGTAAATGTTTTGATTACATCACTTAATATACAAAAATTAACTCAAAATGGATTATAGATGTAAATGTCAAAGTCTGAAATTAAAACAAAAACTATAAAACTTTTAGAAGAAAGCAGATAAAATATCTTTGTAACTTCGTGGTAGGCGCAGGTTTGTTGGAGCATTAAAGCCTGACATATATAAAAGAGATGGTAAGTTGGACTTCATTAAAAAAAAAGAACTTTTGCTTTTTGAAATATGAAAATGAAAAGGCAATCTACAGATGGGGAGAGAGATTTTTAACATATCTATCAAAATACTTGTATATACACTATATAAAGAATACTCACAAGTCAATAAGACAACCCAGTAAAAAAAAGCAAAATATTTGAACATGCACTTCCCAAAGGAAAATATATGTGCTCAATAAGTGTCTAAAAAGATGCTCAACATCACTAGTCATTAGGGAAATGCAAATTAAAAGTACAATGAGTTACCAATAGAATGGCTAAAATAGAATAAAAGGGGCCCTACAGATGTTGGGAAGGAGGTAGAAACTGGAATTTTTATACTTTGCTGATGGGAATGTAAAATGGTATAATCACTTGGGAAACAGTTTGGTAGTTTCTTATAAAGTGAAACATATACTTACATATGACTCAGATATTCCCCAAGGTATATAAACATATACCCACACATGACTCCTAGATATTTACCCAAGAGAAATGAAAACATATGTGTGCACAATACTTTATTTATTTATTTATTTTTAAAGATTTATTTATTTATTCATGAGTGACAGAGAGAGAGAGAGAGAGGCAGAGGGAGAGGGAGAGGGAGGACCCTCGGATCATGACCTGAGCCGAAGGCAGACACTTAACCAACTGAGTCCCGCAAGCACCTTGTCTGCCCAATACTTTATACATATGACTGTTGATAGCAGTTTTATTTATAATAGCTACAAACTGGAAACTACCCAAATGTCCATTAGCAGGTGAATGGATAGACAAATTGTGTTATAGCCATACAATGGAATACTATTTAACACCATAAAAAGATAAAAAGGACTAAATTATTGAAATATGCATAAATATCAATGAACCTCAAAATCATTATGATGAATAAAAGAATATAGACAAAATAAGTACTTATTGTGTGGTTCTATTTATTTACAATTATAGAAATTACAAACTATAGGGACAGAAAGCAAATTGGTTGAAGGGGGTTTGGGATGGAAGTAAGGCTGGATTAAAAGGAAACTTTTGGTAGGGATGGAAATGTTACCTTGATTGAAGTGATGCTTTAATAAAAGTATATATATGTCAGAACTGCTCAGATAGTAACTTGAAACATGTGAGGTTTATTGAACTTCAGGTAGGTCTCAAAAAAATTGAAAAAATACAGACTCTAAGAAAATAGTATAGTCTCAGCTCTCTTTCGGACATTCTCACCAGTAATCTGCATCAATGGTACACAGAAGGTTTTCCTGACTTGGCTGTAACAATGTGTGTTCTAACAGTAAGATCAGCAATTCTCTAATCAGATCAGGTGATATAAGCTTCCTTAAATTGGGGGACACAAGATTGGTAGAGTGGTAAGCATAGAGCACTATTCTAGACTCTGTGGGGTGCTAGACTTGACAGAAACTTGCATGGAGCTGCTTGTACAATATTTATGGCCAGTCCACATATACTGAACACCATTCCTTTAACCAAGACACACAATTTCTAATATCCCTTAAGCTAACTGACATACTCTATTGTGTAAATACAGGCAGGGATATTTGGAGCCCATACCTTTGGAGTGTAGATTCCTCATTAGAGGTTTTAAAATGTTAACTAATCTCTTCGGGAAGTCTATTAATAAACTAATTTATGTACACACAAATATACACGTGTACCACACACACAAACACACATACATGGGCACACACACTCATACATATATATTACATGTTTTATTCTGAAGTTAGTAAATTATGGATATTTCAACCAAAACAAAGGATAAACTTGTGCTTGAATTTTTTTAGATCTATTTAAAATACCCAAATAATTACTTTTGTTCTTAGTCTAGACCAGTGGTTTTCAACCTTATCTGCATGCTGGTGTCATTTAGAACAGTAAAAAAAATATTTTCAGAGATTCTGATAAAATAGGTGTGGCATTGCTTGAGTGTTGGGATTTTTAAAAAGCTCTTCAGTTTATCTGAATTCAGGGCTTTCTAAGTATGGTCCTCAAATCAGTTCAATAGCATAATCAGAGGACTATTTAGAAATGCAAAGGCTGTGAGGAGAAGCTTAACAGGGGATTGAAGAGAGAGAAAAGAATGAATTCAGTGTATGTCTTTTTCTGTTTCTTCCCAGTGAGGTCACTTGGAGTGGTTGTGGTCCTTAGTGTGACTTGCTTCTCTGGGTTCTGGTCCATAAGAAAGTCAGAGTCAGAAAATAAAATGTCAAAGAATGAAAACAAATATTCTGACTTCCTTTTATAGTTATTCAAGTGTGATGCATTGTAGGAATGGAAATCAGCCTCCAGCATATGGAAAGTCAAAAGTATATTAAATGCTACAAATTTATTTTTTATATAGTTGGTTTACTCAGAATTTATCTTAGTTCCCTCTTTTTCAAGGCATTTGACATGATTCCAAACTCTATATTAAAACTTACATGATGAGAGATAATGTATTAAATGATCCAGTGAGAAATGAGGGAACTAACACACAGCATAATGAGTAAAAGCAAAGAAACAATCAATCAAAAGCCTAACTTAATTCAAGAAAGTTTTTGGCTACATGAGCAATGAAGACTGAGCCTGGGGCCTAGAAACAGATTGTTGCAGGAGAGACAGTACATAACAGAGGTGCTGAGAACTAAGTTAGAACAAGGTGACAGCTATATTTTCTCATTAAAAGACAGTAATGCAAAACAGTTTTCTGAAGTAAAATATGTAAATTATGTAAAAACTATAAAGCTGTAAATCATGATACACAATGGTATCAAATAATACCTTTTATTCTTTTTTGAGATTTTTAAAAAAAAATTTACTTGGCAGAGAGAGCAAGAGAGCACAAGCAGGGGGAGCAATAGAGGGAGAGGGAGAAGCAGGCCCCCCGCTGAGTAAGGAGCCCAATGTGGGGGCTTGATCCCAGGACCCTGGGATCATGACTTGAGTGGAAGGCAGATGCTTGACCATCTGAGCCACGCAGATGCCCCTCTTTTATTTTGTATTTTGAAAAAATTTCAGATCTCCTTTCCCTCATCATTTCTCTAGAATGTGCCATCCCATAGGATTGTCTGTGGTGATAGAATTGTTCTATACCCCTCTGCCCAGTAGGGAACCACTAGGTGCACATGATTATCCACCACCGATCACACGACTAGTGTCACCGAGGAACTGAATTTGTAGTTTTGTTTTAATTTAAATTGAAGTAACCACATGGGGCTGGTGCCTAACCTATGGGTGGATATAGCTCTGGAGTGCTGGCCTCGCTTCTGCTCTTGTTGGTTTCAGGCTTTCTCCATTATGCTGACTCGCATACCATCCCTTATTCCACAAAAAGGACATGGTAGTTATTATGTCATTTTCTGATATGTCTCTTTCCAGCCCTCCTCAGTATATGGTGGATCCAATCCAATAAGACAATACAATGTCTTATTTGGATAGCACTTAGCAGTTTACAAAATGTTTTCACACACATTATTTAGTTTGATCCTTATATATATATATAACTACAAACTGTGTTTTTCTTAAGTGATCTTCCTGAGTGAAAGCTTCCTGATTTGATCAAGTAAAGGAGCTCATTTAAAAAAAAATGTTTGACTAACAATATAAACATTGGTATTTTTGTAAATTTAATTTTATTATGTTATGTTAGTCACCATACAATACATCATTCGTTTTTGATGTGGTGATCCACGGTTCATTGTTTTCGCATAACACCCAGTGCTCCATGCAGAACGTGCCCTCCTTAATACCCATCACCAGGCTAACCCATCCCCCCACCCCCTCCCCTCTAGAGCCCTCAGTTTGTTTCTCAGAGTCCATAGTCTCTCATGGTTTATCTCTCCCTCCAATTTCCCCCTGTTATTTCCCCCTCTTTTTTTGCAGTATTATAGAGAAATACTTAAAATTGTTCAGTGATAATGTGAAAAGAATACTGAATTGGACATCAGGAGACCATGTCTACTAGCAATGATGATAATAATAATAATGATGATAATAATAGTAGCAATAAAGACATATATTATGTACTCACAGTATTCCAAGCATTGTGCTAAGTGTTTCATATGCATTAACTAGTTTAATCCTCATAACAATCCCAGGAAATTTTGCAGATAAAGACATTAAAAATTAAAGAGGTTAAGAAATGTGTTCAAAATAATATGTTGAAGTTGTCTTGGGTACAACCCTTTAGCTCTCATTGCTAATTTACTCTTTTTAAAGTGAGGTTTCTGAACAAAATAATCTTTAAGTTCACTTCCATTTCTCAGTAGCAAAGACAACTGATATGTCCAAATCAATAATCTGGTTTTTGGTAGTGTCCATTCTTTGTGTTGTATGTGTGTGGTGTGTGTAAGTTTTGTAATTGTGGAAATGTAGCAATCAGGTGTAAGATAACTTCTGAAAAATATTATTTCCCTAAACACTTTATTTTTATATTAATCTTGTTTTAAGGTAGCATATTTCTACTTGTTGATTTGATATCTGTTATGCACTGAATGTTTGTGTCCCTCCCAAAATTCGTATGTTGAAGCTCTAGCTCCCACTGTGATCTTATTAGGAGGTGGGCCTTTGGGAGGTAATTAAGTTTAGATAAGGCCATAAGATCAGAGCCCCCATGATGGGATTTGTGCTCTTATAGGAGGAGGAAGGGTCACAGAGCTTTTCTCTCCACCATATAAGGATGTAATGAGAAGGTGGTAGTCTACAAGCCAGGAAGAGAGCTCTCTTCAGGATCCGAATCTATTGGCACCTTGATCATGGACTTCCCAGCCTCTAGAACTGAAACAAATGTCTGTTTTTTAAGTCATTCAGTCTGCGGTATTTTATTTAGCAGCCTAAGCTAAGACAGTATCTTCTAGATCTTGCTGAGAGCGTGAATTAGATTTTTGTATGTGTGTGGGTGTACCAACCCAGTCTGATCCCTTTATTATAATTAAAATATTATTTCTATTGAAGTGTAGTCGACATGCAATATTATATTAAGTTCAGGTGTACAACATAGTGATTTAACATTTATATACATTAAGAAGTGATCACCATGGTGATCTGTCACCACACAAACTTGTTACAATATTATTAACTACATTCCCTATGTTGTATATTATCTTATTTATCTTATAACTAGAAATTTGTACCTTTTAATTCCCCTCCCCTCTTCTGCTCATTCTGCCATCCCCTCCCCATGAACTAGATTTTTAGAAAATGAGGATAAAATGCCTACCAGAATTATAATAAAGATCAAATGAGGGGAGGAGCAAGATGGAAGAGGAGTAGGAAAACTAAATTTCGTCTGGTCCCAGGAATTCAGCTGGATAGGGAACAAAACATTCTGAACACCTATGAACTCAAGAGGAGATCAAAGAAAAGAATGGCAGCAACTCTCTGAACAGAAAAAACGACCACTTACTGGAAGGTAGGACGTGAGGAGAAGTGAATCCGAGGCGATATTCGGGAGGATAGATGGTGGGGGAGGGGGCCTCCGTCGGCCGCTTCTGGCAAGTGCTAGAGCCGCGGAGCACAAAATCGGACCTTTCAGAAAGCTGCTCTGCTGAGGGACGTCGCTCCAGTGGCTAAGCGGGGGGAGGGGGGGCCTTGCTGGACAGTGTGGTCTCAGGACCCTCAGGGGTCACAGAAAGACCGGGGGTGCCTGAGTGCGGCAGAGCTCCCAGGTATCGGAGCGGGGAAGCCGGCTGCAGAGACGGAGCTGAGGCGCAGGCTCTCAGCTCGGGGTTGCCATAAACCATAATCCGCGGCACAGTCGGGCCACTGCTCCTCCAGCAGGGACCCAACAAGCGGCAGATCTGGGGAGACTCCCCTTCCTCCCCCAGGAGGAGCGGTGTGGGAGTGCACCGAGGGATCGGCTGGGGTTGGAGTCTCCACATGGGGTCGGGTGCCAGAGATAGAAACGCTCGGTCACAGGCCGGGTGAGCACAGAGTGCGGCTGGAGCCCGGGGAGATGGGAGTGACTGACTGCTTTTCTCTGGGGGCACACTGAGGAGTGGGGACCGAGTTCTCGGCTTCTCTGGGCAGAGATTGGGAGGCTGCCATTTTCAGTCTTGTCTTCCAAAGCCAAGGGAAAGCTTGCAGGGAACAAAAGCTCCCTAGAGCAAACCCAAGCAGATTACTTAGCCTGGCCCCCGGCAAGGGCGGGGCAATTCCACCTCTGGCAAAGACATTTGGGAACCACGGCAACAGGCCCCTCCACCAGAAGATCAGCAAGAACAGCTAGCCAAGGCCAAGTTTACCCATCAATGAGAATGGCAGAACTCCAGAGCTAGGGGAATACTGCACATAGAATTCATGCCTTACTCCCCCCCTGATTCTTTAGTCTTTCAAAGTTAATTTTTTTAACTTTCTTTTTCTTTTTTTTTTGAATTTTTCTTTTTCCCTTTTTCAACCAGCATCTTATCAATCCCTTTTTAAAAAATCTTTTAATTTTTCATTTTTAGAGTCATATTCTATCCCTTCATAGTAGTTAACCTTATTTTTGGTGTATATATATCTATATATATATAGATATAGATACACACACACATATAAGTTGTTCTCTAAAATTTTGGGATACAGTTTCTTCTTCTAACAGACCAAAATATACCCTAAATCTCTAGTGCATGGCTTGTTCTAGTCTCCTGCCTGATCACATAATCTCCCCCTTTATAAAAAATTCTTTTCTTTCTTTTTTCAACCAACTTCTTATCAATTCCTTTTATAAAATCTTTTATAATTTTCATCTTTACAGTCATATTCAATCCCCTGTACATATATAAGTTTTTCTTTCTTTAAAATTTTGGGAGGTACTTTCTTCTAACAGACCAGATACGCCCAAAATCTAGTGTGTGGCACTGATCTATGCACCAGCCTGATCATATTTGATCATATTCTGTTCTTTTTTCTTTTTTCTTTCTTTCTTTTCTTTTCTTTTTCTTTTTCTTTCTTTCCCATTCTTTCCTCCTTGTTCCAGGTCTCTTCTGATTTGTTTAGTGTATATTTTTCTGGGGTCATTGTTACCCTGTAAGCATTTTGTTTTCATTCATCTATTCTCCTCTGGACAAAATGACAAGATGGAAAAAATCACCCCCCAAAAAAGAACAAGAGGCAGTACCAACTGCTAGGGACCTAATCAATACAGACATCAGTAAGATGTCGGACCTAGAGTTCAGAATGACGATTTTAAAGATACTAGCTGGGCTTGAAAAAAGCAAGGCAGATATTAGAGAAACCCTTTCTGGAGAAATGAAAGAACTAAAATCTAACCAAGTCGAAATCAAAAAGGCTATTAATGAGGAGCAATAAAAAAATGGAGGCTCTAATTGCTAGGATAAATGAGGCAGAAGAGAGGATTAGTGATCTAGAAGACCAAATGATGGAAAATAAAGAAGCTAAGAAAAAGAGAGATAAACAACTACTGGATCATGAGGGCAGAATTCAAGAGATAAGTGATAACATAAGATGAAACAAGATTAGAATAATTGGGAGCCTGGAAGAAGAAGAAAGAGAGAGAGGGGCAGAAGGTATATTGGAGAAAATTATAGCCGAGAACTTCCCTAATTTGGGGAAGGAAACAGACATCAAAATCCAGGAGGCACAGAGAACCCCCCTCAAAATCAATTAAATAGGTCAATACCCTGATATCTAATAGTAAAACTTATGAGTCTCAGAGACAGAAAATCCTGAAAGCAGCTCGGGAGAAGAGATCTGTAACATACAATGGTAGAAACATTAGATTGGCAACAGACCTATCCACAGAGATCTGGCAGGTCAGAAAGGATTGGAATGATATATTCAGAGCACTAAATGAGAAAAATATGCAGCCAAGAATACTATATCCAGCTAGGCTGTCATTGAAAATTGAAGGAGAGATAAAAAGCTTCCAGGACAAACAAAAACTAAAGGAATTTGCAAACACAAAACCAGCCCTACAGGAAAGATTGAAAGGGGTCCTCTAAGCAAAGAGAGAGCCTAAAAGCAGCATAGATCAGAAAGGAACAGAGACAATATACAGTAACAGTCACCTTACAGGCAAAACAAAGGCACTAAATTCATATCTTTCAATAGTTACCCTGAATGTAAATGGGCTAAATGCCCCAATCAAAAGACACAGGGTATCAGACTGGATAGAAAAACAAGACCCATCGATATGCTGTCTGCAAGAGACTCATTTTAGACCCAAAGACACCCCAAATGGAAAGTGTGGGGGGTAGAAAATCATTTACCATGCTAATGGACACCAAAAGAAAGCTGGGGTGGCAATCCTTATATCAGACATTTAGATTTTAAACCAAAGACTATAATAAAAGATGAAGAAGGACACTATATCCTCCTTAAAGAGTCTATCCAACAAGAAGATTTAACAGTTGTAAATATCTATGCCCCTAACAGGGGAGCAGCCAGTTATATAAGCCAATCAATAACAAAAGCAAAGAAACACATTGACAACAATACAATAATAGTGGGGGACTTTAACACGACCCTGACTGAAATGGACAGATCATCTAAGCAAAAGATCAACAAGGAAATAAAGACTTTAAACGATACACTGGACGAAATGGACTTCACGGACATATTCAGGACATTCCATCCCAAAGCAACAGAATAAACATTCTTCTGAAGTGCCCATGGAACATTCTCCAGAATAGATCACATCCTAGGTCACAAATCAGGTCTCAACCAGTACCAAAAGATTGGGAACATTCCCTGCATATTTTCAGACCACAATGCTTTGAAACTAGAACTCAATCATAAGAGGAAAGTTGGAAAGAACTTAAATACATGGAGGCTAATGAGCATCCTACTAGAGAATGAATGGGTCAACCAGGAAATTAAAGAAGAATTACAAAAATTCATGGAAACCAATGAAAATGAAAACACAACTGTTCAAAATCTTCGGGATGCAGCAAAGGCAGTCCTAAGAGGAAAGTATATAGCAATCCAAGCCTTTCTAAGAAACAAGAAAGGTCTCAAATACACAACCTAACCCTACACCTAAAGGAGCTGGAGGAAGAACAGCAAATCAAGCCTAAAACAACCAGGAGAAGAGAAATAATAAAGATCAGAGCAGAAAGCAATGAAATAGAAACCAAAAGAACAGTAGAACAGATCAATGAAACGAGGAGCTGGTTCTTCGAAAGAATTAACAAGATTGATAAACCCCTGGCTGGACTTATCAAAAAGAAAAGAGAAATGACCCAAATCAACAAAATCATGACTGAAAGAGGAGAGATCACAACCAACACCAAAGAAATACAAACAATTATAAGAACATATTATAAGCAACTATATGGCAGCAAATTAGATAATCCGGAAGAAATGGATGCATTCCTAGAGATATATCAACTACCAAAACAGAACCAGGAAGAAATAGAAAACCTGAACAGACCTATAACCACTAAGGAAATTGAAGCAGTCATCAAAATCTCCCAACAAACAAAAGCCCAGGGCCAGATGGCTTCCCAGGGGAATTCTACCATACATTTAAAGAAGAATTAATACCTATTCTTCTGAAACTGCTCCAAAAAATAGAAACGGAAGGAAAACTTCCAAACTAGTTTTATGAGGCCACCATTACCTTGATCCCCAAACCAGACAAAGACCCCATCAAAAAGGAGAATTAGAGACCAATATCCCTGATGAACATGGGTGCAAAAATTCTCACCAAAATACTAGACTGTATATTGTACAGTGTAATGTACAGTACAGTACATTAAAAGGATTATTCACCACAACCAAGTGGGATTTATCCCTGGGCTGCAAGTTTGGTTCAACTTCTGCAAATCAATCAATATGATACAATACATTAATAAAAGAAAGAACAAGAACCATATGATCCTCTCAATAGATGCAGAAAAAGCATTTGACAAAGTACAGCACCCTATCTTGATCAAAACTCTTCAGAGTATAGCGATAGAGGGTACATATCTCAATATCATAAAACCCACCTATGAAAAACCCACAGCGAATATCATTCTCAATGGGGAAAAACTGAGAGCTTTCCTCGTAAGGTAGGAACATTGCAGGGATGTCCACTATCACCATTGCTATTCAACATAGTATTAGAAGTCCTAGCCACAGCAATGAGACAACAAAAAGAAATAAAAGGCATCCGAACTGGCAAAGAGGAAGTCAAACTCTCACTGTTTGCAGATATGATACTTTATGTGGAAAACCCAAAAGATTCCACCCCAAAACTGCTAGAACTCATACAGGAATTCAGTAAAGTGGCAGAATATTGAGGAATGTTGCGGAGGAATGTTGAAAAAGAAAAGCAAAGCTGGTGGCATCACAATTCCGGACTTCAAGCTCTATTACAAAGCTGTCATCATCAAGATAGTATGGTACTGGCACAAAAACAGACACATAGATCAGTGGAACAGAATAGAAAGCCCAGAAATGGACCCTCAACTCTATGGTCAACTTATCTTTGACAAAGCAGGAAAGAATGTCCAATGGAAAAAAGACAGTCTCTTCAACAAATGGTTTTGGGAAAATTGGACAGCCACATGCAGAAGAATGAAACTGGACCATTTCCTTACACCACACACAAAAATAGACTCCAAATGGTTGAAAGACCTAAATGTGAGACAGGAGTCCATCAAAATCCTAAGGGAGAACACAGGTAGCAACCTCTTCGACCTCAGCTGCAACTTCTTCAGCAACTTCTTCCTAGAAACATCACCAAAGGCAAGGGAAGCAAAGATAAAAATGAACTATTGGGACTTCATCAAGATAAGAAGCTTTTGCACAGCAAAAGAAACAGTCAACAGAATCAAAAGACAAACGGGAAAAGATATTTGCAAACGACATATCAGATAAAGGGCTAGTATCCAAAATCTCTAAAGAATTTATTAAACTCAACACCCAAAGAACAAATAATCCAATCACGAAATGGGCAGAAGACATGAACAGACATTTTTCCAAAGAAGACATCTAAATGACCAACAGACACATGAAAAAGTGCTCAACATCGCTTGGCATCAGGGAAATCCAAATCAAAACCTCAATGAGATACCATCTCATACCAGGCAGAATGGCTACAATTAACAAGTCAGGAAACGACAGATGTTGGTGGGGATGTGGAGAAAGGGGAACCCTCCTACACTGTTGGTGGGAATGCAAGCTGGTGCAGCCACTCTGGAAAACAGCACAGAGGTTCCTCAAAAAGTTGAAAATAGAGTTACCCTTCGACCCAACAATTGCACTACTGGGTATTTACCCCAAAGATACAAATGTAGGGATCTGAAGGGTATGTGCAGCCTGATGTTTATAGCAGCAATGTCCACAATAGCCAAACTGTGGAAAGAGCCAAGATACCCATCGACAGATGAATGGATAAAGAAGATGTGATACACACACACACACACACACACACACACACACACACACACACTGGAATATTATGCAGCCATCAAAAGGAATGAGATCTTGCCATTTGCAACGATGTGGATGGAACTGGAGGGTGTTATGCTGAGTGAAATAAGTCAATCAGAGAAAGACATGTATCGTATGACCTCACTGATAGGAGGAATTCTTAATCTCAGGAAACAAACTGAGGGTTGCTGGAGTGGTGGGGGGTGGGAGGAATTGGGTGGCTGGGTGATAGACATTGGGGAGGGTATGTGCTCTGGTGAGCACTGTGAATTGTACAAGACTGTTGAATCACAGATCTGTACCTCTGAAACTAATTTTGCAATATATGTTAAAAAAAAAAAAAGAAGAAGATAGCAGGAGGGGAAGAATGAAGGGGAGTAAGTTGGAGGGGGAGACGAACCATTAGAGACGATGGACTCTGAAAAACAAACTGAGGGTTCTAGAGGGGAGGGGGGTGGGGAGATGGGTTAGTCTGGTGATGGGTATTAAAGAGGGCATGTTCTGCGTGGAGCACTGGGTGTTATGCACAAACAATGAATCATGGAACACTACATCAAAAACGAATGATGTAATGTATGGTGATTAACATAACAATAAAAATTATTAAAAAAAAAGAAAGAGAATATAGTTCAGTGATTAAGAGGGTGAATGCTGGCACTTGATTTCTTAGGTTCGTAGCCTCTGCTACCTACTAGCTAAGGGACCTTGGCAAATTATTCAACTTTTTTTTTTGCTTTTTAGTTTTTGCATCAGGGGAGTCAAGATAATAATCATTGTAACAAGGATTAAATTGACAAACGTAGGTGAAGAATTTGAGACAGTGGCTGAAACATGAGTGCCACATACGTTTTATCTATTGTCACTATTATCATCCTGTTTGCGGTAGCTTTTTTCAATGGGAGAAGTTACCCTGATTACTCCCCTGAAGCTTCTGTATTATTTTTCTCAGGTATCAAAAGTTTTTTTGGTCTCTGTTCACATTGGTAATTGAAAATGTAAGAAAGACCAATCAGAATTTTTTGCTAGGTGAGCTCTCTCTGCATTTGTGTGTTCTGATGAGTGAGTAGATGTGAATCAGAGCAGGGGATAGGCATGAAATGCATGTCAGCAGGCAGCATGCCTGGGCAGCAAGCATGGCTTTGGGATTTGAGCACTTCTACCCGGAAAGTGACAAATCTCTTTCTTGTGGGCTGGTAGGGGGATGATCTGCAGCGAGAAGAGCCTTGCAGATGGGAGATGAATTACACTAAGTTCTGTGGGCTTCCCCAGGATGTAGTTTCTGTCTTTAGTGTGTCAGAAGATGGGGGTCCAGCACTCACAGTGTCCTTGTTCCGGCAGGGGTCTGCAGGGCTGCAGCCCTGGGGCTCCAGGGGTGGGAGAGGTTCTCGCTGCTAGTGTTGCTCTCAGTTCCTGTTTGGTCTGAGCAATTTTGATGCTATATGTAGGTAGGTCGGGTTCCAACAGGTTTCCAATAGATGAGCAAGGCTTTCCTCTCAAAAATGTTCTTCGTTTAAATCCCCTCAATAGGAGCATAGCCAACTGTTAAGCTGGTAAAATGGCAAAGATGTACTCTTAGATTCTCCAATTTTCCAAGGAATTATTATCAGTGGGGAACTTCCTAGTGAATAGAAATCTATTAAAAAATTGTATGTGTGTTTCTTCTTAAGAAATAACATCTTTAATGTGATATTCTATAGAGGACAGTATTGACGGTATGGTTGTTGTTCTCTGAAATACCACTATCCACTAGTTCCTGAGGGACATAGGAGGTTAGGGTAATAAGGAGGTGGAGGGGGATGTTTCTGATAATACAGTTAGAGACTGAGAGACAGGTTTTTTTCTTTTAGCATAATTATCAAAAAAAGATGTTAAATGGATATTAATTTTTTAATTAATTAATTAATTAGAGAAAGAGAGAACATAAGCAGGGGGAGCAGCAGAGGCAGAGGGAGAAGCAGGCTCCCCACTGAGCAGGGAGCCTGATGTGGGACTCGATCCCAGGACCTTGGGACCATGACCCCAGTTGAAGGCAGACGCTTAACCAACTGAGCCACCCAGTCGCCCCTGGATATTAATTTTGACAACATCAGAAATCTGACTATTTTTTGCGTATTATCTCCTGAAGGTAGGCTTTGGATAAGAATTTTTCCCATCACTTCTATTCCTCCTCAGGATCCAAAATAGTCCCCAGTTCCCCACCCAACTCCCCACCCTGTGCTGTTCACTAGGAAAGGAATCTGGTAGAGCTATGGGCAAGTCTCTCATCTTCAAGCAGAGTGGTGTGGTAGAAGTTGCACAGACTTTGAATCCAAGCCAGAACTGGTTTTGACTACTGGGTTCAAAATATTTCTTGACTTTCTTGAGATTTCCTTTTTTTTTAATGGCGATACCATTGCTTATCTTACTGAGTTTTGTGAAGACTAAGTCATGTACTAGGGATCTTCAACAAATGTTAGCTTGTTTCCCCTTTCTCACTACAGGAGTTAGTGAACAAGGATGTTGACTAAGAAAGAAACTCAGGCAAAAGAAAAGGCAAAAGGCAACAGTGTCAGAAGATTTTTTTTTTTAAAGCCAAACTCTGCCAATACTGGGAATTGTATTATCTCTTCATTGATATTCTCTATTTGGTGAGGTATCATTCTTATGGTTTCCTTTAATTCTTTGTGTATGATTTCCTTTAGCTCTTTGAGCACATTTTAAAAGTTTTTTAAAGTCTCTGTCTACCAACTCCAGTGACTAGTATTTCTCAGGGATGATTTCTATTAATTTCTTTTTTGCCCTATGTATAGCAGATACTTTCTTATTTATTTGCATGCCTTATAATTTTTTGCTGAAGATTGGACATTTTGAATATTATAATGTGTCAACTCTGGAAACCAGATTTCCCCTTTTCTTTGAAGTTTGTTGCTGCTTTTTATTGTAGATTTGTTTAGTGAATTTTCTGAACTAGTGTTACATTCTTTATTGTGTATGTTCATTGAAGTCCCTATTCTTTTTACTTGGTAGTCAACTAGTGATTTGACAGAAATTTCTTCAAATTATTGGAATCCAATTTTTTTTTAAATTTAAAAATCCAGTCTTTGTATATATGGGCTCTGTGTGTATATTGGGGGATGCCTTCAACACTCAGCCAGGAAGCCAGCAAATTTGTCTTAGCCTTCACTTCTTGTTGCTTAGAGCCTGGAGGTCAGCTGGGGATGAGAGCTTTGTGCATTCACAGGTCTTATCTGCACAGGCTCCGCCCTGAGCATGTGTGTGGTCTTACAGATTCCCAGGGACATGTGAAAGCTTTTTAAGACCCTTGTTCCCCAAATCATCTCATTCCCTAGCCTTTCTTTCTAGGCATTTCAGTTGGTCTATTGTTTGCCCAATTGTTATCCCTTGTCCCCAGCAGCAGTGCTAATACATTTGCTTTTGAATGCTTTCAACAAATGATCCCTGGGCAGCCACTTCAGCACTGGGAGAGTTCTAAGTTAGATGAAATAGAGACGGGCCCTTTGAGCTGGTCCTTCAGGGAACTGCACACAGGTCAAAACAACCACAGTTCTTTCAGAGTAAGATCTATTCTGCTTCCTCCCATATTAGGAATCTATACCAGGAATGTGAGCTATTGTCTTTAATGGGGCCACTAGGCTGGGGAATTGGGGATGGGGCCAGGATAATTTAAATACTGCAAAACTCTGGTAATCAAAATTCACTTGTCTTTTCTTGATTAAACATCCTTTTTTTTTTCTGTAGAATTTGATTTCTTTCCATAACTCCAATAAAGTTCATTTTAACAGTTTTTGACAGTTTATTTGCTGGTCTTTTTTTGTTGTTGTTGTTACTGTTGTTGTTTTTTGTGGAGAGATGAACCTTTGGAATTCCGTACTCCATCACTTTTGTTGATGTCACTCTCCACCAATATTATTAATATATTAGTATAATATATTTGTTGCAACTAATGAGCCAATATTGATCCACTATTATTAACTAAAGTTCATTTTTTATTCAATTTTCCTCAGTTTTTACCTAATATCATTTTTCTGTTCCAGAGTCCCATCTAGGATATACATTACGTTTACCAGTCATGTCTCCTGAGGCTCCTCTTGGCTGTAACGGTTTGTCAGGCATTCTTTGTTTTTGATGAACTCGACAGTTTTGAAAATTACTAGTCAAGTATTTGGTAGAATGTCTGTCAATTGAGTTTGACTGATGTTTTTCTCATAATTAGACTGAAGCTATGAGTTTTTGGAAGGAAGACCTCAGAGGTCATTTTCATCAAATCTCACCAAAGGTGCAAACTGTCACCATGATTTTTCACTGTTGATATTGATCTTCATTACCTGATTGAGTTAGTGTTTGTTAAGTTTCTCCACTGTAAAACTACCCCCACCCCCACTTTCCATACATTCTTTGGGAGGAAGTCACTATGAGCAACCCATACCTAAAGAATGGGTAGCTATGTTTCACCTTCTAGAAGGCAGAATACCTGCATAAATTATTTGGAATTCTTCTGCATGGGAGCTTTGTCTCTTTTTCCCCATTTATCTATTCATGCAGTCATTCATATCAACATGGACTCATGGATAACTATTTTCTACTTTGGGATACAATCTAATACTACTTATTCAACCTGTCTCAGCCTTGGTCACTGGCAGCTCTTCTAATTGGTTCCCTGTCCTGGGGAATATCTTCACCCCCATCACCACGTTTGTTTCAGCTGGAGGGTCCCTGGCTACAGATCCCTTACCCAAAGCTGTGGTTGATATCTGTGAACAATAGGGGTCTAGTGACGATTAATATTTTTGCCATCTGATCTTGAAAAAACTTTCCTCAGGCTTAAATTTTAACAAGTGTTGAATAGTATTTTCTTCAGTTAAAGTCTTTGTATTTTTTTTCCTTTTATTGTTTCCATATTCTTATTCTTTTCAGATAGTTTTCAGCTGGGTTTGTAACTTTGTGTTCAGCTTCTTATTTTGGCTTCTTCTCTAGCTCACAGAGGGACAACATTGTTTCCTGGATCCCAGTGCCTTTTTTCTTTTGCCTTTGCCCTCTGGCCTGGACATTTGATTTTTTATCTTTCTACTCTCAAAGTTTTGCCTTGAGAAAGATGAAGTCAGTGAGTTTCCATGTTTGTCGCACAACCCTTTCAAACAAGTCGTGACAATCTTGACCCTCTTGAGTAGGACGGTCCCACCTAAAAGACACTATTCCCATTAGATCAACATGTGCTCCAGATCAAGACTTGGCCTGTGATCATCTTGTCTGACTTCCTTTTAGTAAGTTCTCCCTTTGCTTAATTTTCCTTTAGAATACCAGTTCCATAAATTTTCCAAATCTGTTTTCCAAATATGCCACCCTCTTGGCAATAATTCTATTCCTCTGACTGTCACACAATAATTGTCGGAGTCATTTTCCCCTATCTTCCTGGGGTTTCCCTCTCAAATCTGACCAGATTTTCTCAACCACTTTAGTTCTCTGTCCTAGTTTTTAAGGGTTGGTTTGCCAGTTCTTACAAAATGCTGCTGCTCTAAGAGGAATCTTTTTAAAACATTTCTGACCTTAGTTCTCTCCAGGATGTCATTATATCTGCTCTCCAAGGCGTTTCCTCTTTTGATCTGATCTATTTTTTTTAGGTACCAGTCTTCCTTTCTGAACTGATAACAACTGAAATATATTGCCCTTTTCTATCACCTTCCTTCAGAGAAGTTACACTTGAGCGTTACCACCTTTTTAACTTTGTAGTTCTTTCTCTCAGCTCTTAGCATCTCATTTCTCCTTCATATCTCCCCAGCCTATGTTTTAAGATCTCAATATTTCTTTTAAGGAAATATCTTTCTCATTACTGCACAGTTTGACATCTTCTATTTTATTTTCCTTCTTCTATTACCCTTGTTCTGATAGTAAGAAATAAGGCACCTATTTAAGCTACTCCAGTTTCTTCTTGGTTCCTGGGGAAAATCAGAATCTCAGAGCCACAGTCTGACAGACACAGACCTTTAAATTGCTTTCTCAATTTGGGGGCATTTAATAACCTCAGTCAGTTATTTTTTTGACCTCAGCCTAGGAAGAGGGCATATTCTCTTTATAAAAAGAGTCCCCAGTTCTTTTGATTTAAATATTAACACAATCAACATTCCTTTTATGATTGCAGCCATGGTTTGAACCTCTGAGCTCTAATAACCAGAGTTTCTTTAATGATCAAATTCTGAGCCTGCTTGAAACTGTTTTGTTGAAGTAATGGAGGTCTAATGGGCATGCCACATGAATTTAAGTTTGGTTTTTTCTCCTCCATTGCTCTATCACCCTATGTTCATTTCAAAAGCACACACACACACACACACACACACACACACACAAACACAATTTGGGGAAGTTGATATAGTAGGCAAGCATACTCATGTCTGGAGCTAAAAATTTCAAGCTACAACTCCACTAAAATTTGTAGCATATTTTGAATTCAGCCACTGTTCAAATTTCTGTCCTAGCATTTAGAGATCTGGCTAAGAAATCCATTAAAGAAAACAGCCAATGTTCTTCCTCTTTTTTTTTTTTTTAGGATTTATTTATTTATTTGAGAGAGAGAGTGAGAGAGAGTGAGGGCATGCACACATGAGTCCTCACAAGTAGGAGAGGGGCAGAGGGAGATGGAGAGGGAGAGCAGGGAGAGAAACAGACTCGCAGTGGGCTAGATCTCACAACCCTGAGATCGTGACCTGAGCTGAAATCAAGAGTTGAATGCTTAACTGACTGAGCCACCCAGGCACTCTGCCAATGTTCTTTTATCACCTAATGCTTAAAAAGCTTATTTAAGAAAATAAAAAATGGTTGTCTTTCCTTATAGTCTATTTTGTTCCAGGGACTTAATCTTCTGTGGTCTGTATTCATGAATGCCTAAGGTTTAATGCTATATCCCTTTAATGATAAAAACCAGTCATTTGGTGCAAAATACCAAGATTAATGCATTCACATGGCCCACACTTACCAAAGCCTGAAATGTAAGCAGGGTGTCTTTATCCACTGAAACTTCTGTGTTAAGGCAGTGTTGGCTCCAACATTCTTTTGAAGAAAAAGATTTAGTTAGGTTTAATCAGTTCTACTAAAATACCTTCAGAGCATATAAGATCCTGTGCTCAGAAATAAAATATATCTTAATTTGTGACATGTGTGTTGCAATATAGGGCTGAAATTGCTGAGCAGTTACTTTAGTCAGTAACATTTCTCTCATGTGCTACCAAGTCTTCACTTTTGGCCTGGATAATATGTAAATAGTAGGACTCTCCCAATAATCCATTTCTTCTTGGAATCAAATCCTGACCTTGAACTATGTTTGCTGGAAGTTGGTCTCTGCTATCACAAATACTTAACTGTTATCAGTAGCTACGTTTTATATGTGATCTTCAGATTCTTTCTTTTTAAAAAAAAAGATTTTATTTTTATTTATCTGAGATAGAGAGAGGGAGCGAGCATGAGTGGGGAGGGAGGGGCAGAGGGAGAGGGAGAAGCAGACTCGTTGAGCAGGGATCCTGACACAGAGCTCAATCGCAGGACCCCGGGATCATGACCTGAGCCGAAGGCAGACATTTAACCAACTGAGCCACCCAGGCACCCCTGATCTTCTGATTCTTTTAGCTTGTGCTTTTTCAGATGTCTCACTTTTCTGTGGAAGTTTCTCAGGAATTTTTAAGATCAGGATGGGCAATTTGGGAGGGGGTTGAGGGGGTGGCCAATTGTTGAATGCTTCAGGTCCCTCACATTCACTTAACTTAAAAATACCTCTCTTGGGGCGCCTGAGTGGCTCAGTCGTTAAGCATCTGCCTTCGGCCTAGGTCATGATCCCGGGGTCCTGGGATCGAGCCCTGCATCGGGGCTCCCTGCTCCATGGGAAGCCTGCTTCTCCCTCTCACACTCCCCTTGCTTGTGTTCCCTCTCTTGCTGTTTCTCTCTCTCTGTCAAATAAATAAATAAAATCTTAAAAAAAAAATACCTCTCTTGGGGTACCTGGATGGCTCAGTCAGTTAAGCATCTGATTCTTGATTTTGGCTCAGGTCATGATCTCAGGGTTGTGAGATCAAGCCCCATGTTGGGCTCCACGCTGGGTGTGGAGCCTGCTTATGATTCTCTCTCTCTCTCTCTCTGCTCCTTTCCCCTAAAAAATACCTTCTGTCTCTCTGTCTCTCTCTCTCTTGCACACACACACTCCATTTAAAATTTCATTTGAATGGGAAGATGATGCTATGATGAGACATTTGAATGTCATTATTCTCTAAGGATATAATAAATCCTCCTTTCCCGATTCTCATTAGACTTCTTGTAGGGAACAAATAAAGTACATTTATAAAAAAGACTAAGGGAGCTTTAAAACATTATATGAATGAAAATTATTATTAGGGACTTTATTTTTCTTGTTCACTGGTGGGTCATTCAGTCATTTATTTTGGCAATAATTCACAAATACTCATTGGACATCAACCAGGCATTTGTGGGGCTGAAACAGGAAAACAAATGAAGACCCAATGAATTAATTAGTTATGGCTGTTGTAAAAAAGTACCACAAACCGAGTAACTTAAACAATAGATATTTTTTTGTCTCACTCTCCTGGAGACTAGAAGTCTGAAGTTAAGAGGTTGGCAGGGTTGGTTCCTCCTGACAATTTGTTCTATGCCTCTCTCCTAGCTTTGGGGAGTTTGTTGGCAATCTTTGGTGTCCCTTGGTTTACAGATGCCTCACCCCAATCTCTACTACCTTCATGTTCATGTGGTGTTTTTTCTATGTCTGAGTCTGTGTCCAAATTTGCCTCTTTTATAAAGACACCAGTCATATTGGGTCAGGGGCCTACCCTACTCTAGTGTGACCTCATCTTAACTAATTACATCTGCAGTGACCCTGTTCCAAATAAGGTCACATTCTGTGGTGGGGGTTAGGAATTCAACATATGAATTTTGGGGAGACATGATTCAATCCATAAAAACTACATACCATCTGCCTAAATTTAAAGGTTATAAATAAAACTAACAAGCTGTTAAATATAATACGCTTTGTTCTCTTGTTGTGACAAATGCATCTTCATAAACACCTTCAAAGACAGGTTTTAATTTAGAATTCTTGGACTTCTTGGAAATTGTCATCAGGTTATGGTGGCCTGAAAAGGGCTGGCTCCTCTCCTAGGAAACTCTGTATGCCCCACTTTTTTCTTCCTGCCCTAGTCTGTCTTTTGCTGTGGATGTCTATGCACCTCTGTGGACACTCCATCTGGCACATTCAAGCTGTGTCCATATACCCTGCAGGCAGCCTCCCTTTGGTCACCACCAGGGCCTATGCATTGCTCACACTAGTGATGAAATATCACTTTAGATGAATGGGCCCTTAGAAGAAGCCTGCAGAGGCTGTTCAGGTAGGGAGTTCTGGAGTCCTGGTACTGGGAATGTTGTCTAGAATGAAGGTTCTGGGTGTGGCTAAGACAACTGGAGGAAGCAAATTTCTCTATGGTGAGGGCACCAGGGCAAGGACTCTTCTTGCTTTGGGGCTTATTTTTTAGTGAAAGGAAAAAAACCATAAATAATAAATAAAAGAAGTAAATTGTATAGAATGTTCAAAGATGATAAGTGCATAAGAAGAAAAGTAGAGTAGAGGGGGAAGGATCTGGTGTTTATCTGGGGATAGGGCAGTTTACAGTATTACAAAGAGTGGTCAGTGTAGACCTGATGGAGCTGGAAACATTTGATCAAGACTTGAAAGAGGTGAGGGAGTTAGGCAAGTGGATTTATGGGACAAAGGCACCTTTTGGAAAGAAGGAGCTATCTGATAATTCCAGGGTGGAAGCATGCCTGGTGTGCTCAGGGAGCAGAAAGGAAGCCAGTGTTGAGCAAAGGAGGATGAAATAGGAGTTAAAAATCAGAGAGGTAGCTGATGGAAGGCTGGAAACATAGGGTCTCTTGGGTTATTTTAAAGGTTTGGGCTTTTACTCTGAGATTAGCAGTTCCTGGAGAGTTTTGAGCAGATGAATGACATGATCCCTCTAGCTTCTGTGTTGAGAATAGACTATAAAGAGGACAAGGTAAACATAGAAACAGAGAGACTATTTAGAAGAAGGTGATTGTAGTAATCTGGGATAAAGATGACAGTGGTACCTTGAACCAGAACAGTAACAGATGGAGAGTGATAAGTGTTTGACTTTGGGATATGTTTTAAGATAGAGCCAACAGGAATTTCTGATGGACTGAATTTTATTCAGAGAAAGAGAGGGGGAGGGTATCAAAGATTACTTCAAGTTTTTTGCTCTTTAACATAGGTGTGAGGGATGCCTGGGTGGCTCAGTCAGTTAAGCACCTGCCTTTGGCTCAGGTCATGATCCCAGGGTCCTGGGATCGAGTCCCGCATCAGGCTCCTTCCCCCTCTCCCTGCTGCTCCATCTGCTTGTGCTCTCTCTCTCTCTCTCTCTTTGGCAAATAAATAAATAAAATCTTTAAAAAAATTTAATAAAAAAACAGATTTGAAGGGAAAAGATAAACAGTTTTAGACATGCTGAGTTTGAGATACTAGATATTAGATATTCAGGGGAATATTGAGTAGACAGTTGGATAAGGAACTCTAGAATTTGGGAGGGGGTCTGGGCTGGAGTTATAAAACTGGGGATCATCAGCAAACAGATGTTATTTAAAGCCATGAGAATAGAGATCATTAGAGAGTGAAGGTTGATGGAGAAGAAGACCCAAGAGGGAGCTCTGGGACACACCAACACTGGAGGTTGTGGAGAAGATGATGCTCCTGCACAGAAAACTGAGAAGGAGTGACAAATGTTATAGGAGAAAAGCATGAGAGGGTGTGAGTGCCCTGGAAGCCAAGTGAAGAAGGAATACTGAGGAAGATAGAGTTATTGATTGTGTTAAATACTGCTGATATGTAAGGTCAGATTAGGGCTGAAAATTGACCTCTGGGTTTAGCTGTGTGAAAGTCAGTAAAGACCTTGATAAAAGTAGTTCTGGTGAAGTGTTTGGGGCATATACCTCCTTGGAATGGGTCTGAGAAAAAATACAAGCAGAGAGACCAGAGACAGAGTGGAGACAATTGTTTTGAAGAGTTTTGCTACAAAGAGGAATAGGCAATGGATAAGTATTTAAAAGAAGAAGGAGGGTGCTGATAGGTTTTTTTATAATGGTTGGTAACATTATGTAACCATGCACATCATGATTTTATGCTGAAGGGAATTCTCCCCAGTATTAAATGAAGAAATGATGCTTTTGAGCAGAAGAGAATTCTAGTAACATTTGTGAATAGGTGGGAGGGGTTGGGATCACATGTACAAGTTGAGAGGTTGGTTTTGTACAGGAGCACAGGTAGTTAGTTTTCCTATGGTAATGAGTAGGAAGGTGGAACATAGGATCTGCTGTGGGTAGATGCCGTAGTGGAATCTGCAGGGGTCTTTTGACTGATTCTAATTTCTAAGTGAATTAGGAAACATCAGCTGAAAAAGAGGATTGGGGTAGAAGGTGCTAGGGTTTCAGCAGAGAGGAGCTTATGGTCATCGTCTAGCAGAAAGGGAGAGTGAAGGGACCTGGAACATACAGAGTGATTGCCCAGCAGCACTGATGACTTAATTGACTAGCACGATCATCTGTTTTAAATGGGATCACATTAACTCATACCAGGCACTCAAATATTTTCTTTAAGTTTTTATTTTAATTCCAGTTAGCTAATATACAGTATTATATTAGCTTCAGGTTTATAGTATAGTAATTCAACAATTCCATGCATCATTCAGTGCTCATCA
Organism: Callorhinus ursinus; assembly: GCF_003265705.2. Classification (NCBI taxonomy): domain Eukaryota; kingdom Metazoa; phylum Chordata; class Mammalia; order Carnivora; family Otariidae; genus Callorhinus; species Callorhinus ursinus. The sequence goes on from NW_027397089.1 coordinate 15,132,363, forward strand.
CAAGTGTACTCGTTAATCCCCATCACCTATTTAAGCCATCCCCCCTATTCCCCTCCTCCTTGGTAACCATCAGTTTGTTCTCTATAATTAATAATCTGTTTCTGTATTTGTCTCTGTCTTTGTTTTCCCCTTTGCTTGTTTTGTTTCCTAAATTCCACATTTGAGTGAAATCATATGGTATTTGTCTTTCTCTGACTGACTTATTTCACTTAGCATCTATACTCTCCAGCTCCATCCATGTCACCATATTTGGAAAGATTTCATTCTTTTTTATGGCTGAATATTATTTTATTCAATATCCATTCATCAACTGATGGACTCTTGGGTTGTTTCCATATCTTGGCTATAAAAATAATGCTGCAATAAATACAGAGGTGCATGTATCCCTTTGAATTAGTGTTTTTGTATTCTTTGGGTAAATACCCAGTAGTGCAATTGCTGGATCACAGGGCAGTTCTATTTTTAACTTTTCAAGGAAACTCCATACTGGTTTCCACATTGGCTGTCGAGTTTGCATTCCCACCAATAGTGCACAAGTGTTCCTTTTTCTTCACATCCTCACCAACACTTGTTGTTTTTTGTTTTGTTGATTTTAGCCATTCTGATAGGTGGAGGTGATATCTCATTGTAGTTGTGATTTGCATTTCCCTGAAGATGATGAATGATGATGAATATCTTTTCATGTGTCTGTTGGCCATTTGTACATCTTCCTTAGAGAAATGTCTGTTCATGTCTTCTGCCCAATTTTTAACTGGATTATTTGTTTTGGGCGTGTTGAGTTTTATCAATTCTTTATATATTTTTGATACTAACCCTTTATCAGATAAGTCATTTGCAAATATCTTCTCCCATTCTGCAGGTTGCCTTTTAGTTTTGTTGATTGTTTCCTTCACTGTGCAGAAGCTTTTTATTTTGGTGTTGTCTTCGTAGTTTATTTTTTGCTTTTGTTTCCCTTGCCTCAGGAGACAGATTTAGAAAGAAGTTGCTATGGCCGATGTCAAAGAGGTTACTGCCTGAGTTCTTTTCTAGTATTTTTATAGTTTCAAGTCCCACATTTAGGTCTCTAATCTATTTTGAATTTATTTTTGTGTACGGTTTAAGAAAGTGGTCCAGTTTTATTCTTCTGCATATAGCTGTCCAGTTTTCCCAACACCATTTGTTGAAGAGTGTCTTTTTCCAATTAGATGTTCTTTCCTGCTTGTCAAAGATTTGTTGACCATATAGTTGTGGGTTTATTTCTGGGTTTTCTCTTCTGTTCTATTCATCTATGTGTCTATTTTTGTGCCAGTACCGTATTGTTTTAATTACTACAGCTTTGTAATATCATTTGAAATCTGGAATTGTGATGCCTTCAGCTTTGCTTTTCTTTTTCAAGATTGCTTTGGCTATTTGGGGTCTTTTGTGGTTCCATAAAAATTTTAGGATTGTTTGTTCTAGCTCTGTGAAAAATGCTGGTGGTATTTTGAGAGGGATTGCATTGAATGTGTAGATTGCTTTTGGTAGTATAGACATTTTAACAATATTTGTTCTTCTAATCCATGAGTACGGAATGTTTTTCCATTTCTTTGTGTCATCTTCAATTTCTTTCATCAGTTTTTTATAGTTTTTAGAGTACAGGTCTTTTACCTCTATGGTTAAGTTTACTCCTAGATATTTTATTATTTTTGGTGCAGTTGTAAAGGGGATTGCTTTCTTAATTTCTCTGCCTGCTGCTTCTTTATTCCTGTATAGAAATGCAACAGATTTCTGTATGTTGATTTTGTATCCTGCTACTTTACTGAATTCATTCATCAGTTCTAGCAGTTTTTTGCTAGTCTTTTGAGTTTTCTACATGGAGTATCATGTCACCTGCAAATAGTGAAAGTTTTACTTCTTCCTTACTGATTTGGATGCCTTTTATTTCTTTTTGTTGTCTGATTGCTGTAGCTAGGACTTCCAGTACTATGTTGAGTAAAAGTGGTGAGGGTGGACATCCTTGTCTTGTTCCTGACCTTAGGGGAGAAGCTCTCAGTTTTTCCCCATTGAGGATGATGTAGCTGTGAGTTTTTCATATATGGCCTTTATTATGTTGAGGTATGTTCCCTCTAAACTTACTTTGTTGAGAGTTTTATCATGAATGGATGGATGCTTTGTCAAATGCTTTATCTGAGTCTGTTGAAATGATCATATGGTTCTTATACTTTCTCTTATTGATGGGATGTATAAAGATTATTGATTTACAAATATTGAACCACCCTTGCAACCCAGGAATAAACCCCACTTGATCATGGTGAATGATTTTTTAATTGTATTGTTGGATTTGGTGTGCTAGTATTTTGTTGAGGATTTTTGCATCTATGTTCATGAGGGCTATTGTCCTGTAGTTCTCTTTTTTAGTGCTGTCTTTATCTGGTTTTGGAATCAGAGTCATTCTGGCCTCAGAGAATGAATTTGAGTTTTCCATCCTTTTCTATTTTTTGGAATAGTTTGAGAAGAATAAATATTAACTTTTCTTTAGACATTTGGCAGGATTCACCTGTGAAGCCATCTGGTCCTGGATTTGTGTTTATTGGGAGTTATTTTGATTACTGATGTAATTACTTTGCTGGTTATCAGTCTGTGCAAAATTTTTATTTATTCTTGTTTCAGTTTTGGTAGTTTATATGTTTCTAGGAATTTATCCATTTCTTCTAGGTTGCCCAGTTTTTTGGCATATTGTTTTTCATAAAGTTGTCTTTTAACGGTTTGTACTTCTGTGGTGTTGTTTGTTATTTCTCTTTTATCATTTGTGATTTGATTTATTTGAGTCCTTTCTCTTTTTTTGTTCCTAAGTTTGACTAAAGGTTTATCAATTTTCTTGATTTTTTTTGAAGAAGCACCTCCTGGTTTCATTGCTCTGTTCTATTGTTTTTGTTTGTTTTTAGTTTTTATATCACTTCTGCTCAAGTATTTATTATTTTCTTCTGCTGGTTTTAGATTTTTATTATTCTTTTTGAAGCTCCTTTAGGTGTAAGGTTAGATTATTTACTTGAGATTTTTCTTGCTTCTTGAGGTATTGCTCTATTGCTATAAACTTCTCTCTTAGGACCACTTTTGCTGCATCCCAAAGGTTTTGGACCATTGTGTTTTCATTTATTTCCATGTATTTTTTTATTTCTTCTTTTATTTCCTGGTTGACTCACTCATTGTTTAGTAGGCTTTTATTTAACCTCCATGTATCTGTGGTTTTTCCAGATTTTTTCTTGTGGTTGACTTTTAGTTTCATAGTGTGGTCAGAAAAGGTGCATGGTATGACTTCAATATTCTTGAATTTGTTGAAGCTTGTTTTGTGGGCTAATATGTGATCTATTCTGGAGAATGTTCCGTGTACATTTGAAAAGAATGTGTGTTCTGCTGTTTGAGGATAGCATGTTCTGCATATATCTGTTAAATTCATCTGTTTCCATGTGCATTCAAAGCCATTGCTTCCTTATTGATTTTGTTTAGATGATCTGTCCATTGATGTGAGGTGTTAAAGTCCTTTCCTACTATTGTATTTTTATTGATTAGTTCCTTTATGTTTGTTATTGTTTTATATATTTTGATGCTCCTATACTGGTTGCATAAATATTTACAATGCTTATATCTTGATGGATTGTCCTCTTTATCATTATATAGAGTCCTTCTTTGTCTCTTGTTACAGTCTTTGTTTTAAAGTCTATTTTGTCTGATACAAGTATTGCTACTCTGGCTTTCTTTTGATCTCCATTTGCATGATAGATGTTTCTCTCTTCCCTCACATTCAATTTGCAGGTGTCTTTAGGTCTAAAATGAATCTCCTGTAGGCAGCATGTAGGTGGGTCTTATTTTCCCAAATATTCTGTCACCTTATGTTTGTTGATTGGAGTGTTTGGTTCATTTACATTCAAAGTAATTATTTATAGGTATATACTGTCATTTTATTATTTGTTTTGTGGTTGTTTCCAAGATTTTCTCTGATCATTTCCTGTTTTTCTCCTTTCAGGGTTTGCTGATTTTCTTTAGTGATGTATTTGGATTTATTTATCTTTATTCTATGTATACTTGTTAGTTTTGATATATGGTTGTCATTATGTTTGCATATAACCTGCATATTACAGTCTATATTAAGTTGATGGTTGTTTAAGTTTGAACCCATTTTTTACTCCTTTCCTCTCAGTTTCATGTATATGTTGTTATATTTTGTATCCATTTATTTTGTGAGTTCCTTGACTGATTTTTTACAGAAATATTCATTTTTACTGCTTTTGTGGTTCCTATCTTTAAACTGTCACTTTTGGTCTCTCCTTTCTCAGAGAGTCCCCTTTAATATTTCTTGCAGGGTGGTTTAATGGTCATGAACTCCTTTAGTTTTTGTTTGTCTGGGAAACTCTTTATCTCTCCTTTTATTCTGAATATTGGCTTTGCTGGATAAAATATTCTTGGCTGCAGATTTTTCCCATTCAGCACTTTGAATATATCATGCCACTTCCTTTTGTCTTGCAAAGTTTGTGCTGAAAAATCTCCTGCAAGCCTTAGGGATTTTCCCTTGTAAATTACTGTCTTCCTTTGTCTTGCTGCTTTAAAAATGTTTTCTTTATCACTATAGTTTGCCGATTTAATTACAACTATGTCTTGGTGTGGTTCTGCTTTTGTTGATTTTCATGGGAGTTCTCTGTTCTTCCAGGATCTGGATATCTGTTTCTTTCCCCAGATTTGGGGAGTTTTCAGCTATTATTTGTTTAAATAAATTTTATGTTCTTTTTTTTTCTCTCTTCTTCTTCTGGGTTTCCTATAATACGAATATTATTACATTTCATGGAGCCACTGAGTTCGCTAAGCCTATTCTCATTTTGCAAAATTCTTTTTTTTCTCTTTTGTTCAGTTTCATTACTTTCCATTTCTGTCTTCTGGTCACTAATTTGTTCCTCTGCTTCTTCCATCCTGCTGTTCATTCCATCAAGTGCATTTCTCATTTTGTTTATCGAGCCCTTTATCTCTGCTATGTTATTCCTTATTTCTGTGTTAAGGGTCTAACACATTTCTTCCACTCTTTTCTCAGGTCCAGTGAGTATCCTTCTTATCATTGTTTTAAATTCTCTATCAGGCATTTTACTTATATCTGTTTTGCTTAGATCTCAGGCTATGGCTTGTCCTGTTCTTTCCATTTCGGATAAATTTCTCTGTCTCCTCATTTTGCCTGCCTCTCTGTGTCTGTTTCTCTGTGTTAAGAAAGTCAGCTATGTCTTCTGCTCCTGAAAGTAGTGACTTTATGATGAAGAGGTCCTGAAGTCCACTGCAAGGCAGTGTCCCTTATTAACCAGAACCTTGCACTTCAAGAGAGTATCCTATGTGTGTTGCTTATGCCCTGCTGTTGTGTCTGAGACACTTTTCCTTTCAGTGCAGTTGTCTGCCCTGTCTCTCCGCCTGTTGTAGGCTGGCACTCAAATATTTTCAGTGAATAAATTTACAGTCCTTTACATGTTTACATCATTATGTAGATGACCATATATAAGAGCTTAAATTACATTTCTATTCATTCACAGTGAAGCATTGAAAAAAAGCAAGAGTTTAACTTTTTTTTTTTTAGTAATTTAAATGACAGACACTGAAAAGGAACTCCTATTTGTTTCTCTCAAAAAATGTGGCAGAGTGTTTTGAGTTGTACCTACTTTGCAGGTGGAAGTCTGTAAGATTATCTACTCAGATCATGATGGGTATGAAAGTAGATTCAGAAATAAGAGAAATTCTTGATGTGCAAGGAGAAGAGGTTTTGATCAGAGTGGAAAGTTTCAGAGTTTGACATCTTGGACTTAAGGGGTAATGAAATTTAAAAAGTGATCATGCCCCTAGTTGGGTGAAATCCAGTGATGATTAATTGATTGACATTGAAAAGGGTAATATAAAGAAGTTTCTTCCAAAAATTGGATTTAAGAATTTCAGGCATTTATCTTTTGTTTTTCTGATTGAAAAGCTGGAGCGTACTAATTCCCATAATAAAAAAGAGTGTAAGTCAGTATGCAAGTATATATATTTAATTCAAGTTTAAAAATTTGTTACAGATATACTTAGGTCTTGAATTAATTGATGAGATTTTTTTATTGCTGTATTTCTTGGAAACCACAGTAACAGTGTTGCTGTAACCATAGGTACACAGTTAAAAAATGTGAACACATATTTGATTTAAAAGATATATTAAAATTAAATGTTCTGTTATTATTTTGCATATTGAATTTTAGACAATAAACTGGCACTTTATTAAGGAGAAAATATTCTAAGAAAACAATGAAACACAGTAGAGAATATATTACTATAAAAGACTATTCTTTTTTTTTTTGATGTAGTGTTCCATGATCCATTGTTTGCATATAACACCCAGTGTTCCATTCAATACGTGCCCTCCTTAATACCCATCACCAGGCTAACCCATCCCCCCAGTCCTCCCCTCTAGAACCCTCAGTTTGTTTCTCAAAAACTATTCTTATTTATTTTTCTTGTGTCCTTGGTACACTAAGCTATCTTTGAAAACTAAAATGTCCTGCTCTTGTGATAGAGAGGCCTAGAAGTGGAAAAAGATATAAGTAGTTAATGAACAATGCATTGGTTGATAGAAATGGTCAAATTATACAGTTTCCTAGTGGATACCATTTTTCTTCATTGAGAGGGACACTATAAAGTTGGATGTTAATTGCTCCCACAAATACGGTTTTGCTTTTCACAATAAGCATTAAGACATGTCCTCGGAGCTCTGTGACTTCATCATACACCACCTGAAAAGGGAGAGAATAATTAAAATATAAATCAGATATGCTTAAATGCACCTTTAAAAATATTGCTTTTAATAAAAATATTTAGCTGTTAATATCATTTAGCTTGGAATAGCTAGGTTAATGAAGAATCTTTCATGTCTAACTCTAATTCTGGAAAGCTAAAGATTCAGCTAACATAATGGAGTTTAATGACAGAATATTGCTCTAAGAAGCTTAGAATGTATTCTGATTCCATTAATAATTGTTCATCCCAAATTTAATATGACTGTAAATTATTCTCTAGGAAGAAATTTAAGTACCCATCACCTTTTAACTGTCCTTGAATTTATTGTGCAACATGGGACCTTGAACACTATCTTTCTTTGCTAAAGACTAATGAGGAAAGCAGACCAATCTCCATGATTTCCTTGTTAATTTAGTGCAGTATAACAATATTTCCATCTACATGTGAAGAATTCATTCTGTGCTTACTTTAATTTATTTAAAATGGCTTAATTTTTAATTATGAAAACACATGCTTATTAAATAAAATATGTATGAAACAAAAAAGAAAGGAAAATCTATATTTCTACCACTGGGAGATAATTATAGTTAACATTTCAGTGTTCTTTTTGTTTTACATATATAATTACTTTTTAAGAATCTGAGCTGTAATTTTGCTGTATGTACAGTTTTGTGTCTTGCTCTTTTCTGCTTACTAGTCATGTAATTAGTTTCTAAAAAGGGATCTGTTTAACTGTGTTTTATAATATCCAGGAAGGAAGTCATGGGCATTACCGTCGGGTGCCTACGGTAGTAAAGAAACTTCAGAAGTGTAGTACTATCAAGAAATTAGTTACCCATCATGAAGGGAGGGGGAGAGCTGTGTATAAATCTAACATGGTTGCCAGGGAAACTCCTTAGAACACATTTGGAAAAGGAGTTTCATATGTTGCTACAAACTTGCTTGTTTTTTATAGCCAAGCTACAAGATAGAAAGAAGTGTTCTCTCTATATGCAAAAAAGTAGAGGAAAAGCTTGAGAGGGAAGCCCTTTGAGTCAGTTGGGAGGCCTCCTCAGTGTGTATGGATATGGTTTCTGGTGCATTGCATTTCATTTGTCTACATTTATGAACCTAAAAAGTTATCAATGAAATTCCATTTAAGATCAATCTGACAGCTCTTCTGAACAATGATTTACATAAGGAGTAAATAACAATTTCAGTTAAGGGACATGAGATGCAATAAACTATGTTAATCCAGTCTACCTTGCCTCATGTGACAGTTCCTGGCTACCTCCTCTTCTAGAATCCTACTCTCATTCCAGACAGATTATCTTTTAAGTTTCTTAGGATTGACGATTCAAATTATTCCATTTCATTTATTGAGTTCCCCTGGGATAGTAAAGGATTTTAAGGGTTGCCTTAAAAATCTCAAAACCTTACCACTTTAATTCATCCTCTTTTTTTCTTTATATTTTTTATTGTTATGTTAACCACCATACATTACATCATTAGTTTTTTATGTAGTGTTCTATGATTCATTGTTTGTGCATAACACCCAGTGCTCCACACAGAACGTGCCCTCTTTAATACCCGTCACCAGGCTAACCCATCCTCCCACCCCCCTCCCCTCTAGAACCCTCAGTTTGTTTTTCAGAGTCCATCGTTTCTCATGGTTCATCTCCCCCTCCGATTTACTCCCCTTCATTCTTCCCCTCCTGCTATCTTCTTCTTCTTTTTCTTTTTTTTCTTAACATATATTGCATTATTTGTTTCAGAGGTACAGATCTGTGATTCAACAGTCTTGCACAATTCACAGAGAGTATAGGGATACAGGGTACATACCTCAATATCATAAAAGCCATCTATGAAAAACCTACAGCAAATATCATTCTCAATGGGGAAAAACTGAGAGCTTTCCCCCTAAGGTCAGGAATGCGGCAGGGATGTCCACTCTCACCACTGCTATTCAACATAGTATTAGAAGTCCTAGCCACAGCAATCAGACAACAAAAAGAAATCAAAGGCATCCAAATCGGCAAGGAGGAAGTCAAACTCTCACTCTTTGCAGATGATATGATACTGTATGTGGAAAACCCAAAAGACTCCACCCCAAAACTGCCAGAACTCATACAGGAATTCAGTCAAGTGGCAGAATATAAAATCAATGCACAGAAATCAGTGGCATTCCTATACACCAACAACAAGACAGAAGAGAGACAAATTAAGGAGTCAATCCCATTTACAACTGCACCCAAAACCATAAGATTCCTAGGAATAAATCTAACCAAAGAGGCAAAGGATCTGTACTCAGAAAACTATAAAATACTCAGGAAAGAAATTGAAGAAGACACAAAGAAATGGAAAAACATTCCATGCTCATGAATTGGAAGAACAAACATTGTGAAGATGTCAATGCTACCTAGAGCAATCTACACATTCAATGCAATCCCCATCAAAATACCATCCACTTTTTTCAAAGAAATGGAACAAATTCATCCTCTTTAATAGCAATGGGATGCCCAGTGTGGACTCTGTGAGCCATGTCTCCTTCTGGACTTTTATCTTTCCAAGACTTCAGAGAAAGTTCCTTTTCCTCTTTTCTACAGCGGCTATTTTGAACTGTCTAAACTATCCTCCATTTTCCTCCCCACAACACTTTCAGCAGACAAAGTCATTTATTTTACAGAGCAAATAGATGAAGGGGCCCTCAAAGTGTTACTGTATGTGAAGTAGAAAAATAGAATAACTCTAAGCCTCAGGATTTTGTGAAAGTCTGGCTTAAGAACTCTGTGAATCATATAAATAAGCTCTGAAGATGTAAATTTCTATGACACATAATTTATGTTTATATGAATCTATTGTCAACTATATGTTTTCTCATTTGCATACCGGTGATAATAATATTTGCCTTTTAGCATTGTGGGGAAGAATAAGCGAGATAATGAATGTAAACCTTACTACAAAGCCTGGTGCATATTGAGCACTAGTAAATTATAGCTGAAAAAGATCCATCAAATACACAAAGAAAAACAGCTGTTTCTTGGTATTTTGCATTAGCTGACTGGAGAAAACAGTTCCAGACAGAATTGAATCTCCCTGGTATTTAGCAAGCTGAAATTCTCAAGAAATGATTTTAAGAATTAATCGCCTTTCTGGTTAAAATACAAACATTTGAACTCCAGAGTTTATATTAACTTACGGATTTCTTTCCCTGGGCTTCATTATGCAAAAATTATTTTCTTAAAAGTAACTGAAGTTTTATAAACATGTAGTCATTGCACATCATAGATGATATATGTCTATTTTAATTGCTTTACTGCATCCATAATGTTGTTAAAAAAATTTTAACATCACTCTTTCTTGTGATGAGCACGAGGTGATGTATAAAAGTGTTGAATCACTATATTGTACACCTGAAACTAATACTACTCTGTATGTTAACTAACTGGAATTTAAATGAAAACTTAAAAAAGAAATAAATAAAAAAGAAAAAATAAGCACTCTTTTCTTACTGTGCAATGAACAATTAGTGGGTAATGCTAAAGAAGTACAGAAATGATTATATTTTTTGAGACTTTTTCACCAAATGCTTTACGTATTCTGTCTTCACATGAATAGAATCAAAATGTACAGCTTTTTCAATTTCACTTTATAATACTTTTTACCCATAGACATACACTAAGTCTTCATTGCCTTCTGACAAACACTGAATTTGTAGGTTTGAAATTATTACATCAAACAGAAAAACCTTGTTTAGGGTAATTAATATCTGGTAACTTGTATACAAGCACTCATTGTATGTTATTTGACATGAGGGTATAGTAAATAATTCTAAAGTGTATTTAGTGTATTTAGAATTACTTCATTCTAAAGAAGAACAATAACATGGAAACTGAAATGTGTTGGTGGGAAGGGGAGTGAGGAGGCAGGATAATGAAAAGGAGAGTTCAATATAAGTGAGAAGGGGAGAACTCTGTGGGTGGGGAGAGGGAGGGACAAGAGCATAACTTAGTGGGACCAATATGGGTTTTGGAATCTGGCAGTTCTGGACTTGAAAACTAGTTGCTTTACCCTGATTGAAATGTTTGACATCAGGGCCTCAATGACTTCATTTACAAATAGAATTTTCATCATGTTATGAATATCAAATGAGAGGATGATATAGATAACAATGGCTATGGCTTACTGAGTATCCCATATACTTAGTGCTATGCTAGATAATCATACACACTCTGCAAGATACTTTTTTTTTTTTAAAGATTTTATTTATTTATTTGACAGAGAGATAGAGAGCACAAGTAGGCAGAGTGGCAGGCAGAGGGAGAGGGAGAAGCAGGCTCTCTGCTGAGCAGGGAGCCGGACATGAGGCTCGATCCCAGGACCCTGGGATCATGACCTGAGCCGAAGGCAGCCGCTTAACCGACTGAGCCACCCAGGCGCCCCTGCAAGATACTTTAAGGTATGTAAAACGCATAGAATATTCCTGTTCTAATGTCCTTTCTAATTTCTTCTTTATATTTTATAAGAGAATGACATCTAAGAAAGGAATACAACGTACAAAATATGTTGACTCTAACAATATAATTCTGTTATAAAATAGAATCTGTATTTCTAAAGAATCATTGAAAAAAATGATGGTTTTTAACCAGATGCCAAAGATAATAAAGTGGAAAGAGCAATGACATTGGAGCCAGAATCCTAGCTCTGCTTCTTAAAAGCTGTAGACAGTGCATTCCTACTGCCAGCTCCACCCTACCTTCAGCCCAGTCATGTCTACAACAGGGTTTTGTATATGATAGGGGTTTTCAGGGAGACTGCTGACAAGTCTGTTTGGAATCACTCTGGGAAGTGTCAAATAGACAAGCTTGGCCCTGTATCAAAAAAGTTTAGTATCTGAAGGGTGGATATGAAAGGGACTCTTGGCAGCATCCCTGACTCAGCCTTTCTCCGTCTGGGTATTAGGGAGACAGAGAGAGAGAGAGAGAGAGAGCTATGAATAAAAATGGAAATAATTATTTTCATGAAAAGCTTTGTAAGACATTGGTGATGCAATGTAATATGCCCTTCTTATTCCTTTAAGAGATATATATAAAAAAGGAGAGTGAGGTCATTCTCTCCTACTTCTTAGAACATTGAAGGGCTTTGGCAGTTTGAGAAATCCCAGTCATACTGAGTGGCTGATGCAGCAGTGCTCAGGACGCAAAGCAGGGGAGAAGTTAAAAATAAGTTGGATGCCACACGATAATTTACTGGGCTTCCTAGAAAACACATATACATTGTTGGTGAAATAATTGAGGGGTTTGGCACAGAGATGAAGCCTACATCATAGCAGAATGCAAGAGAAAGTAAAACCAGAGTTAAAACTGGTGTACTTTTGTTCCCCCATTTCATTAAAAAGGATTCTTGTTATATTGATATGGACACAGAACATAATGGGAGAAAAATTAAATTATTGTTGTCTTTTTTTTCTCTTGGCTTTCTAAATTCAACCAGCTTTTCCACCAAACTTGTTTATATGATGCCCATTACTACTAAAAATAGTCACTTATCCACATATTAATTCACATTTCCACTCATTTGGATTATGAATAAATTGAAGGGTACTAGGCATGGACTATGGACTATTGTTTTTGAAACAATTTTTAAAAGTGTTCAAAGTATAAAAGTGTGTGCCCAAGCTTACAAGTGTTGGCTGATGAAGAAAGTATTGCAGTGATTTCTGATCAATGGGCCATGAATGTGGGAGGAGCTAGAATTACTGCAAGTTGTTAGAAAATTTATGGATACAATAAGCATTATAAAATAATCTCCATGCATGTGTATTTGCTAATTTTTAAAAATAATATATGTAGCTTGAAATAAATAAAACACAAGTTTATTTAAACTCTTGAATCATTAGTGGCTTTTTGTCATTATGATCCTCCTGAGATTACAAATGATGAAGCACAACATTAAGTCTGGACAAATTTCATGATATTGATATAGGGGGTCTTGTACTCAAAACATATGGAAACTACTGGCATACAGTTGGGAGGGTATATCTCTAGCTGTTGACATCATGAAAAATAAGAAAATGTCAAAAGATTTTTCCTTACTAAATTATATGTATAAATATATATATAATTTTACATTTTTACACATGCATATGAAGTGTCACTTATAAAACTACCCCAAATATTTAATACCACAAATCTTTTTAGAAACAACTAAGTTTTAAAGATACTAAGAAGATAAGATATTTTCCTCATCCTCAAGAAATTTACAATATACTAGAAGAAAAAAACACGTAGGACTAAGTAAAATATGGTTAAGTGTGGTGTAAGAGTGTAGGAAGAAAGAGTGGTTCACAGAGTCCACATTTGAGGTAAGCTTCAAAGTTGGCAGAGAAGAGCAGAAAGGGTAAAGGGCATGAGCTCCATCTCAGATGTCATAGGGACTATTAAAGGAATGACAAGATGTCTTATGTGACTTGAGAATATGATTAGGTATGAGGACATAAAAGGTCATGAGTGCACAAATATTCCTGACTTATTTTTGACAAAGGACAAAAGACATTTCATTGCATTGCTTTTCCAATAAATGGTGCTGGAGTAATCGGCATTCATGGTAAAAAAAAAAAAAGAACTCCAACCTAAACTTCATATGTTATTCAAAAATTAACTCAAAATGGATAATGGGCTTAAATATAAAATTGTAAAACTATAAAGCATTTAGAAAAAATATAGGAAAACATCTTTAGGACTCAGTGCTAGGTGAAGAGCTCTTAGACTTATAGTCTATAAAAGGAAAATTTGATAAACTATACAAAACCCAAATTAAAAAATTTAATTTGAAAGACCCTGAGAAGAGGATGAAAAGATAAGCCAAAGACAGGTAGAAAGTATTTGCAAACTACTTATCTGACAAAGGACTACTAGCCATAATACATAAAGAACTCTCAAAACTCAGCAGTAAAAATGCAAACTATCCAATAAGCAAATGAGCAAAGACATGAAGAGACATTTCACTAAAGAGGACGGTAAATAAGTACATGACCAGAAGTTCAGCATCATTAGTTATTAGGTAAATACAAATTAAAACCACAATGAGGTATCACACTATACTTTTCAAAAGAACTAAATAATAGTAATAATAACAAACTTGTTACAAATAATAACAAATAATAAATAACAAATAATAAAAATAACAAATAGTGAATAATAACAAATGGCAGAGATTCAGAGAAAATAGATGCATTGGTAGGGGGAGTGTAAAACAGCATAGAAAAAGAGTATGGCAATTTTTTGTAAAACTAAATATGCCAACTGTCATGTATTCCAGGAATTATATCTTGAGTATTTATGTTAGAGAAATTACAACTTACGTTTACACAAAAATCTATAGATCACTGTTCACAACAGGTTTGTTTGCAATAGCCCAAGCCAGAAATAACCCAGATGTCCTTTAATGGGTGAACAGTTAAAGAAAATATCATATTCCATACCACGACTACTATTCAACAGTGAAAAGAAACAAACTATTGATACATGCAGCTATTTGGATGGATTGCTAGGGAGTTATGGTGAGTGAAAAAAGCCCAATTTCAAAATGTTACAAACTGTATGATTCCATTTGTATAACATTTGAAATGACAAAATTATAAAGATGGAGAACAGATTACTAGTAGCCAGTGACTGGGGGTGGAGGTGGGCCTTAGAGGGAGAGGAGTATCTGTGGCTATAATAGGGTAGCACCAGGAATCCTTGTGATGGAACTCTTCTGTACCTTGACTGACTGTGGTGATGGTCACACAAATCTACCCATGTGATACAAATGCATAGAACTAACAGGAATTAAAATAAAAAATGCATAGAACTAAATACGCATGAACACATGTAAAACTAGTGAAATCTCAGTAAGGTCAGTGAGTTGTACCAATGTCAATTTCCTGGTTGTGATACTGTACTGTAGTCATACAGGATGTTAACATTGAGGGAAAGTGGCTAACAATTTTTTTTAAGTGTCTGAAGACAATATTATCCAAGAGATAACTCAGGAAAGTTACTGGGTCACATTTTAAGGGCTATCAGTGTCACATTTAGGATTCTGTACATTGCCAAGTAGTCAGTGAGGAGCCTTTGAAAAAAATTTAAATAGTAGAGAAATAAATATGACTGGTTTTTGAAAGACATCTTAGATAGAAATGTGAATGATTCCACTGAAAACACAAGAGGCAGATAGGAGGCTATTATCTAGTAGCCCAAGTCACAGGGACGTCAAACAAAGAAGCAGCGATGGGGCAGACAGTAGGTGATGGATCCAAGAGGCAGGTGGCTGCACACGTAACAAACTGTTAAACTGACAAAACTTGGGGATTAGTTGGAAAAATGAATGAGAGAGAGGGTGGTGTCATTAGAATGTATCTTTTGAGATGGTAAATAGAGGAGGGAGGCCTGGTTCAAAAGTGTCTAGGAGACATTAAAATGAAGCTCTCTTCAGTAATCAGGCAGAAGCACATGTCAAAAGGTTAGGACCGAAGCCAGAGCTGGAGGAATAAATTCAGATGCAACCTACATAGAGGCGTTAAATGAAAATTTGTAGGTGTATAAGATAATTTTGAGAGCGAACATATCTCGAGGCAATGAGGGTAGATCGTGGAACTCCAGCAAACAGCAATAGTTTTCAGAGGAAGAATGGCAATGAAGGAAATTGAGTGCGTGATTGGAGAAGATGGAAGGGAGTTAAGAAAAGGTCAGACTCAAGCAAAAGGGAGGTGTCAAAAAAATGCCTGCGGCCAGCAGTGCAGCTGTGTAACCGTTCAGGAGAGTAGAGGGCTCATTAGATTAAGCCATTAGCAATCCAGGGATGTCACTCGAAGAAAGCAGCATCAATTAACTTCAGAATCCACACCGCAAAGGATTGAAGGAGGCAAAGGAAGCGATGAAGTGAGAGCAAGAAATGTGAATCACATTTCTTGTGAGTCACTTTTGCAAAAGTTTTTTTTTAAAGATTTTTTATTTATTTATTTGAGAGAGAGAGAGAGATAGACAGACAGAGATGGTGACAGAGATCGAGAGCGAGTGGGGAGGGAGAGGGAGAAGCAGGCTCCCAGCTGAGCAGGGAGCTGGACACGGGACTCCATCCCAGGACCCTGGGATCATGACCTGAGCTGAAGGCAGATGCTTAACCGACTGAGCCACCCAGGTGCCCAACTTTTGCAAAAGGCTGGGGGTGCTAGGGAGGGAAAGAAAATATGGATGCTTTAGAAAGGCTGAGTTGAGGAGTTTGTTTCTCTGTTTTTTTTTTTTTAAGATTACTGACCTAAGGATGCAGTGGATGAGACAACCTTATGAAAGGCAAACAGATAATCATCTGAAGAAGAGATGGGAAGGGATGGAATCAAGAGAATAATGTAGGGTTGGCCTCAGAAAGAAGTAGGGGATTGGATATTCAAATTGTGAGATACAAATGAATTAGAGAGCTACATGTAAGTTAATTTAATTTGTGCTTTGTACTTGTTTATTTTCTTTTGTTTTTCAAAGGAGATTTTATGAAGTTTATTGTTATACACAGGATAGACTATGATAAAGTTATTCAGTAAGGAAGATCAGGTAAAGGAAAATAAGGTTAGAGAAAATAAGATGAAGTCAGGGATAATGTTAGGCAAAAAAAAAAAAAAGAAAAGAAAAGAAAAATCCATCCTGGGCTCTTGCTGGAGGCTTGCCACAACTTGAAAATTGGTTTGTAAGTGCTTTGAAAGCAGAATCCGTATTTTCCAGTTCCCATAGCATCTAGAACAGTGATCAGCACATAGTGGCTATTTTGTAAAATGCCTTCCCTTTATGGAATAATGCTGCCAATTACTGCAAATTTTCCATATTTGGTTGTTAAGCTAAAAAATGGTAAGAAAAAATACAAAGTGACTGGACAAGAGATGGATCATACTTACAATTTCATTATAAGTGGGGTCGGTACATTTTGGAACAGATTTCGTTTTCCTCCTACGAACTTCACTGGGATATGGTAAAAGATAAAATTCAACATGTGCACTGGGCACAGAGCCATCTGGGAGATGCTGCAAAGGAAAATGGTTATAAATATTAATGCGTGTTGCTATCAAAGAAAACAAATACGTAGCTACTAAATATCAAGACCAAAGGTAGGATCAAAATTTATTACAGTACTGTTTATCAGAAAATAAGAGAACAATCAGAAGAAATACATCATTGCTTAAAAATATTCCCAAAGCACAGTGTAAAAGAGTAAAATTGTCCGTTTTAAATTAAGTGTTGTGTCAGAGAACTATATTTAAAAGCCTATTAAATATAATTTACTTTAGTTTTTTTACAGTAAAAAGTACATTGCATTTTTGACAGAAATGGTCAAGAGATGAATATAAGCCATAGGCAGAAACAGGATATTGTCCACCACTTGAAAATAAAAAAATGCAAGTTTAACACATAAAATAAAATGTAGCATTTAATGAAATGTATATGCATATTACATAATATGACATTTAAGGCAGAATTTAATTAGAGTATCAGTGAGACTTGCAACTTTAAATACTTACAAGATTTTAAGATAGTTATGATAATTTTATTATCTAAATTACCCTAAAATATATTGGATAATCCTTCTCAAACTATGTTCTATGGAGCCTCCAAAGTTGCCTAAAATGCTGCCTGACGGGTAGATCAATGTTGTCAAATGGCTAGATCTTTGGACCCCCTCTCCCCAGCTGTCCTCTCCCCAACTACGTCCCATCCCTGCTTCCCCATTCTGGCTTCAGAAATTCTCTCCTTCTTTTCCACCTTTCCTTATTATGAATATTTTTCTTTCTTTTTGTTTAAAGATTTTATTTATTTATTTGACAGAGAGAAAGAGAGAGAGAGCACAAACAGGGGGCAGGGCAGAAGGAGAGGGAGAAGCAGACTCCCTGCTGAGTAGGGAGCCTAACTCAGGGCTCAATCCCAGGACCCTGGGACCACAACCTGAGCCAAAGGCAGATGCTTAACCGCCTGAGTCACCCAGGCGTCACTGGATATTTTTATTTCTTAATATTCATTTGAGGAATAAGTCCACTGTTGCAAAAATTTGGAAGCCACCGCACTTCAAAGAAATGTGTTTCACCTTTGTCATCTTGACCAAATGGAGAGTAAATCATACTAAAACTCTGAATATCTAGTTTGATAAAAAAATAAATGTTTGTATAATTTATATTCAAAGAGGATGACTTAAAAGTCAAACTTGAGGAATTAAATGTTTATTTTGTTGACTACATTCTAACTATTAAATCGGTAATTTTCAACAAATACATTTCAGTCTTCCGAATCACAGGGACATTTACATGTGAACATCCAGTGCCACCCCCAATGTCATTAGCTTTAAATTTGTATCCTTCTTTGACACCCAAAAAGGCATAGTGGAAAGTAAGAAAATATGATATATATTATTATAGTACTAATTTTTACTCAGTTCTAATTTACATAGTAAAAATTACATTAGGAAAAATTGGCTCTTTATTATTACTCACAAATTAGATGCAATGCATCTGGACACATCATATGTCAAATGCTAAGATTGTCAAAACTGCTGCTTTAGATAGAGCTCAAGGTCTCCTCCCCCACCTGAAACCCTCCTCCAAGACAAAATGCTCCGTGTCTCAAATGTATCAACGGCATAATGGAATCTTCAGTGACAGAGAAAGACATTGTTATTAATATTTGAGAGAGTGCTTTTGTTTTGTTTGATTTGTTTTGGTTTAGTTTGGCTTGGGGAGAAGGATGAAGGGAGTATAATGTTTTGCTCTGTGTAATTCTGTCTTGTCTGCCATGGTATTGAGGGTACCATACCTATAATCACTGTATGCTCCAACTTAGTGGTTAGAATCATGGTTCTGAAAATGGACTTTTTGATTGCGATCTGGGCCCCCAAATTTGCCAGCTATGTGGCTTTTGGCAGGTATCTTAATTTTTTAGTGGATCTGTTTCCTAACCTATAAAGGCGGATAAAGGTAATATATGCCTTACAGCATTCAAAAGATTAAATACACCATGTAATGTGAGGACAATGCGTGAAATAGAGTAAGACTTAAAACATGTTTGATACTATTCTTATTTTCTATAAATTAAATTTAAATTGAACATAAATATACTATATACACTGATTGGACAAGATATCCCTAATGTATTAGGACATCTACGAGCAGGGTTTCTTAACCATGGCACTATCAACATTTGGTGCCACATAATCTTTTGTCGTAAGGGGCTGTTCTACACATTGCAAATATTTTAACACCATCACTGACCTCTACCCACCAAATTCCAATAGCAACATCTTACCAGTTGTGACAACCAAAAATATCTCCAGACATTGCTAAATATCATTTGGGGGAAAAATTCACCTTAATTGAGAACCATTTAAATGACTCCCAAATAAAGAATCTCTAGTTCATCCTTTGAATCCCAGCCCAGTGACCTGTGACTATTTCCACCTGAATATCTTTTTGGCATCCTTACATAAAATCTAACCAAAATCTATCTTCTATCCTTCCTTATCACTCCAAAATAAAATTTTCCAACTTGTTCAAACTATATTAAATCATACTGTATGTTTTCTCTAGTGTCTCCCTTGTCACTGATTCTCAAATCCAAGTTAGTACTTAGATCAATATCCTCCCTGTTTGCCCCAGTTCATCTGCCACCACAGGTCTTCATTTCCTAACTTATTGTAACTGGATTTTAATGACTTTTTATGCCATAGTCTTCCCACTTCTTTCTTTCATTCATTCCATAGATCACCCTTGTACTTAACCTTCCTATAAAGCTGCTTTGATCCTGTCACTTTCCCCACTGCCTAAAGAATAAACTCCCAATCACAGACGGAGAAAGATATTTTGCATTATCAGCCTTCATCAGGCATTTAGCAACTACAGGGTTGGATTTCTGTTTCTAAGTTAATGTCCTTGACAAAGTCCTTGAATATCTTAGAGTTTTTAGAATAATAGAACACCACAGATTTCAATTCAAAATCAGGGGTGCATTAGATCTGAGCAGCAGTGGGCTTAGTCTGTCCTTAACAGCTTTCAATGCAGACTATTGATTTCTCAGGTCTTTTAGAGATTTTTTGTTTTGTTTTGTTTTTTTCCAAAGCAGCTGTCTTATCAATGTTATTTTTTTTCTTTCTTACTTTCACCATATCCTGTTTCTTAAAGATCATAGCTCAGTATAAAAAAACTCTAGCTGTCTTCTTATCAATACTTCTCATTTCATCCCCTGCCCTTATGTTTATGTGAATTAAATTTAACTTTAAAGTGATTAAATAACCTATACCTGTCTAGATGTCTTAACCTAGGATTTTTACTCTGTTTGCATTTTAGATCTTCACAAAGATTTAACACTTTGACCTGAGGAATCATAAGGCTTGGAGATACTGAATTCTTAGTCTGATGCTCAATCTAGAATTCTTAGTCTGATGCTCAATCTAAACAATAAGTTTCCTTGTATCACCCAGATGTTTTCCTTATTCACAGTGGATTGAAGTCAAACAGTGCTACTACTTTCTTCTAGAATTCTGGCTAATATTTTTACTATGCTCAAAAGACGACATGAAGTCATCCAAACTTCATTTTTGTTGCTCATCCTAACTCTGAATCCTAGATTTCTCTGGTAAAATGTTTCTCATTTTTTATATTTTTAGAAGTTTTATATATGTTAGCTCCCTTATGAGCTTAGAAATTCTTTCAAAGGAAAATCCACGTCTTGATATTTTACACTTCCCTCCCCTCACATTCCCTTTGGGCTTTGGCTCCATTCGTGACTCACTACTCTATTACCCTAACCCCACCCTCAGTTCCTTTGTCCTGATCTTTCAACGGGCCTCTGAATCTCCAGTGAAAAATTAAATCCTCCCTTGAGATTGGGCTTCCCTTTACCGTATTCTTTTCTTCCCTTTGGTAGTTCTGCCTTTCTTTCACGACATTCCTTTCTTTCCTAGAAATCCTATTCCTAACACAGTGCTTGGCATACAGTGAATACTAAATAAATGGTTATCAAATGGCTGAATGGATGAGCTATCCATTTATAACACCTAGCTCTTTGAAAGTACTCCATGGCTATTTGTCGAATCAATATCTATCATGCAATATAAAAACTAAAAGTGTTCTTAACTTACTAAGGTGAAAGTGGATGTGTCTTGGGGTCTGTTCCCAAGGTTTGCCCTAGGTGTTTACCCTGAACACTTGCTGTTTGATGGCATCTCTCTGCAGATAGAACAGATCTTCACATGTATTTTGTTCGGTTTCATGGCTGATCAGGAGTATTTGTGTCAAGGCCTGCTTATTATGTCTGATATCTCAGTAGTCCACTTCTAAAACTTTGATTTTATCTTATCTCTCAGCTACTAAACAATAGATGCTTACTTCCTTTCTTTACCCCTTTCTGCCTGCAACTGGAGCTAGACTGGATTTGTAAAGTAATTGCTTGTAATCAGTCTCAAACTAATCCTTAGTTGCCATCCTCACATTCCCCTGAAGACTTGGTCTCTGATTGCTGTCCTCCTTTCATGACACCTTGTCCAGTCTTCTGTGATAGTCCTCCCCACCTCTCTGGACTGTTTCCACTTACCTCCTTTAAAAAAAAAATCTCCTTAACAAAAATACAACAGGTTATTTAAATCTCCTAGGAGCTAGCAATGATCTGACAATTTCTTGGAGGCCTAATAGATGGTGGTGTGTGAACTAAAATCATTTTTCCCCCATGCCTTATGCAGTTTCCCCCTCTGTGCAACCCTTTGGGGAGTACATGAAAGAAACAGAAACAGGTACATTCAATTTAATTAGAGTGTGCCTACTGGGGACCTTTGGGTGGACGCAAGGTGCTGGATCCACATTTGCACCAAGCATTCCCTACAGAGGAAATAAATATGTCTCATACATATGTGCTACTATTTTTTCAAATATATGTAGGTGCTTTTGATAACAAAATTTTAATATTTTAAAAGCACTAACTGAATTTATAGTAGTTTAAAAATTGTTTCATATTTCTTAAATTTATCAGATTTTTAGAAAACTTTTTTAAAGTTTAGAAAGAGGTCCCTCTAATTGAAAAGGTTGGAATTGAAGGCCTTAGCATATTCCTAGCATCACTGATGCAGACACTTCTTCTTCAACTAAGAATGAAATATAGGAGATTCTTATCTTGGTTATTGTTTTGGGTATAAAAATTAAAATGCATATATGTGTATTAGTAAATCATTATTCACAATGCTGACTTCTTAACGGTATTGTTTTAGGTGTATAAATAATTAAATATGCTAATTCTGCCTTCCTTTCTTGCCCCACATTGCACATAGAGTTTTAAATCAATGCTACTTCTGTTGTTTTTGTGGTCAATGAATAAAACCATATTGAAAAAACTGGTTAATTTATCAAAATTAAGAAAAAAAGAGTAACCAGTAGCATGTTGCTATAAAAACAAAGCACAATGTAAACTGTTTATAAAGTAAATAAAACCATTTCACATTGCAGGGTAGGCCAGCAACCCTTTTAGTATTTTCATATGAGTTTATGAAGAAGATACTTATTTTTCATATACAGCAATAATAATAATAATGATAGCTATCACATAGAGTATTTACTTAAAGCACTATCTTAAAATAACCATTGAGCCAGTATTATATTGTCTTTATTTTATTGAAAAGGTTTTATTACAACTTGTGCTCTTAAATACTACCCTGTATTGACCCTCTACAGAGAATGCAAGGGAAATGACCATATTCAAATTAAGAGCACTTCTAGATCAAGTTTTATCAGAAATATGATGAAGATAGATGGTTTAAAAATAACTTCTGTAGATTAATTCAAAGCTTAATTGTATTTAATAGGTTCTTATCTTTTTGATGAATAATTTATGAGAATTTCCCATCAAGTTTTTATTTTAACTTAAATGTTTCCAATCATATGATAAGATAGGCTTTGGTAGAAATCAACTGCTAATGATTAAAATATGATAGTGCTATCAAAACCTGAGGTCTAGGCCAGAAGCAAAATAACAATAAAAAAGCATTTTCCTCATCTATGTGCCTGTCAAATTGCAGTTCTGAAACTCAGGCTAGCTACCATGAAGAGGGTCTTTTTATAAAATGACAATGTACAATAAAATTACAGAAGTACAACAAAAGTGCTTATGATATATAGTTTGCTCAGTGCTTCAGTTAAAGAAATGATGGAATGTTTCCAACCTTTCTGTGTATGTTTGTTAATACAGAATGGGATGATTTCAGGTCCTCATGAATTAAATTAAGATGGTTTTCTGCTTCATTTCACACCAATTAAGCCTTTAATTGAATTTTTGTCACTAATAGGTGATTTTCAGTAATTTTTTAAAACAATCAATTAAAAAATCACACCACCATGTGTCTAACGCTTTGGATGATCTATGAGAGGTCACAGAAGAGTTGCTGCAACCATTTCTACTTTCAAAGAAATAACAAACTCATGGGCATGATCATCTTATTACATACATATTAAAAATTTTTAATCCTCAACTTGATGCAGTTAACAACTAGATAGAAGTCACAGTCTAATAGATTGAATTCTTATATTTTCTGACTCAATACATAGGAATTGAATTGCTTCTAAAGATCCAGAGTTTTAATTAGAGCTCCAGACTTTGCTACTGAAGTGTCTTGTGAAGTTCTGCAAGCTTTTCCATTTCTCAGTCTTAACAACATGTACGAAGTAAGGCTTTAAACCTCATTTATTTTTTACAATCTACTCGATAGAAAACACTGAAGAATTGTTTGAGTTAAGTGTTATTAAACCTTTTTTTAACAGTTGCACTGAAGCACTCTGAATGATTTCAAATCCTCTGACTCTTAGCTTCTATCCCCAAATGCTAAGAAAACTGTACAAATAAAAGACAGACTACATTTTGTTAATGATTGTTGAGGAATTGTGAAGAACAGATGAAATACTGAAAGATTAGATTTATGATGTTATTATAGTGGATAGTATTGAAGATTTTTTTGCAAAAAACCCAGAAACTAGTAATTCAGAGGTAAAGTATGAGTTTTCTACCTATATACCTCAAATATTTGCCTTGATTCTGTCCTACTAAACAGTTTTATCACGATTTAAATAAAGATACAGATATGAGATGTACAGCTGTCAATAATCTGAGTGTTATGGCCAATATGCTTGTTCACGTAATCAGGGCTGAGATGTGAAGATCTAGAACGATGAACCATATCTAACAAGGTTAGATACAATAGACTCAGTGCCAAGTTCTTCTTTTGGGTCTGAAAAACTCATTCTGCAAATCTAGGATGTGAAACACTTGGCTTAGGAATAGCATTTGGGAGAACTTTAAGAAGTTATATGTGATTATAAGTGCAATATATCTATGACCAAGAGATTGCTAGGTACAACTCTAGTATGGTCATCTGTCTGCCATCTATCTATCTATCATCTATTTATCTATCTATTATCTATCATCTATCTAATCTATCATCTATCATCTATGTGTATATCATCTATCTATATCAAATATACTTTAAATGTAAAGAGATGAAAGGTTAAAGGTAAAAGGATGGAAAATGTATACCATGCTAACATGAATCAAAGGAAAACTGGAAAATTTATATAAATATCTGACAAAGCATATTTGACAGCAAAAAATATTACCATGAATAAAGAAGTTCATTTCATAATGATAAAGGGGCCAATTAATCAAGAGAACATAATAATCTTAAATGTTCATATAACATTATATAAATTCACTATTATAATTAAAGATTTTAACACCCTTCTCTTAATAATTCATAGAACTAGCATACAGAAAATCAGTAAGGCTATAGAAGACAAAAATAAGGTGAAATGAGTGTTTTATAGGCAGCATATAATTGGGTCATTTTTTTTTTCCATCCAGCCACTCCATGCCTTTTGATTGAGAATTCAATCCATTTACATGTAGAGTAATTATTGATAGCTAAGGACTTCACTAATGTCATCTTATTAATTGTTTTCTGGTTATTTTTTAGTTCCCTTGCCCTTTTCTTCCTCTCTTGCTGCCTTCTTTTGTGAACTGATGATTTTTTTTTAGTGCTATGCTGTGATTTCCTTTCCCTTTATCCTTCGTGAACTTACTGCAGGTTTTTGCTTTGTGGTTACCATGGAGCTTACATAAAACATCTTACGTATAGGGTACCTGGGTGGTGCAGTCGATTGGGAGTCTGACTCTTGATTTCAGCTCAGGCCATGATCTTAGGGTGGTGGAATTGAGCCCTGTGTCCAGCTCATGGGGGACACTGCTTAAGCCTTTCTCTTCCTCTCTCTCTGCCCCTTCCCCCCCTCAAAGAAATAAATCTTAAAAAAAACTTAGGTATAATAGTCTACTTATCCTGATAAATTTATTTCAATCACATACAAAAACTCTACCCTTTATTCCCTCATCTTTTGTTTTTGAAGTCACAATTTACCCCTTTTTATAGTGTTTATTCATTAACAAATTATTGTAGCTATAGTTATTTATCTACTTATTTTATTTTTTATTTTTTAAAAGATTTTTATTTAGGGGTGCCTGGGTGGCTCAGTCAGTTAAGTGTCTGGCTTCGGCTCAGGTCATGATCCTGGGGCCCTGAAATCGAGGCCTGCATTGGGCTCCCTGCTCAGTGGGGAGCCTGCTTCTCCCTCTTCCTCTGCCTTCCACTCCCTCTACTGGTGCTTGCTCTCTTTCTGTCAAATAAATAAATAAAAATCTTTTTTTAAAAGATTTTATTTATTTATTTTATTTGACATAGAGTGAGAGAGAGACACATCACAAGTAGGCAGAGCAGCAGGCAGAGGGAGAGGGAGAAGCACTCCACTGAGCAGGGAGCCTGATGCAGGGATCGATCCCAGGGCCCTGGGATCATGACCTGAGCCAAAACCAGACGCTTAACTGACTGAGCCACCCAGGTACCCCAGTTATTTATTTATTTTTTTAAGATTTTATTTATTTATTTGAGAGAGAGAGAAAGCGAGCATGAGAGGGGAGGAGGGGCAGAGGAAGAGGGAGAAACAGAATCCGTGCTAAGCAGGGAGCCCTACATGGAACTCCTTCCCAGGACCCTGGGATCATGACCAGAGCCAAACGCAGACACCTAACCTAATGAGCCACCAAGGCACCCTGCAGCTGTAGTTATTTTTCTTTTCTATTTTTTAAAATTTTAGTGTGTTATGTTAATCACCATACATTACATCATTAGTTTTTGATGTAGTGTTCCATGATTCATTGTTTGTGTATAACACCAGGGGTTCCATTCAATACGTGCCCTCTTTAATACCCATCACCAGGCTAACCCATCCCCTCACCACCCTCCCCTCTAGAACCCTCAGTTTGTTTCTCAGAGTCCATAGTCTCTCATGGTTCATCTCCCACTCTGACTCCCCCACCTTTCATTTTACCCTTCCTACTATCTTCTTTTTTTTTTTTTAACATATAATGTATTATTTGTTTCAGAGGTATAGGTCTGTGATTCAACAGTCTTACACAAATCACAGTGCTCACCATAGCACATACCCTCCCCAGTGTCTATCACCCAGCCACCTCATCCTTCCCACCCCCCACCACTCCAGCAACCCTCAGTTTGTTTCCTGAGATTAAGAATTCCTCATATCAGTGAGATCATATGATACATGTTTTTCTCTGATTGACTTATTTCACTCAGCATAATACCCTTCAGTGCCATCCACGTCATTGTAAATGGCAAGATTTCATTCCTTTTGATGGCTGCATAATATTCCATTGTATATATATACCACTTCTTTATCCATTCATCTGTCGATGGACATCTTGGCTCTTTCCACAGTTTGGCTATTGTGGACATTGCTGCTATAAACATCGGGGTGCATGTACCCCTTCAGATCCCTACATTTGTATCTTTGGGGTAAATACCCAGTAGTGCAATTGCTGGGTCATATGGGAGGAACCTCCATACTGTTTTCCAGAGTGGCTGCCTAGCTTGCATTTCCACCAAGTGTAAGTGGGTTCCCCTTTCTCTGCATCCCCACCAACATCTGTCATTTCCTGACTTGTTAATTTTAGTCATTCCGACTAAAAAACCTCATTGAGGTTTTGATTTGGATTTTCCTGATGCTGAGTGATGTTGAGCACTTTTTCATGTGTCTGTTGGCCATTTGGATGTCTTCTTTGGAAAAATGCCTGTTCATGTCTTCTGCCCATTTCTTGATTGGATTATTTGTTCTTTGGGTGTTGAATTTGATAAGTTCCTTATAGATTTTGGACACTAGCCCTTTATCTAATATATCATTTGCAAATACCTTCTCAGATTCTGTCAGTTGTCTTTTGGTTTTGTTGACTGTTTCTTTTGCTGTTCAAAACTTTTTATTGTGATGAAGTTCCAATAGTTCATTTTTGCCCTTGCTTCCCTTGCCTTTAGCGATGTTTCTAGGAAGAAGTTGCTGCGGCTGAAGTCAAAGAGGTTGCTCCCTGTGTTCTCCTTTAGGATTTTGATGGACTCCTGTCTCACACTGAGGTCTTTCAATCATTTTGAGTCTATTTTTGTGGGTGGTGTGAGGAAATGGTCCTGTTTCATTCTGCATATGGCTGTCGAATTTTCCCAACACCATTTGTTGAAGAGACTGTCTTCGTTCCACTGGACATTCTTTCCTGCTTTGTCGAAGATTAGTTGACCATAGAGTGGAGGGTCCATTTCTGGGCTCTCGATTCTGTTCCATTGATCTATGTGTCTGTTTTTGTGCTAGTACCACACTGTCCTGATGATGACAGCTTTGTAATAGAGCTGGAAGTCCGGAATTGTGATGCCACCAGCTTTGCTTTTCTTTTTCAACATTCCTCTGGCTATTCGGGGGCTTTTCTTGTTCCATACAAATTTTAGGATTATTTATTCCATTTCTTTGAAAAAAGTGGATGGTATTTTGATGGGGATTGCATTAAATGTGTAGATTGCTCGAGGTAGCATTGACATCTTCACAATATTTGTTCTTCCAATCCACACAAGCATGGAATGTTTGTCTATTTCTTTGTGTCTTCCTCAATTTCTTTCATGAGTATTTTATAGTTTTCTGAGTACAGATTCTTTGCCCCTTTGGTTAGATTTATTCCTAGGTATCTTATGGTTTTGGGTGCAATTGTAAATGGGATCAACTCCTTCATTTTCTTTACTCTGTCTTGTTGTTGTTGTATAGGAATGCCACTGATTTCTGTGCATTGATTTTATATCCTGCCACTTTACCAAATTCCTGTATGAGTTCTAGCAGTTTGGGGGTGGAGCCTTTTGGGTTTTCCACATACAGTATCATATCATCTGCAAAGAGTGAGAGTTTGACTTCCTCTTTGCCAATTAGGGTGCCTTTTATTTCTTTTTGTTGTCTCATTGCTGTAGCTAGGACTTCTAATACTATGTTGAATAGCAGTGGTGAGAGTGGACCTCCCTGCCACATTCCTGACCTTAGGGGGAAAGCTATCAGCTTTTCCCCATTGAGAATATTATTCACTGTGGGTTTTTCATAGATGGCTTTTATGATATTGAGGTATGTACCCTCTATCCCTATACTCCGAAGAATTTTGATCAAGAAAAGATGCTATACTTTGTCAAATGTTTTTCTGCATCTATTGAGATGATCGTATGGTTCTTGTTCTTTCTTTTCCTAATGTATTGTATCACGTTGATTGATTTGCGGATGTTGAACCAACCTTGCAGCCCAGGGATAAATCCCACTGGGTTGTAGTGAATAATCCTTTTAATGTACTGTTGGATCTATTGGCTAGTATTTTGGTGAGAATTCTTGCATCCATGTTCATCAGGGATATTAGTCTCTAATTCTCCTTTTTGTTGGGGTCTTTGTCTGGTTTGGGGATCAAGGTAATGGTGGCCTCATAAAAACGAGTTTGGAAGTTTTCCTTCCATTTCTATTTTTTGGAGCAGTTTCAGAAGAATAGGTATTAATTCTTCTTGAAATGTTTGGTAGAATTCCCCTGGGAAGCCATCTGGCCCTGGGCTTTTGTTTTTAGGGAGATTTTTGATGACTGCTTCAATTTCCTTCGTGGTTATAGGTCTGTTCAGGTTTTCTATTTCTTCCTGGTTCAGTTTTGGTAGTTGATACATCTCTAGGAATGCATCCATTTCTTCCAGATTATCAAATTTCCTGCCATAGAGTTGCTCATAATATGTTCTTATAATTGTTTCTATTTCTTTGATGTTAGTTGTTATCTCTCCCCTCTCATTCATGATTTCATTCATTTGGGTCATTTCTCTTTTCTTTTTGATAAGTCTGGCCAGGGGTTTATGAATCTTCTAAATTCTTTCAAGGAATCAGCTCCTAGTTTCGTTGATCTGTACTACTGCTCTTTTTGTTTCTATTTCATTGATTTCTGCTCTGATCTTTATTATTTCTCTTGTCCTGCTGGGTTTAGGCTTGATTTGCTGTTCTTTCTCCAGCTCCTTTAGGTGTAGGGTTAGGTTGTGTATTTGAGACCTTTCTTGTTTCTTGAGAAAGGCTTGTATTGCTATATACTTTCCTCTTAGGACTGCCTTTGCTGCATCCCGAAGATTTTGAACAGTTGTGTTTTCATTTTCATTGGTTTCCACGAATTTTTGAAATTCTTCTTTAATTTTCTGGTTGACCCATTCATTCGCTAGTAGGATGCTCTTTAACCTCCATGTATTTGAGTTCTTTCCAACTTTCCTCTTGTGATTGAGTTGTAGTTTCAAAGCACTATGGTCCGAAAATATGCAGGGAATGATCCCAGTCTTTTGGTACTGGTTGAGACCTGATTTGTGACCTAAGATGTGATCTATTTTGGAGAATGTTCCATGGGCACTAGAGAAGAATGTGTATTCTTTTGCTTTGGGATGGAATGTTCTGAATATGTCTGTGAAGTCCATTTGTTCCAGTGTGTCATTTAAAGTCTTTATTTCCTTAATTGACCTTTTGCTTAGATGATCTGTCCATTTCAGTCAGGGGGGTGTTAAAGTCCGCCACTATTATTGTATTGTTGTCAATGTGTTTCTTTGCTTTTGTTATTGATTGCCTTATAAATTGATGTTCCCATGTTAGGGGCATAGATATTTACAATTGTTAAATCTTCTTGTTGGATAGACCCTTTAAGTAGGATATAGTGTCCTTCCTCATCTCTGATTATAGTCTTTGGTTTAAAATCTAAGTTGTCTGATATAAGGATTGCCACCTCAGCTTTCTTTTGGTGTCCATTAGCATGGAAAATGGTTTTCCACTCCCCACACTTTCATTGTGGGGGTGTCTTTGGGTCTAAAATGAGTCTCTTGCAGACAGCATATTGATGGGTCTTATTTTTTTATCCAGTCTGATACCTTGTGTCTTTTGATTGGGGCATTTAGCCCATTTACATTCAGGTAACTATGGAAAGATATGAATTTAGTGCCTTTGTATTGCCTGTAAGGTGACTATTACTGTATATTGTCTCTGTTCCTTTCTGGTCTATGTTCCTTTTAGGTTCTCTCTTTGCTTAGAGGACCCCTTTCAATATTTCTTGTAGGGCTGGGTTTGTGTTTGCAAATTCCTTTAGTTTTTGTTTGTCCTGGAAGCTTTTTATCTCTCCTTCTATTTTCAATGACAGCCTAGCTGGATATAGTATTCTTGGCTGCATATTTTTCTCATTTAGTGCTCTGAAGATATCATGCCAATTCTTTCTGACCTGCCAGATCTCTGTGGATAGGTCTGTTGCCAATGTAATGTTTCTACCATTGTAGGTTACAGATCTCTTCTCCCGTGCTGCTTTCAGGGTTTTCTCTTTGTCTCTGAGACTCATAAGTTTTACTATTAGATGTTGGGGTATTGACCTATTTTTATTGATTTTGAGGGGGGTTCTCTGTGCCTCCTGGATTTTGATGCCTGTTTCCTTCCCCAAATTAGGGAAGTTCTCTGCTATAATTTTCTCCAATATACTTTCTGCCCCTCTCTCTCTTTCTTCTTCTTCCGGACTTCCAATTATTCTAATCATGTTTCATCTTATGGTATTACTTATCTCTCGAATTCTGCCCTCGTGATCCTGTAGTTGTTTATCTCTCTTTTTCTCAGCTTCTTTATTTTCCATCATTTGGTCTTCTAGATCACTAATTCTCTCTTCTGCCTCATTTATCCTAGCAGTTAGAGCCTCCATTTTTAATTGCACTTCATTAATAGCCTTCTTGATTTCGACTTGGTTAGATTTTAGTTCTTTTATTTCTCCAGAAAGGGTTTCTCTAATATCTTCCATGCTTTTTTCAAGCCCAGCTAGTATCTTTAAAATCATCATTCTGAACTCCTATTCTGACATCTTACTGATGTCCATATTGATTAAGTCCCTGGCAGTCAGTATTGCCCCTTGTTCTTTTTTTGGAGGTGATCTTTTCCATGTTGTCATTTTGTCCAGAGGAGAGTAGATGAGTGAAAGAACAAAATGCTTTCACGGTAACAATGACCCCAGAGAAATATACACTAAACAAATCAGTATTCCCCTAGCGCTGGAGTTCTGCTGTTCTCATTGATCGGTAAACTTGGTCTTGGCTGGCTGTTCTTGCTGATCTTCTGGGGGAGGGGCCTGTTGCCGTGGTTCCCAAATGTCTTTGCTGGAGGCGGAATTGCCCTGCCCTTGCCGGGTCTGGGCTAAGTAATCTGCTCTGGTTTGCTCTCGGGAACTTTTGTTCCCTGCAAGCTTTCTGTACAGCTTTGGAGGACGAGAGTGAAAATGGTGGCATCCCAATCTCCACCCCGGAGGAGCCGAGAACTCAGGGCCCCACTCCTCAGTGCGCCCCCAGAGAAAAGCATTCAATCACTCCTGTCTCCCTGGTCTCTGGCCACACTCTATGCTCACCCAGCCTGTGACTGAGCATTTCTATCTCTGGCACACAATTCTGTGTGGAGTCTCCAAACCCAGCAGATCCCTGTGGTGCACTCCCTCGCCACTCCTCCTGCGGGAGGAAGAAGAGTCTCCCCGATCTGTTGTTTTTGGGTCCTTGCTTGAAGAACAGTGGCCCGGCTGTGCTGTGGATCACGGTTTATGGCAACTCTGAGCTGAGAGCACACTCCTTGGCTCCGTCTCTGCAGACGGCTTCCCTGGGAGCTTTGCAGCACTCAGGCACTTCCGGTCTTTCTGTGACCCTGAGGGTCCCGAGACCACAAACTCCCAGTGAGAGTTCCAACCCCTGCTTAGCCACTGTAGCGATGTCCCTCAGTGGAACAGGCTTCTAAAAGTTCCAATTTTGTGCTCTGCTGCTCTATCACTTGCCAGAAGCGGCTGATGGAGGCTCCCTCCCCGCCGGAGTCTATCTTCCCAAATATTGCCTCGGATTCACTTCTCTGCATGTCCTACCTTCCAGAAAGTGGTCGCTTTTCTGTTCAGAGAGTTGCTGCTATTCTTTTCTTCAATCTCCTGTTGAGTTCGTAGGTGTTCAGAACAGTTTGATCCCTATCTAGCTGAATTCCTGGGACCAGATGAAATTTAGGTCTCCTACTCCTCCACCATCTTGCTCTTCTATAGTTATTTTTAGTACTCTTGTCTTTTAACCTTTATATTAGAGCTAAATGGTTAACACTCAACCATATTACACTATTTGAGTACTCTGACTTTGACTGTACACTTATTTTTGCCATGGGTTGTATATTTTCATATGTATTTATGTTATCTTATCAGTATCCTTTCATTTCAGCTTGAAAAATTCCTTTCAGCATTTCTTATAAGGCAGGTCTAGTGGTAATGAAATCCTCTAGCTTTTATTTGTCTGGAAAATCTTTATCCCTCCTTTATTTCTGAAGGACAGTTTGCCAGGTAAAGTATTCTTGATTAGCATCTATTTTAGTTCAGTACTTTGAATATATCATTTCATTCCCCCCTGACCTGTAAGCTTTTTGCTGGGAAATCTGCTGATTACTTTAGGGAGGGTTCCTTTTAAGTTACAAGCTTTTTTCCCCTCTGACTTCTTTCAAGATTCTCTTTTGTCTTTCATTTTTGACCGTTTCATTATAGTGTATTTTGAAGAGGATCTCTTTAAGTAGAGCCCGTTTGGGGAACTATGAGCTTCATGAACTTAGATATCCAAATCTCTGCCCAGATCTGGAAAGTATTCAATCATTATTTCTTTAAATGTGCTTTCTATCTCTTTTCTTTTTCTTCTCTGGAACTCCAACAATTCAGAGTTTTTAGGTATCCTAAGATCACATGGGATTTTTTCAGTATTTTCATTTCTTTTTTATTTTTCTTTTTCCTTTTTTGTTCTCCACTTACTGGATGATTTCAAAGTTCCTGTCTTCTAGCTCACAGATTCTTATTTTGCTTAATCCATTCTGCTGGTGATGCTCTCTGTTGTATTTTTCCTTTCATTTATAATATTCATCAGCTCCAAAATTTCTCTTTGCTTTTTTTAAAAAAAATTTCTATCTCTTGATAAGCTTCTCATTTTTTTTAATGTATTATTTTCCTGATTTTGTTGAACTGTCTTTCTGTGCTTTCTGTAGGTTATTGGGTTTCCTTTGAAAAGCTATTTGAATTCTTCATGTCAAACAAATCACATATCTTCACGTCTTTGAGTTTGGTTAGTGAAAGATGATTGTGATCCTTTGGTGGTGTCATGTTACCTTGATTTTTCATGTTACTTAAAGTTTTGTATTGTTGTCTTCAAATTTGAAGTAGTCACCTCCTCCAGTCTTTACTAACTGCCCACTTCAAAGTGTTCAAACTCATGTTTTGTTCCACAACAGTGATGAAACTTCCCTTCTGCAAACCTGGACTTCCACATAGGCTCTTTCATCTGTGGATGACTGTTAAAAGACACTGTTTTCCAGGAGCTCCCTAACCATGGCTAAGAGGAGCTTGAACCAGTTCATGAGCCACTTCAAGGTCCTCAGCTGGGACTGAGGTCTGTGTGTCTATTATCTGGTACATGGGTGGGTGAGAGTCCTCCTAGATCCCTTGGTATATGGTGTTAGGTTCCACAGCTCCCACAAAGATACTTTTGTCTGTGAATGGATGCCAAATTTTTGTTGTTGGGTGAGGGATGTATTTTGCAACTATGATGCTAATTTGACTCCCAAGTTGATTTCAGAAAAGCCAGGAAGGAACCAGATTAAGAGGACCAATGTCAGGACCCTAGCTTATGTTTTGCTTGTTGGTTTGTTTGAGTTAGAATGTAAAACTGAGGAAGATTTGAATAAAGAATAGCAATTAGGGTAAAAGCCTGTCAGTAAAGAACAGAGAGTGATTAGATACAATTTGCATCATGTACATTGATGGCTATGTCAGCTGGAGATATGGTAAATGTCCAGAGTTGTTGAATAATTAGAGAAATAATCCTCAGCAGGAAATCACTTTATTTTCAAGTGAGGTAGATGTGAAGGTCAGATATTTGTCATTCTCAAGTTTAGCATTATGTATTGCAGACAGCAAAATTCACAGAGAAAAGCTATTCATTTATAAATATAGCTCAAATTAAACTGCTCTGCATTGTGGCTATTTTTCACAGTAATGTACACTTAAATAAATAGTCACTTATTTAACAAACATGTATTAAGGGCATAGTATTATGCTAAGCACTGCAGAGTATACCAAATATATTTCCCACAATTTTTACAATCAGTATATTTTCAAAACAATTGAAACTACAGGATGAACCACAATGATAAAAGTTTCAAGAGCTGAGATAAGGCAGTGAATATCAAATGGATGGTGTAAACAGTAGGTATAACAGGAGGCCAATGGGGAGAAGGATCACCAGGAGCAAGGGTGACCCAGGAGCTCCAGAAAGGATGAGATGTTTGAGCTGAGCCTGGAAGCTGAATTGAATGTAGAAGGTAAATAGAACATAAGTAGAAGTATGCTATAGTTTGCTAGAAGGACTGGAATGTATTTGGTAAACAATGAATGAACCATCTAGAATATAAGTTTTGTGTTGGGGAGGGTGGTTATAAAGGTAGGTGGGCTAAACTGTGTAGTACTTTAAATATTAGGCTAAGGGATTTGAGTTTTACAAAGATTCTTTTAGCGTTTTTATTGATATGTTAAAAATGGAATTTTAGGATGTTTTAATGCAGAATGGATTAAAGGAAGTAGAAAACAAAGATAGGAATATCATAAAAATCAATCAAAATAACCTACAGATGAATTAATAGAGAATATAGAATAGGATTTTGGTAATAATAAAAGTAACAGGAAACTAAAAACGGTTGCTGATGATTATACATAGGAGTATTGGAATAAGTTAAAATATAGAAAATAAATTATAGAGAAGTTTTGATCAGGGGTTACTTGAGGTTGATGCAACAATTTTTTGAGATAAGTAGTCAAGACTGAGGGGTACCTGGGTGGCTCATTTGGTTGAGTGACTGCCTTTGGCTCAGATCATGATCCTGGAGTCCCAAGGTCTAGTCCCGTGTCAGGCTCCCTGCTCAGCAGGGAGTCTGCTTCTCCCTCTGACCACCCCCACGCTCTCTCTCTCTTTCTCATTCTCTTTATCAAATAAATAAATAAAATCTTTTAAAAAATTTAAAAAAATTAGTCAAGACTGAGAGTTGATTTTAGAAAGTAGAGAACTATAATTTAGAACTATTGAGTTTAAAGAGATAGCAAGATATCAGAATGTACATGCCCATCAGGCAGTTGAACATATGTAAATCGAGTTCAGGGAAATATTTAAAGTAGAGATATAAATTTAAGAGTAATTTATATAATCTTTGAAGTCACAGACTGAATGGAATTTTTTAGGAAATTAGTTTGAAGAGTTAAAGCCCTGAATATAAGAAAATCTTGACACTGAAGGGCAAAAGGTGAAGCCAGCATTTATTAAGCCACTATGTACATTAACTAGTTTAAATTTATGAGAGCTAAGGAAGCCTCAGAAAGAGTGCTATCAAAGAGGTTTAGAAAATGTATGGACAGTGAAGTTTCATCAAGATCCTGAGAATAGTAAAATTCATGAAGGAGTAAAGATACTGGTGTTGGAAAGAGATCAATTATCATTAGCATATGATTTATCATAGGTTTAAGAACAATTTATGGTTTGTTTCATTAAGAAATAATTGGTAATCTTTGAGGGTCAGTGTTTCCTTGGTAAAAAAATCATAAAACAATGAAATATTTATATCTGGGCTGCCTACTCTTCACTATCCACTGCTTTGCATCATATTCTTTGAAATGGGAGATCTATGTCATAATGGGCCAACTCTAGAAGAATCATTTCTTATTAATGAAATACAAGCCAAATACAATCAATGGGATAATTATTATTAAAAAATTGTCTTTTATCAAGAAATTGATGTTTATTTAGATTGAAGTACATCTAGGATGGAACAATGACAAATTTTTTTTAAAAAATCTATAAAAAAATTGAATTGGGATAGTCAGAGGACTTAGCCAAGTTAGTTTTAAAAGGATACACAGAATATTGTTATTTTTACATGTTGAGCATTGCTATCATCTGTACTTTATTTTCACAACCCTCTTTTTTTTTGAGACTTATTTATTTTATTTTAGAGAAAGAGAGAGCACGATTGAGAGGGGTAGAGGGAGAGGGAGAGAGAAACTTGAGCAGATTCCAT
This sequence comes from Callorhinus ursinus, assembly GCF_003265705.2. Classification (NCBI taxonomy): domain Eukaryota; kingdom Metazoa; phylum Chordata; class Mammalia; order Carnivora; family Otariidae; genus Callorhinus; species Callorhinus ursinus. Next base: position 15,168,640 of record NW_027397089.1, read on the forward strand.
GCTGAGCATGGAGCCCAATGCAGGGCTCCATCTCACGACCCTGAGATCAGCCCCTGAGATGAAACCAAGAGTCAGCTGCTCAACTGACTGTGCCACTCAGGCATCCCTCCTACACCTTTTTTTTTTTTTTAGAAAGAGTTAGAGAGAGCAAGTGTGTGAGCAGAAGTGTGTGTGTGGGGGAAGGCAGAAGGAGAGGGAGATAGAATCTCAACCAGACTCCATGTTGAAGTGCAGAGCCCCACATTGGACTCAGTTTCACGACCATGAGATCATGACCTGAGCCAAAATCCAGAGTCAGACACTTAACTGACTGAGCCACCCAGGTGCCCCTCACAACGCTCTTTTGTTAACTTTACTAAATCTAACTGTTCTCTTCTCCAACAGGCACCATAATTTGCTTAGTGCCATGTACAGAACTTGCATTGTATGTAGAGTGCCATTTGTGGGGTAATTAACCACTTGAGAAATGTTCCTCAAAGTGTGGTCCATGGACCACTTGTGTCAAAGAGCCTTCTGGAATGCTCATATTTGGGAGCAGGAGAGAAGAAAACAAGTTTATATATGAAAGAATAAGGGGTTCTATGAGACCAGTAATGCCTATAAAACACAGATGTAGAAATACCAACCTACAGGTGCCTGGGTGGCTCAGTTTGTTAAGTGTCCAACTCTTGATTTTGGCTCAGGTCATGATCTCAAGGTCATGGGATGGAGCCCCACATTGGGCTCCATGCTGGGCATGGAGACTGCATCGGATTCTCTCTTTCCCTTTCCCTCTGTCCCTCCCCACCCCTGGCCCACATATGTGCTCTCTCAATCTCTCAAAAAAAAGAAAAGAAAAGAAATACCAACCCACAGTTACAGAATCAAAATCACTGGGAATTGCACATAGGAATGTATATTTTAAAAGTAAGAACTCCAAGCTACACATACACATTAAAATTGTAAGAAAGTTTTTAAATAGAAAATAAAATGTAAGAAATTGTGTGTGTGTGTGTGTGTGTGTGTGTGTGTGTGTGTAGCCTGGGTTCTTATTGATGTGTTTGAGTCTACTTCTTTCTCTCCTGTTCATTTTTTTAAAATATATTGATTTCAGTGTATTAAAGTTCAAATGTGTGTGTGTTTTAAAATCTAGTACCCGATGTCTATCACCTCAAATGGTTAAGCAAATCCAACAATAAAAGGGAACACATTTAAAAAACACATTTAAATCTTAGGTATTTTTAATATTCTGTCCTATAGCTAAATTTGGGCTGATAATAGTTGGAAAGAAAAGTGAAAAGAAAAATAAAGGAAAAGAAAATAGAGGAGAAAGGAGAGGAGGGAGAAAAGAAATGAGAACAAAGTTTTATCCTTATTGCTTTTGAAGCCAATTCTTTTACTGTTGGAGAACTTGATATGGTCAGAAGACAAGTTTAAGGGCTATAAATGATGAGATCAAGTTTTTACCCCTGTATTGTCTCTCAAGATACATTTGTCTTCTTATAGAATGAGACAAGCCCCATCATTTCTTCTCCTTTATCCCTTCTGAGCCTATAGCTGGAAGGTCTAATACCATGGATATTCATAGCAAGATGGAACAGACCTTTTAATTAATTACTGTATGAGTCACTTATTGGTAATAAGGCTACATAAGTCTTTTTTTTTTTAATTGAAGTATAGGTGGCTTACAGTGTTACATTAGTTTCAGGTGTACAACATAGTGATTCAACAAGTCTATATGTTATCCTAAGCTTACCACAGTGTAACTACCATCTGTCACCATACAATGCTATTACATTATCATTGGCTATATTCCCTTTGCTGTACATTTTATCTCCATGAATTATTCATTCCATAATTGGAAGCCTGCATTTCCCACTTCCCTTCACCCATTTGCTCATTCCCCTACTTCCCTCCCCTCTGGCAACAATACAGTTTGTTTTCTATATTTATAGGTCTATTTCTGCTTTTGTTCATTTATTTGTTTTTTAAATTCCACATATAAGTAAAATCATATGGTATTTGTCTTTCTCTGATATATATATATATATATATATACACATACCATAATTTCCTTATCCATTCATTAGTCAATGGACACATGAGTTGCTTTCATATCTTGGCTATTGTAAATAATGCTGCCATAAATATAAGGGTACATGTATCTTTTCAAATTAGTGTTTACATCCTCTTGGATAAATATCCAGTAGTGAAATTACTGGATCATATGGTATTTATTACTATTTTTAATTTTTTGAGGAAACCACACTGATTTTAATAGTGGCTGCACCAATTTACATTCCCACCAATCTACATTACGTTGTTGTTAGGAATGTGCACAAGGGTTCCCTTTTTTTCCACATTCTTGTCAACACTTGTTATTTCTTATCTTTTCTCCTGTTAATTTTCATATAGTAACTATTCTTTTCTATTTTGTCTCTTATGAAACGATTAGACAGCCCTCCATTTGAGGCATGTCCTGCTTCCCTTTTCCTCACTTGAAATCATATTATTTTGTTACAGTGTAAGAGTCTCTGACAGTGTGAGCATATTCAATAGCAGAAAGAGTCTAGAATCCTTATTGATTACTTTTAAAGCCTTCAAGAATACACATATTCTGGAGCAGCTAAAAGAAAAGAGTGTGGAAGTGACACAGATGAGGGGAATTCATGAGACCAAGAGAGACATTGTAGACACAGCAACGCATAGAGACATGCAGATGTTAAGGCTAGAGGCATTTTATAGTGGGCTATATGGGAAAAATGCTAGAAATATTTAAAAAAATTTTTCCAATATAAATGGTTTTTATATGTTTCCTTGTTATATAAACTGAGATATTATTTTAAAAAATCTTGGCCAAGATTCTAAATAACTGACTTATTTTGTCAGTCTCTGTTCACTAGAATAAATCATTTTGGGCTTCTTTAAAAGGGGAAAATTTTAGCAATTTTGTTTTTGCTTGTGAATTCACAGAAGGAAAGTAATTCTTAGAGGAAAGCTTCAAAGATTCAATATAAGATAAACAATTCTTTTCATCACACTTAATATTAAATATAACAGAACTGCAGGTGGAATAATTCATTTTAACATTAAAATGAAGCACAACTTCTTTAGTCTGATTACTTCAGAATGTGAAAATACTAAAGGCCCCCAAAATAAGTAACAATTAGTTAAAACTTGAAATTAGCAAAGAAAATATTTGGAGAATTTATAGATAGATTTTTCTGTCATTTATATTATAGTGTTATCTCTGTCTTCAGATAAACAGAAGAAATAAAATAGTCATTTAAAGGAAGCTGTGAAAAATGCAAGGCATGAGAACTTTGTTGTGATGATTTTTGCAAGGTGAACAAGATCCTAATTCTTAGTTGCTCACATCAGAAATAATTTGACATTCTTTTATTCAACAAAGTATTCATTGAGCACCTACTGTATACCTGACATTGTTTTAGCCCCTTGGGTTATAGCAGTGACACAGGGCAGTGGAGAAAGTAAAGAAGGAAAGGAAGTTTGGAAGTGGCAACAAGTAGTGGTTTTGCAGTTTTCCATGTAAGAGTCAGAAAGGACCTCACTGTAAACATGGCAGTAAGACATAGTCCCTCAGGACATGTGAGATTGAGCCATGAACCTGGGGAAGAACATTCCAGATAAAGTGAATAACAGGTACAAATGTCCTGGGGCAGAAACATGCTGGTCATATTTAAGGAGCAGGAAGGAAGTCACTGAGGCTGGAGTGGAGTGATTGAGGGAGTCTGTGGAGATGAGGTCGGAAAGGTCACAGAGGCCAGATTGGTAGGACCTCATCGATTAATAAGTACTATGGCTTTAATTGTAAGTGATGTGAAGCCTCACCCACAGAAGGATATGAGAGAAGAATGACAAGATCTGACTTTTATTCTCAAAGGAATATTCTGATTCCTAGGTTAGGAAGAGATTAGAAGGAAATACAGGCAGAAGCAGGGAGACCTGTTAAGGGATTACAGCAGTGATTCAGGTGGGGGATGATGGTGGCTCGACCAATTTATGGTAGTTGTGGTAGCAGTGAAGGTGCAAAGTGGTGGCATTCTGGATTTATTGTGAAAGCAGAGCCAACAGAACTTGCTGATAAATTGGTTGTAGTTTGTGAGAGATGTCAAAATGACTCCAAGGACTTTAACTTGAGCAAATAGTAGGATGAAGGTGCTATTTCCTGACATAAGAAAGATTGTAAAAGAAGCAGGTTTAGGGGGCAATAATCAGAAGTTTGATTTGGTGTATCTGAAGTTTGTGATGCCTATTCAATTCCTACTAGAGTTGTTGAGTAATCAGTTATACATACGCCTCTGGATTTTAGGGAAAATTCCAAGCTGGAGTTATAAATATAGAAAAGAAAGACATGTGAGTGATATTTAAAGCCATAGGGCTGGAAATAGAAAAGAGAAGAGGTGTAGGAATGAATTCTAGGGCAATGCTAAGAGACTGGGGAGAAGAGACTGAGAAGTCAGACTGCAAGAAGTATCACTTCATTATTAATAACTTTCTTTCAGAGGACATTGGCAATGTATAGGCTCTAGGGGCCATAGGTGTTTCTTTTACTTTTGGTAGGATTCACCTAGTCATTTGCTACTTACCCATCACTTGACCTAAATCTTAAATTTTTGCTCTAACTCACTCTCTCCCCTCCCTTCATGCCTGCATCACATTTGTTTTGAATACTCTTATTGTTAGTGCAACTTCATCTCACTATAAAATGCATTTTTGAAAACTGTCAAAAGGAATTTGGGGATTTTATCTGGTGAATAAAATGGGTGACCAGTTTGGTTAATACCGCTTTTGATCAAATATTAGGCGTGACTATTGAGTAATACCACCAAGTTTACTGTGTGGTTTATGTGCTAGATCTAAAAGCAACATCAACAGGCATGTTCTAAAACCGTTTTGAGCAATGACATGACTGGAATAAATACTTCCAAGAGGACTATTTTCAATTAATAATCACATATCATGTACAAATGTAAGTTCTGTCAAATAGATTAACACCATTTCTTAACGTTCTATTACCTTATCACAAATATTTATGTAGATGCTTAAAGTCTATGAACACGCTGATAGCCATAAATATATCTAATTGAATCTTCATTTCCCAGACTAAGAATTTCTTAAACAACTCCTATTTCATTTAAGATGATTATCTTATCAAAAGCAATTGAAAATAATTATTTTAATGAGTCAAATGTCTACAAAAACACATCTAATATTTGCCCAGTTCTTACAAAAATTGAGGATTATGAACACCACAGATTTACAAACAAGCATCCTTGGATATCTGGCTAGTACTAAGTTTGTAAAGGATGTATCTACTGCAAATTATGCCAACTATTTGTTCACTGAACAGGTATTTATTAAATTCTAGTGTGTTCCAGATACATGTCATAATGAGAAGAGTTTGCTCTTTTAAGTCTTTCCAAGCACGTTGTGAGAGACGTATATGCATAAGGGATGGAGCCAAATAGTGCTACTGAGTTTCTCTATATCGAGCGGTCTCCTGGGGAGTTTTACCACATGGAGAACCTGTTTTGAGTAGATTAAGGGAAGACTGGAGAAGTAGCTAGGCTTAGAGTTACCCCTTTCTGTATACTGCACACAGACTGGGACCATTAATCAATTACACGGTGATGCAAAAACCTCCCTCTCTTAATGACAACGTTTCAGTTGCTCTACAGGCCTCTGCCTGGACCCATCTTCAGAGAGGAATGGGCTATCAAGGAACAGCTTTTAGTTTTCTTTAAAAGCTAACTACCATTGCTGTCCTAGGTTCTGGGATTCAAAGATGGGGCTCCTCTCCTCAAAAAAAATATTATTATTTTTTGAGGGGAAAGATATATCTTGAGTAATTACATCGGAACATGGTAACTGTTCTGGTGGTAGAAACTCAACATACTCAGTGGGCATCTGGGGGGAAAGCCTAAGAGTTACTGGCTTTACAGAGAAAGTGCTGACATTATTCAAAGAGATGAGTTAATCTTCCACTAAGCTCAGCAGGATGAAGCAGATGTAAATTCTTGGGACCTAGCTTTTTTTCCTCTGGATCCTAATACTCTACCTATTCCTGCATTTTCAAACCTTTTTCACTAGATTTGGTCTGACACTTCATTGTGAATAAAGTCTAATTTTCATCCTAGGACATTTCCTGTAAAATATTTTATAGTCTTTACCCCAGGGATCACCATCATACTGAGGCAGAACATTGTAATTGGCCATTGTTCCTCACTTAAACTTGGTGGCTGGCCCCATTCCTCTCACTCATGTTGACATTAATTGCCAGAAGGAGGAAAGTGATTTCTAAATGTAGGTTTACATGTTTCTTATTAGAAATAATAAACTTACAATGTTTTTCATGTGTTTCACTAGGATGGTCAGTTTCGCATCTTCATGAGATATCACTAACTGCACCTTAGGCGTCTTGTCAGGAAACTTCTCACCTGATAAAGCAATAGAATTTCAGTGGGTTAAATTGGAAGTGGTTCATCACAGGATAAATTAAACATTTAAAGACTAAAATGAAACCTATGAATAATGTGCAAAAGAAACATTCTTCAGATCACACAGAAAACATAATACTCTTTAGGAAAATAGTTGTTTAAAGATGGGATTTGTGTCTAATCATCCTGAACCAAAACTTCCTCCTCATATTTTGTGTTTTTGATTGATTTTGTGTTTGTTTTGATTATTTTCCCAATTGTTTAGTGCCATTTTTGGCTTCAGTTTTCTCAACATTTTTGGCTTCAGTTTTCTCAACATTCACTACAATAAGCTTAAGTATTAGAGAGTTGAAGTGTTGGCTTTAAAAGTCAGTGAGCCTGGGGTTCAGGTCCCAGAACTATACTTAAGACTGTGCTATGTGTGTATAATTAACTTATGACTAAGTTAATTGAATTCCTTAAAATGGAGATAATAGTTACCTTCTTCAGGATAGTTGAGATGATCAACTGAGAAATTAAAAAATTTTCACAATGTAATCTCTCAATAAATGTTTGCAATTAGTAATAGTTTTCTCCATATATTTGCATTCATCTCTTCCTGTCTATTTCCATAGCTTCTAGTTCAGACTCTTAAGAATCTCTTGTCTGAACTACTAGAACATTCTCTTCTCCTCTCCTAAAGCCCAAATCTATTTGTACACAATTAACCAGTATGTTCTTCCTATAGCAACTTCTCTAAAATTACTCTTTTGATAAAAGTACTGTTCATAGCTTTCCAGTGCTTATGAAAAAAAAATCTGAATTTCTCAGACTTATATTATTGCTTCTTATTGAATCTTTCTGTTTTTTTAATTTCCCATTGTTACTATCCATGCTGTAGTCTGTATGTTCAATTCTACAAACATGCTCTGCTATTTCCTTCCAGTCATTGCTCATATTATTCTCTTTATTTGAAATGACCTCTTCCACCATTTTTGGCTATTGAACTTTTATCTTTCTAAAAGGCCTAATTAAAATGCTAAATAACTTCTGTTGTCACCTCCCTTTGCACTCCCTTAGCACAGCCCTTATTACTTAATATTTGTATCATAATTATTATTTTAACATGCTTCAATTTGCTTAGTGGATTATTATCTCCCTCAAGGCTTACTTTTTTCCTATATCCCCAAGGGATATATAAATCAGTGCCTGCTCCTTAACGTCACACCAAACATTTATTTAATAACAAAAGTAGTCTTATTTTTTTCAAGTTATATTGTTCCATCATTAAAATTAAAGCTTTGGTGTTTTAATTAAAAATTTCTGGTTTATAGCCCCCCAATTAAGCATAATTTGTAGTTTTTCTGATGTTTCCACTGGTTACTCTGGTTGCATGTTCTCTGAGGGAAGTTAGAGAGAAGTTTATTAGTAACAAGAAATTTGGCAATGTTCTACTGTGGGCTCATTGTGCTCCACAATTGTTTTCTGAAAGTCAGTCTCAGCTCTCTAATCCTCTTTAAACTTTGATAATTAAACCTTACTGGTATGTTTCCTTCTCTAAAGATTTTTACAATGTGTAAAAGTAGTTTACACATTGTATGTAGGTAATATTAATTAATGTTATTGTTAACGTGGATTATGACATTGAAATAATTAAAATTGGCATTGTTTCTTACAATTGAAATGGTAATCACATAAAAATAATAAAAATATTCTTCCTTAAAATATTTTTATTTGATTACAATGACTGAGAGAAATTGTGAGTTAGAGATACTGAGATAATTCTGAATGTAGTACTGAGGTAAATTGCATTTATAGTAAAAAAATATAATTGGGTTTTTGGTATAAGCATGTTAAAAATGCTGATGACTTTTTGATGCACAATGAACATTATTTTTGAATTAAAGAATGAAAAGATTACTACATAGAAACTCAATGTGTTTAATCAGAGGAGTTTTAATTTGAAGGTGAGAAATTAGCATAAATTTATGATTGTCTAAATAATAACCATATAACTGTTACTTGAACTGACTGAAGTGATATTCCGCTCTGAAACTCTAGTGCGAGGTTAGTGACCAGTATCCGTCAATCACAGCAGAGTTCAGAATTCAGTGAAAATTCAGACCGCCAGGAAGTTTTAATAGTCAATGTGGTAATAGTAGAGGTACTTAGTATTTCTAGAACTCTTACTGTATGCCAAACATTGGGCTAAGAGCTTTATGTACATGAACTAACTCAATACTCAAAGCAAGTCTATAAAGTTTGTGTTACTTCTGTTTTACACATGAGGAAACAAAGGCATTTCGTCAAAGGTCATGTAGACAATAAACCATGCAGGGTTAAATGATCTCTAAAGTCTATGTTCTTAAACATCATGCTGTAAAGGGGCAAAGAAGGGGCAATAATCTAAGGGAAAGAGTTAAATGAAGAACCCAGAGAAGAAGAATTTTGAGAATAGTTTCATATGGACAAGAAGATGGCTAGAATATTTTGGTTTTCTGATTCAAGTTAGTCTGGAGAATCTGATTATGCTTAATCTGACCATTTATAATAATCTTAAGAGCTGTGAAAATAATATCGATCCTATAGCATGATTGTGTCAAAATGTTTGAATGCATGACACTGTAGCAGCTAATATAGCACTTATAATGCCCAGTGTGTCCATTAATGTTAAAAAAGCAGCATTTCAAAATCTTTTTATGGGTGATAATATATTCATATAACTAAAAAATAAAAATTTATTTTAAAAATATACAGTAAAACATCTTTATCCCATTCCTAACACCTATCCCCCCAGTTCCCCCACCATTATTTCATTAGCTTCCCATATATCCCTCCAGAGGGACACACATCCTTCCAGTTTCTCCATATAAGCAAAAATGAATAAGTACTTTTACTGCCCCCTCCCTGCTTTTCCTCAGAAGGAATAGCACATTTACTAGCACAAAGATCTGGGAGAAATTTTTATAATCATACAAACTTCTTTATTTTTTAAAATATATTTGCATATTATTCCATTATGTGAAATGCCATAATTTATTTAATTAGTTCCCCATTGATGGGCATGTGGGTTATTTCCAAAGTTTTCCAGCTGTTACAAACCATGCTGCAACAAACAGCTTCGTATGCATGTCATTTTGTACCTGTGCACAAATATAAGATAAATTTCCAGTAGCAGAATTGCTGGTCGAAGGGTATTAGCATTTGTAATTTTGATAAATGCTGCCAAATCACCTTCCATGGACGTTGTACCAAATTGCATTACCATCAGCAGTGTATAAGAGTGTCTGCTGATTTGTAACCAAGCTTATTAATTAAATTTTTGAATTTTTGCCAATCTGATGAGTTAAAATAATACCTGTGTAATTTTGATTTGCATTTTTATTATGAGTGAGTTTGAGGATGCTTTCTTTTGTTTAAGAGCCTTTGTATTTTTTTTTTTTTGGTGCATATTGTCTTTTCAAATTCTTTATACAATATTCTATTTGGTCATTGGTCTTTTTTTTCATCAATTTCTAGGAGATGGTTATATATTAGATAACCAACTGTTTGTGATAAATTGTAAATATTTCATCCATTTTGTCATTTATCTTTGAATTTTTTAAAACTTTGCTGTAGTTTTTTATATCCTGCAAAATTATCATGGCTTCTGAATTTGTACTCATAACTATACTAGCTCATCCTCAGATTATAAAGGATTTTTTTCTATGTTTTCTTTGTCATATATATGACTTTGTTATTTACATTGAAAGTCTTTCATCCATTCTATTTATGGACATTCTATTATGTTCTATTTATTCATCCTTTTTGGGCCAACACCACACTGTTTCAGTTATTGAGGCTTTGAAATAAATTTTATATATGATAGGGCTAGTCTTACCTCTATGCTTTTGTTAATTTTTTCTGGCCTTTATTTATTTTTGTTTATGAACTGTAGAATTAACTTATCTAGTTAAAAATAAATCCATTAATATTTTTAAAAATATATTCAAAATTAGAAAAGAAGACATCCAAATGGTCAAGAGACACATGAAAAAGTGCACAACATTGCTCGGCATCAGGGAAATCCAAATCAAAACCTCAATGAGATACCACCTCACACCAGTCAGAATGGTTACAATTAACAAGTCAGGAAATGACAGATGTTGGCGGGGATGCGGAGAAAGGGGAACCCTCCTACACTGTTGGTGGGAATGCAAGCTGGTGTAGCCACTCTGGAAAACAGTATGGAGGTTCCTCAAAAAGTTGAAAATAGAGCTACCCCACAACCCAGCAATTGCATTACTGGGTATTTACCCCAAAGATACAAATGTAGGGATCCAAAGGGGTATGTGCAGCCTGATGTTTATAGCAGCAATGTCTACAATAGCCAAACTGTGGAAAGAGCCAAGATGTCCATCGACAGATGAATGGATGAAGAAGATGTGGTATATATATACAATGGAATATTATGCAGCCATCAAAAGGAATGAAATCTTGCCATTTGCAACGATGTGGATGGAACTTGAAGGTATTATGCTGAGCGAAATAAGTCAATCAGAGAAAGACATGTATCATATGACCTCACTGATATGAGGAATTCTTAATCTCAGGAAACAAACTGAGGGTTGCTGGAGTGGTGGGGGGTGGGAAGGATGAGGTGGCTGGGTAATAGACATTGGGGAGGGTATGTGCTATGGTGAGTGCTGTGAATTGTGCAAGACTGTTGAATCACAGATCTGTACCTCTAAAGGTAAATTTTGAGCAAAGATGTGAAGGAGGTGAAAGCATGAGCCATCTGTTGGTTATTGTGATGATTTTGGGCATAGTGTCTTATTTTATACTTCAGTGGAAATGCTTTTCCACTGTTTCCCTGTCACACCTGATGTGGGCTTTGGATAGCCAAGATAGATACATTTTCTCATGTTAAATCTTTAACTATTTATTTTTATTTGAGTGCTTTGTCAAGAAATTTTATTGAAATTTATCAAATGCCTTTTCAGAGTCTATAGAGACAACCATATGATTTTGTCCTTAAATCTTTTTATTTATTTATTTATTTATTTTAAAATTTAAATTAAATTAATTAACATATAATGTATTATTTGTTTCAGGGGTACAGGTCTGTGATTCATCAGTCTTATATAATACCCAGTGCTCATTACAACACATACCCTCCCCAATGTCCATCACCCACTTACCCCATCCCCTCACCTATTTCCCCTTCAGCAACCCTCAGTTTGTTTCCTAAGATTAACAGTCTCTTATGGTTTGTCTCCCTCTGGTTTCATCTTGTTTCATTTTTTCCTCTCTTTCCCTATGATCCTCTGCCTTGTTTCTTAAACTCCTTAAATCTTTTAAGATGATAACATGTATACTGTATATTACCAATATTGAAAGATTCTTGCATTTCTGGTCCTGGTGAATTATATTTCTTTTGTGTTCTGATGGACTATTTTGGCAAATATTTTACTTAGAATTTTCCAATGATACTCAGAAGTGAGATTAGGTTGTGATTCATTTTTTGCTGTTCTTGTATCCTTGAAGCTACAGGCATAAATACCTTAAGAGCTTCATAAAAATAATACGGAAAATTTCTTTACTTTTTTCTGCTCTGGAATTGTTTAAATAACAGCAGGAATATCTACTTTTTAAGGGTTTTATGGAATCCCTCTGGAAATCATCTGAACTTGGTACTGTTCTAAACGTTGCTTTTTGAAGCATTCTCTTTTCTATCAAACTTGATCTTTTCTAGGGCGAGTAAATTGTGTTTCCCTGGAACACTATTTCAGACAGATTTACAAATTTAGCTTTGTAGACTTGAACAAAGTTGTCTCTTATTATCCTTCAGTTTCATCTTTTTCTATGGTTACTTCTTGATTCTCCTTCTGTATTTTATATATTTGTATTTGTCCCCATTCTTTTGATTATCTACTGGCTTCTTTATTGTTTACTTTCAGCTTCCAGATTTATTTATTCTGTTTTCTGTGTTCTAACTCATTAATCTCTACTTGCATCTTCATCCATTTCTTTTTTTCTTTTTTTATTCTTTTGGTTTGTTTTAAGGTCTTATTCCAACTATTCCAATTATTGAGCATTGCTTTATCTCTCTCCTATGGTTTCTTGAGGTGTACAGCTATTCTTTAGAAATTTTGCAATTTTGTTTTTTAAGTCCTTTTGGCCCAAGAGTTGTTCAAGAGAGCTTATGTTTTTAAATCTCCAAACAAGTATCTTCTAGCTTTCTGAATTTTTAAAACTAATTTCTCACTTTACTTTCTCATGATTAGAAAATGTGTCTGTACTATTTCTACTTTTTAGGATTAATTGAAATTTTCTTTGTGGCCTAATATATAATCTATTTTCATGATAAAATGTTTGATATAAATTAATAAATTTTGCCTTTTTTAATTTTACTATTTAGTTTTCTATGTATCTAGTTATTTTTTTTCACTCAGTCTTTCATAAATCAAAAAAAGTGAATTAGAATATCCTATTACCAGTCTGTTGTATATTTTTCCTTGAATGTTCCATAACTTCTGCTTTATATATGTTGCTGTCATATAACTGATATATATATATATAACCATTATTTATATATAACTGCTCATATCTTTATTGAGAATTGTACTTATTATAGTTTAAATATTGCATTCTTATTTAATTCAGTGCATCTTGCCTAATATACCTATGCTTGGAGTTTAATTTTCAATTTTTAAATCTCATTTTGTCTTAGGTGTGTTTTTACATGAAGTATAGAGTTATGATTTATACTTTTGTTCCAATTGGCAATTTTTTTCTTTATGGATGAATTAAGTCCATTTATACTTATTGATATAAAAGATTCATTTTCTCTTTCTTCTTACTGTTTTATGTTATTAAAGAAATACATTTTTGTTTTTATGATTTTTAGAGAAAGTCTTTGGCTAAGGAATTTGTTTTTATTTTTATGTACTTGTGATACTTAGAAAAGCTTTTACTTTTGTTCTAGCAGTTACTTTTATTTAGTATTCTTAGACTTTTATTTTTTTGACAATTTTGTTTCCTAATAGAAACAGAGATAAAATTAGTGTGCATAATCTTTTGCACTCTTCATCTACACCCAATTATATTCAATGTTGTGATCTTACTGTTTCTCTAACACTAATATTGCATAAGTTAAGATTTTTTTATTGCCTGATTTGTTAGATTTTAGTGATATCTTTGATACCCAGCTATTAGAAATGAAGTAATTAGAGAAACTCTTGTCTCATCTTCTTTTCATCTTTTCTTGCCCACATCAGCCACAAGTAAAAGTCTAAAATAATTTTCTAATTGGAAACATGACATTGTATGACATAATATAGTAAAATGCATAATTTTAAAGCTTTCAACTTTCAGAAACAACTTAATATAAGTATTTATTTCTAAGTAGTCCTAGCCCTCCCCTTCTGTCCTTCCATATCATTAAAATTTACATTGAAAACCTGGTACCATACTTCAATCTATAGATAATTGATCTGGGCTCTGCTTGAACAAGTAGCTCTAACATAACCAGAGAGACCCTGTCATGGAGACTGTGGCTTCAGGTTCCCTTTTAAATTAGCATCTCCAGTTGGAGGTAGTGATGTGAGGTAATGATTAAAAACTCCTGTTTGTAACCATTTGTAATTATCAATGACATCTAAACATGCTCATTAATTCAGCCTCTTAACCCTGACAACTGTTGTCTTTTGTCATTTTCTACTCCATTACCTATGTTATTGTCTCTATACCTTGACAAAAATCTATCTTCTGCATGTCAGTGTTGTGTACTGGTGGAGGATAGATAATTTTATATTTTTGTGGAGGTACGATTTAACATGGGACCTATATTAATTTGGAGGGAGTATAGAAGATCATGTCAGTAGAGAGTTAAAGAATATACAAGATAAAATCCAGCAACTTTCTGGGTAGTGCTTTGGTTGAATGTGGTTGAGTCCATAATATTTAATGTGATAACATGTAGAAGATTTTTTTCCAGGTGATACTTCAAGAAATTTCTAGTGGCGGGGAGGCAGTGAATTCCTTGTGCCAGGGCACCACCACAGGAAGTGGTAATTGTGAGGGTAGTAGCATGATTACGGACATGGATTATGTCTTCATGGATTTCTAGTCTACAAAGAAACACACAAGCCATAAACATCATTGCAATAATTTTGAAGAAAAAGCATTTTAAGAGTATATAGCAAAGACAAATAAGATGAGATCTGAAGGATGCAGACAAAACAAAACAAAACGAAACAAAATGGAGAAGGTAGAATAGGGTCAAGTGGTCCAGGCAGAGAAAGGTGCATCTGTTAGACACCGAGGGGCTTGTCTTAGTTGAAGAACTGGAAAAACACAAGAATCAAGAGAGAGAAGGGCCTGATATTAAGGCTGGAAAGGGAAATTGGGGGATGTCAGATTCTGCTGGGATGCCGTCATGAAGATTTTGGTCTTTATCCTAAGGGCAGGGGTAGCTACATAATTTCTGAGGCTCAGTGATATGAAAATGCAAAATGAAAATGTGGGGTTCCTTTTACAAAAATTATTAAGAATTTCAAGACAGTGACAGCTGAGTATTAAACCAAATGCAGGACTTTTCTAAGCACTATGCCTAGTGTGACTGTACCGGTCATAAGCCCATGACATTGGCCCTACCTAAGGGCAGTGAGAAGCCAAGGAAAAGTGCGAAGTACAGAAGAGTGATGATTGGATTGGCACTTTAAAAAGACAAATTCTTATATTGTTCTACCAAGGCATGTTTAGTTGGTGAGTAAAGGCAAAGGAATATTAATATCTCTCAGATCCAGGATTACAAATTATTACTAATATGATCCTTACAAGTCATGTGCTTAGATACATAGTTATCCAGAATCTACTCAAACTTCTTAGTAGAAGTAGTAAATATGGTAAAGTCTTGAGATTTTTGCTTAAGGTCATCCACTGTCAACCAACATTTTAATACACTTAAATAATTTTGTCCTCTAATCATTTAGCAACATAAGCAGAAAATTTCAACTAATTAACAAGAACAGTGCTTAAAATAAATGTTGTTCTTTTTTGTTTATGAACATGACAAAAGTATGAAGAATTTGGAGGTATGGAAAAGAAAATAATTTAAAGAATACAAGGAGGACCAACTTTCTGCTAATCCTTGTTTGTTGTAATTATTTGCATATTCTGCTTAGAAGATGTGTTTTATTGTTTTAAAACAATAGGCTATATTTCATATGCAACCAAATATTGAGAATCAAGTCTTTTGTCCATCATCATTCTGCCAAAACAAGTCTTGAATATTGAATGATGTAGTAAGAAATAAGTGAATGAGAAAAAAATTCATTTTATTTTTTACAATAATAATCTTAACTTTTTGTGTTCTTACAAATTTCAAACACCTTACAGAGAAATAATAACTATCAGCAAAACTAAAAAATTGACAATGATCCACAGTTTAATTTTTTGATACATAGAGAATCAATTTTCTTTAAGGACATTGATGACAGAACAGAGGTCAACCTTTACTTTTTAAAATGTCTGACAACTTTAGAAATCAGCAACATTATGTTTTTTTTATCTGGTTAATTCAAGTTTATAAATATTATGGTAAAAAAAATCCCCAGCTAACAGTATTTTTAAAAAGAAGGTATCTGTTAGATATTTGTGTACTATGACAATAAAAAGGAAATTTTTTTTGTGGATATCATTCTTCTTTAGATACAGGCTATCAATTGTAAGAAATGACCTTATTTACTTATGTTTATGGTTTAGCTATATAAGCAAAGCGTCTTAGAGAGTGATGCCAAATGAGTAAAATATAGGGGTATGAGAGAAGTACAATCCTCATATGTTAATTTGGAGCTGTGAGTACAGAGCAATGCATAGTGGGGAAGTGAGTTCTCAGTTTAAAGTTACTTCAGTTTAACAGAAGAAGCAGGCACACACACACATAAATATACAACTTAAGCAATTACACTATTCAACTTGGTCTGGTTGTATAGAATTATGTACCTAAGGGTAGGTGACTACAGTGTCAGATACAAGCAGAAGTGATAAGCAGATGGGCCTAATCTTAAACGCAGAGAATCAGAAGGAGATATGGATAAAATAAAGACTGGGAATTGCAAAGGAAAGTGGGGTGAGGTCTAGGAAATTACAGGCTTGCAAATCTTGTGTGAGATAAAAACCGGTCTCAGTATTGGATAGCTATTGGCAATGGAATTTTATTATGAATGCTTAAATTTGATGGGACATTCAAAGAGAGTTCCTGCCAATCTAGGAGAAATGTTAGAAAAGTTAATTAGAATTAACACACATTTGGCAGAGAATAGGGTGGATAATTGTGCTGGGCTAGTTTTGGGATCCAGGTAATAAAAAGACTTCATGAGGGAGGTAGAGTAATTACTGAGCTTTAAAAGATAAGAGTGAAACTGCGAGATAATTCATAATCATTGTTATTGCCTAATATTTATTTTTGTTGCTTCCTAAGCTGTTGAGTAAACTGGAAGACCTACCTGCAGGGGGAAAACAGGAACTCTGTCTCTGAAATGCAATTCCACCTCAATGCACAATTAATAGAAATGAGTTAATAGTGTGACATCATGTAGTTATTATAATTGGACAAACATACATCAGTTTAATTTAACTTGAACATTTTCTAAGAGGTTAAAAAGCTTTGGAAATAGAAAAGACCCTTAAAGTTTATTCTTTAAAAAGATTTTAATTTGAAAGTTGAAAAAAATATAGTTGTGATATTTTTTGCACAGTTATGTTGAAACTCAAAAATTGTACATAATAATACTGATGAAATTACTTGCCTAGGTCCATGAGCGATGATTCTTCAATTGTTTGTTGAACTGGCTCAGAGAGGAAAAAACTAACCACAGAACCACTCTGAAAAATGAGACAAAGTATAATATTTCTTCATATCTTATATTTACTTATTACTCCTATTCACAGGTGGGACCCCTGTGATGGGGTGGATGGACCCCTAATCCAATATGACTGGTATCTTTATAAAAAGGGGAAATTTAGATACAGACATTTATATAGGAAAGATAATGTGAAGAGACACAAGCAGAAGATTGTCTTTTATAATTCAAGGAGAGAGGCCTGGAATAAATTTTTCTGTCGCAGCTATCAGAAGGAAACAACCTTGTGGACACCTTGATTTCAGACTTTCAGATTCCAAAAATGGGAGACACTGTATTTCTGTTGTTTAAATCGCCCAGTGTGGGGTACTTTGTTATGGAAGCCCAAGCTAACTAACACAGCACCCAATGGTGATCCCTTCATCTATGACCTAGATTCTATTCCTTCCTCCTCAGGAACCTCGTGGAATATCTCAATCTATACTTTAGTACCTTTACCTTCTTCCTTTCTTTCTCACCAGTGTAAAGAAGTCTCTCCATTAATAACTAGCAAACAGAAGAGTCAACCCACATAAAATATACTCACACATGAATAATAGCTTGTCACTAATGTCCCTTTCAGATCCTGTGTTATTTTCCCCCTCCTTGACAAAACTTACGGAAAGAGTTGCCAACATTCATACTGGTTCCACTTCTTCAATTTCAACTCACTTTATGATCTACAACACTCAGGTTTCTGCCACTAATTGTCCTCCAAAAATGTTCTTACCATCATTTTCAACAACTTTTTCTTTTCAAATGTCTTTTTTCCCCCAAATCCAAGGGGTTTTCTTGGCTTTATTTTTTTAAAGATTTTTATTTATTTATTTGAGAGAGAGTGAGAGAGATCACAGAAAGAGATGGAGACAACATCTATGTAGCAGTTTTACGCATCATAAATTTGTTAATTACTAATTTTGATCTCTATGTATTGATCTCTTGTGAGCTTGCTTAGTAAGAATCTATCCTCAAGAAATGTATCCATATTCAGGATGCTGACCAAACCAAGTTTACTTATTTTGAAAGCTTGAAGTCAAACTTCAGACTGTGCAGAATTTGTTGAAGAAAATTTGACCTTCTTTGGCCTTTTGACAACGAGTCAATTATTCTTCTCTGGCGACATTTTGGCCTCACCACCCAATGGTTATTAAACTTCAATAGTAGGCAGAATATCTTCCCAATTAGTGTCTGAAATGTCACCACTAGCTAATTATTCCCTTGTGTTTACACTGTCATATCCTTGAAATCCTCATTTGTAATTCCGGGTGTGGGTGACATACTAAATACTAATTCCTTATTGTAACAAGATTGTTTTCATTCTTGAGGAGAGACATGATTCAGTGTCAATGGAGGCAGAAATCAACAAGAGCAATGAAGAGGGTGAGAAAAGTAATGCTGGATCTCAAAATAATTGATTTTAAAATTTCCTCCAACTTGATTTTACTCATGTGTGTGCCTCCCACTGCTTTTTAGCACATGGCACCACTGGGTAGTTTGAGTTATAGAAATGTCAGTAAGTATAATTGCTCTTACTGATAACTTAGATCAATGTTCTCAGTTGGATTTGTATTGAGTCCTAAGCAATGTGGCTACATTTAGTTGTATAAGTTGTATACTGAGCAACTCTACAGGTGCCATTTTTACATGGACTGTAAGTATAATCCTACTTAGCAGTATTGCCCATATGTAGGGCTGGCAGATATACCAAATAAAAACAGAGGATGTCCATGCAATATTTGCAACATACTTATTCTCAAAAAATATTTGTTTATCTCAAATTCAGACTTAACTGGACTGCATTTTATCTCATTTCCTTACAATATGAGGTGCCTAGAAAATGTGTGGGCACACTTTTGGTTGTCTCAGGGGATGCAACTGGCAATTAATGGGCAAACCACTTATTCTAAATGTCTTGCAGTACACCTAGGAGATTCTCACATTATGAGGAATTTTGCTTTCCTGCATAATTCTTCAAAGGGTAATAGTTTCCCAGGTTAGAAAAAAAAAATCTGAATTTAATTACTTTATTCTAGAAGTGAGAAAACTGAATACCAGATAGCATAAGTGAGTCATTGATTGAAATTAGTACCAAAAAAAAAAGTCCCCAAATAAAGAGTGGTAGAGTGTAGTCACTAAGCCAGGCCCACCTGTGTTACCATTGCCAAAGGCCTATAGATGTGAAGAATGCATATGGGGGACAGGTAGGACATGTAGGTAGAGAGAGCTCTGTAGGAGTCCTAGAGCATGCTAGCCCTACATAAGCTTGAAACTACTGTGACATATTGATGAATTTTAAGCAGAAAAGCATCATAATTAGATGTTTTTGGGAAGATGACAGTGCAGCATTGTGGAGGAAAGAAAAAAACAGCAGCAGTTTTGGAGAATATCACCAGCAAAATTCCTCATATGCTCAATATATTGTATTTTCTGAGCACTCCATTCTGCTTTCCCATTAAATCTCTAAAATGGCATTTGTGTTCTTTCCCATCCTTCTTGCACCCCAGTCCTGGTTGGGAGGTAAGTATCCTCCTTTCTTCTCCTTTGTTTTTCTAACCTCCATTCATTCTTCTTTTATAAAAATACCCTACTTTGAAGATCATGTCTGCTGAGTATACTGCCCTCCCCACTTGCTGTTGCACTAGTCTGCTGATCTCTAGGTCACTGACCTTCACTTCTTGAACATTTTCCGCCTTGGAACATTGTTGTTGTCTTCAATAGTACTCGTCATAATTCACGCTTATTTTAATATTCACACAAATTATCCTTCCTTGTGGTACATTCTTTGTTTTTGAACATCTCTCGTCCATTAATCTTGTTCTGCATCTCACTCAGCCACTCACTCCTGTGCCCTTTATCATGTCTTGATCCGTGAAGAAATCTCTCCCATTATCGTGATTTCTAGCTGCCCAGTCTACCGTCACCATCTTCCTCCTTTCCAGCTCATTCCCTCTAGTTATACGACTCAAAACAATCTTTTGACTCTAAGACCTTTTCACTGGCCTTAACTCCTTTCATATTCTCATGTTCCTTCTTGGACAATTTGGATCCAATAGTTGATATTAATAACACTATTCCATATTTCTTTCAACTTGTTTGTTCCCCTCTCCTTTTATTTTATTAAATATTTGTCAAAAACCCAACTTGGGTCATTCTCTGCCAACTCTGCAACTGTAGCAGGCCTGCTGAATGTTCCTGGAGAAAAGCACTCAACCACACTCACTGGTCTTACTATCACCTCATGCCCACAATCCTCAAGTTGGTGTTTAAGATTTTCTAGAAAGCTATACATGTCAGTAGTCCATTTATTCTTCTATTCATCTATAGGTCTATTTAATACTTATCCCTGCTCCTCAACATGCCAACACACTTTCCCCCTCTTTCAGTCTTCTCAAGGCTGTCTTCTTGTTGGCAGAAAAAATAGAAACAGAAAAGAATTTCTATAAGCTTCCACCAACACATCTGTCATCTTGCCTTACTTCTGTCCTTTCCTCTATTCCATGGGTGGCCTGTTTGTGCTTTAATCTGAGACTGATTTGGGCACTAGATCCCATGCTCTGCTCTCTACTCAAGGTCAACACTTTGGTCTCTGGCTAAGTTCTCATTTCTCTCAACATCAATATTTGCTTCTTCAATGGATCTTCCTAGCAGCATACATATATGCTATGACTTATTTCAATAAACAAAATTCCTGACCTACATTTCCCTGCATACTATCTTATTCCTGTTCATCCTTAGAGCAAAGCCCTTTCAAGGATAATTTTCTACTTTCTATGCCAAATTCCTCTCTTCATATTCTCTTTTGAGCCTATTTCAATCACAGTTTTGTTCCTAACACTCCCAACAAACTGTTCTTGTTAGATTCACCAATGATATCCATTTTGTAAAATCCAGTGGCCAATTCCCAAGTTTTGACCTATCAGTAGTATTTGAAATGGCTGATTTTTCCTTCTTTAAAATAGGTTTTTCTCTTGGATTCTAAGCATAAGATGCTTCTGGTGTCCAACAGGTTGCTTTTTCTCAGCTTCTCTTGTTGATTCTCTCCCATCCTCTCAAATTTTAAAGTTAGTGTGCTGCATGGTCTAGCCCTCAGATCTCTTCTCTTTTATATTTATATTTCACCTTAAGTAATCTCATCCAATCTCATGGCTTTGAAAACCAATTATTTGTTGACAACTCCAATATTTTTATTTCCAGCCTCTCTTTTTCCCTCAACTCAAGACATTCATTTTTCCACTTGACATCTTTAATTAGAAATTTCATATGGAACTCAAACTTAGTATATTTTGATCTAAATTCCTGTTTGCCCCCGCTCTCCACTGTCCTCCTACAGTTTTCCCCATCACAGCAAATACTCAACCAATATTAGCTCGTATGGCCATAACGGTGGGTTAGTGATTGGCATTTATCCTGACTGGTCAGTGCCTGTGCCCTAAAGCTTGTAAATATTTGAAACATCCCTCCTATGTGGAACATTATATATTTGGTGAATAAGTTCATAAAAGTTTGGGATTTGTTCAGGGACTCTAAACTTACTGGTCTTTGATATATCAGTTGTTCCAGTAAATGCATTAGGCTATGTTAAATGCTTTACGAGGTTATTATATATACTGCTAGAGTAGATGTTTATCTAACTAATAATGGTTTAAAAATGTCTAATAATGTACTTTAAATTTACAAATGCAGTCAATAAAGAGCAAATTTGAAAGCCAATTGAACAATTTTAAAATTAAAGTCTGTATCAGCTTATTTTTTGTTGAATTCAGAAATCTTATTAATATGTTTTTTGCCAATTATATTATAAAGCCATTTGCAATTTAAAATGATTGATTTTTGAGAAAGTTGATAAATTCAAAGTTGCTGAAAATGTAAGTGTTTTTCTTATATCATATGACATATTCTTACTCTCAAAGACTACAGAGACTTAAAGTATTTTCAAAGATCAGAAGTAATGTAATATAACACTGAGATCAATTTTTTCTTACTTTAAAATAACACATTAAGAATTCCCATTTATTAAGAGGCCAGCCAACATCTAGAATTGGCTGCAAGATTTAGTTTCAGTGAGTTAAAACAATAAGCTAAATCTATCTCTCTCAAACACTGTGAAGGGCTGTAAAAATGTGAATTTAAAAATGAATTCTCATAAGAGTTTTAAATCAAAGTCGAACAGTAATTGTATTTTATTGCCTTTTTCATAAAGCAGCTTGTCAGAATGTTCAGTCTTTAATGTAGTTCAACCCACTATATTCGTATTGGAGTTACATAGAAGAATGACACTATG
Source organism: Callorhinus ursinus (assembly GCF_003265705.2). Lineage (NCBI taxonomy): Eukaryota > Metazoa > Chordata > Mammalia > Carnivora > Otariidae > Callorhinus > Callorhinus ursinus. The sequence continues at coordinate 15,191,226 of NW_027397089.1, forward strand.
AAGAATGGTGAACTTCTAAAGAATCTTTTATAATTCTGATTCTAAAATGTCATCAGTACTTCACTAGACTCTGAAAAATAATCTTGGTTCTACTGATGGTACACATGTGACATTTATCCTGCCTGCAATGTAATCTCAGCCAGCTCCAAATAAAAAAAGAGCAATGTAGTGACAAATGTAGTAATTAACATCTGGGTTTAGCAAGCAGGGGACAAGAAACATATGTTCACTATTAAGATAGGATTTACCCATTTGGATTTATGTTGACATTTGATTTCTGCTTAAAAAAATAACATTGCTTAAACCATAAATGATACTATTCCTTATTTTAAGAGGTTTTTAGAAATGAACAGCAATACTGCAAAGAGTTAGAAATTACAATTAATATGGCTTTAAAATTTTAAAAAATAACAGCTGTTTATATATCTCAGCTGAAGTAAAATGTGGATACATGTGTGTTTAGGTACTGCAATCATTTGCTATAACTTTATGTTTATATTGTTCTTTATAAAGATCTTACTTAGTTTGTAGCACAATTCCACCAAAACAGCAAAATTTAAAGCAAAAACAATTCCTGTTATCACAACTGTCATTTGCTTGTGGAATGAAATTACATTGAAAGGAAAAAAGAAGTTTTTATTAGCGTGAGAGAAGAAAGTAAAACTAAACAAACAAAAACCAGGTAGATACAGGACTAGGATGTCTAAACTGATGTTTCCAACCTCATTAGAAGAGATACTGAGGTAGTATGTAATTATAGTCTTCATTTATATCTATTTTCTTTTATCCACAGATTGTGTGTGTGTGTGAGAGAGAGGCAGACAGATAGGCAAACAGAGAGACATGGTCTCAGAGATTTACAAGCATCCCTCTATCTCTGTTGCTCTTGTGTCTTTAGCCTAAAGCCCCAAAGACGTCTGCCCCATCTAACTTAACTCAGACACCACCACTGGACTTTAAAACAGACTTTTTATCTCATTTCCTTGACAAAAAGCAAGACTGCTTAGAATCAGGAATGATCCTAGAAGGGAATATGACAGCTGATTTTAACAAGATAAGCTTGTCCCATTTTATATTCCAGCTGTATCTTCTACTTCCTCTCTTCCCCTTTTTCCATTCACTGCCATACATTTCTTTATGTTCATGTCTGTATTTATCACAATATTAAAAATGCTTTGAGAATAAAGTTTATATGATTAGTTGAATCTCTCCAATTTGTTCTCTACAACCAATTTAAAGCTCTTAATCTAGAGTGTTATACATAGTAATGTTATAGTTATACATGCCCAATACAAATTTAAAAATGTTCACATAGTTATATACAGTGATATAAAACATTTTAAACAGTTACAAATAAATGTACTAAATGTACTTTAGTAATAAATGTGCTAATGTAACTAAAAAAGAATATGAGTTTTAGTGTATAGGCGTAATAAGATTATTTGCTTTTCCTACACTGCCATATGATAAGCAGCTATGAAAGAAGAAAAGTATTTTGTTTTGGGGCTTGCTCAGGGGCAGAGGGAGGGAGAATCTTAAACAGACTCTGCGCTGAGCGAGCCCCCTGTGGGGCTCAATCTCACAACCCTGAGATCACGACCAAAACCAAGAGTTGGACGCTTAACCAGCTACACCACCTAGGCGCCTCAAGAAGAAAAACATTTTTATAAGGATTTTTCTAGGGCCAGAGATGGGGATTATCCTATTCCAGGAATATTCATCACAAATACAAATTTACTTTAAACCTCTTATTTTATTAGGAGAGGAAAGGAAACTTATGTATGTATAAAAATTTCCCCTAAGTCATTCACATTACTTTAAATAATTAAAATACTCATGTTACATCCATGACTTTATAGATTTTGGTGTTTATGTAGATAACTATGTACATAACTATGTTTACAGGGAAAAACTGTATCAATAATATAAAATTTTTAAAAATCTCAAAAAAATCTCTTTACTTTGAAATCATTTATGTGATTTTTAAGTCAATAATGTTTTATTTAGTCAATTTTTAAAAAAGATTTTATCTATTTATTTGACAGAGAGCAGAAGCAGGGGGAGTGGCAGAGGGAGAGGAAGAAACAGGTTCCCTGCTGAGCAGGGAGCCTGATGCAAGTTTCGATCCCAGGACCCTGGGATCATGACCCAAGCTGAAGGCAGATGCTTAACCAACTGAGCCACCGGGGGAAACTTATTTAGTTAATCTTAAAATAAGTTTTCATTTCCAGTATATAAAAAAACTGAATCAGGGAAGTGTCTACCAACATATGGAGACACATAAAGCTTTCCCCATGATTAATCCATGCGAAGATAATTGAAAACTGACCACATTATGCATTATGCACAAAGAACTTGGGTGATTAGGCAGGTCACACTGCTTATTAATGCTAATCAGCATCTGATGATATCCCTGTCAAATTATTATTTTTCTATTACCATGTAATCCATATAAAGAGCATCGTATCAAGTCCCACAAATTCCTTAGGAATAAAGGGGTAAAACCAATGAACCAAGTTATAAAAGTCTTTATGGGGTCATTGGCTCTTATCAACATAGACTACTGATAGGCTGTAAGCTCCTTAGGGGAGTGCCCACATCTGATTCAGCTTTCGACTTTCTAGAATAGAATTTCTCAAATCTGGCTGTGCATCTAAATCACTTGTGTTCTTAAAAAACACAGATACCTAAGTATCAGCCTTTATCTAGCGAATCAGCATTTCCAAGGATGGGGCCTCAGAGCATACTTTTTAAAACCTCCTCAAATTATTTGAAAAAAATTGATCACTAGGTACTCTTTTGCCCCTCGTTCCTGGCCAGACAGTATACACTGTAGGCAATCAATAAATATTTGTTGAATGATTGATACAATAGTTTTCCAAAGTGGCCCCTATAATACTAGTGCCCACATTTAATTTTTGTTTGATTTTTTGTTAATATAGCACTACTTTATTTATTTTGTAGTACAGAAATGACAACTAATAAATAGATACAGGATTTACATTCCAGGAAGGTGTTTTAATGTATTCTAAATACTCATTGTGCAAAATTCAGTTAAATTATTAGAGGGGATGTTCCTTTGGGAGAAGGCGCACCTATAATATTGGCTTCCTTTGGTATGAGACAAATGGAATTACCCTTGTTTGGAAGTCCAGTGTTAGAAGTTGGCTGACACATTCTCACTCGGAGCATTTCTAGGATCTGTGATTTTACAATAGTGTCTCATGTTTGATGATATAAATAGGTCTTCTTTTTCTTTCTAGTTTTTTTTTTCCCCTCACGCAACTCTTAGACCTTAATTCCTCCAAGAAAAAAACAGTGTGGTGCCTGAAATTTCTTCAGCTTTCCTTTGCCTAAATACTAACCAATAGATATTAAAAACAACACAAAACAAAATAAGAACATCTCTCCCTGGGGTATCTACAGTAGTACTTTCATTAGCACATTAGCAAAGGTGAATGTGAAGAATCCTGTGAGCTCCACGTTCGGTGGTTTTGTTCATCTTTGTGAATGCAGCAACGATTGTGATGGGCAACAATATTCACTAAGCCTTGCTGTGTTAAGCTGCACTTTTGCAAGTCTTCCCTACTTGTTACATCTGACTCCTTTGCTTTCCCCTCTCATAACAGTCCTCTGCTACCACTTCTATATGAACTTATCCTGTGAGCAGATACATTTAAGAGTTCCCTAGAGAAAGCCTGCTGCCACATGAAAACAGATCTCAATATTTGCCTTATTCACACTAGGGCCAGAAATCAGAAGGTCTCTCTGCTTTGCACTTATTTGTTTCTGCCTAAATAAGCTAAAGCCTGGAACCTTCCATGGTTACTAGATATTTTGTCAATTATCTTGAAAAGGCATAGCCTTTAAAACAGCTTTTATATAATTAGTGAGGCAACCTTCAGCATACAAGGATGACAATCCTACCCCTCTCCCCTCCGCATTTTCCCTTATAGACAGCTGCCATATCCATGAGGTCCTTTGTAGCGTAAGTTAACGGACATGGCCTTCAGAGAATGTCAGAGTAAGTAAAGAACATTAAGATATTAACATTCTAAAAGGGGGCACCTGGCTGGCTCAGGCGGTAGAGCACATGACCCTTGAGTTCAAGTCCCATGTTGGGCATAAAGTTTCCTTAAAAAGATGTCAACATTCTATATTCTTAAATATACAAAAAGCACTTGAAATCTAATGAAATAAATTAAGTTGCCTTGATCCTATAGGGCAGAAGCCTCTGTTATATCACATTTCCCATTACTCACTGATTAAGACATAAAACCAAATATATTTAAAAGATGGGATATAATTTATATTGAGTATGCATGGACAATAGTTTAAATTTATGCATATGCAATAGATCTACATATAACCATTTATTATAGTATTGCTTTACTATTGCCTAATACTGTTTTTAACAATTATTTTACATCTTTGTTTTCAGTTTCCTCATTACATAGTTGTATTCCCATGATGAATACATACTGTTTGTTTTTTTCTCTTTATTCATAACAGACATATTAAAAATGTGCTCTGAGCGGCCTTTCTGAAGGGTACAATCATGATTCAGTGCACTATTAATGCTCATCTTTTAGAAGCACAGCCAGGCAGTATTCCTGGGCTTGGTACTAAGTAACGAGCACAATTTGTCTCTAAGTTAGCAGCTAGTAGGACTCTCAATATTATTCTCTAGCAAGCCAGAGGTCTCTGTCATGGGGTTCATATGGGATTACACTGGGGCGAGGAAAAATATCAAAATTACATTAATTTTTATTTTTTAACATCATCCAAATTTTCAATTGTTCTACAAATTTTATTTTATTTATTTATTATTTTTATTTTTTCAGATTCCAAACATTCTGTTTTTTTTTTTAAAGATTTTATTTATTTATCAGAGAGAGAGAAAGTGAGCACAAGCAGGGGGAGTGGCAGGCAGAGGGAGAAGCAGGCTTCCCACTGAGCAAGGACCCCGATGTGGGACTTGATTCCAGGACCCTGGGATCATTACCTGAGCCGAAGGCAGACGCTTAACCAACTGAGCCATTCAGGCGTCCCTCCAAACATTCTCTTTATTACATGTTTGATTGAGAGGAAAAACTAAGTGTGGGTGGGGGAGAGGAAGGGAGGGGCTACCTTGCCTGGGAGCCCCCCCATCTATTTTTTTCTACAAATTTTAAAACATTTATTACTTATTAGTTTAGTCGTTTCTGTGTAAAACATAAATAAATGACATGTTTTTGAAGCATGAACTAATTTCTTTAAAAAACCCAAACTTGTAGGATATAAGAATAAATAAGAGACTGCTGCTAAGTGCTTTTCAGATGCAGAATTTCCATCTTTTAGGTTTTAAAAAGCAATATAAATCCCATGGTTAATATATGCTAACGATTCTGTTATTATTCATTTAAAATATTTATTGAATATTGATGAGTTTGTAACTGTGCTATAAATGGGTAAAAATTGAATGAATATAGTCACTGAATTCTTTAAGCTTCAAAACAAAAGAAAAGCATTTAACCATAATGGATGCTGTATCTTTAGAGTTCCCTTTATCTAACACAACTTTCTTCCAGTTTCTATTTACTAACTCCTATTTGCCCTTTAAAAACAACTTGAATGTCCTGCTCTCCCGGATGTCTTCTCTAACTCACTTGGAATTGAGTTACGTATACCTACCTAAATGCTCAGCCACTTGTCTTTTGATACAAAATAGCATCTCCAACTGAGAGTCTACTAGCCTGGAAATAATACTGCAGCACAATCTTCTTGAGTCCATATTTGCTAAAAGTCAATAATATAGTAGGATACCTGAGTATCTACTATATTGAAGGCGAAATATCTGACCGTATCCAAACTGGACAAAAGGGAAAGATGTCTATATTATGAGTAATTTTTCTCAAACAATAGTGTGCATCAAAACACCCCAGAGGGCCTGTTAAAACACAGACTGCTGGGCCTCATTTCCAAAATGTTTGATTTTGGACCCCTGGCTGGCTCAGTCAGTAGAGCATGCGATTGATCTCAAGGTCATGAATTTGAGCTTCATGCTGGGTATAGAGACTACTAAAAATAAAAAATAAACTTAAGATAATAACCAATGGCCAAAATTTCTGATTTAGTTTGTCTAGGATGGGGCCAAAGATTTGCATTCATACAAGCTCCCAAGTGAGGTTCCTAGCACAGTCCAGAAACTGTGCTTTGAAAAACACTAGTCTTAGAAACTGGTAATAGGGATTGAAAAGTCTCACCTCTTGCTCCTGCCTATATGGAATCTAACGTAGTCATTGACAAAATTTTGGGTTTTTTTTCTAATAGACATAGGACGCTTGTGGTCTGAATTGTGGGATTTTCTTCTTTTAAGTGGGTCTATTCATCATCAAACTACAATATTACTCAATTGGGAGGTACAGCAGTAAGTTCACATCCTAAATCAGTGAACCTATAGTTGAGATAGAATTTTTTTTTTAAAGATTTTATTTATTTGACAGAGAGAGACACAGCAAGAGAGGGAACACAAGCAGGGGGAGTGGGAGAGGGAGAAGCAGGCTTCCCACAGAGAAGGGAGCCCGACGTGGGGCTCGATCCCAGGACCCTGGGATCATGACCTGAGCTGAAGGCAGACACCCAACGACTGAGCCACCCAGGTGCCCCGAGATAGAATTTTTATTTATTTATTTATTTTTAAAGATTTTTAATTTTTATTTATTCATGAGAGACAGAGAGAGAGAAAGAGAGAGGCAGAGGGAGAAGCAGTCTCCCAAGGAGCAGGGAGCCCGATGTGGGACCCAATCCCAGGACCCCGGGATCATGATCTGAGCTGAAGGCAGACGCTTAACCATGTGAGCCACCCAGACGCCCTGAGATAGAATTCTTAATACATTCATTAATATATTGCATTTTTAAATTTCAGTAAGGTTTCCTTGATATACACTGATTTACTCTGCTACTTAGCAAGTAATTTTTAAAAATTCAAACCATGCCTTGTCTCATCTAATGACTTTCCCAAGCTCCAAGTGGAGAAGAAATGTTTTTGAAATAACAGCTGAGTAAAACAGGATTCTTTGACCCTTTATTAAGTCCCAGTTGTGGGACCTAGTCTAGTCCTCCTTTTACAATGCCTGCAATTTACTGAAGCTTAAAATATGTCTACATATAGAGCATGATATTATGTATCATACACATGGTATAACCCAAGTGTTGCTGGCATTTAATTAAGACTGCAGAGTTCAAAAATGGCCTGTTTATGTCTGAATCAAGGCTGCACTAGGAGGGGCACCTGGATGGGGGAGGAGAAAAGAAGGGGTTCTCAATATTTTAATTGGGAAAGCCATACTAGGGCAGTCAGTATAAGTGCTTCTGTCATTCACTCACAACTCCAACAACAATGGGCATTTTATTAATTAGCATATTGAATGTCAGAGATTAGATTTTTTTAAATAAAAATGATAACTTGGGGGCGCCTGGGTGGCTCAGTCATTAAGCGTCTGCCTTCGGCTCAGGTCATGATCCCAGGGTCCTGGGATCGAGCCCCACATCGGGCTCCCTGCTCAGTGGGAAGCCTGCTTCTCCCTCTCCCACTCCCCTTGCTTGTGTTCCCTCTCTAGCTGTGTCTCTATCTCTGTCAAATAAATAAATAAAATCTTAAAAAAAAAATGGTAGCTTGTTGGCTAGTATGATTACTATTAGAAATGGGCTCCCATAGGTGGCACCAAAATCATTTCAGATATGTGGATTACTTAAGAATATTGCAAAAATGATTTCCATTTTTTGCATTAAAAGACAAAAATCCCTAATAGGCGTGCACCCTGTACCCTTAGGGATAGTGTTCTAGATAAATCCTTAAAGGGCCCTATGTCTGTCCAAGAACTCTGGAAGATTCTGTTAGTTTGGTACTTGCCTCTGAAACTTAGCATTTGTCTCATAGAAACCTTTCATGCAGATAGTGTTATGAACACCTGATATTAAAGAGAGGTAGTGCTCCCTTGAACATTCATAAGGAGCTGTAACATCTGTATGTGTGTATAGCTTCTATACATATGTGTGTGTGTATGGGGTGGGGGGATCTTAAGAATGCTTTTTTTGACCCATATGAGAGAGGGGAGCAGAACTGGGGTCTGGTATTTCTCTTCAATTTTCCAGGCTATTCTCAGAATCACTGGTGAGCATACCAAACACCTCACCAAGAAATCCTTCAATATTTTTTCAGATGGGAAGTGTCAATAGACCTAGACCTTCTGAAATGGTTACCCATGAGAGAAAAATGTATAGCTGAGCATAGAATGGGGGTGAGGAGACAGAGTGGCAGATATCTCTGAAAGCTGAGGGTAGTATGGGTAAGGATTGCAGTTCTAGACTCCTATTTTTGATGATAGTAGATTAAGTCATTTAGGGCAAACCTCCTGCTCAGGATAACTGGATTACTACAATTTGTGTTTTTGAACTTTGCTTGAAAGCATCAGAGAGCTAACAAGATAGTGAAGAATTACCAGGCTAGGATCTGGGGCAAGGATTTGGAAATGTGAATCGGGTTTTGGCATTATATTTTTGTTGTGGGTGTTTATTGACATAGGTTTGAGCCGTGGAAGGGCTGAGAGGTTGAGCAGTACTTTTGATCACTTTGCAGAGATAATAGGAAAGGAAACAGAGTCCAGAGTTGCCAAGGAGGCTCTTGTTGAATCTGCCTTATTTTGGATTTAGATTCAAATTCACAGCTAAGGAAAAAGATGAGCCAGAAATAGGCCCTCATAAAAGTTACAGTTTGGTTTTGAAAAATCTGAATCCCTGCAACTGAATTTCATCTATCCTAGATTGTTAATGTCCTCAGATACTACAATTCTCTAGACTAAGATAACAGCAACATAGGCCTCCAATTATTTCTACAAAAGATGTTGCAATACAATATCTGGCCACAATAAAAAGGAAAATAACTAGGCTTACAAAGGAACAAGACTGAATGATTAAAGACTAGTAGAAACACTAGACAATGGAAATATATATGCAGTGGGCCCCAGTATTGAAGTTTTTAGAAAGATTTAAAAATACCTATGCTTAGGGTCTCCTGGATGACTCAGTTCGTTGAATGTCCCACTTTTGATTTCAGCTCAGGTCATGACCTCAGGGTCCTGGGATCAAGCCCTGCATTGGGCTCCTAACTCAGCAGAGTCTGCTTGAGATTTTCCCTCTCTCTCTCCCTCTGTCCCTCCCCCTGCTCACTCGCTCTCTCTCTCACAAATAAATAAATAAATCTTAAAAAAACCATGCTTATTATAAAGGACAGATTTTCAGCAAAGAACAAGAAACTAAAAAAAAGGAAATTCTAAGACTGAAAAATATAATAACTGAAATTAAGAGCTCAAAGGATGGATTTAACAGTATACTAAACATAGATAAGTAGAGAATAAATAACTCAGAAGACAAGTCAGAAGAAACTACTGAGAATAAGTTATGGAGAACAAAAGGATAAAAAATACAGGTGTAGAGGCATGACACATGGAGGATATGGTGAGAAAGGTTAACTTATATGTGATTACAGCTTCAGAAAAAAAAAGAGAGAGGAAAAAATGTTAACAATATTTGAAGCAATAATGACAGAACTTTCCCAAACCGATGAAAGACATCAGGGAACAAATTCAGGAAGTGCTAACAAGCATAATAAGTGGAAACAAACATATCTGAGCAATTAAAATAAAACTGTGAAAACCAACAGTAAAAAGAGAAATATTAAAAGCAGATAAAGAATAAAGAAAAAACAGTTTCAAAGAGGAAACAAATACAATAGGTGGGTTTTAAACAGAATCAGTGGAAGCTAAAAGACAATGAACTAATAGCTTTAAAGATTTTAAAATAAAATCATTGCTATAGTCAACTAAAATATCCTCTGAGAATGAAGACAAATAAAAACTTTTCAGACAGATACAAATTTAGAAATTTTTTCTAGCAGCAAATTCATATTAAAAGAAATAATAAATGGTATTCTTCAGGTAGAGGGAAAGCAGCATCAGATATAAAGTCAGAGTTATAACAATGGAAATGAGATATGTGGGTAATATTAAATAGATATTGATTGTATAAAACAACATAGAACTTATTAAGTTTATGGGATATATATTATTAGTATAACATATAAAATTCAACTGGGTTAAATAGACTTAATCCGTGGTCACAGGAAAAATCATAGTAAACATAAGTATTTTAGGAGAATGATAAAGGAGATACAATATTGTATGTAAAAACTTGTGGGGTGCAATTAAATCTTGATTAGGAGGGGGGATTTATAATTTTAAATGTGTGAGGACAGGTTGAAAATAAACAAGTAACTATCTGAGAATGTAATAAATAGAACAGCAAATTATAACCAAAGGAAGCAGAAGAAAAGAAATAATAAAGATCAGACATAAATGAAATAGAAAAATAATATAATAGAGTCAATAAATCCCACATTTCATTTGCAAAGATTGGTAAAATTCATAATCCTCTGGCAATACTGACTAGAAAATGATATATGTAAGGAATAGAAGAGTAGACATCTTTTCAGATCCTATAGGTGTTAAAAAGATTGGGAGAAGATGTTCTGAATAATTTTATGCCAATAAATAAGCACAAATTCCTAGAGAACTATAACTTAGACCCAGGAAGAAATAGAAAATGTGAATTGTCCTGTAACTCTTAAATAAATTGAATCTCCGGAACTACATGGCTTTCCAAATTAAAGAAATAAAACCAATTTTATGCAAACTCATCCAGAGAAAAGAAGAAAAGCAAGAAGTCTTTGCAACTAATATGAGGCTAGAATATTCTCCATTCTAACCTGGTAAGACATTATAAGATAGAATATCTTTGTCATAAACAAAGCTGAAAACAAATGCTAAAGAAAAGGTTAAATCAAATCCAGCAACACATAAAAAGGATATTGCGACCATGTAGAGTTTATTTTAGTAATGTAAATTTGTTTAAAATCAGAAAATTTATCAGTGCAATTCACCACACTCACAGAATAAAGGAGAAAAACCATTTATTATTGGGTGATCATTGATCAGCCCAATAGATTCAGAAAAAAAATTGATAAATTCAATTTTCTTTATTGTCAATTTTTTTTACAACATAAGGAAACCTTCTTAAAATATTAAAGGGTACCTACAAAACCTGTATACTTAATGAGGAACTTTAGGCAGTTCTTCCCCGAATCCAGAAATAACACAAGCATATCTACCATCACCACTTGGAAGCCCTACAGAGTACAAAATAGCCAGAAAAAGAAATATAAAATATAAATATTGGAAAGAAAAAACTCCTGTTATTTGCAGACAATATGATGTTAAGTAGAATATTAAAAAAATACAAATAAATTATTAGAATTAGAAGTGAATTTAGTAAGGTTGTTGAGAAAATTGTCAATATACAAAATTAGTTGTATCTATATACTGGTAAAAAAGAACAAAACGGAATTTTAAAAAGGTACAATAAGGTATCAAGTAAAATAAGATCTCTATGCATATAACAATAAGCTATTATTGAGAAAAAATTTTTTTAAAAATTTAAATAGGTACATGATAATGTACTGTAAGATATTAAGATACATTTTCAACTAAAATCCAGTTGGCTTTTGCATGGAATTGACAAGAAAAATTTAAAATTTTGGGGTGCCTGGGAGGCTCAGTCAGTTAAGCATCTGCCTTTGGCTCAGGTCATGATCTCTGGGTCCTGGAATGGAGCCTCACATCGGACTCTCTGCTCAGCAAGGAGTCTGCTTCTCTCCTTACCCCCCACTCCTTCCCGCTGCCCCGGCTCATTCTCTCTAAGAAATAAAATCTTAAAAAAAAAAGAAAAAGAAAAATTTACATGGAAATGCAGAAGTTCAAGAAGAGCCAAAATACTGTTTAAGAATAAGGATAAAATAGGAGAACTTACTCTGCTAGATTTCAAGACTTATTATAAAGCCACAGTAATTAAGACTTTTGGCACAAGGGTAGACAAAGAGATCACAGTGGCATAGAACATAGAGCCTGAAGTAGACACATATGTAGATGGATATTTAAATTATCACAAAGGTGGCACAACAAATAACAAGAAAAGGAAAGTCTTTTAAATAGTATTGGAACAATTCAAAATCTACATGGAAAAAAAAATAAGATGACTTTTATTTCACACCATGCACTAAAGTCTACTCTAGACAGATTGTAGGTTTTAATGTGAAAGGCAAAACAACAAAGCTTCTAGAAGATAATATAGGAAACTCTCTTTATGACATTGAGGTAGGGCATGTTCTAATCATATAAGAAAATATCAATACATTTTACTATATTAAAATGAAAAGTTTCTGTTTATCAGAAGACATAATAAAAAGAACAAGGGAACAAAACACAGAGTGAAGGAAAATCATTACAACGTATTTAATTAACAAAGGACTTCTATCCACAATGTATGAAAAATACTATAAATCAGTAAAAGAATGTCATATAATTTAATAGAAAAGGCAAGAGACATAAACTGGCACTTCACCAGAGGATATCCAAATGACCAAACATATGAAAAGGTGTTCCATCTCATTAGTAGTTAAGAAAATACAGACTAAAATGCAATGAGATGCACACTCACCAGAATGGCTAAAATTAGAAAGACTGGCAATACCAGGTATAGATAAGGTTGTGGGAAATGGGAACACTTATTCACTGCAAGCAGGAGCCTCTAATGTTGAAGATAAGCATATCCTAAAATCCAGAAATTCTGTTCCTAGGTGAATGACCAACGCGAGCGCATGAAGAGACATACAAGTAAAAGAATGTTCATAACACCATTATTTGTAATGACCCCAACTTGGAAACATTCCAAATGTCTATGTAGAGAGGGATCTACAAATTGCAATATATTCATGTAACAGAATGCTATATAAAAATGAAAATCCACATACCTTAGATGTGGTCTGTCCCTGCATTGTTGGTTTAAACAAACAATCATTTTATCATTGTCTCTCAATTCTGGGGTTTGGCTGAGCTCACCTATGGTGTTCTGGCTTGAGGTCTCTTAACAGTCATTTGGTGATTGGAGCTAAAGTCATCCACTCAAAATACTGTGACGTTGATGCTAGCTGCTGGCTGGAACCTCAGCTGGACACCGGCAGAGCAGTGTTCCCTGGGCATCTCTCTACACTGTTTCTCCACCTGGCAGAGTCAGGGGAACTCGATTTCTTATACGGAAGCTGAAGGTTTCCATAGGGAATACATGGAGAGGAATTGGCAGAAGCTGCATGGCCTTTTCTACCCTAACTTGAAAGCCATGCAGTGTCACTTCTACCAAACCTTTTGTAGACTTTTCTGGATACATGTTATACAATTTAAAAAGCTAAAAATAGAAAAGAATGTAGTTCCAGGCCAGTAAGGAGAGCCAGGATCTGGGATAAGAGGTTGCTGAGAGCAAGGTCAATATATCTGGGAGAATATTCTTCTCATATTTGTTATTCTTTTTATTGTTTTTAGGTTCTCACTACCCTCTAAGGCTTAGCTCTAGCTCTTGACAACCTGGCCCTGATCTCCTTACTGGTTTTCATGTTCCTTTCACAGATACCTCACAAGAATGTTGAGATCCAACTGAATTGTGTTCTTGCACTTCTTCATGTATCTCTGTGATAGAATAATGGCCCTCCAAAGATGTTCACATTCTATTCCCCAGGACCTGTGAATGTGTATTACCTTACATGGCAAAAGGGGCTTTGTAGATAAAACTAAATTAAGAATTTTGAAATGGTGATATTATCCTGGATTATTCAGGTGGACCCAGTGTAAACACAAGGAGAGTCAGACTAAGAGTCCGAGAGAGAGATGGAATGACAGAAGCAGAGGTCAGAGTGTGCAGTTGCTGTAAAGGGCACAAGCCAAGGGATGCAGGAAATCTCTAGACGTTGAAAAGGCAAGGAAATGAGTTTTTTTCCCCTCTATCTCCCAAAAGATCCAGTCTACCAATACCTTGAGTTTGGTATCTTAAGGCCCTTTCGCAGAATTCTGACTTTCAGAACTGAAAGTAAATGGACCTGTGTTGTTTTAAACTGCCAAATTTGTCGTAATTTATCGCAGGAGCAATAGAATCTAATGACATCCCTCCTCCCCCCCTTCCTCCTTCTTCTTCTTCTTTCACTTGTGACCTTTCCTATATTGTTTCGTTCTATTTGAAATACTTCCATAAGCCAACTCTTTTTAAAACACTATGATCTCACTCATATGCGGAATTTAAGAAACAAGGCAAAAAGATCATAGGGGAAGAGGAAAAAATGAGAAGATGAAGCCTCTGAAGGAGAAAAACCATAAGAGACTCTTAATCTTAGGAAACAAACTGAGGGTTGCTGAAGGGGGGGAGAGGGTGGAGGGATGGGGTAACCGGGTGATGGGCATTGGGGAGATATGTGTTGTAATTAGCACTGGGTATTATAAAAGACTGATGAATCACAGACCTGTACCCCTGAAACAAATAATACATTAAAAAAATCCTACCTGGTGTTAAAGATTCAGATCAGATGCTCTCTTCTCCCTGAATCCTTTTCACTATCACAGTCAGAAATAATTCTTAATTCTCTAAAATGCTAGGGCATTTCCTAGCCCTGATAGTCCACTAATTACATATTATTTTGTTATTTGAGGTCAAGGTGCTATACCTTTTTTTACTGTTCCAGTTTCCTGTTCAGGAATTTTATACATATTGGGCATGCACATTTGTTGAAGGAATATAAGAGTACAAGAATGTTATCATCAGGTATGTAACAAGATTTCTAGTGATAATACATAAAATAGTGGATATTTTTATAAAAATATAAAAGTAAATTGTAACATACGTTTGCAACTTCATATGATCCATTTAATATCTGTTCCATGTAATGATTTAGGTCTCTGAATCTTTTGTGGTCTGAATTTGTAAAAGGTAAGTGCCACCAATGAGGAAATCTGTTTAAAAAAAAAAGTGTATCTTCATTAGTTTGAAAATTTGCATCTTAGGTTATTCATGAATTTATAGCATCAGGTTGAAGCGCCAATGAAAATATTTCTAAAAAATGGAGCACATTATTAATCCTGAGGGTTTCATTAACATGGTTGTGGTCACTTGTGCTATTTTAACTTTATTAATATTAATACTAATTTAATTTAATTTAACATATTAATACATATGTTCTTTCTTGCTGTGTTTATAGAAGACCACACATTTTGTCCCTTAAATATATATGGAGACTTAATAAATCTTTCTTAAATTAATGATTCATAATTTTTGAAAAAGGTCAGATTGTATTGTTTCTTTTGGGTTCGCCAGAAATATTTCTACACTAACTAAATTAAACATTTTACCAAGTGACATATGTTTCCATCTGGTCTTAGTCCTTTGGAATAAAGTATCACTTTCCTCAAGAGACTAACTTGCAGAATTTCCCCTGCACCATCTGATAATTCATCTTGATGGGTTAGATGTGATTAAGACCAATTACTAAGTGGAATGACCTGTTAATGGTTAGCATTGGTAACATATTTTGCTGGCTAAATATATCTTTTTCGGAACTATCTAGCAGCTTCCTCTGACTGCAGTCTTGCTGCTGCCTCCTTCACACTTCTGCTTCTTTGGTATAGATATTTCCCTGGGGTAATGGGCATGAGGGATAGTGAAAAACTGTCAGCAAACACAGAAGTATGTAGGTATCAATTGCAGGCCATCCTATTCACTGCTTCTTGTTGAAAATGTTAAGGAAGTCCAAAATAATGTTTGTGTATTTAAATAATTGACATTTTATTTTTAAAAAGTTCTCCTGCAGTTCTAAGGCATAAAGTATTAAAATTTTTCATTCAGATTTAATTATTACAACATTTAGTACCATATACAATTAACCAAACCAGAAATGCATTTGATAAATGGATTGGGCAGGTTTTAAATATTAATTTGTATATCTGTAGATGAATTTTCCTTATTGTTAAAAGAAAATGGAGTTCAACATCAATTCTATTCCTTTGTTGATGTTTTTACAGAGGTATGTACTAAAAGTCTCGTATATAATTAAGTACAAGAGAATTGAAAAATTTAGTCATAGTAATGTCATTCAATTGTTGAAATGCTTTTGAGTTATATGCAACATATAGCAATCATTTTGTGAAAATGATTTTTTATGATCTTTTATCTGACAATGACATCATGTCCTCCCTCCATTTTGTTCAAGCCAAATATTAGGAAACACTTGACTTGCAAACAAATTTTTTATCTGATTATTAGAATAATTCCTTTTTTACAGTATTTATATTGAACCAATGTTTTGGTTTGCCTTTTATTTCATTCTCAGAGATTTTTTCCTCTCTGGGACAATGTATCAAAATAAGATTCTGGATGGTTGGGAGAAGAGCAATGTTGAAAGTAGAAGAGGGAAAGGAAGTCAACCCTTCTTAAGCAGGTTAATTTTAAAGAAGACCATTAATTTTAGATTTCCATGCCTGTGTATCCTTGGAAGGTACCTAGAGGTATAAACAGCCTTCTTTGAAGACCACTATTTACACTACAACTAATCCAAATTTTATTCTTTATGACTCTAACTTTCTGATCATAATCTCTAGAGCAGGTTTACATAATTCTTGTAGGGCTTCTCTTAGTAAATTTAGTAGGAGTCAGAGGAAATCTTGCTTTCATACTTCATTTATATGTATCACTGGAAGCCTTAGCTCCCTTGGGATTGTCAGCATACAAATATTGTCAGGGCATATAGGAACTATATGCCCCCCACCCCACCAAACACCACACATATGCACACACATACACATTGTTGGAATGGTTTTAAAATCAATTTAAATATCAGGCAGTGGTTGTTGAGCAAGGCATAATCCTAACTAAAGCTGAAAATTGAGAAGAGGCATATGGAGAGAGATTATTAACACTTTTAAGGTTTTACAAGTTGTCCTAATATGTAGGGCACAGATAAAAGTGTAAAACAGAGAAGTTTTTGAAACCAAAAAGGGCAGCCACTTGACAGTGACTAACATATTTTAAATCATTAATTAGTAGAGTACAATGGCAACACTGATGTTGAATTTGATATTTGCAGTCAAACTTTGCTTTTTTTTTTTTTTTGCTAGCTCCTCCTTTTCTGTTATTCTATCAGATGTTTTTTTGGTAATTCTTGAAGCTGGTGCTGCTTTTAAGTTTCCATAATGACATTCCTTCCCTTTCAGTCTCTTGAACATACTCTTACTCTAATTTGTTCACCTCCTGATGCTTAAAGCACCTGCATTTCAAAATTTCTGTGACATCTGCAAGCACAGTTCTTCATAAACATGAAGTACTTCGCTCTTCAATATTGCACAGTATCTCTCCATCCATTGATAACTTTGCTTAGAGTTATGTTTCGGAAAGTGACTAAATCCTGAAAGCCTGGTAAAAATCCACATGTAAAAAGTATGTCAGGTCAAATTGGACATTCGCATTGCTAAAGGACCATTTACTTAATAAAAATGTCAATAAAGATAAAATAACATTTGATTTACCCTAAGGGCCAATATAACCTCTGGCAAATTCATCTTTTTAAAGTCAAGATACTCCTTTGGTATACACTGAAGTCTATGACCTAAATTTGGTTAGTTCTAAAGTGATGAATTTTAGGTTTGTCTGAAGAGAAGTAATTTTCAATTATATTCTTAATGTGTTTATGTTTAGTATTTTTTAAATTATAACCTGAACAAAAGCAATGGTTTTCATAATTGCTTGACAATGAACATAACAACAAATTAAATTTAGATAATCCAAGTCAAAGTTAATAATTCACAAAGAAAGTAAGTTGGTATTACTAAATTTTACTTATATACTAAACGATATTAATGAATTGTTTTCTGGTACAGGAAATACACATATCAGAGCTTTTTACTGCAGTTATTTGTTAAAAGAATAGATATATCCAATTTAGTTCTGCATTTTCAATTTCAATTTCATTTTCTTCTAGAAAAAACTAAAAAGATTAAACTTAAAAACAGGCAAATAAAACAATTTTCCTGATAATTGATGGAAAATGAAATTGCTTCTGAATTTTTCTGTCTACAAAATCAATGGCTAGAAGCAAACAGAAATTGCAAACCTTGTTCTGTTTTATGAAACAAAGTTTCTTTACTCTGGGAGCAAAATAGACTCTGCTGGGATAGGTTCAATGGCATTGGAGTCAGAATGCTGTGTTGCTCACAGATAGAAAATACTATAACCATAATTTTTCCTTATGTTCAAGGACAAGTACTGCAGGCAAAACCCTGGGGAGGACAGTGCCTTACTCTGGGAGAGTCAATGATGCAAACTGCTTCTGAAGTTGGCTGTGAAGTTTTGAAAACTGGTCAAATGATTTTTCTGTCAGGCTTGTTTCATTGTTACTGTGTTTCACCCGGATTAGATACAGCTGCAGAAAATAAATAAGACAAAAATCAAAAGGTGGAATTATCAACCTGTGATACATTTTTAAATCTGGTTTCGTGTGAGCTAAACAAAGCAAGAACTTTTCTGCAAAAAGTCATTGCAAGAGCTAAAAGATGCAATTTGTAAAGGCAAAATTACCTATAAACACAGTATATAAAAATATCATAATCTTATGTGCTGGGAACAGACTGCCTAATTTCTGCTCTTTTTTACATGTGGACACTTTAATTAGCTCTTGATTTATAGTCTACCACAGGGCAGGAACTGTTCTCTTTGATGGTTCTCTACTAATAGCTCTAGTTGTTATGATTTCTCCTTAGAACATTCTCTTTTAATGGCACTTCTGCTCAAACTGTAACTGATTTTTCATTTGCATAGTAAAAAAATATCATGATGTAAGGAAGGATGCGTAGCATAGTGAAGGGAAGTCTGAGATGAAGTCAAATGATATTTAGGTCAAAATGATAGTGTTGACTTACATTACTAGTTTTCTTGCTGAACCCTAAAATTGTCGCTCTTTGAATTGCCCTGGTTGCATTCAGCATACAGGATTCCTGGGGAAAAGTCTGTGAAGTAGATTTAGCAGGACTTATGGCTGTCATTTGTGCAAGTGTATGGATCAAGTTATTTAACTTAACAGGGAAGCACTCCAGACTTTCCTTTATTTTCCTAGAGAAATGAAAAAGAAGATAGTGAGTAACATTTTCCTGAGTTGACTCATTTAATTTAAGATTTGTTTTCTTGTGTTTGTTAGATGTGGAGGAAAAAGTCGAGAACCATTTCTGTTTATTTGGAGCCCAAATATTAAATGTTATTTTTATAAACCCCAAGTCCACATCTTGAGTTGTTAGCAGATTTAAAAGAAACCCACTTGGTGAAATAGAAAAATAATTGTAGGAGCACCTGGGTGGCTCAGTTGTTAAGCGTCTGCCTTCGGCTCAGGGTCCCAGGGATGGGATCGAGTCCCACATCGGGCTTCCTGCTCCGCGGGAGGCCTGCTTCTCTCTCTCCCTCTCCCACTCCCCCCCCCTGCTTGTGCTCCCTCTCTTGCTGTGTTTCTTTCTGTCAAATAAATAAAAAAATAAAATCTTAAAAAAAAAGAAGAAACATAATTGTAATTTTGTATTTTGACTTATTTTAGGTTTGTTTTCTATTTTGAGGAATGATTCATTTAAAATTTAATTTTAGTTTATAATTATTTAAAATACTTGAATGATTCCAGGAGTTAAAGCTACAGAACAGTGTATAGTCCAAGAAGCTGAGCATCCATTCTTGTAATCTCTGTATTATTCCTTCTTTTCCCCATATTTAAATATTTTAAAAAAATATGGTTTAACTTTTACTGCTTTTTCATTTTATTTTTATATATAGTTGTGTTCTTCTTTAAACTATGTGGCAAAAAAGTTGCATATGACATACTATATTTAATATACAGTATGCTATATGAATTATTTTTCACCCTGTGGTCTTTGGTTTGGTTTCGATGTGTTTCTGCTTTTTAAAGTCCTTTTTTTTTTTTCTTGTATTTGAGGTTTGCAATTGTGTTCCAATGATATAAATACCTTTTTTTTTGACATATAATGTATTTGTTTCAGAGGTACAGGTCTGTGATTCAACAGTCTTGCACAATTCACAGCGCTCACCGTAGCACATACCCTCCCCAGTGTCCATCACCCAGCCACCTCCTCCCTCCCACGCCCCTCCACTCCAGCAACCCTCAGTTTGCTTCCTGAGATTAAGAGTCTCTTATGGTTTGTCTCCCTCTCTGGTTACGTCTTGTTTCATTTTCCCCTCCCTTCCCCTATGCTCCTCTGTCTTGTTTCTCAAGTTCCTCCTATCAGTGAGATCATACGATGCTTGTCTTTCTCTGAGTGACTTATTTCGCTTAGAGTCATACCCTCTAGTTCCATCCACGTCGTTGCAAATGGCAGGATTTCATTTTTTTTGGTGGCTGCCTGAGATATAAATATCTTCATATACTGTTCTCTCTCCCGTCTGTACCCTCTTCTCTGGTACGTGATTTGCAGAGTTGTCCTTTTGATCCCAGTCAATACTATAAAGCAAGTGGTGTGCTTATTCTGTTCTTCACATGTGCTTCTCATTCCACTTCCATTTTTCATAGAGCTATTCTATTTACACTGTATAGTGTCTGTACTATACATACTACATCGTCTCTCTTCTAACTGTCATTAAATCTTAAATTTTCTACCAGGCATTATGTCCACATCTCTGTCATTTTGACTACCTGAAGCTCATTCTCTACTAAATTCCTCAGAAAGTGCTTCAAAGAAGTAAGTTTCTGAATTTTGGATGTTGACAATAGTTTGTGGCTTGACTTGAAAGTCAGTTTGTCTAGATACATCATCCTTGGCTCACATTTTTTCTCCCTCTTTTTTTAAAAAAGGATTTTATTTATTTATTTGAGAGAGAACAAGCACAAGTGGGGGAAGGGAGAGGGAGAAGCAGACTCCCCGCTGAGCAGGGAGCCCGACATGGGGCTCCATCCCAGGACCTCAGATCATTACGTGAGCCAAAGGCAAATGCTTAACCAACTGAGCCACCCGGGAGCCACTCACATTTTCTTCTTTGAGTGCCATAAAAACATCATTCCATTTTCTTTTGGAATAAAGAATTAGTATCCAAAACTGATAATATACTACACTTCTTTTTTTTTTTTTTTTTTTTTTTTTTTTTACTACACTTTTTTCTCTTATAAATAATTTGGGTTTTTGCTGGATGCTTGAAGGAAGTTTCTTTTTCTTCAGAGTCCAATAGTTTTTCTAAAATGTGTTTCAGGTTGGTTATTATAGGTAATTTTCCCAAATATTTAATGTGTTTTAATGTAATTTCAAGTCTTTTGACTTCAGAAAATGTAATTATGATACTAGTATTTATTAAAACACTAAATAAAGGGGCATCTGGGTGGCTCTGTCAGTTAAGCGTCTGACTCTTGGTTTTGCCTCAGGTCATGGTCTCAGGGTCCTAAGGCTGAGCCCTGATTTGGGCAGCATGGAGCCTGCTCGAGATTCTCTCTCTCCCTTTCCACCAGCACTCTCATACTCTCTGTCTCTCTAAAATAAATAAATAAATCTTTTAAAAAATACTAAATAAATAATTTAGCCTTGATACCATTTTAATATATTATTTTGGTTTTCCTTTTCAGGGAGTTTCATTATATATATATATATATATGTTGGATTTTCACTGCTTTTATTTTAAAAGTCCTCTTTTTGTTCATCTTTTTCTCTGGAGGCATCTGTTATATTGTCATGTTTATTCTGTGTTCCTTCTGGTTTGCCTTTAAAATTGTTTTCTTTTCCCAGAAATGAACCCACAACTATATGGCCAACTAATCTTTGACAAAGCAGGAAAGAATATCCAGTGGGAAAAGTCTCTTCAACACATGGTTTGGGAAAACTGGACCAACAACATGCAAAAGAATGAAACTAGACCACTTTCTTACACCACACACAAAAATAAATTCAAAATCGATCAAAGACCTAAATGTGAGACCTGAAACCATAAAAATCCTGGAAAAAAACACAGGCAGTAACTTCTTTGACATTGGCTATAGCACCTTCTTTCTAGATGTCTTCTGAGGTGAGGGAAACAAAAGCAAAAATAAACTATTTGGATTTCATCAAAATAAAAAGTTTCTGCACAGTGAAGCAAACAATCAACAAAAGTAAAAGGCAACCTATGGAATGGGAGAAGGTATTTGCAAATGACATATCTAATAAAGGTTTAGTATCCAAAATATATAAAGAGCTTCTAAAACTCAATACCCCAAACCGAAATAACCCAGTTTAAAAATGGACAGAACACATGAAAAGACATTTTTCAAAGAATGTATACATTTGGCTAACAGACACATGGAAAGATGATCAACATCACTTATCATTAAGGAAATGCAAACCAAAACTATAATGAAGTATCACCTCACACCTGTCAGAATGTCTAAAATCAACAACACAAGAAACAACAGGTGTTGGCTAGGATGTGGAGAAAGGGGAACCCTCTTGCACTGTGGGTGGGAACGCAAATTGCTGCAGCCACTGTGGAAAACAGTTTGGAGGCTCTTTAAAAAGTTAAAAATAGAACAACCCTATGGCCCAGCCATTACACTACTGAGTATTTACCCAAAGAATACAAAAATACTAATTGAAAGTGATACATGTATGCCAATGTTTATAGCAACATTATCTACGATAACCAAATCATAGAAAGAGCCCACATGTCCATCGACTGATGAATGGATAAAGATGTGGTATATATATATATATATATATATACACACACACACATATATATATATATAATGGAGTATTATTCAGCCATAAAAAGAATGAAATCTTGTCCATTGCAATGATGGATGGAGCTAGAAACTATTAAGCTAAGCAAAATAGGTCAGTCAGAGAATGATAAATACCGTATGATTTCACTCAGATGTAGAATTTAAGAAACGAAACAAATAAGCAAAGGGGAAAGAAAGAGAGAGAGCATTCCAAAAAACAGAGTCTTAACTATAGAGAACAATCTGATGGTGACCAGAAAGGAGGTGGGTGGAGGGACGGGTTAAATAAGTGATGGGGATTAAGGTGTGCACTTATGATGGGCACCAGGTGTTGTATGGAAGTGTTGATTCACTATAAATTAACTAATATTACACTGTATGACCTGCAACTAATAGTACATGTATTTTAACTAACTGGTATTTAATAAAAATGAAAAAATGCAATTAAAAATTATGTTTTCTTTTATTTTTCTTTCTTGGGTTCAATCACCTCATTTCTGAGTTTTTCTAATTGTGATATATATTGTTCTTTCATGTCATTATCATTGTCTTGATTTCTTTTTAGCTCAATTTGAAATATAAGGATACAGTTTCTTCCTTTGGTGGGAATATCTTTCTGGCATACTTTATTGTACGGATTTCGTTTTACATCTTATTTCTTTATTTCTCATTATAATTTTGTATGACGTTCAAACATGATCCATTTTGCTTACTCATTTTATTTTATTTTAATTTTATTATGTTATGTTAATCACCATACATTACATCATTGCTTGTTCATTTTAATATGAAATTAGCATTCCTGAACTTTTAGGAAGGAGTAGAGGGGTTTTTGAGGGTCTGAAGCTCCCTTTTCCTTGTTATAAAAACAGTGATAAAAAAATGTTGTTTCATATTTTCTGAGATATGCTTCTTTTGCTTATCCCCTCACCCCCAATTTTTTCTGGACTTTGGTTTTCCTTTTCTCCCGTAATCTTTCTCCTCTCATCTTGGAGTATACATCTGGGCAGTTTCTCTTCAGTGTAGGACTTTTTCCTGGGAGGAAGCTCCAGTTACCTCCGAAAGCTCATAAAGTCCTCTGACCTTTTCAGATCTGCCACCGAACACTTGCCCTTCCCCGTGAATTAGAATGTGTAAAAATTCTTCCCAGTGTTAGCTGCTGTTATCAAATTGATCTGCTCAGCTTTCCAGTGAGTACCTGTGCGGTCTTTGGAGTCGTGTTCTCAGGTCGATCAGATGACCTATTTCTTCTTTAGCTTCTTCCCATGACATGCTGATACACAGGTCTTATAGCTGAATGGTTTGTCCTACCTGCTTGTATTTTAGGGTTCTCGGGAATACTTTGTTGCATAGTTTTGCTGTAGATATTGTCCATAGTTTTTGAGTTTTGCTACCCTATTTGATATGTCTGTTTTATTTGGAAGAGATTCAGGAACATTAAAAAACTTGACTTGTTATAATATATAATTCAAGCAACACAGTAAAATATGAAGTAAAATGGGAAAGTTTCCCTTCATCCTTCCTCCAGTGCCACTCTCCTCCAGAAATAACTGCTAGAAACAATTTGATATTATTCTTTTGAGTTTTCTTTATACATCTGTGCAAACAAATAGATACACAGACATATATACACACTATCTTTACTCCTATACATGTCAGGTGCTATTCTAGTGTTGGATATAGCAGTGAATGACAGAAATTTCTCCCTTTATAGAGTTTATATAATGTGAAATTCAGACTATAATGAAATAAACATTTAAAAATAAAGGATTTGAGAAGGTAATATATGCTGTAAAGGACACTAAAGACCTTGATTTGCCGAGTGTAGGCCATGGCGATTTGTGATGGAGGACATTCGAAGCAGAAACAATAGCTAGTCCGGAAACTCAGAGGTAGATGGGCGACTGGTGTTTGGCAGATGGCAGAGAATGGCTGATAGAGTGAGGAAGGGAAGAATGGAATTAGACAGACAAAAAGAGCACCATTTTGTAAGGATTGTGATGTGGCGTGAGATAGAAGTAAAAAAAGACAGGAGTCAAAAATCACAATTCTAAGCAATGTTGTAATCTGCTATTTTAACTTAGTAATATATTTTGAAAGAAAAATTTTATAGTAAGTGGTGCATAGTAGGTGACTCCAAAATATCTGTTGAATGAGCAATCTTTCTAATTCAGAACACAGAGTTAGACCTAGTTTTGAGATGACCACACAATATCTGAAAGTATAGATGTACAGTCATAAATCTAACCATTTTTTTTAATTGCAAAGACTATTCTTTCCTTGCTGATTCAATTTTGTCCAATACTAAGCCTCTATATATGCCTAGGCCTGCTTCTGGCTTCTTTATTGTGTTGCACTTGTCATTTGTCCATTTCTGTGTCAATACTATACTTCCTTAAAACCTGGAACTTATAATAAGTCTTGAAATCCACAGATTCTTTTATCGTCTTCTTTTTTACGTGTTTTTTCACTATTTTAGGCCCTCTAATCTCCCAAATATATTCTATTTTTATTTTATTTTATTTTATTTAAATTCAAGTTAGTTAACATATAGTGTGGTATTGGTTTCAGGAGTAGAATTTAGTGATTCATCACTTATATATAACCCCCAGTGCTCATCAAATGCCCCCCAAAAATGCCTTCCTTAATGCTCATTACCCATTTAGCCCATCCCTCTATCCACCACCTCTCCAGCAACCCCGTTTATTTTCTATATTTAAGTGTCTCTTATGATTTGCCTCCTTCTCTGTTTTTGTCTTATTTTATTTTTCCTTCCCTTCCCCTATGTTCATCTGTTTTGTTTCTTAATCCACGTGAGTGAAATCATGTACTTGTCTTTCTGTCTCATTTCTCTTAGCATAATATACTCTAGTTCCATCTACATTGTGGCAAATGGCAAGATTTCATTCTTTGTGATCGTAGAGTAATATTCCACTGTATATATATCTTTATCTATCTATCTATCTATCATCTATCTATCTATCTATCTATCTATCTATCTATCTATCATCTATCTATCTATCTATCTATATCACATCTTCTTTATCCATTCATGGACATTTGGGCTCTTTCTATAATTTGGTTATTGTTGATAGTGCTGCTATAAACATTGGGGTGCCTGTGACCCTTTGAATCATCATTTTTGTATCCTTTGGATAAATACCTTGTAGTACAATTGCTGGGTTGTAGGGGAGTTCTATTTTTAACTTTTTGAGGAAACTTCATACTGTTTTCCAGAGTGGCTGCACCAGTTTGCATTCCCACCAACAGTGCGGGAGGGTTCCCCTTTCTCTGCATGCTCACCAACATCTGTTGTTTACAGTTGTTAATTTTAGCCACTCTGACAAGTGTGAGGTGATATATCATGGTGGTTTTGATTTGTATTTTCCTGATGATGAGTGACGTTGAGCATCTTTTCATGTGTCTGTTAGCCTTCTGGATGTCTTCTTTGGAAAAGTGTCTATTCATGTCTTCTGGCCGTTTCTTTTTTTTTTTAAGATTTTATTTATTTATTTGACAGAGAGACACAGCGAGAGAGGGAACACAAGCAAGGGGAGTGGGAGAGGGAGGAGCAGGCTTCCCGCAGAGCAGGGAGTCTGATGCAGGGCTTGATCTCAGGACCCTGGGATCATGACCTGAGCTGAAGGCAAACGCTTAACGACTGAGCCACCCAGGCGCCCCTCTTCTGCCCATTTCTTAGCTAGATTATTTGTTTTTGGGTGTTGAATTTGATAAGTTCTTTATAGATTTTGGATATTAACTGTTTATCTGATATGTCATTTGCAAATACCTTCTTCCATAGAATTGGCTTATCAAGCTCACCCATACAAAAAATAAATGTGTAAGGATTTGAGTGGTATTGCATTGAAAGTATAAATCAATTTGGGTGGAATTAACATCTTTACAATATTAAGACATGCACCTGGTAAGCATGGTAGATTTCTTCATTTAGTTAAGTCTTGTTTTACATCTCTCTTTATGAGTTTAAATTTTTTTCCTGTGAAAATTTTGCATGTCTTTTGTTAGATTTATTCCCTAATTGAACACATATTTGTTAATGGCAAATTGTAAATGCTATCTTTTCCTAAATTTTAACCAACATATGATAATATGTGAGTAGATTTTATGATTTTTTTGTTGTTGTTTATTCATTTGTGACAGAGAGAGAGACAGAGAATGAGCAGGAGAGAGAAAGGTAGCGGAAAAAGGAGAAGCAGACTCCTCACTGAGCCAGGAGCCCAAAGTGGGGCTCGACTCCAGGACCCTGAAATCATGACTTGAGTTGAAGGCAGATGCTTAACCATCTGAGCCACTCAGGCGCCCTGTAAGTAGATTTTAAACTCTCATTGATTTTAACAATATTTCTGTATGATCTTTTGAAATTTGTATGGACACACTCGTGTAATCTGCAAAAATGATAGTTTTTGTTACCTTTGCACTGCTAAGACCCAGATCAATGTTAAATGGAAGTGGTGATAGCAAACATTTTTGGTTTGTTCCTGATTACAAAGAAGTTTTCAATGTTTCACCATTAAGTATAATGTTTTCTGTTCAGTTTTAGCTAAGGACATTCCTTTCTATTTCTGGAGTTTTTAAGAGACAAGTAATTATAAATTTTACTAACTACATTTTCTGTATCTATTGAGGTGATCATATAACGTTTCCCCTTTAATCTTTTTCACTCAGTCTTGACTGTTTATCTTGTAACTACTTACCTTACTGACTCTTGTTATTCCATTTATTTTATCTTCTTTGTTGTCTTATTCAAATGGAAAATAACAATATACTAAAACTGAAGCATAAGGCTTTACTTATCAATATAAAGGCATTATTATCATTTTCCTGACATTAATGGGAATGCTTGCAATTTTCCACTTTTAAAAGTATGATGTTTATCTAAGTTTCCTTCTATTCTGAGCTTAATAAAATTTTCTAAGAGGAATGGATGTTGAACATAATTAAATACGACTTTCTGGGTTGGCATTTATCAAAGTTTTCATGCAATGCCTTCTTTAGACTAATTTGTCATGTCCTCAGTGTTAACAATGTAGTTCAATAATGTTTAATAATTTTCTCCTCAATTTTAGAAAGCTTCAAACCCATTTATCTTGTTCTGGTATTAGACTCTTTAAGTAAATTCCAAAATTTTCCATTATTATACATCAATCTAGGCCAAAATTTGTTAAATAAGTTAAAATATGACTCTGATCATTATTCATTTCCACATTGTTCATGTTCTTAAAGATATTCTTTGCCTTTATGAATTTATGGGTATATTGTATAATATAAAACATTCATTTCTTTTCTCATTCATAGTTTAAAGAATGAAGATAATAATAGTAGTATGAGTACAATGCTAATCATGATTTATGGAGACCCAGCCATTCATTCATTCATTCAACAAATATTTGCTGAACATATTTCATGTATTTTGGTGGAAACTCTAGGGTGACAGCATGTACTCTCTTCTCATGAAGATCTGCTATGAACCATATGTCCTAAGTTCTGATGTACTCACCTTCACAAAATCTCAACTACATCCATGCCTTACCCCTACATTGTCCAAACAGTTAAGATCTAAGAAGACTTGAGATGAAGGATGAACTTTTATGATAAGCCTATAGTTTTAGGGTAGACTTTCATCTAAATCCATCTCTTATCTCATAGGTGACAGATTTAACAGGTCAGATAGAATAGTGCTTTTTAATATGACCCAATCTGGTACTGGGGACCTGAGAGTAGTAGGTTACAGGCCTCTGCAAGGATCTGATTTATGTAGGTGGTAGCCCTATGATTTATTTTGTTTAATGGCAGCATCAGCAGGATTATACTTTGGAGTATCCTCATATTACAGGTTCAAAGCCCCAGCTGGAAGGACCCAGTTCTTAAATTTCTTAGGAGAAACCTCCAGATCACCCTGATAAACACTTTTAACTCTCTGCCAGGCACTGTTCTATGTGCTGGGACATAGAGGTAGAGAAAAATCAGATTTCTGCCCTCAGGGAGTCTATATTCTTTGGCAAGCACTGCATTGAATGCCGTATGTTAATCTTTTCATCCTTATAAGAAAATAGTAAAATTGTTTTAGCAGTTGATTAAAAAAAAAGACCAAGAAAGGTTAAATGAATACCAAAGGTGACATTATTTAGAAGGTAGTAATGAAAATTTCAACTCATATTTATCTGATTCCCGTCTTTGCTCTCATTGTGGATTATTTATAATAAACATTCTTTCAACTTTGTCTTTAAGATTAGTCAATTAAATAGATTTAGCATGCAATTCTTATGTGGAATAAAGGCACTAAAATAATGATCCTTTAATTTTTACATAAAAACAACCCTTAGAAAAACATTTAACGGTATTTTTTATAGCCAGGGAACATAGTCCAAAGGGTTATACAATAACCATAAAATCTTAAGCCTTATGTCCTATCTTAAACTGTACAAAGTCTATACTGCTTCATAATATATTCACCTTTTCATATGACATAAATATTTTAAATTGCTTATCATTAGAAGCAACTGCTACGAACATGTTTCCTAGCTATGTGTGTGTGTGTGTGAATGAGCAATTGAGTTTATCAGTCTCAGAAAACTGGGTTGAATCCAGGAGGTCTGATCTTCCACATCAGGTTCAACATTCAGAGAACAGTAGTTTTTTTTTTTCCTCAGATTAAATATTGTAATATTTTTTGAACTCGCATTTATACAATATGTGACCATAAGGGGCAAATGTTTTTCACTGCTTTGTGAGCCACATCAGAACAACCACCAAGGAGAGGTGTCTATAATGCTGTGGAATGCCAGTTGAGCAAAGTTTCTGAGGCAACAGGATGGAAATTTCAAGAATATATTCCTATTGCTGAAGTTATTTATATCATTTTGTGGTTTGATGGAATACCTGTTTTACTAGCCAGTCTCTTTAATAGTCTCAGGGAAATATTTTCAAAAGACTTTATCTGTGAAGGAATTTGTTTAAGAACATTCTTATTTTACCATTGACTCTGTAATTTTATCATATATAAATAGAAGAGTTTCAAGTGACTCATACTCCCCATGAACAAATTTCTTCATCTAACCTCCAAACTTCATTTTCGTTGCGTTGATTTTGGCGTGTGTGATAAGTACACTACTTTTTTTTTCTTTTTATATTGGAGTTACTGATTGAATGTCCAGGTTTATGAGTCATTCTTAACGATTCAGAGGGAACAATGACTTAATACAACTCTGTCACAATTTCTTTTATTCCATGAAGAAAAATCATAGTTCAATGTTGAATTTGTAATCTCTAAAATATCTTCCCAAAACTTTCTCATATTTAGCCTGTAAAGTGCTCTATCAAGATAATTCCTACTTTGTTACAAGTTTATACTGGAACAATAAGTATTCAAACTCACATTTTTTAAACAAAAAACCAATACCATTCTGAAATGAATTCAGTAAATAATCATTGCTGATGCATCCTTGGTATACAATAAAACAAGTTCCTCTCTATGCATTTTTATTTTTAAAAATTCAAGATTGTCTGACATGAAAAATAGATGACTGGCTACACATGTATGTACACATGTATGAACACAAAAATTTAAGCTTCATGTTCTAACTTTTAAATAAAATTGATATTATGAAAGAATATCTCATGGTAATCCTTGTGGTTTTGATGGCCTGGCACCCTAATTTGAGATACATGGTTATAAGCATTTAGATATTTTCTTGTTAAACATTTAGATGTTTGGATATTTTCTTACCACATTCTTTCACCTAACCTGAAGACACTAAGTTAAAAAAAATCTATATTTATCTGTTATCAGAGCATTAAGAGTCCCACATGTAAGATTTTTCACCATGTGAAAAATTACCATGTGATTTTGCTTAAGGTCCTGGGAAGAGCATCTATTATGCAAGAAATCAATTTTGCTCTATACTGAACTCACTTATTAGTTCTGCCCATGATCTCAAGAAAGTCAATTAGCTACCAGGAGACTCAGTTGTTTCATCTATAAAACATAGGTGATGACTAAACCATGCCGTTCCCCCAAGACTGTTGACAGAATTGAATTAGGTAACATATGAAAAGTAATTGGAAATAGAATAATATTATGCAAATATTATTTCAGAAAGCTTACTACTAAATAAGTAAAGAAAGGAATATATATGAGCCCAAAAGGTAGAAACTACATAGAGGGATACAAAAGAAAACAAATGTGCAGATTTATGTTTTTTTGGAAAATGACTTGTGGTAAACTCTTGAAATCCTACAAAAAATAAATTAGATAATGGTTAAAACAAGGGGCAGGTTTATCTTTCTTTCTTTTCTTCCTTTTTTTTTTCCTTTTCTCTTGCTTCCTTGTTTAAAACTTAGCTTACAAAAAACAAAAACAAAACAAAACAAAAAACCACACAAAAAACTTTGCTGTGTTCCAAGTTAAAGTTTGAAGTCTTCACAATTTACTTACAAAGTTAGTCAACCTTATGTAAATGTCATCACAGGCACCTAACTCTGCATACAAACAAGAATTCTAGGCTCCATGGTCTTGACTATCAATAAGTAATTCTTACACTTTCTTAGGGAAGATACTTAAAAAAACCAACCAAATCAGAGCAAATGGAAGAAAGGGACTAGAAAAAGGTTGATGGATTGGTCTTATTATGTATAAGTATTATTCCAGTGAAATGATATTCCAGGTTTCTATTCCCACTGACCCCCCCAGGCCAGCTTATTTTATTGATGGTATTAAAATGAAATCTTACA
This sequence comes from Callorhinus ursinus, assembly GCF_003265705.2. NCBI lineage: Eukaryota > Metazoa > Chordata > Mammalia > Carnivora > Otariidae > Callorhinus > Callorhinus ursinus. Next base: position 15,222,670 of record NW_027397089.1, read on the forward strand.
CAAAGCAGGAAAATAAATCTTAACATGCAATAATATAGAAAAATCCATAGTGATAAATGGTGCTATAATAAAGGTAATAAAAATCTTTAAAATATGAAAAAATATATTTAAAAATAGTAAATAACTTCAGTCTGGTTGTGTGTAACTCACAGGGTCAGGAATGCTGGTGAGAGTAGGCTGATGCAGGTAGGTGTGGGGGGGTGATCGGCTGTTGTGAAATAGCGCCATCTGGACTATTCATCTTTTGTTAATAATAACTTCTGGCACTCTTGGTGGGTACATTGAACTTTCCAAATGCTCTTAACCTTTAGACTGATAGTCTCCCGAAGAGTTAAAATATCTTTTTTTTTAAAAGCTAATAGCTAAGGTGTACCATGACTTGATATTTAGAGAAATTGGGCAAATTCTCAATGTAGCATATATAATTCAAAAACAGAGACTCTCCTACTGCAGAAATTTAGAACAACAGCTAAGCTATCAAACATTGTAATGAGTGTGACTGGGTCACGCAACTTAGGAAATACAGTATTGTAAAAGGTATTATACCTGCAGTTAAAAAAGTAATTTATAAAGTCAATTTAGTTCAGATTGTTTTTATAATTCATTTTTTTTTAATTGGGAGACTTTCACAATGAAAGGGGAACTTCCACCTGTTTGAATTTGCATTTCTCTTTGAAATTTGCTTTCCTAATTTAGAGAAAGTTGGACACCATGATTGTTAATTCCTCCAGGTTCTGTTGTTTTGTTTGTTTGTTTTTCTGGTGAGCATTTGTTTCTGTGGGTATAATGGTTAATCTAAGGCAAAGGAAAATTTTGACCCATATTTGTGGAATTACAACAATCTATGAGATAACAATTTGCCAATATTTAAAAAGCATCAAGAAAATTTAATGATAAAAAAATCCAGGGATCTGCATCCCTGTCCCATATTTTCTTTCTCAATTTTGAAGAGAAACACAAAAGGCCACTGAACTGTGTTTTGAGACATTTGAGCACAAAGAGTCTCGTCTCACCCTGTAGCCATGAAAAATAACTAAGGAGGAGTAACAGAAACACTGGGAGTTTCTCGCATTATGTCTGCACACTGTAGGTGGCTCACAGACTCTGGCTCTGTTAGGGGGAGTCCAGGGGCACTCTTTCTGGATGTCATTGACATTTCCAGTGGTTTTATAGTTGTACTTGGGACAGTCATCATGCCTGCTCTGCAGTTGAGTGGCCCCTTATAACTAAGATTGTTCTCTCTAAAGCTCAAAGTTCAGAGAGGAAACTCTAGTCTGTTCTTTGTCAAGGAGTGGCCCATGATAGGTGTAAGGATGGGCAACAGAATCCATGATGGCTTTGTGTGAAGGATCCTGTCCATTTGGGACAAAGGCAACTAGTTAAGTCAATTAGGCTGTTTCTCTCTGGAATTTAGACTAGAGAATACTGGTCAATGGGCAAAAAGGTAGATTAAACAGAGTAGAAGGTCTTTGTTTCCACTGGAAAATAGCCAGGTCCCATTGGTTTCTGGAATTTGTTAGGTTATAGTTTGTGTCCATATATACACTTTTCTCTAAGGGTATCAGATAAAATCTCTGGTTCTTGCTACTAAAATACCTCATGAATACACATTTTTTTTTTTTAAGTTTGGAGTTTTGTGTTTTGCTTCAAGCTGCCTTCAGTTTTAGCCTAAGGGAAAGAGATCTTATACTTGTTAAATCAAAGAATCTGTGTGGCAGGCCAAATGGAATATCTGGGAATACATGGAAAATTTCCTCTCACATTTTTGGAGCAGAAAATGAATGAAGTGAAAAGCATGATCTGTATGTGGGAGGGAGGTAAGCAGGGAAGTTTATACTTAATGATCCCAGTCTGGTCTGTGAAATAGTTATCTGTTTCTAATGACAGCTAATCCGAGGTTTGAAAGTGATTGAAAATTCTAAAATAACCCATTCGGACAACATTTTAATGGATCGTTGCCTTTGTTGCCTAGCAGTGAGCTCGGCAGAGATATTACATGAGAGTATCAATTTCAGGAACTGAGTCATGAGACTGTCTTGATTCTATTCAACACCACTCAGCTGTAAGGTGAGTAGAAAAAAGTAAGGGAAGCAGAGAGAAGAGTTGGCAGTGCTGTGAAAAACCTTTGTGGCCAGTAAACCAATTTTATTCTCATTTTCCTCTAAATACCATTAATTATAATACAATTTTTAATGCCATGTAGAGTACAGCATCTTCTGAAACTCTTACGATCAGCTCTTAACCCTGAATGTGAATACCCAAGAATAAGATAGGATCCTATATGGTTCATAAATTGAGTACTCTTTGGAGAGGCAGGAAAAGTCATTTCTTTCTTTTAAGTCTCAAACAATGTCAAGAGGGCAGCCTCTTAATGCTAATACTGTAGTCAAGACTAGGGTACTTAAGGTAGCCACACATGCTGTGTCTCAGAGGGCTTAGTCCTCATTCATGGCCCAGATCTGTGAGCTTGGTGGTGGTGGTGGTGGAGGGTGGATTTTCTTATCTTATTTTTATTTCTATTTTAGTAGTAATACCAGAATAAACAGTGGCATAAAGCACTTTTAGCCCATCAGAACAAAGAGAACAAGGACTTTAAATAAACAGGAGTGCTCATAAGTATATTAAAAGAGTTAATACCACTCATTGAAGTACCAGCACTAACGCTGAATCCATTACATAACTTCATTTCTCTTTTGGTAAATTATGTGCACTGATGTCTACACTTCAAGTACTTCCTTAAGTTTTGGAATCCATGTGATGTCAGAGAACACAGCTTAAGATAACAATATTATTTACATAGAAAAATAAGCAAGTGCACATATTTTTTAGCATTAATTTTAACCATGTGGATCATGTCATTTAAGGTTCCACTCTTGTTTTGAATTATTCAGTCTACTTTTATAAATTCACTCTATACATTAAGTATTGACAAAGGAAATATTCTATAATCAGTTGTAAAAATTATAAGTAACTTTTTAAAATGGTTAAGAATCACAGTCACAATTAATTGAGGTTTCTTGAATCTCCCTAACAGGTTCTTCACAGTGCTGTGTGGTAGAAAAGATTCTCAACACTTGATCTACATTTGCTTACCAAAGAATTTAGAGAACAGGTGGAGAGGCAAACTCAAAACACATTAAATCATATCTAAAAATAAAGGTATGTGATTGAGATTATAGGATAAAATATATTACTGAGACAGGCTCTTGGAAGTTAAAGGGAGAGTGAGTCTATGCTCCCATGAGAGAAATCTCCTTTCTCTGAGCAGACAAGGGGAAAAATAGAGAAAGGTTCAAGACATCTGTTAAAGGGCCAAAACAGAAAAAGGAAAGAGGGTGACTATTTTGGAGTCACTAGGCAAATTATCCCATGGTGGTCCCCCAGGGCAGCAATTATAGCAGATCTTAAACCAAACATCCAGAAGACACCTGGTGATGGCACAGAGATAATAGTACTGGGAAGGGACATCTGTCCTCCCTCAAGGCTTGGGATATTCAGGATATGAAGATTATTGCCTGAGAAAAGATCTACTTTGTTCAAACTGTAGCCAAACTGGGCTCTAAGGGACCTTGAGAAAACTATGGTCTGCATTATGAACCAGCCTATCCCAAGAGCCTGCATATGAGAGACATGGTTTTAAGCACACAGCGTGGAGTTTAAGACCCCCACTCTGGAGCATAACCCCTGGATACATATTGTGGTTCTGTCTACAGCTGGCTATATCCTTTGGCAAATTACTTAACCTCTCTGGGGTCTCAATGTCCTAATCTAAAAATGTACATTAAAATGATATTATCTCACAGACTTGTTATGATGATTAAACAAGTTACCACATGAAAAGCACTTAGAACAGGGCCTGACACATAAGAAGTACTATGTTAAATGTTAGCCATTGTTATATAATTTTTATAAACTTAATGTTTGATGTTTACATTGGATTTTCTGTTAAACTTTTAAATACATCTTAGGGGGATTAAAACTTGTTTCACATTCAGATATTTTTTAAAAAGTAGAAAAATGGGACTATGTTCCCTGTTTTACTTGGGAGAAACTGGCATAACCAACCAGTATATTAAGGTGATATACTAGACAACATGTAATTTAGTAATAAATTAAGTATAGCAGGAAATAGTACATGTTCTGTAGAATTATAGAAGAAAAGACTAGTCACCACTAGAATAATCTGAGAGGGTTTCATGGATGAGGTACGAATGGTCCAGCATCTCAAAGGATAAGTAGAACTGAAAGTTAGATCAGACTCCGCCCTCTATTCCAGTAATTTTATGATTCCTTGGAAGAATTTCTTTTTTTTTTTAAAGATTTTTTTATTTATTTGACAGAGAGAGACAACGAGAGCAGGAACACAAGCAGGGGGAGTGGGAGAGGGAGAAGCAGGCTTCCCGCTGAGCAGGGAGCCCGATGTGGGACTCGATCCCAGGACCCTAGGATCATGACCTGAGCCGAAGGCAGACGCTTAACGACTGAGCCACCCAGGTGCCCTCCTTGGAAGAATTTCTGATGCGCTAAATAGACAAAAGAGGAATGAATGTATATTGAGAAAGTTATCTACCCAGAAGAGGACTCATTTGGGAATAATGGAGGTGGGGTGGATAAACCTTGATAAAGACAATCAGATCATAAGGTCCTGAAAAGTAAGTGGTAGGAAAAGGCAAGTCAAAGACAATTATTGAACAGAGAAAGGATGTGCCCTCATTTAGTTGACTAGATGCCTTTTTTTTTTAAAGATTTTATTTATTTTTTATTTGACAGAGAGACACAGCGAGAGAGGGAACACAAGCAGGGGGAGTGGGAGAGGGAAAAGCAGGCTTCCCGCCGAGCAGAGAGCCTGATGTGGGGCTGGATCCCAGTACCCTGGGACCATGACCTGAGCCGAAGGCAGATGCTTAACGACTGGGCCACCCAGGCGCCCTTTGACTAGATGCTTTTTAAGTCTCCAATGGAGAACAAGTTTTTTACCATAAAGTTGTAGAAAGAAGTTTAATTAACAGAACATACTATATAACATCTGAAAGTGAGAAAATTAGCCTGGCAGAGATATGTAGGCAAGATAATGAGGTCTAGCTCGCTGCCAGAAGATTAGTGGTTTCAGATCTACTTCCCATATTAGTTCACAATCTCTTGATAGGAAGAGGAGATGTCAACGTAGGCAAGCTCACCCATATCTAAGATTCTGCTTTTGACAGATATGGATGTGTCAGTTGAAGTCAGGAAATGTGGAGGGATGGAACTCTGGTGGACAAATAAAGCCTATCTGCATTTTCCTGTGGCCAGAGCCTGAAAGAGCTTTTCTTCATCGGATATATAGTTTTTTTCCTTTGCTTTAAATGGTAGTAGGGACTATTTATAAACTATCTAAACAATGACACATCAAACACAGGCTTTAACCTAATCACATGTTTCCAACCTCTACCTTTTCTGGACCTCTCCATGCTCTTCCTCTCTCTCCCTACCTGCTTCTGCTGACATATCAATCATTGTGCCTGTTGTGCAGTAGCTCACTTTAAAGAAAGGTGTCCCACACAGATCCTAATGGAATAGCCTGAGAGGGCTGTGTTTTGGTACCATGTGACCTTAGGATGGAGTTAACTGGACTAGGGGTGAGCAGCTAGAGTGAAAGACTGATTCCTGCTGATGGGATCCTAGAGCTGTCTTGAACTCCAAAGGACCTTCCAGGCTCTGGGACAGAAGACCTTCTGCTCTTTCTGAGGCAAGTTGTTAGCCTTTCCCTTGGATTTCTCACACAAATCCCCTGCCCCATTAGTTGAGGCAACTTGAGTGTTCATTATCCACAAAACCAGGGATCTGGAACACTTATGAAAGTCTTCAAGCTAGTGGCTTTGGCCACAGATGATTGTCAACTAATATTTGTAGCTTTCTAAATGGACATAAACAAATGCTTCTTTCAGAGATAACTTTTACAATTAAAGGGCATCTTTTAAAAATTACTATGTTATGTTAATCACCATACATTACATCATTAATTTTTTTTAAACCTTTAAAGCATTTTATTTTTTTTTCACCATTTAATTTTTTTATTGTTATGTTAATCACCATATATTACATCATTAGTTTTTGATGCAGTGTTCCATGATTCATTGTTTGCGTATAACACCCAGTGCTCCATGCAGAATGTTCCCTCTATTAAAGGGCATTTTTAAAGACTCAGAAAACCTACCAGACTCCACTAAAGAATCTCTAGTGGTAGAATTTCAGAAACAAATTAAGTAGCAAAAGGTATATTTTTGGCAAGGGCTCTGCCCGGTGTTCCTTAATGATATATTGTTTTCAGTATTGAATGTCAAAAAACCCTAGACCAAGGACTTTTATGGTCCCTAATTGTAGCTCTGTTTCTTACTACTTCTTTAATTGTGGGCAAGACCTTTAATTCTTTGAATCTGTTTCCTCATTTGCATATTTATTGTCAGAATAAAGTATAAGGGCACTTCCAGTTCTAGTCTTCTATAATTATGCCATATTGCTTCTACTCAACCACAATAGCAGCCTTTCAATTAGAGTTCACAAAACAAAGATTCTTTGCAAAAGTGAAATTCATCAAGTATGTAGGATGTCCCAATTAACTCTCATTAGTCCATTGTAATAGAGAGCCCTCACTATACATTCTGGAAGGAGGGGAGAAAAAGTAATAATTGGGTGGAAAGATTTTGTAAATACTGTTTTCCTCAGAAGGACAAAGCATACATACATTAAAAAGAGTATAATCTGTACTTACAAATTTTTTGTTAAAAGTATCAAAACAATTAAAAAGTAGACTCAAAAAGAATTAATATTAAGAAGTTACAGGAAAAAGCACTGTTATTTCTCTACTTAAACTATTTACTATGATAATAATTATGGCTAACGTTTATTGAGCACCTAAAACTTGCTAGCAATTATGCTATCCATTCAAATATTGAAGTTCAAAGGAATCTTCTATTATAAAATGCACCATCCTTTTGACAATGATTTTGTGTCCAATTAATATTCACTGTATTCTGCCCAGACTCTTACTTTGATGTACATTAGTGTTTTCCCAGCCTTGCTTAGTAAAAAATAGATTAAAAATAAAAGATAGTGACCAAATATTCCAATATTTGTATTGCCTTAGAGATGAAAGTAGTAAGTCCATATCTCATCATAAATCTCTTTTTCTAAATTGTTTTCCTGGACACAGTTCAAGTAGAACAACCAATCTATTTATGTCAGCCTTGCTCTTTTTAGTGACCTCTTATTGAGCAATGTATTAGATGAAGAGGTTGGGTAGCAAACAATAGCATGCTACAGAAACACTGACTAAGGCCTTCTGCTAGACATTCACATTGCTCCCTTTCCATCCTCTGGGAAAGAAGACACAGGCTGGTTCTAGAAATGACAGCTTTATACCAATGATTGTTCATCCTGAAATGAACTCAAATGTGAAACATGTATCTGTACACATGAGTGTATGTACACTCATACATTCACAGCTAATCTTACTTGGTAAAATGACTTGTTGCTTCCAGGTCTGTGTCTTGTGGACGAAGATTATTATACACATATTTCAGGTCTTGGATTCCACCCAGCTCAGGCAATCCTGCATGTATCATCTTAGCAAATCAAACAGAACAAAAACAAAAGAACTCAGAATAAATGTAAATCAAATCTTACTTAGTTAAGTTTGGTTAAGCTTACTTGGTTAATTCTACAAATACATATAAACTTAAATTTACATAACAACGCCTTTCAGTTTGTAAACATGAATGGATATAATTCATGTCTTTTTTACTTCCTGTGTTTACTAACAGAAGCAACAAACAATAGTAATAATAAGAAGAACCAATAAAGTTGTCAAAGTGCTTGCAGATTAATAATTTAATTTTATCTTCATCATAAGCCAGTGAAGTAAGCGTGATAGTATGATTATCCTCACCTTGTCTTTTTGTAGAAGAGGCATATTCAGCACTGGACAGTAGAATAATTAGGGTTCTAGTGTCAGAATCTCTGGACCTACTATTCAAAATTTGAATAATCATGAAAAAAGTTTCTTAAGTTCTTTGAATCTCCATTTTCTCTTTTAAAGTAGAGATAAGAATACCCAACAAGTTCTAGGGCAATCAAATGGTTAATGAGTAAGGAAAGGATTTATGCTTACAAATTGTTACACAAAATTATATTGCAATATCTATTTTAAAGAAGAAAAACTTAATCCCCCCAAAAGTGTAAGTGAAGTATCCAGATCAAATGGTGTGGAAGCACAGAGTATAAAACATCCCTCTGGTTCTTAATCTTACATTCTTTCATGACTCTATGACTCATATTCTAAAAACACAATTTTCCCTAGTTAAGTGGTGATTCCATTTATTAAAGATTATTAAAGCAATGAAGTAAAGATAAAATTATACTAAGTCTCAGATAGTTTTTTCTGCCAACCTTTGGAAATGTACTGTGTTTATACTATAATGTAGACTGAAGGGATAATACTCTTTAGTTATAGGCAAAAATAAAGAAAATATTTTTTGAGAAAAAGATCTTTCTGAAATAAATTTAAACTTTGAAAAAGAAGAAGGAGGAGGAGCATGAGGAGGAGGAGAAGAAGGAGGAGAATGTCAACATTACCTCTATGACTAAGATGATAAGTTATTTCCTGTTCTGGAATAAAGGCACTCTTACAGTAGTGGGAAGTTAAGAACAATGTTACTAATGCGAAAAATAAAGGATAAAGTAAGAATATGGTTAGGAGAGGTGCGTGAAGTTGTGATTGACTTGATGAAGTTCAAGCAAGAAAGAAATGGATTTGAAACTGTTGTCCTTTCCCACTGTCCGCACTCAGGCAGAGGGAACAGCATACATAGATGTACTGAGGAGAGCAAGACATCTTTCATTAGTTCACAAAAAGAATTCCAGGAGAGCTTCTGGAACATAAGATATCCTGGGGATGGGTGACAAGAGATGGGGCTAAAGCGGTAAGTAGAGTAAGATCTTTTAACAATATAAAAGTTTTGTACTTTATCCTAAAGGCGAGACAGCTCTTTTAGTGTTTTTAAATGGGCATGAAAACACTGAATTGTGTTTTAAGAAGATCATCGTTGTTATTTAGGGAACGTGGATTAAAGTGAAGCCAAATAAAAGACTAAACTAGGAGAATGTTTAGGAATAAAGAAAAAAGATAATTTATTGGATTTTAAAGATATGTAGGAAGTAGAGTTGGATAATTAATTGGATATATTTGGATGGCTGGGTGGAATCTAAAGCATATAGCTGTAAATATAGATTTGGGAGTCATTAACAGATAGTAATTAAAACCATGAAATGGATCAGGTAGTCCTAGAAAGGTGTTAACTGCTTCTCCTCATGGATCATCAAAATACATGATATCTAAATTTGAGCAAATTCTCTTCTTCTATAAATTCCTTTTTCCTGTTTCCCAGTGCCATTTAAACTGCCACCATTGTCCAGTTAACAAGAACTTCACATCTTTGATTCTTCTTCCTGACTCCCAATGTCAGTTACATTATTCTATAAAAACCATCTCAACGATCTCTTGTATTCTTTCCCCTTCCCACTGCAATTACTATCCTAGTTCAGCTCCTCATCTTCATTAGCTTAGATAACTTGAGTAGCCTTTTTCTAGTTCTTTAATTCCTCTCTCTCTAATTACATAACTTCTGTTTAAAATCCAAGCTAGATGATGGTACTCTCTTCATCAAAAGCAAAGAAACTTCTAGGTTCTCAGGTGTCTATATATCAAAGTCCAAAATCCTCATTCTGGTCACAAATGTCTTTTATAATCTAACTGTGATCTGTCACTTCATCTATTTCTATATAGGTCTTCCTTTGTACCACAGACTAGGTACATTTGATTACCTCTATTTCCAACACATGTCATGCGCATGCTCTTCAAGCCTCCACACATACTTATATTTTTCTCTGAGCCAAGATTCCTTTCCTCTCCCTCCTTAACTATTGAAATTCCTTTTGAAAGTGCAGCTTAAATATGTTTTTCTTTTTGAAGCACCACAGATTTTCTTGGTAAGATTTAATTACTGCTTTCTTTGTACAGCAATCCAATCTTGGTCACACCTCTTTCAAGTACTATGTTTTGTTCACATATATGTTTATCACATTCAATTTGAAGTCCTTTGAGGACAAGAACTGAGTTGTTATTTGATGTTAAATTGTTAATATTGTCAAGCTTGGTGCCTTGCAAATAGAACTTAATGAAAGTCTGTGAAATAATGTGTGCTTGCATGCATGAATGAATGACTGACTATGAAATTTAAAAATCAACCATAGAGAGTATATTTCCAGCAGCAACTAAAGTCTAGATTAGGCTTTATCTTTTCAGTTTTGTACTAGTTCTAGAGACATGTGTATACTTATTGTGAAAGTTTCCCCTTTATCAGACTATGATTGCCCATTTGCTAAGAAGAGCTTCTTCCCTAGATCTGAATTGCTTTCTGGTTTCTCTGGATACTCAGAATTCACCCCTGCTCGCTTAGAACTCTGTCAAACAATTTCTTGGGAAGTACATCCTATACATACTCCTTCTTCTCCCCCCAACCCCATTATACACCAACTGCCAAGTATAGATGGCTTCAAAGTAGATGAATCCAGCTTTCTCCTTGTTATGTGGTTGATTAAAAGTAAACAAGTGCAAGCTTTGTTGAGAGAGGAGACTTTGAGTATTGTGACCCTGCCATTGGAGTATGGATGACCTCACACCAGGGTCCACTTAATCATGTCTGTTCTCTGACTCACAGAGATGTGGTTCAAGTCCCTCTTAGCCTAGATTACATGGGTGATAACTTTATTTGGGGCAATAGGAAAGGGAGAGGGTGGCTAGGCTAGTATAGGTAATGAACAGATACAGGTGATAAACAGATAAGTTCCTTTTTAAAGGAGAGGAATACTTTAAAATTTTCAACTTCTGTTCTCCTCCTACTAAGTCCAAAGCTATTTTGATAGTTATGCTTAGGAGGGAAACAGACACTCTTTGCCACTACATAGAGCAGTTAGAAAGATTTCTTCTGGGAAATATCTGATATAATAATGGGTGTGATAAACATTTTAAACTGGGTGAATGGTCCCTGTGTTCTTTGGGAGCCTTCCATAATAGCTGATATTGATTTTTTAATGAGAGAAAAGCTGATGAAATACAGGCTTTTATGTTAGTGAATTCAGCCAGCAACACTCTTGGGTCTCCTACAGATGTTTTGCTTTTAAGCAAGATGGGAATTTCATGGATTATTTTTTCCCTGCTTCTCCCAGGAGTAAATAAAAAGGACTGTGGATATCTGGAAATATGCTGCTCTCAACAAGGGATGAGCCATTAACTCCATAGTAGATTCACCAAACACTTGTGACTCATAATCCTGGATACTGACCATTCACAGAAGTTAGAATTTATGATCCATGTCAATTATTTCTCAAGTTGTAACTGGGTCATGGAGTAGTAGATTGAGTTCTTTTAAAAGAAGTTAATACAACAAGAGTCAGTTTGAGAGAGAATTGAGGGAAATATTGATTACTCACATGGGCAGAAAATAATCTTTCACAAATTTAAATTTGGTTTTTATTTTATAGGAAGCTATGCCAGAGAAAATGTGGTCCTGAAACCTTTACTGATGCTTTGGTTATCTATAGAATCCCATAAGAAAGAAACCTCAAAAGCAGAGACTGGAGAGGTAAATGACCAGAAACAGAGGGAATAACATACTACTGTTCCATATGTATTTATTCATTGGTCTAATTGGTCCACATTGCTTCTGGTCTGTTTCAGTTTCTGTGAAAGTCTAAATCTAAGATTATTTGCTTAATCTGAATTTGTGCTTTTTACTGCCAAAATTTCCTCCTTAGCCTTGAAGTCAAGACTTGAATAATTAGAACATAGGGAGATTTTTTCGTCATACTGTGTAACAGAAACCTTCAACATTTGATTTTAATATTATTTTATGAAAAATTACTTCAGGTACTTGATAAAACACCATCTACTTCTTTTACATGAAATAACATTATATAAACTCTTTACATTATAGTTTTTTTGTTTTTGTTTTTTTTTTTAGAGAGAGAGTGTGCATGTATGTGAGTGGGGAGGAGCAGAGGGAGAGGGACAGAGAATTTTAAGCAGGCTTCCCTCTCAAAGTGGAGCCCACACGGGGCTTGATCTCATGACTCTGAGATTATGACCTGAGCCAAATTCAAGAGTTGGATACTTAACTGACTGATCCAGCCAGGTGCCTTATAAAAATAATTTTTTATATATTATGACACATGTGCTATAAGTTTTCTTTTTAGGTAAGTAGAAAAGTTTATTAAACAAGAGAAAAAAGCCCACCAATAGCTTTTTCAATCAATTTTTTCAAATGGCTGTCCTTTTACTTAATATGCTCACTTTTGTTATTCAGCATAATTTTAGTGTCACCTGAGAAATAGCATAATCTGTATTTGTGCTTTTCTACTTTGGGTTTATTTTTAAAATGTCTGTGGTTGTTTCAAGCAGTTGTTAGAGTATGGTACTTACTCTTTGTATGCAGTTATTTATAACATTATAAACATTTAAAAATGCTGGACACCTCATTTATTGTGTACATGAATTTTATCTTCCTTACCATAGTGAAAATTTTAAGTCTGCCTAGGTCTCACATGTTAATGTATCCTCACAGTTTTTGGCACACAGTACTCACGAACTCATGGATTCATGACTTAGAGCCTGTTAGAGACCCAGAGAATATTAGAATGATACTACCTAGATATTTATATGTAAATGGAGTCAAGATCACAGAGTTAGTCCTTGTAAAGTTTCCTTTGTGGTGTGAACACAGATTATGAGCCATAAGCCATCTCATAATTGCAATATGGCCTAATAGAATTGGGAGATAGAATGCAAATCTACCAATATGAATCATTAGCTATTATTGGAATAGCCAACTTGAAAATTCTTGAAATGGGAAAAACTTTATATACCCAGTTCACACATAAAGAAACAAAAGTGTCTTTATACATGAAAGACAACATGTTTATAGTATTTTTTAAAATATCTATTTTTTTAAGACAGAGTAAGGTGCATATGTTGTTTGAAAGTTAAAACAAGGACCTAGTCAAATCTTCATTGCAACAAGGTCAACATTTATTCAGCACTACCCAATAGAACTTTTCTGCAATGTTGGAAATGCTTTATAACTGTGTTGTCCAATATGGTATCACTAGCCATGTGTGGCTATGGAACACTTGAAATGTGGCTAGTGAGACTGAGGAGCTAAATTTTAAAGTTTAGTCAAAACTAATTAATTTAAATTTAGGTAACCACACATGAGTGGGAGCTACTCTATTGGACAGTGCTCTTTTGGATTAATAGGATCTAGTATAATAAATTAATTGAACCTTACAACATGACAGGCACTGTGTTAAGTGCTTTATATTAATTACCTAATAGGGTTATTATGAAATATAAATCAATTAATATACATAAAACACTTAGTGTAATGTTCATGCAAAACATTCACTATTAGGTCATTTATTCATCAATCCTACAAGGTAGATACTATTATCTTCATTTGATGGATGAGAAGCATTATTTTATTGGAGTTAAGTAAGAAGTCTGTGCCCTTAACAGCATCTAGTAGAATTATTGTCATCTGAAGGTTCTAAACCAGCTATTTTTTATAATTGCATTGGCTCCAAACACCTTCCTGATTTACCAAAGTTGTGTTTCTCTCCTACATTTTGCTACAATAACTAGTGTGTATGTATGTGCCTAAAGGAATCACCCCATCCTTCTCCAAGAAGATATTTCTATCAGATCCCTCTCCTTTCACCCTGTATATCTAGTCTCCATCTCTTTAACATTCGACAGTGGAATGAAACTTAAATTTTCCACTGTAAGTCAACAGAGAACATATAGGAGCATGACTCAGTAGGAACCAATGGACACCACTAAATGTACTACTCTCTGGTCGAGGTGCTAGGAAGCTGTCTTATATTTTGACCCCCAGTTTCTTAATCTGGAAAAAGGCAGAGATTGGGAGGGGAGCCAGGAAAAATCCTTGCCTGGTCTACATCATTGGGTTGCTATGGGTGTAAATGAGATAGTATTTTTTAAAATACTTTTGAAAAATCCTTAAGCACTATACAACTGATACAATATTCTAAATTACTGTCCTTAATCTTTAATCAAAATATACTGAGGTAACCCCTGAATACATCAATATTATTGTGAATAGAAATGTTTGAGACAATAACTGTGAACTAATGGAATGAATTATTAAGAAATGTGTTTATAAGTTATACAATGGTACTTTTAGCTTGTTCATTCCCTTCTGGTTTGAATAGCTCTTTGGGGAATGCCAAGCCATTAGCAAAAATAGACTACTGAAAGAGAGACATAAATGAAGCGTATTATTTTTGTTGTTTCCCCAAGGGACTTACCATTTCTAACAGGTTCAAGAGCAGTCGACTGTGCCTTCTGACAATATTATAAGCTTGACAGCAAAGCTCCACAAAATCTTGGAAACGCTGTGGGTTTTTCCCACCCTCTGTAATAAAGTACTCCATCTCTGAAGTAAAAATAAAAGGTGCTCGGTCCCTACAAACCCAAAAACAATAGCAACCATAAGCAGGAGGAGAAATGGTGTGTAGAGCTCAATTAGGCAGTTAGAGCAACTTATTTTCATTTTAATTTTTTATGTTATTTTCTCTCTACTCTAAGGAATGGAACCACCTCCTTTATGGGATAGCTGGAGAAACTTGTTAATTGTAGGGTTTGAATAGTTTAGCTGGGCTACAACAGAGAAGGAAGAACAAGTTATTTTACAACATGGTCTCAAATATTTAATTCCAAGTTACATTTGATGGAAATATTATCCATTAAAAATTAATCTAAGGCCAATTAATAACAAAGGTGATTTTACAGAAACTATATGGCTAAATTGTTGCTAAATTTTAAAATAATAGGACAGACCAAGTATTTGACCTCATGTTTTTGTTTTTTTTTTAAGTTTTCTTTTTTTTCTTAGAAGATATTGACTCTTTAGGGAACAAGTTTCAGGTAATAGCTAAGATATGTAATGACAAGTTCTTTCAAAAGGCAACCTATGAAAAAAAATTTAAATTCACTGTCATATGCTTTGTAAGGGAAAAAAAAAAGGAGGCTGTATTTCATTTCACACTAGGCCCAATAAAAATATTGATCAGAAAGAAGGAAATATGAGCAAGCCAATATGAGTTAGTAGGTAAATAATATTGCCTCCCATAGTCCCAAGGTTGAAGAAATAGGAAAACAAAGGACCAGAGAAATGATCGTGTTTTCTCTATTTTTGTCATTTTTTTTTCTAATGTTCTTTGAGACATGAAGAGACCCAAGATGAAGCAAAGGCATTTCTAAGAAATTAGCAGAGGAAGGATTGGAAACACTTCTCAGTGATGTGAAGAATAATGATGAAACAAACCATGCTGATACTGTTTTGGCTTAAGGTCCTCTAGAAAGATTTGAGATGGGAATACAGTTTTGGGTAAACATTGTTTTTAAAAGTAAAGATTTTTGAATGAATTGAAATAAAACATATTTTAAAATTTGAGCCTAGAAGCCTAGATATAATTAAGGGTTAGTCTAAGCAATAATTGAAAAAAGTCATGGACTATTGAGAAAGCTTCTTTTTTTTTTAATAAAGAATGATTATGTTCTGTATTGTTGTATGATTAGCATTTGAATAAAAATACAATAGAATGAAAAATCTTGCTAATCTAACTTAGACGGCTCAGAAGTGTAGATATTCAAATCAGAAAGCTACAACCCAGGCATTTTGTAGCTGATCTGGATCAGTAGAACCTGACCACAGGCAAGTATTTTAAAGAAAATAAATAATCTACCTCTGTTTGATTGTGATTATTTTATTTTATTTATTTATTTTAGCGATCCATGCTACCATTGACTGGAGGGGAGGCTGGTGTAACAATATCTTAACTTTATATTCATTCATTCAGTCATTCATTCATTGAACAAAGTTTATTGAGCATCTAGATACTGAGGAATGTGTCTTAAGAATCAAGTCCAGGGGCACCTGGGTGGCTCAGTTGGTTGAGCCACTGTCCTAGGCTCGGTCATGATCCTGGAGTCCCGGGATTGAGTCCTGCGTCGGGCTCCCTGCTCAGCGGGGAGTCTGCTTCTCCCTCTGACCCTCCCTCCCTCATGCTCTCTCTCATTCTCTCTCTCTCAAATGAATAAATAAAATCTTAAAAAAAAAACTAAGTCCAAATTTTAAAATGTTTGCCTCAAATCCTTTTATTTTTGGCCTTCATTGATTTATCCAATCTATATGTTATGAATTTACTTTACAGCCCTGTATTTTAGCCAAGCTGGAAGCAGAGCTATTGAAAACAGGAGATATACCGTGGGTTCTAATCCCAGACCTGATGTATCTCAATTTCCTCATCTCTGAAGTCGGAATACCTAGCTCTTAGAATTGCTGTGAAGATTACTAAAAAAATGTACACAAATGCATGACACATAGAGAAGGTTACACACTTGTGAATTGCTATGATTAGAAGCTCTATGCAGGCGGCACAGATTTCAGGTGCTTGTTAGCCATGTTTTCAATCATGTTCTAGCACTTACTACTTCTGTGATTCTGGGCAAGTTACCTGTCCTTTCCATGCCTTAATTTCCTCCTCTGTAGAATGAAGACAAGGGCAGTTGACTCTTGGGACTTTTGAGAGGATTAAACAGGTTAAAGCATATAACAGTTAGAACACAGTCTGGCACATAGTGAGCACTCAACGAATGTTAAATACTGTTATTAGTCCTCAAACTAATAAAAATGAATGGGTTCTCAGAGCTGAATTTTGTCATAACTAAATCTTCTCTCTACAAAAATGCTGCTAGTGAATTTCCATCCTTCCTTCAAGGTTTAATTTACTCCCAGCAACTCCATATAACTTCTTTGTCTGCAAAAACCCTAAGTGGACCTTTGAATTTGGTAACACTTTTTCTATATAGCTGACACATGTAGTCATCTCTATTGCTAACATTTTACTAGAGTTTTAGCAATATCCTAGACTTTCATAATCAGAAAAAAATATATTTCTATGTATAAGAATTTTCCAATTTTTTTCCTACTCTTTGTACTATATTTATTTTTATTATATTGAATGGAACTTTTGAAATAATTTTAAGAGAGTCTTAAATCACACAACTTCCTTAAATTTTCTTTTCTAATGTGATAGATATCCTTTTTTCTTCCATATGCTTGACCAAGTGGATTTCCCTTGGAAAGTTGTTGTAATTATGCTCAGGTTCATGTGATAACACATTTCCTCCTTCCATGGTAACCATCATTATAAATCAGATGAAGAAACACCACAGCAGAAAGTCAAATACACAAAAGAAACATATCTAAGTTAGAGAAAATATGAACTAATAATAATATTGAAGGACCCAATCTTAGCTGTGTTTAAATATTATCATAATCTAAATTTTCAGTGGGTCCAACAAAATAAAATGCTATATTTTTTCTATATGACTTGCATGACTCACTTCTGACCAATCTTTAAAATGACTTAGACTAAAATTTTTCTATGAATGGAAAGAAGATGCACACATGAAACAGAATCCTATCCCATCCCTACAAGCTGTAAGAATCATAGCTGGGATGTGCTTTATCAGTTCACTCAAATGCAAACCTAATCCAAGGTCATAGAATTAATGTATTGGAGACTATGTCTGAAATTTAAGCAATACTTATAAATCTGAGATATAAATTGGTTGTGGCAAGAGAGAAGATTGGAAACTATTTGATCTCTTAGAGTCCATACAATTATTGCATTCTGATTCATATGCTGAAAACTTCTCACTTATAGCTGGACAAGTTTACCAGAAATTTCTTGTTGTGACTATCTTACTGTTTCTATTTCCAGATTAGTAGTTTTACTATTATTTGCCTAAGCCCTACCTGTTCTTGCTTCTGTACCTTTTAACTGTATTGTTTCTTGCCTCTGTCCATGTTTCTCTCTCTCTCTCTCTCTCTGTCTCTCACCTAATGTCTTAATTTTTTTTCTAGTAAGTCTTCTCTAATTTACCCATCCTTTGCTGATTTCTCACCTACTTTGTCTTATCTTTTAATTTAGCCCTACAGCTAATACATTTCATTCTTTATAGTTTCAATTGTCTTATGATTTATCCCCCAAATGAACTGTGTGATTTTCAAGGGGAGAGACATTATTTTATCTTTCCTTTATCTACTCTTAATGTCTCAAACAATATTTTGATGGTATTCTGCAATGGATGCAACAGTAAATATACATAGCTCACGCAGTGAAAAAGTTAGATGATTTAACATTTATGTGGGAAAGCCATGTGAACAATCTTATTTGTTATAATTCTGTCATTTTGTTGTCAAAGTTAATCTTTTTATTAACTTATAATCAGTTCTTCTCTGAAAATATTATTCTTTAAAAATGCTGAGAATAATTTCTAGAGGTCCAATATAAGTGAGAAGTAAGTAGTACTTTAAAAATGCATATATACTTGAGAAATTTAAGGATATTTCTGTTAAAAACAAATACTAATTATTAAGGAGACAAACAAATTCATTTGATATGGGAAATAGCAGGACAATTAATAATTTGCTGTTTGTTATTATTTATGCATAAACTCCCCCTTTAACCATTCTGTAGATGTAATCTCCTTGTATAAACTCACTAGAATACTAAGATCATCATCATTGCACTGAGGGTGCATTAGTTTTCAGGATATGCCTCTCCATTAGGTGACTTTAATCCAGCTAGGGAGGCATGCCCCCCAAATGTTAGCGTACTATAGTTATTTATCAACAAATATTTATTGAGCATCTACAATAGATATGTGTGAGTCTTATAGGTAAGGTTAAAGATTTTAAAAATAAATATCCTAAAAGCAATAAAAATGTATTGATAATAATGACAATGTTTTGAAAAGTCCCTCCAGCTGTAACATGGAGAAGAATTTGGAAAAGGGAAGTTGCATGTGAGTAGATCAGACAAGAGACTTTTGCAGAAGATTTTGATTAGATATGAGAATAGCTCAGATTAGGATTGTGTTATGCCGATACAGAGAAGTGGGAAGACAACAAATATTTTGAATCAAAAACCAAGAGGACTTCATATGATTCAAAATGAAAAGGAGAAGAATATTAGGAACACCTTTACACTTTTGGATTGTGTGTCAGGAAGACTATAGTGCAACGTTCAGAGTGGGTTCAGCTTTGAAAGAGTTACCTTTGAGGTGTCTTTGAGACATACAGGAGCAGATGACAATGAGGTATTGTGACACTTATTTCCAGACCATAAAGAAAAGATTTAGCCTGGAGGTAAAATTTTGTGAGTTAGATTACTACTTTGACTACCTAAGGACCTCAGGACTCAAGAAACAATATGGTGGTGAACTCTCTGGGTGTTCTTTTTGCCACATATATTCCAAACATAGAGTTCAAGGAGATGGCAGTTTGAAAATGCCAGTGGGTACAGACAAAAAAAATTGCCAAGAAAAGCCTGCTCTTTCTAGCCAAAGGCCCAGGAAAAGGGTAACCTAATGAGACAGAAAATTTTAGACAATAACCACTTTACTCCAGCCAAATATTGCAGAAAAACAAGCAAAAAACAGAAAACAAACAAAAAACCCCAAAAAACATAACTCCACTCCCCCACCACACCAGTGAAGGCTCTAAAGGGATCCTAAAATTCCATTCTCACCAGGTTGTAATGAGGGACCTCAGTCCCCTGTCTGTGTGGTATCAGGGACAGTTGAGTAAGGAACTGGTATTGGTGGAGGTGTTACAGGATTTCTTTTTCTTTAGTGTCCTCAGTTCTTTGTCACACCGCTTTGAAGAATGAAGAGGAAGGAACCAGACCAGAGGAAGTGTGGAAGCAGCAAAGCAAAGTTTATTGAGCCATAGTTATTGAGTGATAGTACAAAGCTCCCCAAGAGGGAGGGCACTCGAGAGGGTTGCCACCTGAGTTTCTAAGTCTGGGGGTTTTTATGCGCTGGTTGGTGGGCCATTTTAATCTGATTAACACTCCATGCACCTGTCATCCAATCAGGTTTTTGTCGCCTACCTATCATGTGGGAAAGGGTGGAGGGTTCCTTCCAGGGTGGTGTAAAAATCTTTTAAGGGTGGTTTCCTCTTAGGGCAGGAGCCCCTTGTCCCTGCCTGCCTTTCTTCCAACTATCCTGCATTAGAGGGGTAGACACATAGATCATTTGAACAGGATAAATAACAGAAATAAACTAATGCAAATATGCCCAAATGATTTTTGGTGAAGGTGCAAAAGCAATCCAGTGGAGAAAGGATATAGGCTTTTGATCAGATGATACTGGAGCAACTGGACATTCATAGGCAAAAAGAGATCGAAACCTCATACCTAATATAAAAGTTAACTTAAAGTGGATTACAGACTTAAAATATAAAATGTAAAACTATAAAACTTTTAGAAAAAAATGTAGAAGAAAATCTTTGGGATCTAGAGCTATGCAGAGAGTTTTTAAGAGAATAAAAACACAAGTTATAGACTGGGAGACAATTTTTGCAGATCACATAGCCAACAGAAGAGTAGTACCTATAATCTATAAAGAAGTCTCAAAATTTAACTGGAAAAGAAAATCAAACAATATAATTAGAAAATCGGCAAAAGACATGAAAAGACAACAGAAGAGGATATGCAGATGGTGAATTAGCACATGAAAGAATGTTCAACATCAGCTGTTAGGGGAATGCAAATTAAAACCACAATAAGATATCACTACATACCTATCAGAATGGCTAAAATAAAAAGTGAATGACAATACTACGAAGAAACTGGATCACTCATACATTGATGTGTTAATGTAAAATGGTATAGCTACTCGGGAAGACCACTTGGTAGTCCACTTGGTAGTTTCTTAAACAACAACAACGTGCAACTGATGTACAAAAGAAAGAATTCTTGAGATGTCTTTGGTGCAAAAAGATGGTTTTAGTAAAGCCCAGGGACAGGACCTGTGGGCAGAAAGAGCTGCCCTGTGGTGGTGAGGAGTGGACAAGCATATGATTTCAAGTTGGGAGGAGGGTTAGGGATATCGTTAAGTCTCTAAGGAATTTCCAGGACCTGAAGGGGGTT
Organism: Callorhinus ursinus; assembly: GCF_003265705.2. Classification (NCBI taxonomy): domain Eukaryota; kingdom Metazoa; phylum Chordata; class Mammalia; order Carnivora; family Otariidae; genus Callorhinus; species Callorhinus ursinus. Next base: position 15,243,790 of record NW_027397089.1, read on the forward strand.
GGTTTTGGTAGGAAAAGGTCATTTATTACTGTCTAGTAGGACCCTAGTCATGAGGCCCTGCAGATGTATATCAGTGGGTCATATGCTGAGGGGATGATTGCCAACATATATCTTGGGGTTTAGAGATAAAGGGAGTTTCCAAAGGAATTTTTATATGTTAAAGTAGACTTACAGGATCCTGGACTGTTGGGATAATGTTAAGCTAAGACTGTGTTTTGCTCTTAGCAAAGTATTAACTTCCAGGCAGCTGAGTTTCTAGAGGAATGTCACTCTGCCTGTTTCAAGAACTTGTCAATGGGCTGTAAGTAGTATGGAAATTTAATTTTTCTTTTGCCTTTGTTTCCCACATCACAACTACCATACAACCCGGCAATTATACTTTTGGAAATTTGTCTGAGAGAAATGAAAATTTATATTCAGACAGAAGCCTATACATGACTATTCATAGTAGCTTTATTTTTTAAAAGATTTTATTTATTTATTTGAGGGAGGAGAGAGAGCGGGAGTTGGGGGGAGGGAGCAGGAGGAGAGGGAGAGGGAGAAGCAGACTCCCCACTGGAGCAGGGAGCCCTACGTGAGGTTTGATTCCAGGACCCTGGGATCATGACCTGAGCCGAAGGCAGACGCTTAACCGACTGAGCCACCCAGGTGCCCACCTGGTGGGCAGCTTTATTTGTAATATCTAGAAACTGGAAATAATCCAGATGTCCTTCCATCAGTGAATAATTAAACAAACTGTGGTTTTTCCATACTATAGGTTATTATTTATCAATAATAGGAACAAACTATTGATACACAGAATAGCTTGGGTGGCTCCCCAGAGAATTATGCTGTGTGAAAAAGCCAATCCCAAAAGGTTACATACCATCTGATTACATTTACATAATATTCTTGAAAAGACAAAATTATAGAAATGAAGAACAAATTAGTGGTTGCCAGGAGATAAGAATGGAAGGGAACAAGGATGAGAGGAAAGTGAATATGACCATAAAAGGGCAACAAAGAATACTAAGGGCTTTAAACTCTTCTGCATCTGGACTATAGCAATATCAATATCCTGGTTATGATATTATAGTATGATTTTATAAGATGTTACTGTTAGGGGGAACTGGCAAAGGGTACATGGGATTCCTTTGTATTATTTCTTACAACTGTATGTGAATCTACAATTACCTCAAAATAAAATGTTTAATTAGAATTTGTATGAGTCATCTGGATATTGATACTGATAGAAGTCTTGGGTGTGGCTGATACCGGTTTGGTGGAGACTGCAGGGAGTTAAGAGAAGTGCGTTAAGATGAGTCTTGTGGAATTTAACATTTAGTGTTGTGGTAAAAGGGAATCTCCTGTACTGAATACTGAGAAGGGAAGAAAAACCAAAGAGTGATATTCCAGAAGGCAAGTGGAGAGGTATTTGGAGGAAGGAGAAGTCAATACCATTGAAATCTGCTGATAAATCAGGTAAGATGAGGAATGGATTTATTGAATTAAACACAATGCAGGTCATTGTTGATCTTATCATTTTTTAAAGATTTACTTATTTATTAAAGAGAAAGAGAAAGAGAGAGAGAGCATGCACCAGGGGGAGGGGCATAGGGAGAGGGAGAGAATCTCGAGCAGACTCCCCTGCTGCATGATCCCAGGACCCTGAGATAGACCTGAGCTGAAATCGAGTCAGTTGCTCAACCGACAGAGCCACCCAGATGCCCCTGATTTTATCATCTAATAAAGAATAAAGTCAGATTGAAGTGGTTATGGAATGAAAAGTAAGGAAAAGATGTCAAGAATTTAGAGAACTCCTTGAGGAAGTTTGTGATGAGCAAAGTGGCGTGGAAATTGGGCATTTGAGGCAAGGTTATTTAAACTTTGGAGAGACAAGGTTATTTAAAAGGATTATTTAAGAGGGAGAGGATACATATGCAAGGAAAAATGAATTATTGATAGTACAATGTATGTTAGAAGGTGGGTGGGAAATGGCTGTAAAACACAGTTGGAGGGATTGGTTTAGAAGGGAAAAACAAATCTACTCTAACATGAAGGAAGAGGTTTATGTAATTAAGATGTAATTAAGTTTGTGAGTTTTGTATTGAGTAGAAAAGCAGGCTCTGTTATTGTTTCTGTTTTCCCAATGAAGTAGGAGTTGTGGTTGTCTATCTAAAGTAGGGAGTGGAGAACAATGGTTAGGAGGGATCTGAGTTTCATCCCGCAAGAATAAAGTACAAATCCTTGTGGAGCATGAAATAGTGAGATGAGCACAGAAGCACTGTGGGATTGCTGCGCTGTGAGGACAGCCTATTTGAAAATGGGGACAATTTTTGTCCTGTAGTCTTGATGGTTTTTTTTTTTTTTAAGATTTTTTATTTATTTATTTGACAGAGAGAGACAGGGAGAAAGGGAACACAAGCCCGGGGAGTGCGAGAGGGAGAAGCAGGCTTCCCGCTGAGCAGGAAGCCCGATGCGGGGGTTCGATACCAGGACCCTGGGATCATGGCCTGAGCTGAAGGCAGACGCTTAACAAGGGAGCCACCCAGGCACCCCTCTCTATGGTTTCTTGCAGCACTTGGCTGCTGTGGTGTAGCACAGAGAAAGATGAGTGGGTTATGGCACATGCTTATCTTCTGCCTTCACAGTTTTATTCACTATACTTGACTGTTAAATATAGGCTTTTTTCTTCTTTTTCCCACTAATTTAAGCTCTCACACTTTCATCAAAGTTCTGCTATTGTTACACTTCCTCGTGAAATCTTCTCAATATCACTAGCCCTCACAGTGGAGACTGCCCTATTCTGAAATATATTTTTAAGGAAAATGGACCAAGCATCCTAATTGTAATGGATATCCTCTGAAATAACTGAGGTGCTGTATCCTTAAAATGAGTGGTCTTCCACTTATTGTTTTATTCCTTAAGCAAATATATACATACTTTAAAAATGAATGATGTTCGATTTTAAAGTATTGAGCACATAAGCTATTTAAGGACACCATAATTCACAGTAGTAACTTCCTCCAATGTGAATTCTACAGTCTAGATAATAACCCTTGGGCTTCATCCCAACAGCTCAGGGTGGTCTCTGGCCATCCAAAGTTCAATAAAACAGTCCCTGGTGGGTTCTGAAAACTAAAAGTCACATCCCACATGCATTTAACTTCTCTTAGCTATTTCTATTAGATGGCTTTTTTTAAATGTAAGAAAAAAAATTAAAAGAGAATGTCAATTGTGCCTCCTTTTTCACCCGAAGAGAGCACATTACCCATATATGGGAGAGTGGCCCTGCTACTTTAACATGTAGTCTTAGTTTGTGAATGCCTCTCACAGTACAATCATCTTGCAACATATTTGATTGTAGTTGTTAAAGATATGAATTTAATATATATCATGGCCATAAATGCAGGATAACTATGTCATCTGTTACTAACTAAAGAAACAGCCATCTGTCCCAGTACTGGAGAGAAAACAGAGTGTGCTGGGATTATTGAGAAATGGGAGTATCAGTTTCCCACATCGCATCTTCCCAAGGGTCCTACCACCTACTGCGCATGATTTTGGACAAGTTATAACAACTAAGACTTCTGTCTTAGTTCTTGATCTGTAAATTAGAGAAAATAATAGCCGCTGCCTCAAAGAGTTCCTGTGAGGATTAATTAGCTAATGCATGCCAAGTACTTATGAGGCTTTAAAGGGTAATTTTGACAATTTCCTTTAGAATCTGATTCCCTATACCAGATGATGCAGCATCACATTAAGGAATGCTTCCTTTTTGCCCCTCCCAGTGATAATCCAGAGCAATGTGAGAAGAACTACCTATTTCAATGTTGCTGATGGAGGCAGGGGATCTGGAGAGCGAAATGGAAAGACATAGAACTCTATGAAGGATTCATGACAATAGAATCTGTCTCCCGGGGTCTGTGAACATATGTATTTCTTTTTTTTTATACTATAGTTCATCTAGTATTTACTTGAGCAACTGATAATGTCAGTAAATGAACATAAACTTTAGTCCCAAACTTAGACTCAAGTGTTTGAATATGTATTTGTACCCTGAATTGAAATGTGGGACTCAGTAATGAGATATATTTTATTTTTATTACTGAAATTATTATTATTAATTTCATGAATTTCAGATGGTTTTGCCCCCAGGAAATATCATAGTAACATTCAAATATATTTTCTTAGAGATTTAAAAAATTGCAGACTCCCATCATAGTGAATGGTGATATTAGTATACAAATAAATGAGTGCGGAAAACAGAATACATTGGGGAATGTTTAAGCCAGCAACTTTCCTGATATCACAAATGACCTACATTTCAGAGAACACATTTTGCTGTCCAACAGAAACAACCCAAGTCTCTTGCCTAATATCTATGAGTTAATTGAGAAGGCAGATTTGGAATCTTCATTGGATAGGATAGGACCTCATATAATTACACAATACAGGAAACCTCCTATGTGCAATATAGAGAAAACATAAGGGTGCATGTACATTACAAAAAGAACATTTAACGCCCCATGAGATCTCCAAGTTCCCAGCAATTATTAACTAAGGGGATTCTCACCAACAATCTGTTAAGTGTAAAATATGTTTTTTTTCCTCCTAGTCTAGCCTCTTGTAGATGCACTGTGGGTCCATAGTTAGACTCTGAGAGAACCCTGATCTTAAACTGGTTAGAAACTTTAGATACTGACTCTGGTGTTCCTGTCAGGCTCAGATACATTATCTCTCTTATTTGAAAAGGGTAGTTAGAGCAGCTACCTCTTAAAATGATCAGTCGTACTTTCTTAAGTCTGATATTTTGGGTGTGAGTTTATAGTAGGTCAGGATTCTATGAGGACAAGAAGAGATTGGTCAGGTCAGCACCTCTAAAATCTCATGTTTCCTCCTTTGAGTTTGAGTTCAAGAATAAGTGTACAGTTATGCTTTGCATGGAATTCCAGTGTGTTTGGAACAGACGTTAGTCTAACTACGAGGAAAAGATTATCAACGTCATAATGCTTGTGTAAAATTGGATTGTATTATCACATTTTAAATAGGATTAGGTTCTCAAATCAAGTTGGAAATGAAAATCAAGAATAGTCCAAGTTCCCTCTGAAAACATTTAAATCGCCCATAAAGTTACCATTTGCATGATCAAAAATTTATGAATCATGCTTGAAATGGACATTTTATCTCTTACTAAGTTTAACACCATGAGTTAAACTCTGTATAGGAGTAGGTACAGTTTCGTCAGTTGGACACCAGATGAAGTTTTTATACTAGGCTCATGTTTCGGAGATATGTGTAACCTTTCTTTAAAAACTAGATTCAGACTCAGTTGAGTCTATACGATGCTTATATTTGACAGGCACATTGTACCTTCGACTCACTGAGGAGAGCTTGCATATCCTCCATGTCAAGCATACTTTGTTCATAATGGAGTACAGACTCATTGAGTGGCAGAAGGCAGAATCCTCCCACTATTTTGTTCTCTCTCCCTCTCTTCTTCCCTCTCTCATTTTGTTCCTTTTATTCCCTCTTTCTCAAACACTCCATCCTTTCTTAAGCACTTAATCATCCTCCATTCTTCTCATCTGAAAACTTACAAGTCTCTCTTTGAAAAAAATGCATTTTTTTTTTAATTGGAGGAACTGTTTTCTACATATACTGGGAGGGAGGTAGATATAAAAAAGGTTACTCGGAAGAAACCAGATAATAAAACCTAGTGGAATAATAAAACCAATGTGACTGGTTTATTTCACTTAACATAATGTCCTCAAGGTTCATCCATGTTGTAGTATGTGTTAGAATTTCCTTCCTTTTAAGGCTGAATAATATTCTGTTGTATCTATATGCCACATTCTGCTTATCCATTTATCTGTGATGGACCCTTGGTTTGCTTCCACATTTTAGTTATTGCGAATAATGCTGCTACAAACATGAGTGTACAAAGAGCTCTTTGAGACCCTGCTTTCAATTCTTTTGAGTACATACCCAGAAGTAGGATTGCTGGATCATATGGTAATTTTAAGTTTTTTGAGAAACATAAAATTTTTTGAGGCCATACTCTGTCCCGTAGTTGTGGGACCATTTTACATTTTCACTAACATTGTACAGGAGGTCCAATTTCTTCTCATTCTCATGAAGACTTGTTTTCTGTTTTTTAATATTATCCATCTTAATCGGTATGAGGTAATGATTACCAAATTTTGAGTCTCATTCCCCAGACTCCCACATGTAGACTTTTTACCATTAACTAAAAATCCCCTGGTAAATTTGTAGTTAGAATAAGAGAATATAGTAGGTTCTTAATAATTTTATCTTCAGAAAAATTGTACTTTCTTAGGTCAAGAGAGGTAAATTTTATGACATTTTTGTAGTGATCCTTCAATCAACCAAAATTGAGCCTCTGCTAAGTGTCAGGAACTAGCTAGGTGCTTAAGATACAAAGATGCCCTTAAGGCACTCACAGTTGGAAAGTATGCTTTTTTCAGATACTGCTTTCAGTAAAAAGAACCACAATGTTTATTAATAAACAACTGTGTGAATAACAGACCAATGAGACTCACCTAAAGAACATTAAGATAGTAATTAAAGCATGTGGGAGATCATTAATGCCTATATAGCATTTGGATTACTATGAGTATTACATTAAATCAGAATGATTGGAGTAAGACAAAAAAAAATCTTTTAATCTGCTAAGGGAGCTTTTTTTTTAAAGGATGGTTTTAAATTAAAGATATTTAGAATATAAACATTACAATACCCAAATTAGAAATTAAACAAAAAATTTTTAAATCAGTGGTAATTAACTATTGAAGATAATGTCAAGATGTTATAGATACAGGGAATTTTTATGACTAATATTGAGATGAAAATTCTGAGATTGATTATATTTGGTGATTGGTGATCTACAGGGATAAAGCTTGAAAAAGGTGTAAACCATGCTACAAGAAGATATTTACATAATATTTTGGTTATCCTCATGTAAATACTTTAATAGGAAAAGAAAAGAGAATTTTATTTTGTTTGTGTTCTGGAATGATTTTTCATCTGTTTTAAATGGATTTATGTCCTCTGATATGCTGGCATATATTTAATAACCAACTCATTTTTTTTTTTTAGAAAAAAAGAAAGCTCTTATTTGTGACATTTGTCAGTTTTCATGGTGTATATATATATTTTCACTATAGCTGATTTCAGGCTACTAAAGTGATGTCATTGAACATGGAGCTGAGAAGGAATACACACAATATGCTCTTGCAAACTAGAGTGATCCAGGTCTAGCACACTTCTGCTTATGTCTGAAATTACAGAAGTCAAGAATGACTTGGTTAAATACCTTACAGTCTAAATAAATCCGAAGAATAATGCAACCAACAAGATTGCAATGCAATCAGACAACAAGCCTCAAAGTCAGAGAACTTTAAGGACAAATAGTTCAACTCATGAATTTCAGAGTGCATACTTTAAAAAAAAGTACCAAAATAAGATATTTAAATAATTTTAAACACAAAGACATAATAATCACTTAGAGATGCAGTCTCATTTCTTGTCACTTTGTTTGGAGTACTTACATTACAGTTAATTACAACAATATTTCTAGAGCCTTTACTCAATGCTAGACACTCTTCTAAGCACTTTACATGTATCAGTTAATCTTCAAAAAAATCTTTCATAAAAAACTAAATTAAATCACAGAAAAGCCATTTGTTCAAGGTCACATCATTAGTGCATTGTAGTATGGAATTAAAAAAAAATCATACAATCTATCTCCAGGGTATCTGAGCTTAACCACCACTCATACAACCTCTAAAATTAAAGACTTCATGCAGGTCTAGCATTACTGAAGTGAAAGACCATACTGATTGTGAAAATATAGTTTGAAAAATAAAAATATGAAACAATGAATTAGAAGAACAATAAACATCACCAATAAAAGGCTTTCCTTAATTTTTCCTCCTCCATAAGAGAAAGTCACCATCAAGAAATTACTGAGTTGAAATTTACAGTTTATTACAATGATATCTTTTAAGTAATGAAAAATTTGCTATATAAAAATCATTGTTACAGAGGAAATTTGAGTGAAAAATTGTGGATTCATAATTTGTTAACCACTTTAATTTGAATCTTTGTGAGAGAAAATAAAGAAAGAAGATAATAATTAAGCAATATTTCAAAAGAAAAACCAATTGGCTTCAGAAAGTTGGTGAAATTCTTCATTGTTTCCATTGTAAGGGTTAGCCAAATTTTCCCCAGAATCATTAAGGAATGCTAGGGCTGAATTGCCCTGTGATTTAATCCATTGGTATAAATTCTCTTTATCTAATCTCTTAATTAAAACCAATAAGGAAGGATTGTTTGTTTATATATAGAATCTGAAATCCTTCATATTCATAATTGAGATGACATTTCTTTTTCTTTCTTCAAAGTTAGAAAGTCTACAGGAGGTTCCAATTTGGTCCAAGCATGGGCTTTCCAGATTTCTGGGAAAATGAATTCAGAGGAACGGTTCAGGGACACCTGGGCAAGAATTTCAAACGAGAGTGTTGCTGGGCTAACTCAATATAATCCAAGAATCAGGAGAGCCAGTATCTATGGACATTTTCTAAACAGAATCACATAAATGTTTAGTGTGAGATGTTCTGGAATGGTGATGTAAACATGAATATAAAAGGGCAATGGCCCAGCAAGAAATCAGTTTCTTTCTCAAGATCCTGCTTGTAAGGAAAACATCACATCATTGCTCTTGCTTTTAAGGAAACCAAAGATCAAAGGAAAATCTATTCCCAGACACACTACATCTGGTTCTGCTCTGTTGGTCTGCTAATTTCCATTATTAAATTCTGTATCCTTGGCTAAAGGATATATCTACAACTTAGAGGGGGTCTTATGTATGTACATGATTTCTTTTTTGCCAACCCATAAACCATCCACAACTGGAAACTACTACTCTATATGTGCAGTTGAGTAATAATTTAGGCAAGTGTATTATGAAGTGAAATTAGCTGATATGTGTTAGTGATCCTTAAAAGTTAGTAACCTAAAAAGTTATACAAATACTTTCCTCCTCTATGTTTTTAAGGAGTAGATAGTAGTATAAACACATGTGTCTGGGATACATGTATTTTCTTGTCTCAGTGGGTGCAGCATTTTATGTTAAGGAGTATGATCCTAGGTTATTGCTGGCTATTACTAGAGCATTATATGGCTTTGCTAGACTGTGAGAGATTAGCATAGTCCTAGGGCATGATTTACATACCTGGCTTTGTACTTTATGAGCTGGTTATTAATGTGTGTAGTATGTGTTTAGAAGAAGTTAGGTGAAGCTAGGCTTTTCTCTAAAGATCAGGTCTATAATGTAAAAAATGTAGTATAAATAAGAATGTTCATGTGTCATAGGGGGATACAGAGGTTTGATTTATAAGAAGCCTATTGTCAACCTAGCAACCAATAAGAACAACCAATTGTCCTAGGACAGAAGAAGTCAGTTATCTTATGAAACAACATACAAATGAACTCTTGAAACAGCCAAAGAGACTTGGAAGAAAATTATTAGAATACAATTCAAAAGATATAGGAGTAATAATGAGTAGGAATAGTTCAGTTTAACTTTTAAACTCAGGGCAGAAGTATCAGTTTTAAGACGGAAATCCAAGAAGACATTGCTAATGAGTCTTACATAGCCACTGATGGAGATAAAATCTTGCAAATAATAATCTAAATGGATGATAGTGCTGCAGTTGGCACCCTTAACAATAATCTCAAAGGAAGATAGTGCCAACTTCATTTTTGTTGATCCAATCAATAATTATTGAATTATTGAATGATTGAATGATTCCCTATGAATGGTTTATTACCTGATAAGCAATATTAAGAACCTACTATGAGTGAAGATCTGTGCTGGGTACATTGTCATGTACCTCAGACATTGCACAAAAAAGATTTAAAATTGCCAAAAGAGGACCCGAATAGACATTTTTCCAAATAAGACATACAAACAGCCAGCAGATATATGTAAAGATGCTGAATATCACAGATCATCAGGGAAATGCAAATCAAAACCGCAATGAGATACCACCTTATAGCTGTTAGAATGGCTAGTACCAAAAAGCAAGAAAAAACAAATGTTTGTGAGGAGAAAACAAAACTCTTGTGCAGTTGGTAGGAATGTAAATTGGGTACAGTCTCTACGGAAAGTAGCATGGAGGTTCCTCAAAAAATTAAAAACAGAAGTACCATACAATCCAGTAATTTACATGAAAAAAATGAAAACATTAATTTGAAAAAATATATGCATCCCTATGTTTATGTCCACCAGTAGATGAATGGATAAAGATGTGGCATATATATGCAATGGAATGTTACTCAGCCGTGAAAAAGAATGAAGTCTTGCCATTCATGACAACATGAATGGTTCCAGAGAATATCATGTTAGGTGAAATAAATCAGACAGAGGAAAACAAATACCATATGATTTCACTTACATGTGGAATCTGAAAAACAAAACACAACAAACAAACAAAAAACAGAGACAAACTCATAAGTACCCAGAACTGGTAGTTGCCAGAAGCGAGGGAAGTAGGAGGTAGCAAAATAGATGAAAGGGATTAATGGGTACAAACTTCCAGTTATAAAATAAATAAGTCACAGGGATGAAATGCGTAGCATAGAGAATATAGTTAATAATATTGTAATAACTGTGTGGTGACAGATGGTGACTACACTTGTGGTATTTTGTAATATATAGAATTGCTGAACCACTATGTTGTACACCTGAAACTAATATAATACTATATGTCAAAAAAACTGCCAAATGTAGAAGCAGCAGTAGCTGTTGTAATATTAATAAAACAGCAAATTTGGCTCCACCTTTTCTATAGACCCTGGTACATATTCCATTACAGCATTTACTATATTGTTTAGTAACTTAGTCTTTACTTTTTAAGTTTCCCTGAACTTTTTCTGTGGGACTGAAATATTTTTATTCCTTTTTTAACCCTATGGTCAACACTGTTGCTGGTTAAATAAATAAGGGTTAACCCAAGTTTCCAGTAGATCATACAGCAAAATAAAGATGTCAAAATTATAATTTAATCTTTAAATTTCTGGGAAAGAGTGGATTCTAGGGAAAGCATGTTTTGTGAGTAAATTATGTATATGCTCATGTATGTTAATTAACATTTGTCTTTCATAAACTAGGTATCCTGCCTCTATGGTTGTTCTAATAGTCCATACAACTCCTTATCTGCCCTGTCCACATTTTATAGTGATTATTTATGTTTTTGTCTTCCAGTATTCTAAGAAAGAGCAAGCCCCATTGAGGTGGTAAATGTGGACTATTAACCTTTGTGTCCCCAAGGTTTATTACAGTCCTTGGCACACAGACCATCCTCAGTAGATTTTTAACGAATGAACGCAGATGTGATGAATTTTCTCAATGTAGTTAGCATAGAAGGCAATATGTTGAAAAGATTAACAAGTGAAATGATTCCATTTGTATGTCTCTACAAAATAGGGAAGATCATATTATGTAGTTTATGCTTGCATTTTAATACCAGATAATGGCCATCTAATGAAAGTTCATCATGCTATATTGGAGGAGACATTATTTCTTCTTTGGGGGAGCTGCTTTTAGCTAAAAGTGACCAACTACTCTTTAGAATGGTTTGATCCCATTTCTACTTTCAGGTGAAGTATCTTTTTAAAGCAAGGGACTTTCAGTCTTAAACTTTGGGTTTCCTTGCCCCAATTCAAATAAAAGAAAACAAAAACTTATTCAGCCATCAGTTTTTTGGGGGTTCAGTAAATGATATAATTATTTGTTAAGACCAAAATCCAGGAGTCATCCTTGAATGTTTTCCTTTCTTCTCCTACCTGCTAAGCCCCTCCCCCAGCCATTAATCATGGCCAGTGTCCAATCAATTAGCAGACTCTATGACTCTGACTCCAAAATATATTCTCAATCTGTCAGTTTTTACCACTTCTTTTCCATTAAGGTCTTGCCTTAATCATTGTAGGATAAGATTGAAGGAAATATTTTTTCAATAGATTGTTAATGGAACAATAACTGGTCTCATTACTTCACAGGACAGCTGGAAAGAGTTTTGAAATCCACTGAAATCCATCAATGGCTTGTCCCTGAACCTAAAATAAAAGCCAACATCCATACCATGTCCTCAGTGCCCTACTTGATCTGGCCTCCACTGAAATCTTCACCTTAACCTACCATCTGCCCTTCTCCATCCACCTCTAGGCCCTAGGCCTTCTTGTCATTGGAACATACTAGGCTTATTTCCATGTGCATGACTGTTATTTTTGCTGTTCTCTCTTCTTAGGATACTATTCTCATGGATTTCCACCAGGTGGATCATTAATTATACAGTGTCTCTCATCTCTTCCTAGAGGCCTTTTTTTTAAAAATAGCATCCCTGCTCCAGTCACCCTCTATCCCATTTCTTTGCTTCAGTTTCTTATTAATAAATTAAACTCCTTATTTCCTCATATTATTTCTTTGCATGCTAACTTGTTTAATGTGTGTCATCTCTCCTAGAAAGAGATTAGGGTTTGTGTCTGCCTTGTTTACTGTTATATCCTCAGAGCCTTGAATAGTAGTTGCTCACTAGGTATTTTTGGAATGATTCAAGGCTATTTCAGTGTAGGAAATGTGCTAGTTTTATGATACGTAGACCAGGGGTGGTGACTGGTATGGGCAATATACCAGATGTATTGAGACTGTGAATTCATACCTCATTGTCCATTCAAGGTTTATAAGAAAATGAAAATATTATATTTCAGACAATTCAGCCTGGAACAGGATTAGTATCCCAGGGGAGAAGTCCACTAACAATTTGAGGAAACCTAATTTGTTCCATTAACAATCTATTGAAAAAATATTTCCTTCAATCTTATTAGATATATAAACATGTTTATGTCATCTGGGGGGGAGATGGGGAGCAAGTCATCTGCTGGGTTTCTATGCCATTACATGTTACATATTACTCTAGGACATTGCTTAATTACTGTAATAAACATTATGTGCACACTGACCTTTTTATCCCTCCAAATGTTTGTGCATGACCTAGGAATTTTCCAAAGTCAATATGAAACATGTGGCCTGACTTTGTCAGCATGATATTGTCGTTATGTCGGTCACAGACTCCCAGGATGAACGTTACCACACACCAGCCAGCACAGGAATAGAAAAAGTTCCTCAAGGCCTAATCAGTTGAAAAACAATAACACAAATATAACACACACACAAAATAAGCAAATGCATTAGCATCAGAGCTAATGGTAAAAACTATCATAAAAAGCAAAATTACATAATCGAGAACTATTTCTACATCTCAGTTAGAGAAGATTATGATTAAATGATTGGTTCTTGATAGGTTACAGAAGAACATGAAGCAACTTCTTCTTTGGCCTAATGGACGTTTTCATTGAAATTGTGCAAAATATCTCTTTTACTCAGTAGGATCTAATTTTCATAGTTTACTAAAGAGGATTCCTGGTGTGGTTTTTTTGATGTCTCAAATATACAATATTGAATGATTTTTTTTCAAGATAAAAGAAGGAACAAAATGTTTCAGTATTGCCTATCCCCAGAGAAATTTAAAATATCTATTTTGAATCTTTGAATTTTTAACACAGAAAAAGCCATATTGAGATATATGTAATATTTTATGTTTACCTTTATAAATAGGTAATCCAGTTGCTATCCCAAAATGGTTTGGTATAGTATATATCAATGAATGTCTGTGTGGGTGGAAGTAAATTACTACTGAATCAATTTTGCCTTCTGTTTCTTTAAGAAACAGAGGTTTCTTGCAAAAATTACTCTTTATTTTCAAAATGTTCTCCTGGGTACACATCATTTTCATTAATGATGCAACTTTGACTGTAACCATGGTGTAACCATGAGTGAGTGGTTGGGCCACAGTAATGGGTCTCCTAGAATGGTGTGGCTGACCTGCTGAAGTGGAAATCTGTGTCACTGAACTATACATCTTAGTTCTCGATATCCCAAGTACCTGAACAAGTCATTTAATTTGTCTCTCTAGATATTTTTCACTTATAAAGTGAAGATAATAAAAGATACCCTTACATGGTAGTTGTGAAGAGCAAATGTATGTGAAAATACCTCAAATAATATAACGCCAGAGATTTGTTAAAACTCAAGCTATAATTTTGGGAATGGCTAAAAAATAGATTTCAAGACAATATCATCTTATCTTTGTTATTTGACCTCCAAAGGCCTGTATTTTGTTCTACTCCAACCTCACAGAAGTCTGGAATAGATGAACTCTTGGGTCTCTCTATCATGGCCTGTTCTAACTCGGGTGACTAATCGTCCCAGTTTGCTCAGGACTGAGGCGTTTCCTAGGATGAAGAAATTTCAGTGCTCTGGACAGTTCCAAGCAAACTCAATGTCAGCCTATATTGTATCTTTGTGTGAATTAGCATAAAGGTACCTCTGCTTCCGGGTGGACCCTGTTGTACCAGTTCATGCCTTGGCAAGTAGAACAAAGCCTGGTTTTAACCAACTCATCCCCTTAGCTGGGAACCCTGGTATAGGGCAGAATCTGCACATCTGTACACCGCAGCCCAGATGCCAGCATGAAGTAAAGTAGGAAAAAATGTTTGCAGTCAAATAAAACACTACATTTTGTAAAGTTCTGAGATACTAAAAAAAAAAAAAAAAACAAAACAAAACAAAACTCTATTATGCCTTCTGCAAACACTGAAAGAGTAAGGCCTGGAAAAGTAGAGCTCAGCAGAAGAAATGCATTGCAAAGGAAGGAGGGGGATTTATAGAAATTGGAGATTGTGTACAGACATGCAGAGGTAACTTGAAAGAGGTAGTTTCAAGGAGCATCATCTCAGAAGAGATAGCTATAGGAAGTAAAACTGAATACAGAAATTTTACCTAGTTAATATACCATTTTAACTGGATCATTATTACTAAGCTGATGACAGTGAATTAGAACTCAAGGTGTACTTAATTTACTTTTTCATAAACCACATTAGCTAATGATCCAGAGCATATTCTTATTTAGTACATTATTTAAAATTAGCTACACAGCAGGACAAACCTTTTCATAATCTGCCTTTAAATGGTTGTGCTGACTGAACCACTTTTTGATTGTGTTTTCTTTCAATGGTCCTACCAGTCCAGAATGGCGATGGATCTTTGCTAGGGTTATGGCATCAGGTACCATCTGCACCAACCCTGGTTGATAAAAAAGAGATTAAAGAAATAATTCTTTCTTCACAGGATGAGGAATACTTAGGAAACACATCTTGATCTACGTAGCAACAATAGTTGCCAGCACTACGTAGCAACAATAGTTGTCAGCACTACTTTTCTTTGCAAACCTTCTTTTCTGAAGGAGACTTACCTAGATGGACTTTCTAATTTTTCCAAAATCCTAGGGGGCAATGAGGCAATTTGTAGTGTTTGGGATCAGATTTACCAGAAGAAAGAGAAAGAGAAAGAAAGAAAGAATGAACGAAAGAAGAAAGAAAGAAAGAAAGAAAGAAAGAAAGAAAGAAAGAAAGAAAG
>NW_027397089.1:15259337-15301012 GCF_003265705.2 Callorhinus ursinus
AAAGAAAGAAAGAAAGAAAGAAAGAAAGAAAGAAAGAAAGAAAGAAAACACTTCAGATCTTGGGCATATCTTTAATATTACAGCTAACAGTACTTGGCTCTTGTGCGGATATTCTGATGGGTATTAACTGAGATAGCAAATGTAAAGCATTACATTTAGTAGTAATGTAATTACTTTAGAAAGAGGTGATTCCTCTTTCTAATCCTGAACGTTTCCCTCCTCATATTTCCAGTTCCTCCACTAAATCCTTCTAAAGGGAAATCACCTCCTATCTGGCTCCTTAGTGCTTCACTGCCTCACATATGACCATGACCAAAATTAAGATTTAGATCATTAGCACCACTTAGATACTGTGCTGTAACAATATCAGTTATTTTTCAGATCACATTTGTCTTTAGGGAATTAATCTTTGCTAAATCCCAAGCCATTTATCAGAACACTTACATTGCTGACTACTCTGAAAACCTTGTACCTAATTTATAATAATCACGGTAGCTAAATTTTGTGTATCAATTAAAACCATAAATTATATCTTATACATTTTAAGCTAGTATGTATCATACAACTTTTAAATACTTATAACAATTTTGTGTGCATTGAGTTATACGTGTAGTTCTATTCTTATAGTCCTCTAATGCAGAGTTTCTCCAATTTTAGTGCATATTCGTATCATTTGGGAATCTTATTAAAATGTAGGTTCTGATTCTTTAGGGTGGGGGTGAGTCCTGAGATTCTGCATTTCTAACAAGCTCCCAGGTGATGTCAATGCTACTGGGTTCTTAGGGACAAAGCTTTTTAAGGTGGTATCATATAAGGCAGTAGCTCTCAAAATGGAGTGCATAAGAAACACTGGAGCAGCTTTATACAGTTACAGAGAACTGGGAACCCCCTCCCCTCTTTAATGCCTAAATAGAAAACCTGATTTAGTACATGGTTGGGGCCTGGTTATATCCATTCCCTCAATTTCCCTAAGTAATTTTTATGCCCATCAGATTTGGACAGCCAGCAAAAAATAAATCTTAAAATATTTTTATTTGACCTGATAATCTCTTTTTTTTTTAATTTTTTTATTGTTATGTTAATCACCATATATTACATCATTAGTTTTTGATGCAGTGTTCCATGATTCATTGTTTGTTCATAACACCCAGTGCTCCATGCAGAACGTGCCCTCCTCAATACCCATCACCAGGCTAACCCATCCCCCCACCCCCCTACCCTCTAGAACCCTCAGTTTGTTTTTCAGAGTCCATCATCTCTCATGGTTCGTCTCCCCCTCTGACATACTCCCCTTTTCTTCCTCTCCTGTTATCTTCTTCTTTTCCTTTTTTCTTAAAATATGTTGCGTTATTTGTTTCAGAAGTACAGATCTGTGATTCAACAGTCTTGCACAATTCACAGCGCTCACCATAGCACATACCCTCCCCAATGTCTATCACCCAGCCATCCCATCCCTCCCACCCCCAACCACTCCAGTAACACTCAGTTTGTTTCCTGAGATTAAGAATTCCTCATATCAGTGAGGTCATGTGATACATGTCTTTCTCTGATTGACTTATTTCACTCAGCATAAGACCCTCCAGTTCCTCATTGCAAATGGCAAGATTTCATTCTTTTTGACGGCTGCATAATATTCTATATATATATATATATATATACCACTTCTTCAATATCCATTCATCTGTCGATGGACATCTTGGCTCTTTCCATAGTTTGGCTATTGTGGACATTGCTGCTATAAACATTGGGGTGCACGTATCCCTTCGGAACCCTACATTTGTGTCTTTGGGGTAAATACCCAGTAGTGCAGTTGCTGGATCATGTGGTAGCTCTATTTTCAACTTTTTGAGGAACCTCCATACTGTTTTCCAGAGTGGTGGCACCAGCTTGCATTCCTACCAACAGTGTAGGAGGGTTCCTCTTTCTCCTCATTCCTGCCAACATTGTCGTTTCCTGACTTGTTAATTGTAGCCATTCTGACTGGTGTGAGGTGGTATCTCATTGAGGTTTTGATTTGGATTTCCCTGATGCGAGCACTTTTCATGTGTCTGTTGGCTATTCGGATGTCTTCTTTGGAAAAATGTCTGTTCATGTCTTCT
Organism: Callorhinus ursinus; assembly: GCF_003265705.2. NCBI lineage: Eukaryota > Metazoa > Chordata > Mammalia > Carnivora > Otariidae > Callorhinus > Callorhinus ursinus. Next base: position 15,261,437 of record NW_027397089.1, read on the forward strand.
GCCCATTTCTTGACTAGATCATTTGTTCTTTGGGTGTCGAGTTTGATAAGTTCTTTATAGATTTTGGATACTAGCCCTTTATCTGATATGTCATTTGCAAATATCTTCTCCCATTCTGCTGGTTGTCTTTTGGTTTCATTGACTGTTTCTTTTGCTGTGCAAATGCTTTTTATCTTGATGAAGTCCCAATAGTTCATTTTTGCCCTGGCTTCCCTTGCCTTTGGCGATGTTTCTAGGAAGAAGTGGCTGTGGCTGAGGTCGAAGAGGTTGCTACCTGTGTTCTCCTTTAGGATTTTGATGGACTCCTGTCTCACATTGAGGTCTTTCAACCATTTGGAGTCCATTTTTGTGTGTGGTGTAAGGAAATGGTCCAGTTTCATTCTTCTGCATGCGGCTGTCCAATTTTCCCAACACCATTTGTTGAAGAGACTGTCTTTTTGCCATTGGACATTCTTTCCTGCTTTGTCAAAGATTAGTTGACCATAGAGTGGAGGGTCCATTTCTGGGCTCTCTATTCTGTTCTATTGATCTATGTGTCTGTTTTTGTGCCAGTACTATACTGTCTTGATGAATAGAGCTTTGTAATAGAGCTTGAAGTCCAGAATTGTGATGCCACTAGCTTTGCTTTTCTTTTTCAACATTCCTCTGGCTATTCGGGGTTTTTTCTGGTTCCATACAAATTTTAGGATTATTTGTTCCATTTCTTTGAAAAAAGTGGATGGTATTTTGATAGAGATTGCATTAAATGTGTAGATTGCTCTAGGTAGCATTGACATCTTGACAATATTTGTTCTTCCAATCCATGAGCATGGAACGTTTTTCCATTTTTTTGTGTCTTCCTCAATATCTTTCCTGAGTATTTTATAGTTTTCTGAGTACAGATTCTTTGCCTCTTTGGTTAGATTTATTCCTAGGTATCTTATATTTTTGGGTGCAATTGTAAATGAGATCGACTCCTTTATTTCTCTTTCTTCAGTCTTGTTGTTGGTGTATAGGAATGCCACTATTTCTGTGCATTGATTTTATATCCTGCCACGTTACTGAATTGCTGTATGAGTCCTATCAGTTTTGGTGTGGAGTCTTTTGGGCTTTCCACATAAACTATCATATCATCTGCAAAGAGTGAGAGTTTGACTTCTTTGTTGATTTGGATGCCTTTTATTTCTTTTTGTTGTCTCATTGCTGTGGCTTTCTAATACTGTGTTGAATAGCAGTGGTGATAGTGGACATTACTGCCATGTTCCTGACCTTAGGGGTCTGATATAAGGATTGCCACCCCAGCTTTCTTTTGGTGTCCATTAGCATGGTAAATGGTTTTCCAGCCCCTCACTTTCAATCTGGGGGTGTCTTTGGATCTAAAATGAGTCTCTTGCAGACAGCATATCGATGGATCTTGTTTTTTTATCCAATCTGAGACCCTGTGTCTTCTGATTGGGGCATTTAGCCCATTTACATTCAGGGTAACTATTGAAAGATATGAATTTAGTGCCCTTGTATTGCCTGTAAGGTGACTGTTACTGTATATTGTCTGTGTTCCTTTCTGGTCTATGTTACTTTTAGTCTCTCTCTTTGCTTAGAGGACCCCTTTCAATATTTTTTGTGGGGCTGGTTTCGTGTTTGCAAATTCCTTTAGTTTTTGTTTGTCCTCGAAGCTTTTAAATCTCTCCTTCTATTTTCAATGACAGCCTAGCTGGATATAGTATTCTTGGCTGCATATTTTTCTCATTTAGTGCTCTGAATATATCATGCCAGTCCTTTCTGGCCTGCCAGGTCTTTGTGGATAGGTCTGTTGCCAATCTAATGTTTCTACCATTATAGGTTACAGATCTCTTCTCCCGAGCTGCTTTCAGGATTTTCTCTTTGTCTCTGAGAGTCGTAAGTTTTACTATTAGATGTTGGGGTGTTGACCTATTTTAATTGATTTTGAGGGGGGTTCTCTGTGCCTCCTGGATTTTGATGCCTGTTTCCTTCCCCAATTTAGGGAAATTCTCTGCTATAATTTTCTCCAATATATCTTCTGCCCCTCTCTCTCTTCTTCTGGGCTCCCAATTATTCTAATCTTGTTTCGTCTTATGGTATCACTTATCTCTCGAATTGTGCCCTTGTGATCCAGTAGTTGTTTATCTCTCTTTTTCTCAGCTTCTTTATTTTCCATCATTTGGTCTTCTAGATCACTAATCCTCTCTTCTGTCTCAATTATCCAGCAGTTAGATCCTCAATTTTTGATTGCACCTCATTAATAGCCTTTTTGATTTCGACTTGGTTAGATTTTAGTTCTTTTATTTCTCCAGAAAGGGTTTCTCTAATATCTTCCATGTTTTTTTCAAGCCCAGCTAGTATCTTTACAATCATGATTCTGAACTCTAGGTCCAACATCTTACTAATGTCCATATTGATTAGGTCTCTGGCAGTTGGTACTGCCTCTTGTTCTTTTTTGGGGGTGATTTTTTTCCATCTTGTCATTTTGTCCAGAGGACAACAGATGAATGAGAGAACAAAATGCTAACAGGGTAACAACAACCCCAGAAAAATATACAGTAAACAAATCAGAAGAGACCTGAAACCAGAGGAAAAGAAAGGGAAAGAAAGAAAAAAGAAAAATAAAAAAGATAAAAACAAACAAAAAAAGGAATATGATCAAATATGATCAGGCTGGTGCATAGATCAGTGCCACACACTAGATTTTGGGCATATTTTGGTCTGTTAGATGAAAGTGCCTCCCAATATTTTAAAGAATGAAAAACTTATATATGTACAAAAATAGGGTAAATACAATGAAGGAATGGAATATGACTGTAAAGATGAAAATTATAAAAGATTTTATAAAAGGAATTGATAAGATAAGAAGTGGTTGAAAAAAGAAAGAAGAGGATTTAAAAAAAAAAAAGAGAGAATGTGATCAGGCAGGAGACTAGGACAAAGCCATACACTAGAGATTTAGGGTATATTTTGGTCGATTAGAAGAAACTGTATCCCAAAATTTTAAAGCGAGAACAACATATATATATATATATACACCAAAAATAGGGTTAACTACTATCAAGGGATAGAATATGACTCTAAAAATGAAAAATAAAAAAGATTTAAAAAAAAGGGATTGATAAAATATTGGTTGAAAAAGGGAAAAAGAAAAATTAAAAAAAAAGAAAATTAAAAAAATTAACTTTGAAAGACTAAAGAATCATGGGAAAAAAGCCTTGTGTTCTATGTGCTTTATTCCCCTAGTGCTGGCGTTCTGCCATTCTCATTGATCAGTAAACTTGGTTTTGGCTGGCTGTTCTTGCCGATCTTCTGGGGGAGGGGCCTGTTGCCTTGGTTCTCAAATATCTTTGTCAGAGGCGGAATTGCCCTGCCTTTGCCAGGTCCGGGTTAAGTAATCTGCTCGGGTTTGCTCTCAGGAGCCTTTGTTCCCTGCAAGCTTTCCGCATAGCTTTGGAGGATGAGAGTGAAAATGGCAGCCTCCCAATCTCCGCCCTGAGGAGCCAAGAACTCGTGACCCCACTCCTCAGTGCACCCCCAGAGAAAAGTAGTCAATCACTCCCGTCTCCCCAGACTCCAGCCGCACTCCATGCTCACCCAGCCTGTAACCAAGCATTCCTATCTCTGGCACACAACTCCGTGTGGAGTCTCCAAACCCAGCAGATCCCTGCGGTGCGCTCCTGCGCTGCTCCTCTCAGGGGAGGAAGGGGAGTCTCCCCGGATCTGTCGCTTGTTGGGTCCCTGCTGGAGGAGCAGCGGCCCAACTGTGCCGTGGATTACAGTTTATGGCAACCCCTAGCTGAGAGCCCACTCCTTAGCTCCGTCTCTGCAACTGGCTTCCCTGTTCCAATACCTGGGAGCTCTGCCACACTTAGGCACCCCCAGTCTTTCTGTGACCCCGAGGGTCCCGAGACCACACTGTCCCGTGAGGGTTCCACCCCCCGCTTAGCCACCGGAGTGACGTCCCTCAGCGGAGCAGACTTCTAAAAGTTCTGATTTTGTGCTCCGCGGCTCTATTGCTTGCCGGTAGTGGCTGATGGAGGCTCCCTCACCCCACTGTCTATCCTCCCGAATATCGCCTCGGATTCACTTTTCTGCACGTCCTACCTTCCAGAAAGTGGTTCCTTTTTTGTTCTGAGAGTTGCTGCTATTCTTTTCTTCGATCTCCTGTTTGTAGGTGTTCAGAATGGTTTGATCCCTATCTAGCTGAATTCCTGGGACCAGATGAAATTTATGTCTCCTACTCCTCTGCCACCTTTCTCCTCCCCCCTAGTCATGAGAATTATAATCAACAATAATGTTGATAAAGTCATGCAAACTTCCGGCCTGGAATATACTCTCCTTTATGGGTAGCAACTCTGTTTAGCTCAATTTAGTATTCCTTAACTTACTTTGTGATATTTCTTGAAAACAATAGATATTCAATAAGCCTTGGAAGCATATTAAAAATGGAACCTGATCTTCTAAACATGATGTTTGCTTTAATGATTTCTATTTTTCTTGAAGAAGTATTTTTCCAGTATAATGCCCTTTCAAATCTTAACAACTACAGAAGATTGTTGGTAGATAGGAGGGATTAATAGCTTGTTTATCTTATGACATCTGCAACTTTGGGTAAGCCTACATTCATTTTTGCTGAGTCGTTTTATTAACTTTAAAAGATTTAGCTTCTGTTACATTCTATAATTTGAAACTGAGAAATGAGTACATGCAATTGAAGAATTCCACTGAGGTCAGTGATGTATTCAATCTCTGAAGAAAAGGTAATCCATGTGACATCAAAAAGTTCATTTTGGCTCATCTAGTTTTATTCTTAGTCTTTCAATAATTAAGATTTGAAAGAAATAAGTTACTTTATGTAAGGAAAAGGAGAGTAAATGGAAGGAATAACAATCTGAGTAGAAATGATAAAGACTCTTAGGAAATAGAGCTTTAGAAAGGATTTAGGGGTGGATACTTGTCATGGAAACAAGAGTCCTATTATCAGAATCAAAATAATTGGGTAGTATGACCTGTAATAGAGTCATCCTGAAGTATCAGGTTGCAAGTTAACCTAACGCGGAGGTACTTCCATACCTAGCTTCTAAAATTTCAAGTCACAGTTGGCTGGGATACTGAGGCTTGTGGTGGGACCTCAGGAACTGGGGGGCAGAGAGTGATAGTTTTTCTGTTAGGTTTAAATTGTAGCACTACCTGAATAACAACAACTACATGGTTCTAGGTCCCTTTTCTAGTTCTATGATTTTTTTTATCCTTTTGTTTATGCAGATGTATTTGCTATCCTACCAATTAGTTGAGTGAAATTCTAAGTGGCAGTGACCACATTCAAAAAAGATTATAAAGTATTTTGGGAATTTTTTCTTCAATATAGCATGATTGTAATTAAGTACAACTTTTACTTGTGATGGTAATAATTTGGGTGGACCACCGACATTACTTTCATTGAAAATGTGTATAAATGCAATTATATTTCCATATTAACATCTTGGCTTTTATAAAGAAAAAAAAGTATGTTCAAAATTTGCATGTTTGGACATCTTTGACTACTGATATTGTGATTTATTTAAAGGTCTTTTAGAAATTAAATGCAGATTTATAATATATTTAGAATGTTCAGAACTAATTTAAGCATTTGCAACTTTGTGAATTTTGTGTTAATAGGCAACAATTGAATATTTTTGAATGAATAAGCTTTTCTGTTATTATCTTTAAAAAAGAAAAAACATACAAAAGACACACAAAAAGATACCACAGTTAACATTTGGATTGTCAAAATCCTAATTAATATCAAAAAAGACATTACATTCTTTGACATTCTAAATTACTTTGACTTACCACTTTTGAAAATAATTCTTTTTAGGAAAGAAGAATGACTTTGTATAGTTGTTTTGACTTTAAAATTTATAGTCTAAAATGAAGGCTGTGGAAAGTTTGGTGTCATGTTACCAGTGAATGTTTGAGATAAATAATGTAAGTCAAATCACTTTCTAATCTATACTGACCTTGACCTTTTCCTGTGGATAAACATCTATAAATGATCATTTGCATATCCAAGCCCTCCTGCAGCCAAATATTGTCTATCACTTGAATAATCTGCAGAACAAGCATATCCTGACGAAGATCATCTCCGGCCTGTTAAAAACAAAATTATAGACTCTAGATTTCTCTTTGAATTCCATTAAAGGCCTTCAAATATGGTATATGTCATTTCTTTCCTCCAATACATTTCCAGCCCAACTTAAGATGGTTTCAATTGTTTTGTTAGTATTAGGAACACCTTGTGTTTTTGAGAGAAGATTAAAGAAAATAAGAACTTTCTTTTAAATGATTACAGAAGCTTCAGCCATCAAATTAGAAGTTGCTTGGAATGTTGTTCGCTGATAATAATCTTTTAATTTATCATCCATGTACAATATCTTAGATTCAAAATCTAGTGAAGAGAGGCTTGATGAATGTTTATTCAAATTTTAAACTCAACCAAGAGAGATTTCTTTCTAACTAAGACATTATTTGGTATGCCATAAATGTATATGCTGATATACAGTTAGAATACCAAGAGCTTCTTGACTAAGAGTATAAATAGCACACATAGAATTCATCTGACTTTAAATCTTTGACTTCTTATATTATGAAGGTGGTTAAAAAGTTTTCAGAGTAAACAGCCTTTGATAATAAGAAATGATTAAGGGGTGATTTTCTAGCATAGGTGAAGGAAATGGAATTTATCCAAAGGGGAAGGTTAGTTTTCTGCTTTTAAACTAACAGGTTTGGTTTTGAAAATGTTTTCTAAATTATATGCAAAAAAATATTCCAAGATGAAATTTGTGGTACTTTTTTCTTCACCCAAAATGCACTGTTTTGTGGCCATTAATGCTTGAAGTTACACAGGTCAAAGCCAAAGTATGGGTGTGCTAAAAATTATCCTCAAAAATAGTCAAAATCCACCAAATAAATCACTCTGAGACCTGATTATCTGGTTTGGCTGAATACTTGATTAAATTAACTGAATGGCTCTAAAGTCTTCCTTTTCACTCACAGCTTCTTCTTTGGTCCCTCTTTCCTGCTTGTCTATACCCCTGTTACTACATTTTACTCTACTTTCCTATGGGATTCATGATAAAGACCGACTTGGCCTCTATTTATTTGAAAAGAAGAAAATAATCCAAATTACTAAAATAAGCAAGTGACTGTAGATAAGAATTTTATGTTAAATTAACATATAATTTGAATTTTAGTTAATATTGATTTTAATTTAGTATCTAAATCAAAGGAAAACTCACTAGGGGTTCACCACACATTCCACTTTCTGTGCTACTCAAAAATGTATAATTTCATTTATTGAAACATATCTCCTTAAGTTTTTCACTGAAGGCTCACTAGCTTGAGCCAGTAATGATTGATTTATCATCAATCATTGTTTGACATGTACTATAATTCTGTAAAAATGCAGAATCAAAAATAACTGGAATCCTCTGTTTTGTTGTCAGAGGAAAATACCTATAATAATTTCTTTTTGCAAGAAATAAATCAATAATTCTACCTGTGAAATCAATTTGATGTTTTTGTACCTTAAAAATGACGCTGATGTTTTTGCCCATTGGGTTAGCATTGATGAAAGTAATCTTCAATGGCAAAGCGTGAGATGTGAAATATGAACATGCCTATAGAAAAGGAAGAGAAAAATGGTGAGCAAAATAGAGCAAAAAGAACACTTTCCTTGAAATCATGGGCCTCTCGCATAATTTGTTATATAAGCAAATGTAACACATATGAATAATTTTTACACTTTGGAACAAAGAAACACATTTATTAAAAACAACAACAAAACAACTTCAGTCTACTAACCAAAGCCTTTACTTAGAAACTGAAAATCCAGCTTCTTGGCAGCTTCTACTCTTTTTCTCACTGAACAGTGATGAAATGTTGGGGATTTAAATAAACTAAGTAGTATGTAGGCATTGTGTTTATGATAGTTAATATCTAAAAGATAAAATTGCTATTCAAAAATTGATTTGCTTTTAATTATTTCTTCCCTGCAGAATACATTAAGGAAATATGAATATATGGTTAAGAAAGACTGAGTTCAAATTTGAACTTTGTAACTTACTAGCTGCAAGACCTTGGGCAAGCTGCTTAAATATTTGAATCCCACTATAAAATGGGGATAATAACACCTGTCTCAAGCATATTTGTAATAGATATATGGGCTAATAGATATAAAAGACCTTCCACAGTACAGTGCCTGACACTAATTAGATACTCCAAAAAAAATAATAATGCATTCTTTTTCTCTTTTTGTTAATGAACATTTTCTTACCTTTACAAATAGTACAACATATGTTTACTCCTTTCCTTTCTTTCAGTTATACTTTGCATTTCCATTTTCAGCTTTATGATATTGACTACTTTCCATTATACTTTCCTTGTTGCTTATTTTCCTTTTATGTTCTTACAGCTGTTTGAGTGCTAAAAGGTTGTATGTCTTTAGGCTATTAGAGACTTTCTGTTGACAGTGAAGAGTTAATACTAAATAAAAGAAAAGAACTTGATGGTTTCAATTTATCAACTTAGTAAAATATGACATCAATACATGTTGAAGGATCAGTTTGAAAATCATTATTTTTTGAGAAGTCTGAAATTGGTAGAAGTAGAGAGGAAAGGATATATATTTTTTTAACTTAACTTATCAACAGAAATCTAACCTAATCCCTAAGCAAAGAGAAACCATTGATTACTGAATCAGTTTGAGATTTTTTTAAATTATTATGTTATGTTAATCACCATACATTACATCATTAGTTTTTGATGTAGTGTTCCATGATTCATTGTTTGCGTATAACACCCAGTACTCCATGCAGTACATGCCCTCCTTAATACCCATGACCAGGCTAACCCATCCCCCCACTCCCTTCCCCTCTGGAACCCTCAGTTTGTTTCTCAGAGTCCATAGTCTATCATGGTTCATTTACCCCTCTGATTTCCCCCTCTTCATTTTTCCCTTCTTGCTATCTTCTCCTTCTTCTTCTTCTTCTTCTTTTTTTTTTTTTTTAACATATAATGTATTACTTGTTTCAGAGGTACAAGTCGGTGATTCAACAGTCTCACACAATTCACAGTGCTCACCATAGCACATACCCTCCCCAATGTCTATCACCCAGCCACCCCATCCCTCCCACCCCCCACAACTCCAGCAACCCTCAGTTTGTTTCCTGAGATTAAGAATTCCTTATATCAGTGAGATCATATGATACATGTCTTTCTCTGATTGACTTATTTCGCTCAGCATAATACCCTCAAGTTCCATCCATATCGTTGCAAATGGCAAGATTTAATTCCTTTTGATGGCTGCATAATATTCCATTGTATATATATACCACTTCTTCTTTATCCATTCATCTGTCGATGGACATCTTGGCTCTTTCCACAGTTTGGCTATTGTGGACATTGCTGCGATAAACTTTGGGGTGCACGTACCCCTTCGGATCCCTACATTTGTATCTTTGGGGTAAATACCCAGTAGTGCAATTGCTGGGTCGTATGGTAGCTCTATTTTCAACTTTTTGAGGAACATCCATACTGTTTTCCAGAGTGGCTGCACCAGCTTGCATTCCCACCAACAGTGTAGGAGGGTTCCCCTTTCTCTGCATCCCTGCCAACAGGGAAATCCAAATCAAAACCTCAAGCAGTTTGAGATTTATAATAAATGGGTGAGACTGCTTGTTAAGTAATGAATTCCTGGCTTCGAGAATCAGTCAATCAGGGAACATAAGACCTCTGTCATGGTACTGAATTAGGAAATCCTGTATTAGGCCAGAAATGAGTCTAGATCAGTGGTTTTCAAACTGTGCTCATCCAATTCTTGGGGGTCTCTTTGAGGCATCCCAAGTCCAGGGAAGAGAAAAAGGGCAAAGGGAGGATGAAGACAAGGCTTAGCCCTTCTTAATTACCTCACTCGGATCTATTTTGCTTTCATTGTTTTATATTTTGGTTTCCACATGCAGTATACTTTTTGAGATCATGTCAAAAATATTTTATATTTGACAACTAATGTGCACAAACCATTATCTATGTGATATCAGAGATACCATATCTACTCTCCAAGAACCTACAGAAAGTTGGTATGAACACAAACACATATGCATTAAGTTGAAAATAATTTACAAGTAGAGATACCATATCTACTCTCCAAGAACCTACAGAAAGTTGGTATGAACATAAACACATATGCATTAAGTTGAAAATAATTTACAACCATTAATCACAGTTGAATGAAGAAGCACTTAAAGAAGAGAAGTCTTCCAGAGATGAGCTGGATTTGAAGATTGGGAAAGACAGAGATTAGCAAAAATGTTTAAAAAAATGCTTTCTAAGTAGGGAAAGGCAAACAATGAGAATTTAGATTAGATGTTAAAAATGGATTGCAAGGACCACAACCAGGAGACAGGAAAGAATGAGTTGGAGTCTTGGAAGATAATTTTATGTAAATGGTGAGATAAAAGAGTTGGAATAGAGAAAAAAATATAAGAAGAGCTAGAATAGAAAAAGAAAGATATGACCCCTGTTCTTGAGACGTATACACTAATGACATAGATTTAAAATAGTTTTAAAAAAGGAAAGAAACCTATTTGTAAATGAAGTGTGTGGTTCTTACTTTCCCAGGAGTGGAGGAAGATTGCATTAAGTTACAACCACTTTCTCAAATGGTCCGTTCCCTAGTGATCCAAAGGAAAATAGGAAATGGTCCATTGTAATTAGTGGTTCCAAGGAGAGACAAGGGTGAAAATTCTTTGAAAGAAGGCTTAACTCAAAGTTAAGACCTTTGTCCTTTATCTTGGAGAGCCACACTTTAAGAAGGAGATTGGCCTGAGTGCTTCTCCCCAGTGTAGTTTACTGATGATGATTAAAACAAAATGTTGACTGTAGGCTTTCCCATACTCACTATCTTCATAGGGCTTCTCTCCAGTGTCAACTCTCTGATGCATGATAAACTGTGAACTCTCTCTAATGGCTTTCCCACAATCATTGCATTTATAAAGTTTCTCCCCAGATGGGTTCTCTGACATCGTAAACTTGGTGCTATCACCAAAGACCTTCCCACACCTATCACATTCATAGGATTTTTCACCAGTGTGAATTCTCTGTTATATAACGAAATGTGTGTCTTGACTGCATATTTTCCATACTTACGGGGTTTTTTGCTTGTGTGAAGTCAGGTGACATAAAATAAGACATTTACTCTGACTGATTATCTTGCCACACTGTGTTCCAAATGTTTTTCTCTGGTATAAATTTGCTCATAGCCAACAGGTTGAGTTCTGACTGAAGCCTTTTCCATACTGCCTGCATTTATTATGCTTGTTCCCTAGTGTGGAGGCTCTGATGTCAAATAAGACATTTATCCTGACTGAAGGCCTTACTATGTTCATTATACTTAAGGCTTCTTCCCAGTATGGATTCTCTGGGGGTCAAAATGGTTTCTGTTGGAACAGAGAGCTTGCCCACACTCATTTCAACTGTAATGTTTTTCACTAATGTGAAGTACTTGATATTAGAAAAGGATTTTACTCTGAATGAAAGCCTCCTACACATGAAATTTATGTCTTCTCCCGAGGATGAGTTATTTGAGAGTCAATGAGTAGGGAACTCTGCGTGAAGGTTTTTATGCATAAAGCACATTTATAAGTTTTTTTTCCAATTATGGAATCTCTGATATTGAATAAGATGGGAGTAGTGATGACAGATCTTCCCATGTTTGCTGCATTCATGGGGCTTCCCCGCTTAGTAGATTCTCAAAAGAACCATTGACTGAGAGGTCTCTCTAAATGTCTTATCATACTCATTACACTCTTAGAGGCTCTTTTCTTTTGGATCCTCTGATGCAGGCTCTGATTGAAACCTAGCCACACTCACTACATCTTCAGATGTGATGTATGTTCCCTCAGACTTCCTTGTTCGGCAGGACTGTAGGATGGACTAAAATGTTGCCCAGGATAGAGTGTCACCTGGCCACATCTGCCCTGTTTATTGCTCTACACACAGGTACCCAGCATTGTGCCAGGCACAACTGGCCAGAGCAAATGGAGCAAAGAGGGAGCTTTACTTGGCATACTTTCCAGACTCAAAGAAAGTACCACTGTCTGCAGGTAGGTATAGAAAAGGAGTGTGGTCCCAGCTACAGTGCTAGGGGTGGTGACTGCTGAGCTGGTGGCCCTCAGCCTGAGGCAGCAAAGTTGTAAACATAATAGTACCAACTTTTTAGCAAAACTTTTTATATTCATACTAATAAAGGTCTAGTTTTTCTCCTAATTATTAGGTTTTCTTGATTATATTATAATGTCAGTCAAGTAACATTTATTGTGCATGCATGATAGTTTAACCTCTTCACTTCTGAGTCTCACTTACCAATCTTTCTTCTATTAGTGCTTTCTACTCTTGGGCTTTTGAGAAGGAGGCTAATAAAGTTAATGGAGATAAAAGGAGAAAGAATGATTCTAAGTTAGAGAAGTGTGACTGACAGAGGCTTAAGAAGAGAAAGAAATTGTTTCTGATGCCAGGAAGGTCACTCCAGGCATAGTAAAATCACAAAATATATTATATGGTACACTGACACATGAGTTTCAGTGAATTTTAAATTAAATAAAAACTGAGGTGTTGTAGCTCATAATATCCTAGTGTACTAAGCATAGGTATGCACATAATCTAAATAAGCATGAAACTAAAACCAGCCTGCTTAAGGTCACCAAATCAACCATTTTGAATAAATTGAGAAATTAATTTAGTGAGAAGTATATTTATTTATTTATTTATTTATTTATTTATTTATTTATTTATATTTTTACTGAACTGATAGTTTATTTCTAAATCAACAAATCAAGTGATGAGGCCAGTGCAATCTCAATCTTACACAGTGCATCAAATGCAGCATTTAGTTTGGATAGGATTCAATTACTTTTTTCTTCAAATACTTGCAATGACAATTTACAAATTGTTTTTGCCATTTCAAAAACATACAGGGAATTAAAGAATACAAAACAAAAATACTCAACTTACATACTAAATAAACTGACTTACATCACGATCAATACCCTTTATACACAGGGCAGGGTTCAGAGGAAGGTGGCAGGTCTTTATACACTGAAAGAATTCTTCTAGTCTGCCAATCTCTTTCTTTAGTACCTCCTGTGAAAAAATCATTTGAAAAAGCATTTTAGAAACTGTAAAGAACTTGACTTTCTTTCAAGTTATAATTTTCTTCTATTGATTAAATAAACTCTTTAATTCAGGGGTTGCACACTTGGATGCTTTGGGGTCAAGTAGGTGAAGTAGCCACATATAAGGAAGCAGTGTTAAAAATAATAGGGAGTGTTGGGGAAAATGGGGAACTAAAGAGTTCATGCCTTTTCTACAGGATCTTAAATTCAATTAAAACCAAAACCAAAACCAACTATTCTGTTCAAACAAAACATGATGTGTTGGCTATGATTTGAGGCCCACCGTCTTACAATACCTGCTTTAAGTAATTGTTGACATGATCCAATTCTGATAACTTCCTGGAATCTTAGTTTGTAACCCTCAAGATTTATACTTAATAGTGATAGTACATTTCAGAAAAAAAATCACACATACTAAGAGCAATAATGGCAAAAATGACAATTGTCAGAAATAGCAATATATTTGAACAAATGGTTTACTAAATGCCAATGAGTATATTCCTGATACTTGCCTCACTCCCTTCCATAGTTCTCTGTACCTGTGGAAGGTCTGAAACCACAAACAACACCTTTAAAATTGTGTATCCCCTAACAAAAAGAGCAGAAAAACAAAAATATAAGAGCTCCTTTTAACCCACTTTCAGAAACTCTTTAAGTCCAATTCTAAAAATGAAGGTATCAGATTAATAATGTTTAATTAACTCCCAAGAGTTTCTTAGCTCTTACTCCTGGGTCATTGGCAAATAATAGAAACTACTGCTCCCAGAATCCAGAAGAGCAAGGTGGAAAAATATCTTCTTTCACACAGTTTAATTAGTACTTTTTATTTATTTTATTTTATTTTTGATGAGATGACATGGTTTAATAGTAAACAGCAGAGAAAAACAATGCATAAAGAAATAACTTATAGGAATCTGAAGAAAAATAATCAAGGAGGCAATTTTAATATATTAAACATTCTAGCCTTTATCAGAATAAGCAGACATAAATTTATAAGTAGGTTTGCAGAATTATGAATTATCTATTAAAAAGGTTTTTTTTAAGTTTTTATTTAAATCCCTGTGAGTTAACATACAGTGTAATATTAGTTTCAGGTGTACAATATAGTGATTCAACACTTCTGTACAACACTAAATAGTACTTTTTCAAATGAAATAGAAAAAACAGCTAACAGTAACTTGAATTGTGCGAAATTGTAAATGCTTCTTTCATCTCTTTATTTTTATTTTCTTATTTTTATGTGAAGAAGTGTTATCACAAAAACAGCCTAGGTGAGAGAAATATATTTATTTGAAAGAATAATGTCAATAGCTCTTTGGAACTTAATGTAAATGGTCAAAAAGGCATCAGACTTATTTAACTGTAGTATGCATCTCAAATATGTGAGGAATTTTAAAATCTAAGAAATAAAGTCTAAACTCATACATAAATTTTATAAATTTTAAACCAGTTTATTTACTTGCTTTCATTTTTTTCTATCACTAGAAAAATTAATCTGCAGTAATATGAAGACATTATAGAAGCTTGTTTTTTTATTGCTCATCATATTATTTATCTTATGGTTTTTATGTCAATCTAGAGTTTATATGTTTCCCACTTAAGAATAAATTCCATGCTTATGCTTTTTATTTCCTATTTATTCCTATATAGGTGAAGGGCCATAGCTTCTGGCATTTCTATCTAATGAATGACTTCCAGCAAGAAAAATACTGGGCTGGGAAAGAATTCTGGGACAATTTGCCTGTCAATGTTTCTATATTATTATGTTGAAAACTCTTTTTGATTTTAGACAGTGGGTGGAGAGAAACTATGTGCTCCCTTTGAGGGCAGAATTCATGTTTTAGTCATCTTTCCATCCTTAACTCCCAGTCTGTAAGTACTTAATTGTTCCTGAATGATGTTATTAATACAATGGATAGATGCTCACTACCTCCCTGCATCTAGAATGTTGAACGTAAGAGAACCTGCTTAGTGGTCTATATCAGTGAGGGAAACTAGTGATGCAGATAATTAAAAAGAACAAATATTCTTCAATCATATCAAGAAAAAGCCAGGTCCATTATTATAATCAGTGATGAAAAACGCACAATATTTTGACTATCATTCATGGATCTTAGTATAAAAGTTTTACTATCCACACCACTATTGATTTGCTTAATTTAATTAATTGTTTTGCTAAGAACGTCTTTATTTTGATTAGTGTAGTGTTAAAAAAATCTAGACCTCGATTTTGTACCTTGGACAAGAGTACCCTAAAAAGTCCCCTCTGGACTTCTACTAGTGTGAGTTGTGCTGCCATTTTGAGGAAATTACTTCATCTGGTCTTTTTAACCAAACTGCCTTTAAGTTTATTTCTTCTTGTTAGGTACTCTCCATATGCTGCATGGCTACTTAGATCAAAAAACTATATTGGGGTACCTGGGTGGCTCAGTCAGTTAGGCATTCAAGTCTTGGTTTTGGCTGAGGTTATGATTTCAGGGTCGTGAGACTGAGCCACATATTGGGCTCCACACTCAGTGGAGAGTCCACTGGAGATTCTCTTCCTCTCTGTCTCCCCCTGTGCTCCTCCCACCATTTGCTTGTGCTCTCTCTCTCTTTCTCTCACAAATCTTAAAAAAACATGTCCTTGTGGTAGACATTATCATAAGATTGTAAATTGAAAAAAAATCTTGATTAAAGTATTTGAGTTGGGTGTCTTATAACTAAGTATAGACAATGAATCTGCTTTCTAAGCTATGAAATTAAAATTTAATTGAACAAGAGATTAAAGAAAACACTACATGAAGATTAATTTCTCAACAAACCTGTCTCTGAGGGTCACTGGCAGACTTGACTTTTTCCCCGATGTCTCCCAGAATTTTAATAAGTTTCTTCTCCTTGGAAAACTCATCACTCAAGGCTTTTCCTGAACAGAATTGGAGAGCAGCCAACAGCTTCTGATACCAGCTTTTAAAATAAGTTTCATTCTGTGCATCCATTAGCAGCCTGAAGGAAAGAGAGAAAAAGAATTCTTGTATCCACAGCTGATATTTTAACCACCTCCAGCAAGAACAATCAGTGCATTTCAGACTAATCTGTATTTGGTGGCTATGGGCAGTTTAACAGCCTGGAATCGGGGAAAATATTGTTTATTTGTTGGCAGTCATCAAATTCCATCTGATAGCTAATGAGATTCCTAGAGTGAAGAATCAATAAGAGACCTGTCTTTTCTCATTTCAATTCACAGTGCACTTTTTCTTCTTTCAGGCTTCTTAATTCTATAACAAATACTTAAGAACATATTTTGACTTCTTATTCAAATAAGGACAATGTTTTAGAAATAGTACTTATAAGTGACCACACTATATTGGAACTCAACCATCAACCTTCCTTTTCCTACTTTTCTTCAAAAGGCAATGTCCCCCCCACCCCCACTGTCACATACCTACATACTTCTCTTTCTTCCAGTATCTCCCCTTGATTACTTGGAGGAAGACATGGTTTTTGTTTTCAGGCATTTCTGGATTCAAATCTCAGCCCTCTGACTTATAAGTAATTTATAAGTAATTTAGGTTAGTTACTTAACTAGGCTGAGATTGTATTTTTTTATCTATAAAACAAAGTAATAACGCTGACTTTGTGGAGCTGTATAGAACACAGAATGAGCTAATGCATTCAAAAGGGCTTAGCACAATGTACCTATCAGTCAGCCAACATTGTTCATATTTTGTGACCTCCCCCAGCCAACTTCTGTTCCTGCCTGGCTGTCTGCTCATGTCATGAACATGGGAAGCATAGCACTAAAAAAGTGAGAATACTATGCTAGATAATGGAGAAGTAACAAATATTTTATTACTCTGTCTGCCATGTGACAATTTCTATCGCCTTGAAACTAATTCTAATATGCTCAAACTTTACTTTCTATCATGCCCTAAACCACCGAAATAGGAAAAAAACAAACAAACAAACAAAAAACAAAACCCTTATTCCTTTGAATGTTAACCTCTCTTTGATTGAGTCTTTTCATCTTAACTGGTCTCTAGTCTTGTCCTCTGAAAATTTAACATTCAAGAAAATAGAAGAAAGTTATTGTGAGAATGGAATACTAAAAAAAAGATTAAATGCAGAGCAGTTGAAAAGTATACAGATGAATTTCATTCTGCATTCTTAATTTTGCATCTCTACTTCTGTATTATGTTACAGAGACTATAACACATTATTTTCATTCGTTCTATGTTCTCTGTTTCTATGTATTTAGAAAAATTAAGTTAAAAAGTTAAAAAAATTGAGTCTACCTTTTTTTCCCTTTTTTTAGGTGAGGGCTTGGTCTCTTGTCATTGTTATGAAGCCAACTTATCTTCTAGCACCTCTTTTGCTTTTAAGTGGAATAACAGTTCTTTTTTTAAAAAAAGATTTTATTTATTTTTTGACAGAGAGAGAGACAGCGAGAGAGGGAACACAAGCAGGGAGAGTGGGAGAGGTAGAAGCAGGCTCCCCGCTGAGCAAGGAGCCCGATGCGGGGCTCGATCCCAGGACCCTGGGATCATGACCTAAGCTAAGGCAGATGCTTAACAACTGAGACACCCAGGCACCCCTGGAATAACAGTTCTTATTTACCTCTGGAAAGCATTAAAAAAAAAAAAAAACCTCAAAGGTTTAAAGATGTATTGATGAAAAAATGTAATCCATTGATACCTGCTTATTTTCAATGTAAGAATAATAGCAATGAACTTTTCCTATGCTTACCCCTATAGTGAGCATTTGGATTGTCAGATGTAACAATGAAACCTGTCATTATTTGGAAGCTCTAAGAAAATGAGTGTTGTGTGAGTGTGAATTGGAAAGCTGCAAATGCAAGCATCCACATGTAAAACTTTAAGACATTTTATGTAAAATTGTATATATCTCAGATTTTCTCCATATTTTGAGGACTTTGGTAATATACCATTTTATAGTGTACTTGGGTTTCAGTGAGCTAGGCACTTGACAGGTAGAATATTTCTTTAAGCTTTCTTTTTTCTTTTTTCTTTTATTATGTTATGTTAATCACTATACATTACATCATTAGTTTTTGATGTAGTGTTCCATGATTCATTGTTTGCGTATAACAATCAGTGCTCCATTCAATACATGCCCTCTTTAATACCCATCACAAGGCTAACCCATCCCCCCACCCCCTCCCCTCTAGAACCCTCAGTTTGTTTCTCAGAGTCCATAGTCTCTCATGGTTCATCTCCCCCTCTGATTTCCCCCCCTTCATTTTTCCCTTCCTAATATTTTCTCTCTCTTTTTTTTTTTAACATATAATGTATTATTTGTTTCAGAGGTACAGGTCTGTGATTCATCAGTCTCACACAATTCACAGCGCTCACCATAGCACATACCCTTCCCAATGTCTATCACCCAGCCACCCCATCCCTCCCACCCCCCACCACTCTAGCATCCCTCAGTTTGTTTCCTAAGATTAAGAATTTTTCATATCAATGAGATCATATGATACATGTCTTTCTCTGATTGACTTATTTCGCTCAGCATAATACCCTCCAGTTCCATCCACATCGTTGCAAATGGCAAGATTTCATTCCTTTTCATGGCTGCATAATATTCCATTGTATATATATATATATATATATATATATATATATATACCACATCTTCTTTATCCATTCATCTGTCGATGGACATCTTGGCTCTTTCCATAGTTTGGCTATTGTGGACACTGCTGCTATAAACATCAGGGTGGATGTACCCCTTTGGATCACTAAATTTGTATCTTTGGGGTAAATATGACAGGTAGAATATTTCTATATCTCTATCAATGCCTGCCAGCATTTTCATACAATTTGAATATTGAGTCGCTTGTTTTAAAACTATTTTTAACCAGTTCTTGTACATAAGTATAACTCTATAACCTCTTGACTGCTATATACATGCTAAAAGGAAAAGTTCTTTTGTACAGATGAAGTAAACTTTTTACTAAAATAATTTTTTAAAAAGATACCTTTAGAGGTTATTGGGGTCATGGGAACCATCAGAATTATATAATTTTGTGTTCATAATACTCTTAATTTTTTTTGTTAGAAATGTATTTGATTTTTTTCAAGGAGAAAAACACAATTTTATTTCTTGCTCAAAATAAAACAGCAGGGAAGATTTGCAGAAAGAATATGACTGTGTTCTAAAAAATATATATAAAAAGCAAAGAAAATTCAGGGTATTCCACTGTGATTATTTTCCTTGTAGAATATGCCTCATTCCAACCCCGCATCCCCACTCAGATCAGATGTTCTCCCAGTGAGATCTGGCTCAAGCTCTATGGCTTTTCACCCGACTAATGAAGAGTTTGTCTTTACACATTGTGGAATTGAAATCGTGGAGTGGTAGAGGTAGGAGATGACCACGAGAGGTCAAATAGTCCATCCCTGTGTCCTTACACACAGTCAAGAAAAATTAATGTGTCCTTTCATTTTAAACAACTGCAAAGAAAGTTTAACTATATAGTTTGAGGTAGAGGGATACTCAGTTCTTCATTGATGACTTTTACATAAGGAAGCGCTAAACCACTCATGCCATAGTTTGTATCCATTGCCTGTGTGTATAAGATTAGCTAACAGCCGGCCACTCTCTCTTGAACACCACAGAAACCTTTTTCAAAAGATATTGTCACCTAAGAGAAGCAGCATTGCTTATGTCAAATAATTTTTTTGTTTAATTTTCAAAGTTAACACAAAGGGACTGAGAAGTATCAAGATTTGGTGGTGAAAGATCAGACTTTTAAGGTGCATGCAGTGTGACTGTGTATACACTGTGAAGTAAATCTTAAAATGCCAGAGACCTGTTTATCCTAATATCTGTGAGATCCAAGGATATAATTCAATTTGATATGATTTTGTACACCTCTTATAGACTGTAAGTTATTACAACATTAAAATGAGGATAAATGCATAAAATCTAGCTGCTTAAAGGTTTGGAGAGTATTAAGGATGAGAAGCAGAAGCAAGAATGAGGAGGAAACTCAGGTAACAACTGTGTAGAGGATGTTATGAAGGTATTTGACTGAATTAAGGGGGTCATGGTGGACTCAGAGAGACCTAAGCTATAGAAACCCCAGACTGCATGATAGGGAGATTTTCCTTGGATATTGAGATTGTCTCTGTTTCTTCATGCACATGGCTGTTAATGATCCCATAGCAAATAACTTGCTAGAGCCACAAAAGTACATAGTTCTCACTTCTCAGACTACCAGCAGGACAGAATAGAGTCACCACACCATCCCGGCCCTCCTTGCCTCCTGACTCTCTTCAGTGAAGGTCTAATTGTAGTTTTCAATAGCACAGTATCCCACATCTTACAAGCTGCCTTAAATTTTGACCCTGTGAGTGAAAAGGGGAAACAACATCCTAGAGCAGAAAAAAACTGAGCTACACAATGAAGATGAGTGATTTCAGGTCATTCCAGGACCTCCCCTTCCCATTTTCTCTCATGTTTGTTGATACAAGGCAAGGTGTGAGGCTCAGTAGACCAGTTTTTAGTGAGCTCAGGAGGATTTTAGAAGGTCACTTCTTCAAGTGTATTTAAAACCCTGGGACATATAAAGATTGATATTAATACTTGATATGGAATTACTAATTTTAAGATTTTAATAGAGTGATTAAGAAGTAAAAAAGCATGTGGGGTGCCTGGGTGGCTCAGTCGGTTAAGGATTTGACTCTTGATCTTAGCCCAGGTCTCAATGTCATGGTTGTGAGCTCCATACTGGGCATGGAGTCTACTTTTAAAAAAAAAAAGAAGAAGAAGTAAAAAGTATGTCCTTTGTAAAGGACAACTTTATTTTACTTCTTAGTGTTTAAGACATTTATTTAATATTTTCCAAACTGAGGACCTTGATACTTTTTTTTTTTTTAGAGAGAGACAGAAAGAGAGCATGGACACGAGTGGGGGTAGGAGAGGGGCAGAGAGGGAGAGGGAGAGGGAGACAGAGAATCTTAAGCAGTCTTCATGTTCTGCACAGAGCCTTCGTGGGGTTCGATCTCATGACCTTGAGATAATGACCTGAGCCGAAATCAAGAGTTAAATGTTTAGCCAACTGAGACACCCAGATGCCCCAGGAACTTGATACATTTTATAGTCCTTGCAAGGATAATCATTTCCTAGGACTAGTTTATTTTTAGAATACTAATTTGCTTTTCTGAAATATAACACTAAACTTCTGTTGAATTTTGCATGTAAAGAGCATTATATTGGCCAGGTTTGCAGAAACATAATTTCCAATCAATAGTGCAATATCTGTCAATACACTATTTTGTAACAATTCTTAAATATAAAACTATTAAAAGGAAATAAATTCAGAAAGTAATGACATCCATACTGTAGAGATTGTATACATTTTTAGAACACTTAAATATGTGAGAGAGGCCCATAAAGTATGTAACTGACTTAATTGTATCCCCATAATATAATTTATATACTTAATATTTATTACCACCTCAAAAGTGGTCTCTTTGAAATGTTATATGTTCATACTAATGACATTCCCATTGTGCTGACACTATGTGGTAGATCTGATTATTGTTTCCAACTCTATGCTTTCCTCCTCTGAAGGAGATCATACATCTACTCCTTGTTTTGTGACTTCTCTACCCAGTGTCAGGGTTGGTCATGTGACTCACTTTGGTCAACAGGATGTGACTGATGAAATGTATGCCTATGTCCATGCAAATGCTTTAAATGTGCTATTATGGATTGGTTTGGCAGCTTGTACTTCTGCTTTCCGCCATGAAAACAGTATGTCCCAGCTGGGGTGTTGTTCCTCCAGTCATGGAGTAACAAGACAATGTAAAGCAGAGCTAAGCATTGCTGTGTGGAGTCCAGTGGAGCCAAGCAGAACTACAGCAAGTCCACAGCCTATGTACTGAACGGGTGAGAAATAAATCTGTGCTGTTGCAAGCCACGGAAACTTTGGGACTATTTGTTGCGATAGTAAAAACTAATGGATATGCCTATTTTCATATTCTTTTTTCCCCCATTTTCTTTGTTTTTGTGTTTATTTATTTGTATTACCTTTAGAATATGCAGCATATTTTTAAAACATCCACAGTGTTAGCCCTGAGGATATTTTGGGGCATATCTAATTACTGAAAATAAACAAAAGTCATCTGGAGCCAAGTCTGGTGAATTGGATGAGTGATCAATTTGAGTATACTATTTCAGATTTAAAAAAACTATAAATGTAATAAAAATGGTTTTCTCTTATGGATCATAAAAAGCCCCAAAAGGATTTAAAAAATGATTTGATCTGGCTCATTTGGGCATGTGTATTCTGTTATACTCCTGATATTTTGTTGTTTTATTACTGCTAACATACTTTTTGACCCATTTAAAAGTGTGACTAGGCCTATGTACCATCTGTTGCTTTGTCTAGCCAAGCGTTTGCGTACCTAGTAGGAGATTCTTTGTGAGTAAAAATGTTGTACTAATGAGTGCAATAGGGCAATGGCAAGATTTTTTTTTAGGACTTACCTAACACAGAACAAGACAGAGGGCCTGATGGTTTAGGGCAGTGAGCGAGGCGTATATGTAGCTGCTCTGGGAAACTAAGAGCCCTGCTTTAATGCTAACACCTGGAAGACTGGAATGGCTGAGAAGCAGGGGACCAATGGCTTTGGAAAAGGAAGTACCCATATCAACATGCTTGAGAGTCATGAGTCATTAGCCTAGTGAGGAATAGACTAGTTCCACTATGCCCAGTTCTCTCTGCAAAGTCCAAAGAGGAAAGCCGAAAGAGAGCCATTTATTCAGCTGTGTGCCAGAATTGGAGACTCTTGCCTCATCCCCAGGTTAGATTTCTGTTCTGAAAGAGGGTTTGTTAATTT
The DNA here is from genome assembly GCF_003265705.2 of Callorhinus ursinus. Lineage (NCBI taxonomy): Eukaryota > Metazoa > Chordata > Mammalia > Carnivora > Otariidae > Callorhinus > Callorhinus ursinus. Next base: position 15,284,478 of record NW_027397089.1, read on the forward strand.
CCCCTGAGCTTATGTGAACAGGAAGATAATGCTAGGGCAGGATAGAGAGACAAACTAGGAAAGGAGCAGCCCACACTCCCGCACCTCAACTGTTTGGCAAAGCAAGGATGTACAAGTTTTTCAGGGTTCAAAGAAATACATGGAAAGGAATTATGTGATCCACTCCTTGTGTAGAAAGGGGTTGATCCAAGGCCGCATCTCTCTATGGGATGCTCCTGCAAGACTGCCCTAAGAACTCAGCCATGTGAGGTAGCCAGTTTTCACAGTGAAACCACACAGAGCCTTGACGGAAAATCAGAGACCTCAGACAGAGGAATGTAATTGTTTGTCCAAGTGTGAAGGTCACATTTCTTTTCTTTCTATTCCCAAGTCAAGAGAAGTAAGAACCAGAAAAGAGAGAGAAGAGGAGTGAAATATCAGATTATATTCCCTACCCACTGCAGGCTCCCAAACCAAAACTTGGCTGGTGCTGGAGAATAGGGAGGAGGTGTTTGTCAAATTGGAGAAGAAAATGAAGTTTTAAAATGAACAAAACTAGTAGGAGTTTTTGATCTAAAAGTGAGCAGGAAACTGTGGGATCTACTCTGGTTTTAATTAGGGAATATGAAAGAGCAAAGGTAGCATTTTAAAAATAATAAAAACTTTTGTTGGAGACTACCACGCTCAGCCAGTTTAAAGAGAACTAGGTAAGACCATTAAAAATCTAAATCAGTATAAGAAGAAATATAGCTTCAGGAAATGCACTGATGGTACTGCATGAGAAAAAAATGCCTCAAAATGCAGAATAAGAACTGAGGGGATTTTATCTCAAAACTCTTACGAGGGTTGGCTGAGATTTTTCTTTTTCTTTATTCCCTTGCCACTTCTATAAAAACAGTGCCCCTTTTGACTTTATTTATGGGCAATTATTGCTACACACGGAATTGTTTTCAAGAAGTCAAACTTGTTCCTTCAGCAATAGGTTATTAACACTGCATATATGTGGATATGTAGGTAGGCAGTTACTATTATAATTGATAGTTTATCATGATAGTTAAATAAAATCTTTAACAGGTATGACCAGTCACATGTTTAGTCATAAACTTAAATGGTATTTTTTTCTGAAGGAAAATTAGCCATAGATGGTCCCCAGTTTGTGTAAACACTTGTCATCAGGATTACTGTTACACAGCAGTGATGCCCTCTTAGCCTTAGCTGGGAGCTATGAAGGGAAAACAAACAAACAAAAAACTCCCCCGAAACCCCCAAAACTATGCTGAGGAGATAAGTTCCTCTGAAGAGATTCCTGAATCTATAATAAGGAATCAGAGCCCTTTCTACTTATCTTGCTGATCTGCTCACATGTATTCATTCATAGGTTTACATGTGAAAGATACTGAATGATGTGATTTAAAAGCGGCAACTCTGTCTTTCTCCGTTTCCAACACACACTTACTGCTTTTAAGATATTTTATTCAAATCACTCTTTTAAATTAAGCACCAAGCTGTGAATAACTCTTAGTGATCCTTCTCAGCCCCCACCATGGTACTCCACATGTGCTTATTAAACACTAAAACAAAACAAAATAGAGGGAATTTTAGCCCTGGGCACATTTGGAAGAGGTAGATGTCCATGAGACCCTCCTGAACTGCATCTCTTTTTTCACATTCTGGTTTCCCGCTTCCCCTGATGCTCCTGTTCTTCACTTGCTGAAAACTGCCCCTGGTTCTACTCTTTCCTCTTGTCTTACTGCTCCCCGCTCCCCATTAGTCCTGTCCTTCTCAACCTAGTCAAACCCACTCTCTCTCACCGTACATTATATTCATATACTCAGAGAGTAATATTACTTGAGCATGGGACTGAATGACACTTCCAGATAACATCTCCCACCCTTCACATTTACTAGGTGAGAAAATTGGAAGATTAAAGGACTTGCCTAAGGTCTTATGACTAAAACCCCGAGTCCCTAAACCACTGCTCCGGGCTCTTTCCATAGTACCATAGTCTGTGTCTGTTAATGGACTGTTATGTTATGTGTCCCTTCACCCCCAAATTTATATATTGAAGTCCTAGCACCCAAAGTGATGATATTTGGAGGTAGGGCCTTTGGGAGGTGATTAGGTTTAGATGAAGTCCTGAGAGTGGGGCCCACTTATGGGATTAATGCCCTTAAAAGAAGAAAAAGAGACTGGAGCTCTCTGCTTTATCTGCCACATGAGGACACAGCAAGAGGGTGTCCAGCATCCATCTACAAGCTGGGAAGAGGGCCCCCCTGGGAGAATGGAATTGGCTAGCATCTTGATCTTGGCTTTCCCAGCCTCCAGAACCATAAGAAATAAATTCCTGTTGCTTAAGGCGCATAGTCCATGTTACTTTTTTTACTGTAACTTGAGCTGACTAACATAGTGTCCTAACAAACATTAAAACGTGATTTGGAAGACAATTTTCTGCTTGTATTACCTCTGGCAAGAAACTTAATACTTTGGCTCTTCACTCTTCTAGTCTGTAAAAGTTGGAATTGATGAGGTACAGCAAGCGACCTTCCAGCTATAGGGCTCTATAATTTTAATCCCTATGAATTTATCAAGCATTTACTCTATGCCACGTATTTCCCAAGCATTCTACATAGCTGTGTTAGGTAACCCTCATATTTGCTCCAGGTAATGACTCCTTCCATCTTACAGACAAGGATAATATAGTTTATAGAGGTCAAGTAACTTGCACAGTCACCCAATCGGACCAGGGATTCAAATTCAAGTTTCTCTGACTCCAAAGCCCTGGTTCTTTACCATCATGCTGTACCCCCTCCTGATACCCCGACACAGGTACCAGTTAATGACTTAGCCTGAAGCTAATACACAATCTAGAAATCCTTTCTTGCTACTTTCCTACTGTGCTTATCTTTAATCTCTTTCTCTGGCTTCCTGTTTTCTAACCCTCAGAAGTCTCATGCTCTCCAGATTGCCTTCTTTCTTTCCAAAGTGCCTCACTTCATTTCGTCCTGCTATCTATAAACTCCCTGCCCAATCACCAAAATATCTAATAGTATTTTCCTTTCTATTTTTAACTTTTTTTGAACTTTTAAAGAAAAGCTTGTCAACCTAAGTATATTTTTGTGTGAAATACTTATAAGCAGGAATACTTTTCTTTCCCTTGCCTAGCCTACAAAAAGAACAGAATGTGGGGGCTCGACTTTACATGTGGACAATGCCAAATCATACATCTGACCCACGTATTCTCCATCCTTCCTCACTTTAGAATGTGAGACCAATACCATAATTTCTAAGGATCTGGCCTCCTGTGGTTTACTTAGACTAGTGATAGTGCTGGGTGGGACTAGGAGAGTAGAGGGAAAGTTGTTAAATTGAAAGTAACACCCTGAATGCATTTGGGGATCTAAGAATCCAGATTAACTATATACACAACAGATGTGCCTCGAGCTACCCATCTTAATTGGGCCTGTGGTTCCAAATGATTTCAAGTTGGGGCAAAAGAGAAGTAGGGAGTCACTAACATCAGCACATGTGCTGTAATAAAATAAATTCTGCTTGATATATAATTCATGCTGAAATCCATGCTCCTGGAATTTTAAATTAAGTCCAGTAGATGTCTACATTTTCCATTACTTTGGAAAATATGGTTCTGAACTGAGTTCCTAACTCAGCTTTTTTTTTTCTTTTTTTCTGAATACATGTATAGTTGCTTTAAAGGCCGTATAAGCATCTTTTTCATAAAGTTTCCTTAACAAAATTTCTTTTAGAAGCAAGGCAATTCCTTTGCTATATGAATGTTTCATAAAAATAGCAACCTAATAATAAAGATCCTCTTTACCCCTCAGCCTTTTGTTCTTGCATAGCCCTCTGGTGAAGGCTGGATAATCATCATATTGTGCAGTGAACAATTCATGTGTTTGAACACAGTCGGAGGGGCAGGTTTATAAGTGTAAGGCAAAGCTAGCTTTGAAATACCTAGTTTCCCTGGAACCTCAGTTTCAAATCACAGCTGGGGCAGCTGCTTCACCCTTCATTCTTGAGTCACAAATAGCGTGGTTTATTCTGTGAGGATATTAAAGAATCCCTGGGATGTTATCCATAAGATTTGAGCTGTGTTTGATGTCCTGAGAAAATTTCTGGGACATTCTTGCTCACTGTCATGAATTGCATGTCTCTTGAGGTTGGCTAGCACCGTTTAATCCTTTTCCCTTTGGAAATTCAGTAAAGACTTGGTAGGATTTATAAGGCCTCCACAACCTACCCAGCTAATTCTCTGTTGATTTATGTGATGATATTGTCGTTGTTCTTGTGCAGATGGAACTTGCCAGGCAGGGATAACTGTCCTGTCCACTAGATCATATGCATGACAAAAGAGGACACATTCCATTTCCAACGTTCTCTAGATCACTACCCAAGTAACTTAGCAGATCACTGCCCAACCTCAGTCTCTCCATTTGTAAAATGATGATGATGATAATGTCTGTCTTGTCATTGAGTCTATGTTTCTGTTATGGTCAAAATTTTGTCTCCTAAAATTCAAATGTTAAAGCTCTAACCCCCAGTGTAACTGTATTTGGGGATAGACCTTCAAGGAGGTAATTAAGATTAAATGAGGTTATAAGGGTGGGAACCTAATCCAGTAGAACTGGTGTCCATATAAGAAGAGGATGAGAGACCAAAAGAACATGTGCACAGAGGAAAAAGGTCATGTGAGGACCCAGGAAGAAGGCAGCTGTCTGCAAGTCAGGAAGAGAGGTCTCAACAGAAACCAATCCCACTGACACCTTGAGTTTAAACTTCCAGGCTAAAGAATTGTGAGAAAACAAATTTTTATTGTTTTGGCCACCCAGTCCGAGGTATTCTGTTGTGGCAGCCTTAGCTGATTGATGTAGTTTCCAGCCTAGAACTCCTTTTTTTTGGGGGGGGGGGGTCCGGACCTACATGTTCATCTGTGTATAAGATATCACACTCTTAAATTTTCCTAAGGCATTTCAACCTTAATATGACTAATTTCATTATCATTCCCCTCAATACCTTCTTTTTCACTCGAATTACCTCCATGAATAGAATCACCAGCCTTCTATCACCCTAACTAAAAATTAAGCAGTTATCCGTGATTCTTCTCTCACCTTTAGCCACATCAAATTTGTTACCATGACTTAATACATTCACCATCTAAATAGTTCTCAGATCTAATGTCTTCTTTCTGCTCCCACTGACAGAATTTAATCAAGGCCTTAATTTCTTCAAGGTATTACTGGAAACTTCTGGTACTTGATTTTCCTACCAGCTGCATTTAAAAATTTTTTCTCCCTCAAATTAGTCCCCTTTACTTAGCCAAGTGAAGTCCTGTTCTTGTGATTAAAATCCAGATAGCCTTCAGGATAAAATATAAAGTACTAGTGTAACTTAAAGGGCACTCATGATTTAGTGTCTTTGCATCTTAAAGTCTCATTCATGTGCTCACATTTCAAACATAAAGTACTACTTATAATAATTTGAATCTTCTCTGCCTTCTCAGGTTACAATACTTTTGCATCATCCCATCCACTGGGTGTGAAATAGTATTTCAGTATGCCAACACCTGTTTATCCCTTAATGTTCAACTTAATTAACACCTTTCCCAAAAATCTTTCCTGGGCAGGTGTGCAGCATTCCCTGTGTAAGGGTGAAGTACTTTCCTGTATCCATTATTCTTTTAACACTTGTTTATTGTTTTTTTTTAATTGTGCTTTTTTTTTTTTACAATTGTGCTTTAATTGCTTTGTTTTGTTTTGTTTTAATCTCTTATCTATTTGACTTTAAATTCCCTTAGGGCAGGTCTATGACTTTATACTTTTGTGGCCTAACAGTTTCTGACTGTGATAAGAATAACCAGTCAATATCGTTGAATAAATGAATTGACTACTAAGTAAATAAACCTGGTTTTTCTAAAATTGGTTTCTTCCATTTCTTGATTAAAATTTTAGGGTATGAACCTAAAGTAATTTCTTAATTATTCTGGAATTATAGAATCCTATTAAATTATATTTTCACATGCTATTTCCTCTACTGTCCAAAAAATTTAATACTATACATATATATGCAGATATTTAAAATATATTTATTAACCTACACATTAATTAATTATTTGAAAATTTTGAAACTCTCCAAGAGATTACTGGAGATGCTCCATCATATTGTGATTTCAGAAGTCAGATAATGGGACAAAATATTGGAGCAATTTTTATTAAGCAAAAATAATTGCTTAAATAAATAGATTTAGTTGAGGATGGTCAGATGGAAAGTCCATCATTGGCAAAATTACATTAGCTAGATGTTAGGTAATTTGAAGAGAAGCTCTTTTCTTTCAGAGGGAAAAAAATGACAAATGTAAGAAAAAAGTGATGTGTGTTTGTAAGGGAGTATGTCTGTGTGGGAGGCTGTATCTATTTAGGTAAGTAATCAGAGCATTCCTTTCCAAAGGATTTCCAAAAGCTTGTTTGTAAGATGTTTAGATGGTCTGTTACCAATAATATCGTTTCAAAAAGAGTCAGACCCTGAAATTTAGTCTTATTTATGATGTGAGCAGTTAAAGGTATAGCTATCAAAATTAAAATAGCCTATAACAAACTACAGGTGGCTTTTATTTCAATTGTTATTTTTGTTTTAGGTCCTCTTTAGAAATAAGTCTTTTCATTTTGAAGCACCAAATCATTTAGTCCTTTATGAGACTCCCCCTTCATAATTATCCTTTAAGAAAAGTTTCAGGAGGCTTACTTTAATGAGACTCTTTCTTTGTCTCTGAAATCAGTAGAGGTTGGAGAATAGTGCTCAAAGGGCAGATAACTGAAATTGCTTTGGAATTAATTGGTTAGCAATTTTCTTTTTTTTTTTTCTGACATACACATTAAAAAAACAACAGGTAGTTTACATTCACATTTTTAAGAAAATGGCATTTATTTTTAGTCAGAATTTGAAAATTCTTAATTTGAATTATGAGTGAAATCATACATGCTCTGTCAAAAATAATAGTTGTTCTAGCTATTCTTAGGTATATGCAGTTGGAATTCTACCTCATATTTCTTTAGATTTCATAAATATTTTTCATTACAGTATGGCTCATTTAAAAAAATATATTTTCCAAAACATGACTGAATGGAAAACCTAAAGTTTTCTCAATCAGATTTGCTAAGTTAAAGGTATTTCTTTAGCCAACATGCTCAGTTTATTATAAGCAATTAAGAAGAATGGTGGTGCTTTCTCCACCGTTCATGACAAGTCTGGTTTCAAGGATATTCAAATTTAGTATCTTCAGTTTGTTTCATGTCATTATCTAAAGCACTGGCGAAACAACCACTATAATAACAAACCAAACATTATGATAATAACAGCAATAGTTGAAGTCAAGGCACCAATATAAGAACAATAATGTAACTGATTCAGCAGACCTTCTAAAGTGATCATTACTATTACTGATAAGACTGAATATATCTGAGTAGTTTTCTTAGTTTCTCAACAAATACCAAATAGTTGCTCTAGGTATATCATTTATACTTGACCCATAGAGCTGAGCTTTTTGTTTTCAATATTTAATCTGAATTGGTTGAGCAGCAAAAGAGTAGCAGTCATAAGAATAAGATGGAAATCGACATTGTAAACTTCAATACCATATAAATGGCTAGATTGGCCCAAAAATACAATAGCATTATGTTTTTTTCATAAGACACATGTTAATCACTTCTATGTTAGAGTTTGTGTAGTAGTGGAGAGAATAATTATTTCTTTCAGTGTTTGCCCAATAAAAAAATGCCCCAGAAAGTTAAACTGTAAAATAGGAGTGGAGACTATAGATTTATGGAAAGAATGTTATTTAGAAGTTCTTTTGTTAATTGTAAAAACAGTATACATTTTTAAACAAAATCTTATTTAGAACCATCTTCTTTCTTCTACTCCCACCCCCATTAGACAAACAGATAAAAAAAGATTTTCCTAATTGAGAGTGAGATAGGTGCTAGACCACTATTGGTTTTATTTTCCTTTCTCAAATGTCAAGATAGCTCAAAGGGAACTTTGTGGTTTGAAGAAGCACATATTTAAAACATACTACAATAAACTTTTCTATATTTAGAGATGCAATGGTTCAGGCCAAAAGAGTAATAGTGACTTGTTCTTGTTTATGCAAGTATTTATTTATTCAAAAAAGATTCTCAACAAAACTAAAAGGCAGCCTATGGAATGGGAGAAGATATTTACAAATGACACATTTGATAAAGGGTTAGCATCCAAAATCTATGAAGAACTTATCAAACTCAACAAATCAAAACAAATAATCCAGTTAAGAAATGGGCAGAAGACATGAATAGATACTTTTCCAAAGAAAACATCCAGATGGCTAGCAGACACATGAAAAGATGCTCAACATCACTCATCATCAGGGAAATACAAATAAAAATCATGATGAGATACCACCTCACCTAAATAAACAACACAAGAAACAACAGGTGTTGGTGAGGATGTGGAGAAAGGGGAACCCTCTTCCCCTGTTGGTGGGAGTGAAAACTGGTGCATCCACTCTGGAAAACAGTATGAAAGTTCCTCAAAAAGTTAAATATACAGGCACCTGAGTGGCTCAGTTGGTTAAGTGTCTGACTCTTGATCTCAGCTCAGTTCTGGATATCAGAGTCATGAATTCAAGCCCCACATTGGGCTCCATGCTGGGTGTGGAGCCTACTTAAAAAAAAAAAAAGTTAAAAATAGAACTACCCTCTGATCCAGCAATTGCACTACTAGGTATTTACCCAAAGGATACAAAAATACAGATTCAAAGGGGTACATGCACCCTGATGTTTATAGCAGCATTATCCACAATAGCAAAACTATGGAGGGAGCCCAAATGAGCATTAACTGATGAATGGATGAAGAAGATGTGGTATATATATCTGTATAGATATATAAGATCTCTATACATGTGGTATATATCTATTCATCTATATACTATATATATTATCTATTATTATGATATATATACATATATATGATTGAATATTATTCAGCCATCAAAAAGAATGAAATCTTGCCATTTACAATTATGTGGATTGGGCTATAATGTATTATGCTAAGTGAAATAAGTCAGTCAGAGAAAGACAAAGACCGTATGATTTCACTCATATGTAGAATTTAAGAAACAAAACAGATGAACATATGGGAAGGGGGAAAAGGGGGAAAAAAGAGGGAAACAAACCATAAAAGACTCTCAATGATAAAGAACAAACTGAGGGTGGATGGAGGGAGGCGGGTGGGGGGATGGGCTTAATGGATGATGGGTATTAAGGAAGTCACTTGTGATAAACACTGGGTGTTATAAGTACTGAATCACTGAATCCTACTCCTGAAACCAATATTGCACTGTATATAACTAAAATTTAAAAAAAAAATTAAAAATCATAAAAAAACCCAAAAGATAAATTCTAACTACCTACATAGACCTGTTAATATGTCAGTAGAGTAGTGACCAAGATCCCATGGTGATCTGATGACCGAAATTCTTGTGACCATGTAGTTTACATTATAGTAGGGAGAGAACAGATGTTAAACAGATACAAAAATGAATATGTTAGATAATTTTAAGATGTTATATAAAGCAACTGGAATGCAGACCTTTAGACAGCCAGGTACAGCTAATAAAAGAAAATTTTTTTTTTAATTTTTAAAAATGTTTTAAAAAGATTTTATTTATTTATTTATTTGAGAGACAGAACAGAGAGCACAAGCAGGGGGAAGGGGACAGAGGTAGAGAGAGAAGCAAACTTCCCACTGAGGAGGGAGCCTGACTCAGGGCTTGATCCCAGGACCCTGAGATCATGACCTGAGCTGAAGGCAGATGCTTCACCAACTGAGCCACCCAGGTGCCCCAAAGAACATCTTTAGGCACAAAGCCAGAGGCCAAAAAATACAATTAAAATATCCACAGACGTTTCATTCTTAAGATGTGGATGCATTTTAAAATAAGATACTTTAGGCAAGATGGTGGAGGAGTAGGAGACCTGGATTTCGTCTGGTCTCAGCAATTCAGCTGAATAGGGATCAAACCATTCTGAACACCTACGAACTCAACAGGAGATCGAAGAAAAGAAGAGCAACAACTCTCTGAACAGAAAAGTGACCACTTACTGGAAGGTAGGACGTGTGGAAAAGTGAATCCGAGGCGATATTTGGGAGGATAGATGGCAGGGGAGGGGGCCTCCGTCAGGCGCTTCTGGCAAGTGATAGAGCCGTGGAGCACAAAATCGGAACTTTTAGAAGTCGGCTCCGCTGAGGGACGTCGCTCCAGTGGCTAAACAGGGGTTGGAACCCTCGAGGGACAGTGTGGTCTCAGGACCTTCGGGGTCACAGAAAGACCAGGGGTACCTGAGTGTGGTAGAGCTCCCAGGTATCGGAGCGGGGAAGCCAGTGGCAGGACGGAGCTGAGGCGCGCGCTCTCAGCTTGGGGTTGCCATAAACCTTGATACATGGCACAGTCGGGCCACTGCTCCTCCAGCAGGGACCCAATAAGTGGCAGAGCCAGGGAGACTTCCCTTCCTCCCCAGGGAGGAGAGGCACAAGAGCACACCGCAGAGATCTGCTGGGTTTGGAGACAAACCACACAGGGTCAGGTGCCAGAGATAGGAACACTCGGTCACAGGCCGGGTGAGCACGGAGTGCGGCTGGAGACCAGGTAGACAGGAGTGACTGACTGCTTTTCCCTGGGGGCGCACTGAGGAGCAGGGCCCGGAGTTCTCGGCTCCTCCAGGGCGGAGATTGGGAGGCCACCATTTTCACTCTCGTCCTCCAAAGCTGTACTGAGAGCTTGCAGGGAACAAAAGCCCCCGAGAGCAAAACCGAGCAGATTGCTTAGCCCAGACCAACAAGGGCGGGGCAATTCCGCCTCCAGCAAAGACATTTGGGAACCACGGAACAGGCCCCTCCCCCAGAAGATCGGCAAGAACAGCCAGCCAAGACCAAGTTTACCCATCAAGGAGAATGGGAGAACTCCAGTGCTAGGGGAATACTGCACTTAGAATTCATGTTTTTTTTTACAGTGATTCATTAGTCTTTCAAAGTTAATTTTTCTAACTGTTTTTTTTTTTTAATTTTTCTTTTTCCCTTTTTCAACCAACATCTTATCGATCCCTTTTTTAAAAAAAACATTTTTATTCTTCATTTTTAGAGTCATATTCTATCTGTTCATAGTAGTTACCCTTATTTTTGGCATATATATATAAGTTGTTCTCTCTTTAAAATTTTGAGATACAGTTTCTTCTAACAGATCAAAATATACCCTAAATCTCTAGTGTATGGCATTGTTCTAGTCCCCTGCCTGATCACATTCTCTCCCTTTTTTTTTTAATCTTCTTCTTTCTTTTTTCAACCACTTCTTATCTTATCAATTCCTTTTATAAAATCTTTTATAATTTTGATCTTTACAGTCATATTTCATTCCTTCATTGTATCAACCCTTATTTGTACATATATAAGTATTTCTTTCTTTAAAATTTTATGAGGCACTTTCTTCTAACAGACCAAAATACACCCAAAAGCTAGTGTGTAGCACTGATCTATGCACTAGCCTGATCATATTTGATCAAATTTTGTTTTTTTGTTTTGTTTTGTTTTGTTTTTGTTTGTTTTTATCTTTTTCTTTTTTCTTTTTTTTTTCACTTTCGTTTTTCTTTCTTTCCCTTACTTTTCCCTTGGTTTCAAGTCTTTTCTGATTTGTTTAGAGTATATTTTCTGGGGACGTTGTTAGCCTGTTAGCATTTTGTTCTCTCATTCATCTATTCTCCTCGGGACAAATTGACAAAAAAAAAAATCACCTCAGCAAAAAGAGCAAGAGGTAGTACCGTCTGCCAGGGACCTACTCAATACAGACATTAGTACGATGTCGGACCTAGAGTTCAGAATCATGATTAAAAGATACTAGCTGGGCTTAAAAAAAGCATAGAAGTTATTAGAGAAACCCTTCCTGGAGAAATAAAAGAACTAAAATCTAATCAAGTCGAATCAGAAAGGTTATTAATGAGGTGCAATAAAAAATGGGGGCACTAACTGCTAGGATTAATGAGGCAGAAGAGAAGATTAGCGATATAGAAGACCAAATGATGGAAAATAAGAAGCTGAGAAAAAGAGAGATAAACAACTACTGGATCACGAGGGCAGAATTTGAGAGATAAGCGATACAATAAGACGAAACAACATTAGAATAATTGGGATCCCAGAAGAAGAAGAGAGAGAGGGGCAGAAGGTATATTGGAGCAAATTATATAGCAGAGAACTTCCCTAATGTGTGGAAGGAAACAGGCATCAAAATCCAGGAGGCACAGAGAACCCCTCTCAGAGTCAATAAAAATAGGTCAACACCCTGACATCTAATAGTAAAACTTACGAGTCTCAGAGACAAAGAGAAAATCCTGAAAGCAGCTTGAGAGAAGAGATATGTAACCTATAATGGTAGAAACATTAGATTGGCAACAGACCTAGCTAAGAATACTATATCCAGCTAAGCTGTCATTGAAAAAAGAAGGAGAGATAAAAAGCTTCCAGGACAAACAAAAACTAAAGGAATTTGCAAACACGAAACCAGCCCTCCAAGAAATATTGAAAGGGGTCCTCTAAGCAAAGAGAGAGCCTAAAAGCAGCATAGACCAGAAAGGAACACAGACAACATACAGTAACAGTCACCTATAGGCAATACAATGGCACTAAATTCATATCTTTCAGTAGTTACCCTGAATGTAAATGGGCTAAATGCCCCAATCAAAAGACACAAGCTATCAGATTGGATTAAAAAACAAGACCCATCGATATGCTGTCTGCAAGAGACTCATTTTAGACCCAAAGACACCCCCAGATTGAAAGTGAGGGGGTGGAAAACCATTTACCACGCTAATGGACACCAAAAGAAAGCTGGTGTGGCAATCCTTATATCAGACAAATTAGATTTTAAAACAAAGACTGTAATAAGAGATGAGGTAGGACACTATATCCTACTTAAAGGGTCTATCCAACAAGAAAATTGTAAATATCTATGCCCCTAACATGGGGGCAGCCAATTATATAAGGCAATTATAACAAAAGCAAAGAAACACATTGACAACAATATAATAATAGTGGGGGACTTTAACACCCCCCTGACTAAAATGGACAGATCATCTAAGCAAAAGATCAACAAGGAAATAAGGACTTTAAATGACACACTGGACCAAATGGACTTCACAGACATATTCAGAACATTCTATCCCAAAGCAACAGAATACACATTCTTCTCTAGTGCTCATGGAACATTCTCCAGAATAGATCACATCCTAGGTCACAAATCAGGTCTTAACCGGTACCAAAAGATTGGGATCATTCCCTGCATAGTTTCAGACCACAATGCTTTGAAACTAGAACTCAATCACAAGAGGAAAGTCGGAAAGAACTCAAATACATGGAAGCTAAAGAGCATCCTACTAAAGAATGAATGGGTCAACCAGGAAATTAAAGAAGAATTAAAAAAATTCAGGGGAACCAATGAAAATGAAAACACAACTGTTCAAAATCTTTAGGATACAGCAAAGGCAGTCCTAAAAGGAAAGTATATAGCAATACAAGCTTTTCTCAAGAAACGAGAAAGATCTCGAATACACAACCTAACCCTACACCTAAAGGAGCTGGAGAAAAACAGCAAATCAAGCCTAAACCCAGCAGGAGAAGAGAAATAATAAAGATCAGAGCAGAAATCAATGAAATAGAAACCAAAAGAACAATAGAACAGATCAACGAAACTAGGAGCTGGTTCTTTGAAAGAATTAACAAGATTGATAAACGCTGGCCAGACTTATCAAAAAGAAAAGAGAAAGGACCCAAATCAACAAAATCATGAATGAAAGAGGAGAGATCACAACCAACACCAAAGAAATACAAACAATTATAAGAACATATTATGAGCCAGCAACTTAGGTAACCTGGAAGAAATGGGTGCAATCCTAGAGATGTATCAACTACCAAAATTGAACCAGGAAGAAATAGAAAACCTGAACAGACCTATAACCACGAAGGAAATTGAAGCAGTCATCAAAAATCTCCCAACAAACTAAAGCCCAGGGCCACATGGCTTCCCAGGGGAATTCTACCAAACATTTAAAGAAGAATTAATACCTATTCTCCTGAAACTGTTCCAAAAAATAGAAATGGAAGGAAAACTTCCAAACTCACTTTATGAGGCCACCATTACCTTGGTCCCCAAACCAGACAATGACCCCATCCAAAAGGAGAATTACAGACCAATACCCTTCATGAACATGGATGCAGAAATCCTCACCAAAATACTAGCCAATAGGATCCAACAGTACATTAAAAGGATTATTCACCATGACCAAGTGGGATTTATCCCTGGGCTGCAAGGTTGGTTCAACATCCACAAATCAATCAACGTGATACAGTACATTAACAAAAGAAAGAACAAGAATCACAGGATCCTCTCAATAGATGCAGAAAAAGCATTTGACAAAATACAGCATCCTTTCTTGATCAAAACTCTTCAGAGTATAGGGATAGAGGGTACATACCTCAATATCATAAAAGCCATCTATGAAAAACCCACAGCGAATATCATTCTCAATGGGGAAAAGCTGAGAGCTTTCCCCCTAAGGTCAGGAACGCGGCAGGGATGTCCACTATCACCACTGCTATTCAACATAGTATTAGAAGTCCTAGCCACAGCAATCAGACAACAAAAAGAAATCAAAGGGATCGAAATTGACAAAGAGGAAGTCAAACTCTCACTCTTTGCAGATGATATGATACTTTATGTGGAAAACCCAAAAGACTCCACCCCAAAACTGCTAGAACTCATACAGCAATTCAGTAACGTGGCAGGATATAAAATGAATGCACAGAAATCAGTGGCATTCCTATACACCAACAACAAGACAGAAGAGAGACAAATTAAGGGTAGATCTCATTTATAATTGCACCCAAAACCATAAGATACCTAGGAATAAATCTAACCAAAGAGGCAAAGGATCTGTACTCAGAAAAGTATAAAATACTCATGAAAGAAACTGAGGAAGACACAAAGAAATGGAAAAACGTTCCATGCTCATGGATTGGAAGAACAAACATTGTGAAGATGTCAATGCTACCTAGAGCAATCTACACATTCAGTGCAATCCCCATCAAAATACCATCCACTTTTTTCAAAGAAATGGAACAAATAATCCTAAAATTTGTATGGAACCAGAAGGGACCCCGAATAGCCAGAGGAATGTTGAAAAAGAAAAACAAAGCTGGTAGCATCACAATTCTGCACTTCCAGCTCTATTACAAAGCTGTCATGATCAAGACAGTATGGTACTGGCACAAAAACAGACACATAGATCAATGGAACAGAATAGAGAGCCCAGAAATGGACCCTCCACTCTAATCTTTGACAAAGCAGGAAAGAATGTCCAATGGAATAAAGACAGTCTCTTCAACAAATGGTGTTGGGAAAATTGGACAGCCACACGCAGAAGGATGAAACTGGACCGTTTCCTTACACCACACACAGAAATAGACTCCAAATGGTTGAAAGACGTAAACTTGAGACAGGAGTCCATCAAAATACTAAAGGAGAACACAGGCAGCAACCTCTTTGACCTCAGCCGCAGCCACTTCTTCCTAGAAACATCGCCAAAGGCAAGGGAAGCAAGGGCAAAAATGAACTATTGGGATTTCATCAAGATAAGAAGCTTTTGCACAGCAAAAGAAACAGTCCACAAAACCAAAAGACAACCGACAGAATGGGAGAAGATATTTGCAAATGACATAGCAGATAAAGGGCTAGTATCCAAAATCTATAAAGAACTTCTCAAACTCAACACCCAAAGGACAAATAATCCAATCAAGAAATGGGCAGATGACATGAACAGACATGTTTCCAAAGAAGACATCCAAATGGCCAACAGACACATGAAAAAATGCTCAACATCACTCGGCATCAGGGAAATCAAAATCAAAATCTCAATGAGATACCACCTTACACCTGTCAGAATGGCTAAGATTAACAAGTCAGGAAAAGACAGATGTTGGAGGGGATGCAGAGAAAGGGGAACCCTCCTACGCTGTTGGTGGGAATGCAAGCTGGTGCAACCACTCTGGAAAACCGTATGGAGGTTCCTCAAATAGTTGAAAATAGACCTACCCTATGACCTAGCAATTCCCTATGACCTAGCAATTGCACTACTGGATATTTACCACAAAGATGCAAATGTAGGGACCCGAAGGGGTACATGCACCCCGATGTTTATAGCAGCAATGTCCACAATAGGCAAACTGTGGAAAGAGCCAAGATGTCCATCGACAGATGGATATATCCATTGTGGTATATATACACAATGGAATATTATGCAGCCATCAAAAGGAATGAGATCTTGCCATTTGCAATGACGTAGATGGAATTGGAGGGTGTTATGCTGAGTGAAATAAGTCAATCAGAGAAAGACATGTATCATATGACCTCACTGATATGAGGAATTCTTAATCTCAGGAAACAAACTGAGGGTTGCCTGAGTGGTGGGGGG
>NW_027397089.1:15301112-15319551 GCF_003265705.2 Callorhinus ursinus
AAAAAAAAAAAAGTAGGAAGGGAAAAATGAAGGGGAGGAATTGGAGGGGGAGATGCACCATGAGAGACGATGGACTCTGAAAAACAAACTGAGGGTTCTAGGGGGCAGGGGGGTGGGGGAATGGGTTAGCCTGGTGATGGGTATTAAAGAGGGCACAGTCTGCGTGGAGCACTGGGTGTTATGCACAAACAATGAATCATGGAACACTACATCCAAAACTAATGATGTAATGTATGGTGATTAACATAACAATAATAAAATTTAAAGAAAAAAAAATCCATTGATCATAAATGTAATAGTGTAATAAAAAATAATGAATACTGGAAAAGAAGTTAGAGAAAGCAGTGGTAGAGAAAAAAGAGAAAAACTATGTAAGATACAAGACAAATAATATTAAGGAAATGAGTTATAACCAGGATCAAAAGGAGGCAGAGGATCCTGCTATTTCTGTTCAAAAGTCCACAGGAAAGTGATGGTGTTCTCACTGTTCATGTCTTCTGTAAGACAGTAATTCCCATTTTGAAAAACATTATGCTATCATACACTTTTATCTGTATAAATTCCAAAGACATCTTGTGAATGTACGTGTATGCTTGCATGCGTGGGTATGAAAATAAAGTTTAACTCTGAAAAAAAAAATGTATAATATAACCACTTGAATGAAATTAATGACTGCTTAATCCATTTCTTCTCATGTTTTCATATATTTGAACTTATTTTTTGAATCAAGAAATGCTGAGTGTCCTTTCAAATTTGAAAATAAAAAGTTGAATTAGTTTCTGTTTTGAGTAAGTTAGTGAGGAAGTAGCACTGTCTCAGTCTAAAATAATAGAATCACATTTCTCACAGCTTTCTAAGGGTAAGCCATTTTGAGTTTTGGGGTGCAGCTTTGAATTTGAAATAAAAATACCCTTTTGTGGATTTCTAGATCTTCCATGAATAATTAATACCCAAATGTTCATAAATATTAATTACTGACCATGGGTATATATTGTTAGGCATTGTGAGAAAGCTATTGAAGTGAAAGAGTTCCTAGCCTCAGAGGCACATACAACTTTGATGGGGGAAGTAAGATATACTTAAATACACAAGGTCTTAACATTATGAGAATCAAATAATGGCATAAAAATTTTTGTTACAGAAAATTAATTAGGAGGAGATTGCTGTTGTTCAGAATGATTATGAAAGGTCAAATGTACATTAACTCCTAAGAAATAAGTAAGACATGGGTGAGTTTGAGTTGGAAAAGAAGTGGTAGGAAGTTTCCAAAAATGAGACTGTCATAAGCAAAGGCTCTGTGAAGGAAATAAGTAAGGATTATTCAGGCAATAATGACTTGAAAAATCTGACAAGAGCAGAGAGTTTATAGTGGAGACTAGTGGAAAAAGAGCTGTGAAGACAGATTTGTGATATATTATGAAAGATCTTAAATACCTAGCTAAGAAGATAGGATTTGTTCTGTAGCTAGAATTAAGGAGAGTAATATATGCATTCCAGATTTTTGAGTAGGGAAGAGATGTTAAATTTATATGTTGAGATTGATCAAATCCTGTGCACTCATTTTGCAAATAAGAGTAAGTTCCATAGAGAATAATAATCTTGCCTGATGTCAGGAAACTGGTTCTTCTGTACAAGTCTTTCTGTTTCCAGTGCATATTTATAGCTTCTCTAGATGAAAACAAGTTTTCATTTATTCCTTTTCAGATAATTGCATTGCTCAGAGTGGCTATGGTACATGGAAGGGCAAAGAAACAATTTAGACTAAGTCTAATAAAATGCCTGAGGCCTCATAAAGGTCCAAATCAGTGTTTCTTGACTTCTTAAAACCTATTCTCTCTATTGATAAATAAAATCAATCTCACTTCTTTAGTAAACTTTGAAATCAAATAAATTATTTTGATGACGAACAATCTAATATTATAATGTTAAATTTGATTTTTCAAACTACACACACTGTTATCGATGTGAGCTACGTCTATTTCTCCTCACTCCTACTGACAATGAGAACCACTAACCTGAACACAAATGGCAGCAGCAAGGAAGGAAGACCTGCAAGAGATTCTTGGAGGAAAGAATCCCTGGGACTTACAGAACTTGGTGCCTGGATATGAAGCTGAGACAGGAAGTGGTAAGGCTGCATCCAAGGCTTAAGTTTCCAGAGTGTTCATTCAAGGAACGTCAACAGGTCAGATAGTTTTGGGAAAAGCCATATAAATAAAATTGTTCTAAAGCACAGGATTTTTCAGAGCCTTAAACATCTTGAAGTGCACTGTGACTCTCCATGACTAGAAATGCACATCCAGCTCCTTGAAAGTTTACTTTTGACCACTGAGCCCTAACTGCATGGGACTATGGCTCCTGAAAGATATTTTTTGAGATATGCACTTCTAAGTTATCAGAAAGTCTCTCTATCTGACAGCTCTCTGACCAAGTGACAAACATCCTTCCTACCTTGAACTTGTGCCCTGATTTTAACACTCATTCTACCAACCAGCGACTTTACCAGATACCCTGGCCTTGACTAACTCTCAACCCAAATGTGGGTCTGGATCCATGTCTATTACGACTTTAACTGCCCCCATGCCAGCCATCTATCTTTACTCATGCTTATTTTATAATTAATAATCTCCCAATTTATAATGCTTTATAAAAAATACTTTTCCAAATCTTTTTAGGTTCATATGCCTAAACTGGAAATCCACTTCCTACTATGGTCAGAAACAGAAAGATGAATGGGTTAAAAGATGAAATGCAATTGCTGGATGTGATGAAGAAAACAAGCATGTTGGTCTTTAACTCTCAGGTCAACTTTATACAGGGCTCCAAATCTTTTAACAAGGTTGGTAGTACCAAGGCTCATAAAGCCTAAATGGAAAAAAAAAAAAAAAAGTAGTAGGTGTCTGTTCTTTGTTTTTCCTCACTTAAATATTTTTTAAAAAGTTTATTTATTTATTTATTTTAGAGAGAGATAGAGAGCCTGAGTGGGGGTAGGGACAGAGGGAGAGAGAGAGAGAGAATTCCAAGCAGACTCTGCGCTGAACATGGAGTCCAATGTGGGGCTTCATCCCAGGACCCTGAGACCATGACCTGAGCCAAAATCAAGAATCAGACACTTAACCAACTGAGCCACCCAGGAGCCCCTGTTTTTCCTCACTTAAAAAATTTTAAGCACATAGGGAAGGTAGCTGGGAAGTAAGAAGTGTGGCTTTCTAATACTATAATAACTAGTTTGTCAAATAAGCTTTAAAAAAAAAGAAACTCTATAGGTGAATGAAGCATGTATGCATCTTTTAAAGAGAAAAATATATTGAAAGATCAGAAGATAGTATAAGAAACTAAATGTGGAGAGGAAGGAGTGATGGAGAGAAAGAGAATACTATAGAGAAAATTCAGGAAAGATGGGTTATTAGAAAATGTTTAAAGGAGCTAAAGTGTCAAATATGAGATAAGCATCCATAGGATAAAATCAGAATAATACATTTAACAGCTAGTTTAAATAAACTTCAATTATAATTTGAAATATGATTAAAAGTCCAGTATAATTTGAGCATATCATGTCTTTGAAAAGGTCATAGTTGAAGTAAGCAATTTACTGCTATTAATTGCCTAGTTTATGAAAGTATTTCTAAGGAAACATTCCCCTTTCCCACTTCATGGGGGTTACTCTTATTTCCCATAAGAAATGATCATTTCAATTTTATGCAGAGTCGAAAGCTTCATTGCACTAACATCAAAGAAGTTATAAACTACTTTTCAGGTAAGTCTCCTTATCAGAAATGGGCCTCTCAGGCAGCTCCAAATTAGGAGCAATAGTTTAGGGACTGAGGGGCCTGAGGAGCTGTTAGTCATATTTCCAAATGAAGCACACTTAACTCTGACTTGGAAAAAAATGCTTGGAAATACAATACAGAGGCTTTTTATCTGAATAGTTGATTGAAAAAATCTGTGTGCATGTTCAAAGAACATACTCAACAATTTCTACAGACCCTTTTGCTACAAAAAGTAGATTACAAGGCTTATGATGTTATAATTTCAGAGAAATAAAACCATGTTGAATTTTCTTTCTTCTCCCTAAGACCCATTTCAGTTATTGGTTTATCTTGTGCATTATTCACCTTTGACATGAAATTAAGCCGCTCAGTTTCACATCAATACATTGACTCATTTTCTGGTCGTTAAGCACATGCCTTTTTTGTTCACTGCAACAAGGGTGAAATTGAAATATTTTTTAAAAAGTAATCCATGGCAGCACTTACATTCATTATTATTTTTTTTATTAAACTCAATCTTGGAAAAAAAATCTGTATCATAAATGGTCAGAAATTGTTTTTTAAACGAAGACTATAACTGCTCAAAGACTCTAAGATACAACAATTAATGATGATGTATTATTTATAGGCAATAAAGGGAGAAGATGTCACAATAACTATTTGTTCCCTCGAGTATCACGACCTTTAACTGAACTTAAGGAAATCGTGTCAGTCAGACCAATTGACAATCAAACATAAAGAAGTCCAGGAATTTCCTTTGAAGCATTTAAAGAATAGGCCCATGCATTCAAAGATGAGGCATTTCTGAAAGCAAGAAAGAATAGTTGGCAGTTGTGAGGTAGTGAGTAGAGCCTGGCAGAAAGATTTATAAGAAAAGGGGCAGTGATCCTTCTAAGAGGGTGACAACCCAAACCATTTGATCATGGAGAGTGAGGAGCTTGTTCTGCAGATTCCCAGGGAAGGACCTTATTTATCAAAAGTGAAATATTTATCAGGCTTCTTATCAGGTAAATCTTGTGTACACTGGTTCTTGATTCAGGTCTACTTTGCTTGACATAGTTGAAAAGTTTCTGAAAAATTAACTGTAAATGAAATCTTAGTTAAAAAAATATTTTAAAGGCTATGTCTGGGGAGAGCATTCAAGAATCAACAAGGAAGCCAATCAAGGAAAACATTTTGAAATGAAAAATATTATTCTGTCATCCCCTTGCTTCTTGGTTTTGGAAGTCAGCATTCTGTGCATTGGATTTCCTACCAGAATAAAGACAACTATACCCAGAACGATTCTAAGAGACAGAGGAGTAGAATCAATTCCCTGAAGCAGTGTCTGTATATTTAAAAGCTGTTTGCCAGCTTGTAACTTGTTTGACTTAATTGGTGAATTTGTAATCAATGATTAACTGGACTGTCAGTAACAATATCAAGTCATTTATACATGGCTTCCTATCTTACAGCATTTCAAAAATAGTACACCATGAAGGACAAAAGTAAGGTCATTCAGTACTTGTTCTTCTAAAACATGGTAAGCTCCAAAAGTCAACTCAGCAAAAATAACAATGAAAGGTAAAAATAAAGAATCTTACTGATTGTGTGTGTGTGTTAAGAACTGTGATTTTGTATTATCCTATTAGTTCTATTAAATTAGGAACATACAAAGTAAAAACATAGGTTATTAATTCTATCTGTGTCAAATGTTAATACTTTATTCATGTGTGATTGAATTAAGTTTGCAGCAGATGAAGGTTAGGGAAGGGTAATGGCGATTATCTGACCCCGGAGTCATCTAAACAGAGCTTTCTCCTTCCTATGCTGAAGTAAAGTGGTTTGCTATTGACTTTTTCCCATGTGTTAGTTCTTGAAACTTTTAATCTTCCCTAAATAAATTCAACCGTCCATTCAGTTATCATGCTGTTGAACAAAGGTTTAAGTTTCATGAAGGCACTAACTTTTTTTATATTCTTTAAAATAATCTTTTTACTTAACTGAATAAATTTATTATAAATGCTACAAGCTTGGATTTTTGTAAAACATCAACATGAATAAAATACAATGTATTTTATATATTGTGGTATGGTATAAGATTTTGTTTTTTTAAAAGGGTTCTACAAATTAAAAAAACTGAAACCAATATGCTAGTACCAACCCTGAAGATGTTCGGGGTTGAAAGCAGAAATCTAAATATTTCAAGATGGAATGTGACAATGGTTAAGGACATTTTTCCAATTTTTATTGGCGTTTTGCCTTTTATTTTTTAAGTTCATTAAGCTTGCTATTTCTTCTTCTTCTATTGTTGATAGGAATTTTGCATGGTTTCATGTTCACAAGAGAAATCTATATCAATAAATTGTTTCTACCTTTAATGCATATCCTGAATTTGACTGCTTTATACCAGTTTCATCATTATTACTTTACTCCAAATTTGGACTACTTGAACTATGCTTCCCATTTTCATCCTTACATCCCCCACTTGCACACAGACACATACAAAATCTATTCACCATGAAAACAGCTATGAGGCTTTTAAATTGTGAATCAGTTCATATTGTTCCCTGTTCAAATACATTTAAAAAAAAGAATTTCTATCTCATTCATAATATAATCCAAAATTCTTGCTATGGCTTATGATAATCTGATCCCTACTTACCGACATGGCCTCATTTCCAACCCCATGGCTCACTCTAGTTCACCACCTGGCCTTTTCTGGTACACCACATAACCCAGCTCTCAGTCCTAAAGAGTTTTTTCCAGGCATTCAAATGGATCCCCCTGCCCTTCACTTCATTCAGGTATTTGCGGGGTATCTTACTCTCCCTACCAGCAGCATCCTAAACACTGCTCTATTTGTCTTAATAGTGCTTGTTACCACTTGACATTATACATTTATTTGTGTATTTTTTTTTCCTTCTAGAATATAATTCCCTAAAAGCACAAATTTTGTTTTGTTCACTGAGGCAACCCAGCAACTAGGTAGTACTCAATAAAGTTTAGATAAATGAATAGATAACTAAATGAACGTACATGCCCTTTCTCTTTTCCTGCTGATATAGACTAACACCAAAGTAAGCCATGGAAATAGTGCTTACTACTTTACAGTATTTAATCCTGGAATATCTTCACAACTCTGACATGGTGATTGTTTTTGAGACGTTAACCCAAGGCTAAAGCAATTAAAAATCAAAATTTTAGAAAAATTGATCCATCTAAGATAATTTTCAGAGTGATTCTATGATAATTTTAAAATTGTATAATTCTAAAAAGACAGTCCATAGCAAGTTCCCATGTAGCCACAGTCTTTATCATACTTTATCCGGTCTCAGGTGGACCTTCATTTCTTTGGATCTATTATACCAAAGAGACACATAGTAGTTAGGACTGTATGGAATCACACTTCTCAAATCCCAGGTTCAGACTTCTTAGCTAAATAACTTTGGGCAAGTTACTTAATGAGGTAAGTCTCATTTTCTTTATCTGGAAGATGAGGATATTAACATAGTCTGTTCTACAATAGCACATTCTTCTTTAGCTCATGTCAGATTAACATATGGGGAATGATATTAGCATTATGCAGAAGTCACATTAGTTCATAAGCAATCTTTTCCAGCATGTTAATGTTATGTGCCACTAAGAAGCAGCAGCTGAATGCAAAGTATAGCAAAAGAGTTGAACACAATATACTGTGGAGGAAAAAACAGTAGTGTTCCAATAGTTTCTAGTAGTATCTAAGTCCTCTTGGCTTGAAATAGCCACGAGCTCTCTTGTGAAATATTCTAATATGAGAGTACATCTAGGTACCTTTCTCTTACATTTTTAAATTAAATTTTATATTTATTATTTCTTTATTAGAAATTTAACATCTTTAAAAATTATTCTGGTATTTATTATTAAGATTTTTAAAAATTTACTGTTATTTTGCCTAGTGCTCTAATAACAATGTTGATAAAAATTTTGAAAACTCAGGTTCAACACTTTCCCTACATAATTCTTACTCCTTTAGTAAATGATTCTACAGAATGTGAGTTTTCTTTAGGAGAGCATACAGTTGTGGTGAAGATTACATGAGCTAATCCATGTGAAACTTATTACAGTGCCTGCCACTTAATAAATATCTAAAAAACAATGCCTGTCCCACATTCTTAGTGGGTATATGTGTATATATATAATTTTTTTGAAAGATTACTAAGATCAAGACACTGTGTTAAACACTGGAGAGACATAGTAAGCCATGAGTCATAATGTGCATATTGCTTCTTACAACAGTTTTGAAAGTATATTTTAAATTGATAATGACTTCTGTTTCCAGCAGTATAAGTTTAAATGTTCTAACCAAATTTCCTGCAGAAAAAAACCCAAATACTAGATTATAATTTAAAATATTTATTTTTAAATGCATTAAATGCATCGATGAGCCAGGAGGAAAGTAAAGATTTCTAAGATAACAAAAAAAAATTAAGAAAAGGCACAAATGTGGAGAGGTAAACAAGACTCTGAAGGCAGATTCTGGCTTTTATTTGCTGAACTCAAGCAACTTGGAGTTTCGTTTTTCACATGGGGGTAAGAAACAAAGACTGTGCCCTAAGAATAGGAAACTTAATAAGAGATCTACACAAAAATCTTGGAGCCCAAAAGGATAGGTCTTTAGTGTAAGAGTCAACTAAAATCAGCTAGACAACTTCCAAAGCACAAGGCAAATTAACTTCCTGAAACTTTGGTACTGAGTGGGGGAATTCTTCTAGCTCCTACCTAGGTTTATATTTCACACACATAGTACACCAGTGGTCAAAAAAATCCTTAAGCAAATAATTATTATCATTCTGGATTGAAAGAGCTCTCAGCCACCTGGCAGAAGCAAACACAAGTCCTCTTTGAAGGAATCTACCTTCTACTGAGGCAGGCCTCATACCAACTGATAAGAATGCCCACAAATATGTTTCCAGAAAATATGAGCTCTTAATCAAATACCCAAGTTTACATAAAGAAACAGGGAACCAGGGCGCCTGGGTGGCTCAGTTGGTTGAGCGGCTGCCTTCGGCTCAGGTCATGATCCTGGAGTCCCGGGATCGAGTCCCGCATCGGACTCCCTGCTCGGCGGGGAGTCTGCTTCTCCCTCTGACCCTCTTCCCTCTCGTGCTCTCTATCTCTCATTCTCTCTCTCTCAAATAAATAAATAAAATCTTTAAAAAAAAAAAGAAACAGGGAACCATGAATCATAATTAGCAGCAATAAAAGATGGAAGAATCAGACCCATATAGACTTCACCTGTTAGAATTATCAAACATGCAACAAAAATATTTATATTTCACATGTTTAAAGAATTCAAAGAAAGAATAAAAAAGATGAACAGGAGAGAGACACTATAGTAAGATAAATAATAAAAATAACCTTCAGAAATAAAAATGTGATTAATATAAATTTAAAACTCTGTTTCTACACACATGCACAAACTGCAAAACATTAGAAATAGCCAAAGAGAGAATTAATGAACAGGAGGGCAGAGTTGAAAAAATTATCTAGATCTAGTCCAGGGAGATAAAAAAACTTAAAAAATATGGAAGAGCAATAAAAAAGATAAATAAAATAGAATGTAATATATTTTTAATTGGATTTCAGGAGGAGAGTAGAGTAAGAATGGAGGAAAAACAATATTTGAAGGAATAAAAGTTGAGAAACTTCCAGAACTGATGAAAAACTTTAATCCTTAAAGCCAGAAGGCCAAAGTTCTAAGCAGAATAAACAAAAACAAGTCAACATCTACACACATCATAGTAAATCTAAGGACAAAAAGTACTTAAAAATAGCCAGAATAACAAATAAGCACAAAGAAATAACTAAAATGATGAACGATTTCTCAATAACCACAGCTGAAGTCAAGAAACAGTAGAATATAGTCAAACTGCTAAAAGAAAGCAATTGTCAACCTAGAGCTGTATCAATATACAACAATATATCTTTCAAAAATGGAGGTGAATTAAAGTTATCTTAGATTATAGTGGCCAGAGTTTGCATCAACCCATTCCACAAAGAATGCCCTTTCGGTAGAAGGAAATTGACTTCAGATGAAAAGCCCAAGATGCAAGAAGGAGTAATGAACAAAGAAAGTGGAAAATAGACACAAATATTCACTAAACATACAAATAATAACTATATTATAGAGTTAAATATAAAACAAAATAGAGCTATAATACATAACAGCAATGCTATATAAACTAGGAGGCGAGCTGTTCAGAGATAAAGTGTGCTGAGGTCACTAAGATGTAAATTTTCACAGAATCAAAATGTAGTTGCAATAGGGCAGGGTTTTTGTTTGTGTGTTTTACCTAGATATTCTAAGGGCTGTATCAGTGCTCTGAATGGATGAATAAATGAATAAAACTTCTTATTTTTCAATCTTATATTCTGATAAGAATAAATGTTGTAATTTCTAGTGCAATTATTATAAGACAGAAAGAGCTTAAAAATGTCAAACTAGGGGTGCCTGGGTGGCTCAGCTGTTAAGCGTCTGCCTTCAGCTCGGGTCATGACCCCAGGGCCCTGGGATCCAGCCCCGCATAGGGCTCCCTGCTTGGCTGGAAGCCTGCTTCTCCCTCTCCCACTCCCCCTGCTTGTGTTCCCTCTCTCACTGTGTCTCTCTCTGTCAAATAAATAGATAAAATCTTTAAAAAAAATGTCAAACTAGTAAGGAGAGATAATGGAATAAATAAACTATTGAAAGAAAAAAAGGAGAAAAATACCTGGAAGATAAACATACCTAAAAAAGCACAAAATAAGATGATAAAAATAAATCTAAATGTATCAGTATTTATTTATTTTTTAAGATTTATTTATTTTAGAAAGAGAGTGCATGCACATGCAAATTGGGGTAAAGGTAGAGGGAGGGGTAGAGAATCTTCAAGCAGACTCCCTACTAAGTGCAGAGCCCATTGCAGGGCTTGATCCCACAACGCTTAGATCATGACCTGAGCTAAAACCAAGAGGCTGCTTAACCAACTGAGCCACCAAGGCACCCCTAAATGCATCAGTATTTAAATAAATATTCCTGGCATCCAAAGCAGAATAAGTAATTGTGATATATTTATACAATAGAGTACTACAAAGTAGTGAAATTTAATAAACTAGAATTACAAACACACATAAATTTCAAGATCATAATGTTTTACCAAAAAAGTAATTTGCAGAAGGTATACACAATCACTCTATTTACAGAGTGTTAAAAACACATAAAACTAAATAATACATTTTTTGTAAGGGTATAAAGGGGAGTGGTAAAATCACAGAAATGAATTTGAATAATTAAAAGTCATTCTTTCTTCTGATAGGAAAGATTAAATGGATGTGATTGGGATAGGTCACACAGGTGTCAAAATTCATATTTTGATATATCTTAAACTTGATGATGCATGTGAGGATGTTTGTTGTATTGTCATTTATAGTTTTTGACCTGTTTTATATTCCCTTTTCATATTTAGTTAATGAAAACAATTAAAAATAAAATCTATACAAAATGTTTGTGGGACATTGACAGCACTATAGCACTCTAGGTGTCTGAGACCAACTCTCTCTCTCGCTCTCTCTTTTAAATATAACATTACTTAAGGGCATATGAGGCCAGCTTTACACTTAAGAGGCAGCCAATTTTCAAGTTTCACCACCTCATTCATTCACTAATGCCAGACAATTCATTTCATCATTCAATAGTTTATGATTTGGTAATGTAAATAATTCTGGGGAAGGTAATAATGGAATCAAGTACACAGTGATGTGTGAAAGTCTGAGATCAGAGCTTAGACTGACTTTGATATGAAGAAGAGGGGAAGCACTGAAAACCTGCAAGTGGTCAAGGAAGAAGTAAGATTAAAAAGTAATGGACAATATATGGTGATTAACATAACAAAAAAATAAAAAATAAAATAAGGAAAAAAAGTAATGGGTGGGGTAGAGAAGCAAAGAGCCTTTATGATCTTTGTAGATTTGCCTATTGCCAGCTCAGGTCATGAAGACATAAAAGGTCTCTTCCATTTTCACATTCTATGCTTATGTAATCCCATAAATACAAACACCATCTTAATTACCTTAGTTTGCGATCTAGAATAAAAACTACTAAAAGACCTCTGTTCATTAAATTCCATTGAAATTATGAACACCTGCATCAGAAACACAACCAACACATATTCACCCGTGCAGTCCACTGGTGATTAATTAGGGAGCCTTCTTCCCCTCGTGTAAACATTTAACAGGAATCCTCCATGTTGCTATGCCCAGTTTGTCTGTGACAGGAGAAACTTGGATTGAGACATTAAAGAGGAAAGGGGGAGAGGTGGCTAACAATTTCTGTTTTCAGAATTTTATTCAACTGCTGAGCTATTATTGTCAAGGGGAGATAATGTTTTGGTTTCTTGCTGCCTTTGTATTTAATTTCCCTTAGATATGTTATTGAAAATTGGTATGTTTTACCATAAGTATGCTTGAAAATCACATGGTGAAACTATTCTGTATGTAATAGAATTTTGGTGTGTGAGGTATACCATGACAATGACTCTAAAATCTATGACTCTAAAGGAATGAGAGAAATCAGATCACAGCAATTAATGCTGATAGTGATTATTAATAATAATTACAGTCAAAATCAAATATATGCTCATCAACTGCTGAATTTTCCTACGCTTTACAGAAAAACTATAGTTTTAAATACATTGATAAAGGCTGTGTTACTCTTGTGTATGCCAAATGAATGCTACATTTCATAAATGACAACATTAAAGAAAAAGAAAAAAGCTTTTCCAAACCACTGGAAACACTGGATAATTTAGTTTTATTAGTAATACAGAGAATAGATTATATTTTGGTTAGCAAGTTGGTCTTTAGAAAGCAGCCAATATTATGTGTTGAAATGAGGCCAATTTAATCAGTGGGAAGAAATTCCTGAGCCAGAAATCCAACTTGCAAAGTTGTAAACTGACATTACTTGGAATAAAACCAGAGGGTCCACATTTAAAACTTCTTTTGTAAACTTGGCCCTAAGTTTTTGGACTTTCTCACAGGTTAAAAATATGCAGTTGTCTCATTCAGCTCTCCCATGGGCATTAGTCCAGATTTCAGAATTATCAATGCCTTTTGACTTATCCTCTGTCAGTGATCTACCAAAAATAGGCCTGAACCAAGGTAGTCAAGATAATGAAAACATAAGGAAATGAGAGGAACAAGGACTGCATACATGATTTCACTATATTTTATCCTAATATAAGCTATAATATGCTTGTAAAAATCCATTTAAGGGAAAAATCATATTTTGTGTATGTGTGGTGCTCCAAAGTGCAGTATCTATCTTTTGCAAAAAGGTTGTGTTTTAATTTAAATAGTATCTAATATTCTGTAGACCATATATGAAGTTTAATATCAGAGTTGAATCTCTTCAGCCTTTTAAAGAATTAGCTAATACATTGTGGATTAAAATAATGGCTACACTAGGAAGAAATGAAGGTAACTTGTGGTAAGCCAAGTAACGTACCCCCTTCACCCCACTATGTTCATGCCCTAATCCCCAAAACATGTGAATATATTACCTTATATGGTAAAAGGGACTTATAGATATGATTAAGTAAAGATTTTGAGGTGGAGCGTGTCCTGTATTATTTGGGTCGGCCCAGTGTAATACAATTTCCTTATAAGAGGGAGCTGGAGGGTCAGAGTGAAGAGAAGGAGTTGTGATGGAAGCAGAGAGCAGACTGATGCCCCTGGTGGAAGGGGTCCATGAGCCAAGGAATGCAGGCAGCCTCTAGAAGCTGAAAAAAGCAAGGAAGTATTTTCTCCCCTAGAGCCTCCAGAAAGAATGCAGCTCTGCTAATACCTTGATTTTAGCCTGATAAGACCCATTTTATGATTTTTGATGTCCAAAATGAAGTTGGTGGTAATTTGTTACAGCAGCACCAGTAAACTAATACATGCACTGGTTGGCCTTACTGAGAAATAGAATTCTTTGTAACACATATTATAGAATAAGCCTTTTAAAATAAGTATACTATTCAATTAAGCAATACTAAAGAAAAATTAACAGAAAACCGTGTCCAACCTCATTTGTAATTAAATGAACCCAACAATTAGACATTATTATCAAATCCAGTTGGAGTGCAAGTGTGGGTGTTGGTATAGGAAACAGCTACTCTTGTGCATGCCAGTAGGAGTGTAAGTCTCTACAACCTTAAGAGAAAGCAATGTAGATCAAAAGAATCATAAACCTATACATTCTCTGCTCCAGCAATTCCACTCGTAGAAAATAGTCCAAAGATACAAAAACACTGATTTGAAGGAGCACATGCACCCTGATGTTTATAGCAGCATTATCAGTAATAGCCAAATTATGGAAAGAGCCCACATGTCCATTGACTGATGAATGCATAAAGGAGATGTGGTATATATAGATACAATGAAATACTACTCAGCCATCAAAAAGAATGAAATCTTGCCATTTGCTGCAACATGGATGGAGCTACAGTATATTATGCTAAGCAAAATAAGTCAGAGAAAGACAAATACTATATGATTTCAATCAAGTGTGGAATTTAAGAAACAAAACAGAGGAACATAGGGGAAGGAAGAAAAAAAAAAGAGAGGGAGGCAAACCATAAGAGACTATTAACTAAAGAGAACAAACAGGGTTGCTGGAGGGGAGGAGAGTGGGGGATGCGCTAAATGGGTGATGGGTATTAAGGGGGGCACTTGTGATGAATGTAAGTGATGAAACACTAAATTCTAGTCCTGAAACTAATATTACACTATATGTTAACTAACTAGAATTTAAGTAAAAACTTGAAACAAACAAACAAAAAGAAAATAGTCCAAAGAAATAACAAAGGACCTATGCAAGTATTTAACCACAATCTCAATAATATAATCAATATATAATCAATAATAATAATCTCAATATGAATGTAATGGGAAAATATTGAAAACAATCTGAATATCCAATAATAGGGGTTAGCTAATTATATCATAATAAATCATGATATTATAAATATGATATTAATTAACAATAGAATATAGGTAATTTGTAAAAATGATACTTGAAAGTACAATTACTTTTTGGAAAGATGTTCAAGGTAAATTTTTTTTATAAAGCTATGTACAACACAATATCTACAATATAATTCATTTTTGTATTATATATATAATATACAGATTGTACACATACATACACATAATCACACAGTTTAGAAGAATGTTCATTATCAGGGTTTACTAAAGGCTAACATGTATATATCACAACAGAATTACAGGATCTCTTCTAAGTATTTACATATATTAACTCATTTGATCTTTACATTAAACCTGCAGAGTAAGTAATATTACTACTTTCTATTTTTCAGGTCCCAAAAGTTGAATTTTTTCAAAGTAACTTAAATAGTGAGTGGGAAATCTGAGATTCTACCCTGGTAATTAGTGTGCAGGGTCTGTGTGCCTAACCACTAGACAATATCGTTTCCCTTAACAGGGGCTAAGCTTGAACACTAGGATTAGTGAAATTTAAAAAAAAAAATTTTTTTTTTGCTGATCTGTATTTTCTAATTTTGATATAAAAACAACAGAAATAATAGCTAAGACTAAGATACATTGAGTGGTTTAATTATTCTAGGCATGTGCTAAGTGCTTTATAAACATGATCTCAGCCCTAATTAACATCTTATGAGGCAATATTTTTAATCATACTGTTTTGCATATTAAGTAATTAAGTTTCAGAGAAGTTAAGAAACATTTTTACAATCACATAACTGCTCAGTGTCAGATTCAAATTCACAT
Organism: Callorhinus ursinus; assembly: GCF_003265705.2. Taxonomy (NCBI): domain Eukaryota; kingdom Metazoa; phylum Chordata; class Mammalia; order Carnivora; family Otariidae; genus Callorhinus; species Callorhinus ursinus. The sequence goes on from NW_027397089.1 coordinate 15,316,670, forward strand.
TTACCTGAATCTAGGGTCATCACTCTTAACCACTATACCATGCTGACTAAATAATAGGCCAGTGTACAAAAATTCATGAAAGGAAATGAAACCCTCCCTTTCCCGCCTTAGGTTCAGAGAGCTTCAGTATAGCATTTGATGGTAGCATAATAGCAGTGATTCTTTATACAGCATAGACTCGGTTATATTGAGTATATTTTATTAAAGAGTTCAATATAGACACAGGTTAAGCAGACTGGATATGAATTTCAATATAACTAATGGATATGAATCTCAATATAACTAATGTGTTTCCAATATAAAATCCAAGTAGGAAAATTTGATTGTTCATAATAGGAAAACACTAAGTATATCATATAAAGAAGTAAAGCAGTCTACACATTCGTAAGAATTAATATGTAAACAGTAGACATGAATCTTTCATCTTCTCCTGTGAACATATCCCTGAGGATTTTGTTGTAATAAAAGAAGTTTTCAACCAAAATAAATGCTTCCTAATTTCTTGTTATACTCCATGGCTCATCATATAGGCAAATTGTTCAGGATATGGAAATATTTTACTCTAAATAATACAGTATGCCTGGATAACTATTGATTCATATTGATATTTCTTTCATTCCTTAAAATAGTAATATATTAAAATGTTCAGTACACTCTTGGAAATTAAAAACAATTGGAAGAACTATCCCTAAAATTTTCCCATCCTTTCATGTCTATAAAACTAAGCTAAGTAATGGATATGATGACGGTAGCAAATAAGAATAGGAAGAGCTAACCCATAACATTTCAGATGTTTAAATCTTATCTTTTAAAGATTGATGTAAAATAAATTGCTAACATTAAAAAGGAAAAGATTTATTTTTCTATTTTTTTGGTATAATTTTTTGACAAAAAGGTCATATTCTATAATATTTAGATTTTAATAATGCTAATTTTCTGATTAGGCTTAACTCACTATAAACATGATTAACACAACTCTAGATCCATGTACACAATCAACTTCATCACTTTTCATGTTTACTATGTATAGAAAGTCCCAAAACTGGCAGCTAACTCTCCCATGAGTATCACTAGATTCATACTGATTGAAAGATGGTCTGGAATAAAAGTTGTGGGGCTTTCATTTCAAAAAAATCAGTACACTTGATTCTTATTTTGTAGAGATTGAAAAGTTTTTAAATCAGCACAGATGACTACAATACAAAGGAGAGTTTGGGAACATGTACTTGCTGGAGAGTTGCGACATAAAGCCCTAGGGAAGTTTTTTGGAACAGTATGAACAAACATACATCTTCCAAAATCAGTGATGTGGTTTAGACAGGTAGAAACAGGCTCACACAGAACTGAGGCCAGTGCTAGTGGCCCTGAAAAATGGTCTGTATTATTAGTAGTCTACATAATAGAATAATTTCCCGATGGCCACTAAAAATGATTGTTAAATTATTTTTCCATATTGAAGGGATTATGCAGGAATACATCATATGCATATTCATTTTTCTACTTTATCAATTACTGTCATAAATAAAAGAAAATTTAGGAAAAAAAGAGGTAATATGTAACTTTGCAGACCCAAGCAAAAGCATGCAACCATTCTCTGCTGATATCAGTCTTAAATTCATATTTATCTAATAATTTCCTATGCACAAACCACAAAGTACAATATAATATGCATATCATTATCCTACCCACTCTTCACAGCTCCATTTTGGTCTTGTCTCCTTCCAGTCAATTTCTCTTCCAGTTCATCCTGGAGATTGCTAATTTTTCTAGGTTTCAATTTCATTCTCATTTTACATTAAAATTCTTTACAAGTAACCACTTATTGATGGTTTCAAGGGTATTAGTTTTATCTCTCAGGAATACATAATTCTTAGATATTGAAAACTGTTGTGTAAAGAGGAGAGACTACAAAATAAGACAGGCACATCTCAAATCCAGCTCTGCCACTTACTAGAAGTATGGCTTTGGACAAATCCTTTAACCTTTTGAAAACTTTATTTATTCCTAAACTTGTATCTAGATTTATTTAAATCTCTTGTTAAACTGGCTAGCAAACAATTGCTCTTGCTGAGCTCTTCTTGAGGGCAAGGACTCTGTGTTACTATCCTGTAACCCAATAATGGGCACATTTTAAACCTTAATAAATATGTCTGGGTCACTTCTGAGCACTCCAGAATGGTGAAGAAAACAAAAAAAGATGGCATAAGGCCATCTTGGCATAAGGCCAAGGTCAGTGAATTATGAATGGATGCAGAAAGTCTTTTAAAAGAAAGTATCATGAAGATTTGGAACTTAAAATCTATTGCAACTCAAATTCTGCAATTCAAGGAAGAAAAATTGAAATTCAAACACCAAAGAGACTTTATCAAATAAAATGATTCTATTCACTGTTACTTACATGAGAGTCTTCCTAGCTCTTTTTTTTTTTCCCTTCACACCTCAGGTGGAAAGCATCTTTTGATATGACTCCCTATGATCCCTGTCTCCTGGTGTTCATGCTCTTGTGGAATCCCCTCCATTGAGATGGGTTGACTCTAGTGACTTGCTTCTAACCAATGGAATATGACAAAAGTGATGGGATGTTACTTCTGTGATTATGTTATAAAAGACTGATTTTCATCTTGCTGGTATTTTCTCTGGCTTTTCTTGCAAGCTTGTTCTGATAAAGGGGGCTTCCTGACAAGGAACTGAATCCTGTCAAAAATCACTTTGAGTGAAACTGGAAGTAAATCCTGTTGCAGGTAAATCCTGAGGTGACTATGGATCCCAGGTTACCTTGATTACAGCCTCTTGAGTGAGAAACCCTGAAGCAGAGGAACCAGCTAAGCCATGCCTGAATTCCTGACCCACAGAAAGAGTGAGATAATAAATATATGGTTTTT
>NW_027397089.1:15319561-15370460 GCF_003265705.2 Callorhinus ursinus
TAAATATATGGTTTTTAAGCCACTAAGATTTGGGGGTGATTTGTTGTGCAGCATTAGATAATGAATACACCTTACATTCGATTTAACAGTAAGTTGTCAGCTCTACCTTCACGTTTAGAATAGAAAATTATAAAATTTTCTGAATTCTAAAATTCAAAATTAGAATATAATCTTACCATCTCAAGGTACCACCTTCATATAATGCAGTATCATTTCTCACTTGATTACTGCATTAGCCTCCTAGAATACATGATATTTCTGCTTTTGCCCTTGTCTCCTTCATGCTATTCACAAAACAGCCAGCAAAGTGATCCTGTTAATGGATTCTCTTCTCCTTCACATACTCATTCACCTTACAAAAACCTGTAAGGTCCTGTATGATCTGTTTCCTCTCCTTGTGTATATGACCACACGACCACCACTAGCAAAACCACACTGGTTTCTCACACTTACCTAACATGCTATCATACTTTGATATCTTTGTATTCGGTTTTCTCAGTATAGAATGTTCTTCTCCTAGTATTTTCATGGCTGGCTCCCTCCAATATCTTCATTCAGATGTCGCCTTCTCAGAGAGGTCTTTCCTGGACACCCCACTTAAAATTGTACCTTCTCCCCCAACACAGTTCCCTGTTTTATTATTTTTATTTTAGTATTTATTACAACGGAATATTTTATACACTTTATTCATCTTGTTTATTATTTGTCTCTTCCACTAGCAAGTAAGCTCCCTGAGGGCTCAGATTTTTACTTTGTTTACTGCTGCATTTCCAGGACATGGGACAGTGCTTAATATATAGTAGGCATTCATTAAATATTTGCTGAATTAATTAATTAAGTGAATAGATGAATATCACTAATTTGCACTTACTGGAAGAAATTAGTAGAAATACTCCATTTTGAAAAGAGGACGTGTATCACATAAGTATGCAATGGCTTTCTTAGATCACTTAAAGCTACAGGGAGCTTTACGTTAATAATATGCTAAGCAGTGGGGTGGAATTAAGCCAACTCTTGGCTCTTCCTAACAAGCAGGAGTGAACTTTGGCATGGATTGCTCTAAACCACAGATAACTGACAACATTCAGATTAGGCACGGAGTCAGAACACTAATTAAAACTTACATTTAAAAGCTAATTGAGCTGTGTTCACTTACACAAAGTATTCAATAGCAAATTACTTCCTCTTTCTCTTATTTTAATTAAAAAGAACAAACAAAGCTGATGGAGGGTCTCTCTTCTTTGTTGCTTCAAAATTACTATTCAGAATCAACACCTGTAAGAAAATTCCTACAGGCACTTTCCAGCGTGTTTAGTATTGCCATTAACCTCAAAATGAGAGTGTTTCCTTGAACTTTAATATTGAACCTAAGGCTTACCCCTGACATTCATGACCTGCAAGTCAGTTATTAAAAGCATGGGTCAGGAAACCTGGGTGGCTCAGTTGGTTAAGCGTCTGCCTTTGGCTCAGGTCATGATCCCAGGGTCCGGGGATGGAGTTCTACATCGGGCTCCTTGCTCAGAGTGGAGCCTGTTTCTCCCTCTGCCTGCTGCTCCACCTGCTTGTGCTCTCTCTAGTTCTCTCTCTGACAAATAAATAAATAAAATCTTAAAAAAAAAAAGCACAGGTCACATAACTTTTCATCACATATTTCTCAGAGGAAAAAATTGTGGAGCAACTCTCAGACATATATGCTTTCTCAAGAGTTATATGCATATTCTTTCAGACTAATATATTACATTATAAAACATACAGAAAGGAAAAATTTTAAAAAGAAAGAAAAAGAGTAGCTAATATTTAAAAATAATTAAAATCCCATTTGTATGTTTTAACTAAAGTGCATTTTTTGTTCAATCTCAGCATTATTATTACTTCTCAGTAAGAATTATATTATTGAATATTCTGCAATATATTTAAGATCTTAGTTTATCATTTTATGGTGCAGAAGTCTGGTTTACATATTTGGTTTCTTTGGCTTCATTGCTGTGAAAGATCTTCACAAAGATGCAGAGATGCAAGTGGGGAAAATGCAACAGAATCTATACTGTCATTGATGTATTTTGAAAAATAATAATAATAGTAATTTTTAATGTTACTATTTAATAGCTAAGCAAACATTTTAACCATTCTGTGAGAAATTTTAGTATTACCTGATAGTTACTAGTTGTTCTTATAAACTAGTGGAAATTGTTGCATTTTTATACCTTTAAATTTTTTATTTAGAAGATTTTGTAACAAGTTAGAATTTTCTGTCCCCACGTTTTAAAAGTACACAGATATGAGAAATTTTGCAAGTAATGTTTTTACATAAATTTTGGCATCAAATCCACTTAACTATGAAAATATATCCAAACATAACATTTTCAAAATACTCCCTCCGTAGTACACTTAAAAAAATATTTACTTTTCCTACTATTAAAAATTACCTTTACCTTGAAGAGGCACATGAGATCAGGGGTGTGTGTGTGTCTGTGTGTGTGTGTTTTCAGAGAATATCTGCCAAGTAGCATACTACTAGACATTATAGGACAGGCTGCACATTTGGAACTCATATTCTGTAAATGAAAATGCATAACTCATTTTTATATTTGACAACTTTCTTAAGTGTTCTGTCAGAAGATAACCACTGAACATCTGTCTGGACAAAAATTCCTCATGGTTACTTCCTATATTATTACAAAGTATTGTAATGCTTTTGCCATTCAAAATAACATAAATCTACTTGACCAAGCGTAAATGAAAAGGGCCACGTCAATTACTATATTTTGTGGAATTCACTCTTCTTTCATGACATCATGTAGTCAAGTGAAAAATGATGACCTGACACATGAATCAAGTGAGGGTACCGATGACTATCTTTATATTAATAATGCAATGGTTACTACAATATGTAGTTCCATGTCTGTATTTAATTACCTAACCAAGGTGAAGCACCATAGAGTCATGAAAAGAAACTGAAAAAATTTAAGATCTCTCCCTACAAGGAGATATCAATATGTTTTTCATACCTTCTAAATGAAGGAATTTCACTGAACTCTTTCTACTGTCTATTCTATAGTAGGTGTACTATTAAATAGTAAAAACATCTAACAATAAAAATTTTTAAAAAGAAACAAAAAGGAAAGCTTAGCCTTTGAAAACGAGTAGACTAGATAGAGTGCACTTTGTTTTGAATACTCTAACATACATATTATTTTGCTGTTAATCGATAGCTCTCTAACCATGATATTCTTGCACATGGTTCAGGCCAATGATAAAACACATTCTTTTGCTCCTTCCTATATTAGTTACAGCAAAACAACCACCAGCAACAACACAACCTACTTCCTTCACTGTAACAGTCAGAGTCCAAATAGGAAATGATGCCCATTTAAATAATTTGGGGAAGATTTAATGAGACTGTTAAAAAAGGTTCTGGGTGGGGTGGAAGGAAATCACATTGAATAGGTATTAAGTTGGGGACAGGAACAGTGGATTTGTTAACCTACTTAGGCCTGAGGTATGGGAGAGTTATGGGATTTCAGGAGAGTGTTCATAACTGAAAGGAGCAGTGAAGACACAGCCAAGTGAGGGAGAGAGAGCCTTACAGAACATGAGACAGGTAATACATCCCAACAGCACTTTCTTCTTTCCTTGTAATTTGCTGGGGCTACCCATTGACTGTATCCAATCACAGCAAAAGAAACTCTGTATGCTATCCATGTAGGTTAGCTTCCCTGGACAGGGAGCAGGGTGAAGGGAGAGAGTGGTTCTGGAGAGGCAAACAGAAGTTATCTGGTGAGATCATCTTCAAGTTTATTCCCTTCTATATGATAAAGTAATTAAATGGATTGGCAGTGACTAAATTATGTTTTTTATAAAAAAGATATGAGGAGATTATACAGTCTGTTGCACTAAAGCATGGCTAATTACGGGTTTAAAAAATTATCTACTTTTACTTTTTGAATAGGTAATGAATCTATGTTACAATGTCCGAAAGATGTAAACAGGACTATAGTGAAAATTAAGTCTCTCCTCCTTTCCCTGTGCCAGTCCCCCCACCCACCCATACAAAAGCATTGCCACTAGTTTCTTTTTTATCCTTACAAAGATTTTCCATGCATTTGCTATCAAGGGGAAGTAGATAAATACATATTTCTTATTTTTTTATAAGAATAGTGACATATTACACACACAGACTACATGTTGCTTTTAACATGGAATAATACATCTTGAGACAGTTTTAAATCAGTATATAGAGTTCTTTTTAAAGTATATAGAATTTTATTTTTATAGGTGTAACAAAGCCTTCACCAGTTCTCTGTTGATGAGTATTTGTTTCTGATTGTTTTCTACAACCAAAGCTATAGTGGATATTATCATACATACATCATTTTCACATGCCCTACTATATTTGTAATAAGTAGTTAAAAGCAAAATGATTTTGTTAAAAGGTAAGTGAATTTAAAAATGTAAAATATGTTGATAAAAAACTCCATACAGGTCATAAGATTTAAACTTCCACCTGCACCTGGGAGTCTGTTTGCCCACACTTTCACCAGTGGAATGCCACCAAATTTTTTATTTTTATTGTTGCCAATCTGACAGGTTAAAGTGGTATATGTTTATATTTTAATTTCTATTATTATGACTCAGGTTGAACACCAATTCATGTGATTAAGGACCAATATATTTATTTTTATTAAATTACTTATCAGTATCTTTTAATCATTTTTCTGGATTTGTAGGGGTTCCATATTCATTAAAGAAATTAGCTCTTTGCTACTAAAAAAAACTTGATATACAAAACACTTGGTCTATTAGTTTTTTCCTATTTATAAAATAAATTCTCCTACCTTTGGTTTCTCTAGTATTTTTATGGTCTGTTTCTCTCTCTCTCTCTCTTTGTAAGTCTTTGATACATTTGGAATTTAATGTACTGTGTGAGTTATGTATCCAGTTTCCCCTCCCAAGTTGGTTAGCTAAGCACTATTTATTAAATAACTTATCTTTCCTCCACTGATTTGAAATTTTTAACATCTAAATTCTTGAAGATAATTGGGTGTATTCCTGGACTTTCTATTGTGTTTCATTAATCATTTTTGGTAGTCTCAGTTTTAATTATCGATAATGATTAGTTTTTGTCACAAATGTACTAAAATTATAGAAAAAGCATCCACTGTGCTGGAGTATATTCATGAACATATCAAGCTTAGAACATACTTTGAATGAATTAATTGGGTTTTTGCTGAAACAAATGGACTCACAGGAATATTTTTAATAAAAACAACAAATAAAAACATTCAGATTGTGTTGAATAAAGGATCAAATTAGTTCAAGCACACCGAAAGAAAATAATGAAAGAGAAAAAAGTCGTTGTTGGTATTGTCATATTTGTCCCTGTCCTCAGCAGCAGCAATAGCACCAACACCACTGACTGACTCTTGTATGCAGAACCTGGTCATCACTACCCCCGTTCTACACTGCGGAAACTGATGTTCAGAGAATTTAAGATTACACAGCCAGAAAACATCAGAGCCACAGCCCAAGCTCAGTAAAATACTGATGAGAGCATTTGTTACACGTATTGTGTTAAATGTGAGAATTCATAAGATGCAAGCCTACATGCAAGACTGAAGCACACATGTGGTTGTCCCCCTTTATCTGCAGTCTCATCTTCCATGGCTTCTGTTACTATGGACAGCCACAGTCCCGCAGCAGGTCGGTAGTAGCCCAACAGCACGTCACAATGCCAACATCATTCACCTCACTTCATCTCATCACATGGGCATTTTACCATCTCACATTATCACAAAAAGAAGGGTGAGTACAGTACAATAAGATATTTTGAGAGAGAGGCAGAGACCACATTCATGTAACTTTTATTATGGTATATTGTTAGAATTGTTCCATTTTATTATTACTGTTAATCTCTTATTGTACCTAATTTATAAATTAAACTTTATCACAAGTATGTATGTCTAGGAAAAAAACAGCATATATAGGGTTTGGTACTATCCGTGTTTCAGGCATCCACTGGAGATCTTGGAACAAACATACCCTCCTCAGATAAGAGGGAACTACTGTACCAATTGACTGATAAAGACAATGTGATACAAGACTTGCGCAGAGCTGGAAATTCTTGAGATTGAAGTTGTTCAAGTAAGACTTCATACTAGTGATGGAACTGGTGAAGATTATGACTCAGGAGGTGGTTCCAGGAAGGGGGATTGAAGGTCAAACCTAATGTTATAGAGAGAAGATGGCTCCTTTTGTTTGGAGAATAGTATAGATTTTATCAGAATGGGAGATTTTATATTCATTGATTCATTTACATATTCATTTTGTAAGAGAATAGTCTTTGATACTCTCTGATGGACAAGAAGAAAAGTTAATATTTGTTTTTTATCAAATGAAATACATTTGATGCCTATGAGAGTTATGAATAGGAGTCAGGCCGGAAGTGAATATTTGCATAGTTATGTAATGCTTCGTGAATTGAGAATGCTGAAGTGGCAACTTTGTAAATAAACAGTTCTTGGGTGGTGAGGAGAAGGTCATTACACTCTAAAATGTTTTCCACAAAATCTTTGCCAGCCCATACTAAGGAAATCCTAGCATCTTTCTTATGTCTAAATGATTAGAGATGGCATGTGTAATTATTAAACTTAAAGATAGGAAGAGATCAGGAATAGAATTTCTAGTTATATATTTTGATTTAGCAATCCATCTTCTTATTAGAATCATAACATCACTTTTGCCATGAAATAATTTTCTGTTCATTCTGCCTCTCTTTTGCCTTATTTTGTGTGTGTGTGTGTGTTGTGCATTTTATTTTATTTAAGATTTTATTTATTTATTTGTCAGAGAGAGAGAGAGAACAAGCAGGAGGAGCTGCAGAGGCAGAGGGAAGAACAGGCTCCCTGCTGAGCAAGCAGTCCATTGCAGCACTCGATCCCAGGACCCTGGGATCATGACCTGAGCTGAAGGCAGACACTTAACTGACTGAGCCACCCAGGCATCCCATTGGTCCACTGCATATTTTACAGTACTCCACACTCAGTATCATTAAATATTTCTGAGTGAGGGGTGCCTGGGTGGTTCAGTCGGTTAAACATCCAAATCTTGGTGTTGGCTCAGGTGCTGATCTGAGGGTCGTGAGATCAATCCCCTCATCAGGCTTCATGTTCAGTCAGAGTTTGCTTGAGATTCTCTCTCCGTTTGCCCCTCCTGCTTGTGCTCTCTCTCTCTGAAATAAATAAATCAATAAATATTTTATAAATGAATATCTCTGAGTGAAATGAATACAGTTATTTTCATAGTTTCGGGGTTAATATTATCATTTGAAATAAAGTAACAGTGACCATTCATTTTGATATAGCTTTCATTTAAATATGTTATGCAAAAATATACATTAAATTCCAATTTAATGTCTTTAATAGAGTACAAATCTTAAATGCTGCTGATACTTGGTCAAATGTTTTTTCCCCTTAATGGAAACTAGTATTCAGTCCCACTACTGAATTAAAATGTTGTTTATTTAAAGTTTTGCATTTTATAGTTTCATTTGAATAATAAAATGCATAGCTAGAACTAAGAGATTAAAAGAAAACAAAGCTTAAAGAACAGTTTAATCAGGGGTTTAAGTAGAACAATCTGCATTGCTGCAGTCGGCAGTACTTCTGTCTTTAGCACACTGTTCTCCTGCTTTTATTGTGCTTTTATCATCTGCTTCACTGGTTTGTTCTTTGCTGTATCATTGGAAAATCTGGGACTTCTATTACTGTAAATAATTTTGAGTTTGTTGCATATAGAAAATAAGTAGGCCCAAGCACAGTATCTTTGCAAATGAGTAATTAAATGAATGAATAAGCCAACTAAGCATTTTGGGGAAATTATATCCTATATTTACCAACTCTTGACTGAAATAATTCAAAGAAATCATTGTAGGAGAATTTAAGGAAGTTAGGAGCTTAGGCAAGAGAACAGATTTTAAACAATTAATTTCCAAACAATTTGATAAGCAATATAAACAAGAAGTTTGGCAATCCAAAGGAAGGCTTAACTGACTCTAGCAAAGAATAGAGAAGATTTAGAGAAGATATTTAAACTGAGTATTGAGAGATGCTAAGAAGTTTTCCAGGAAAAAAGGGATGAAGAGTATCTTAGTATCTATATTATTTTTTTTAAATTTTATTATGTTATGTTAGTCACCATACAATATATCATTAGTTTTTGATGTGGTGATCCACGATCCATTGTTTTCGTATAACACCCAGTGCTCCAGGCAGTACGTGCCCTCCTTAATACCCATCACCAGGGTACCTTTAAATAGCAGGAAAATGTGAAAGTCAGGATATCACCAGGCACTAGCAGATATGTTGGTACGGTATGACCATGAGTGCATTGAACGAATAGTAAAAAATGAGGCTGAAAAAGCAAGTCAGGGACCAAATGTGAAGGGCTTATATGGTTTTCTATTTATGTATTTATTTATATACAATGTAGAAAAATAAAATTTAAATTAAATATGGAAAATGAAGCAAAGGGAAGGTACAGATGGGGAAGGTGAACCCAGGAGACAGATGAGTATTCAGAATTCATACTACAAGGTTGTGTTAAAAGTCAGCTAAATTTTTGACTTCAAGTATGTAAGGAGCCAAAGGGAAGCAATGACATTTAATGAATGTTTACTATGCGCCAACCACTGTTTTAACACTATCAGTCTTCTGGTGTTTTTAAACAACTTTGAGTCTAGAAAATATTTTTCAAAAATTATTTTGGTTTTAAAAATTAATATTCACTTTATTAACTTTTAAATTTAAAAAACACAAATTTTCTTAAACTTTTAAGTTTAATTTACATATCTTAGACCCTTTATAAACATACCAAATTTTAACAATGGCTTTTAGGGAGGGAAAGTCTTTGATTACTGTCTTCCCAGTGAGAAACCTAATGCTCTTAAACATTGTGAACTTCATTTGTAAATTTAGTATATTCAATTTTCTTTTACTCAGTGGTCTGTTTTGATAGAGAAAATTTTTTTATTATATCTGCTACATAATACTGGAAATATTATAAATACCATATACTGTTTAGTCAACTATTCTATATGACTTATATATGCAGTACCATTTCAACTTAAAATCACAAGCCAATTTGATTACTTGGTTAACCGGTTATTCTAAAGGCCAAATTCTCTAAAATATTTAAAAAAAAAACTAAGGTGGCATACATACAAATGTAATAATAATTACTACAGTTTAATTCTCTTAAATATTTCTATATCTAATCATAAATCTAAGAAATAAATGACACTTTCTCAAATGTACCAAAATCTTGATAATTGTTGAAACTTGGTGGCAGTATGTGTGTATAAGGGTGTATGTGGTCATGGTACTATCTTCTCTATTTTTATAGATGTTTGAACATATTTATAATAAAACATGAAAATGCCTTGTCATTAAAAAAGCAAAAATGATATCCCAAACAATCTTGGAACTACCTTTCTAAGCAATTTTTGTGTTACTTTCTCTGCTTGATTAGGTTTCCTAGCCACCAGACTGGTTTCTGGGTGGGATGCTGACCAGTTGAGACCTGTTTTGTAATTTCTAGGTCAATGGCTTCCAACTGAGGGAATCTTTCAACCCATGTTCCTTAGATTCACATTAGAAATTAGATAATTTTTCAGACTGACATTCTCCTACATCCCTTCATACCTGCCTCCTAACCCCATTCCTGCCCTCCCAGCTCCCTATCCTCCTGCATGCTGCTGTGTCACTCAAATAAGTTTTGTTTTTCTTTGGATCTTAAAATATTTAGAGGACTTTCCTTCTGGCTCTGTAACCACTAAACTTAAGAAAAATTCTGATTCACATACAAACTTGCCCTAATTACTTAAAGATTTTAGTTATAGGGTCACTTGTCACTCCCTCCAACATCACTTACATCACAATTTTTGTTGATTTCACTTTCCATGTAGATGAGTCTTTCAGTATCTTGTACTCTCAATTCCTTAATCTCTTTTCTTTGATGATTTTATCTTTAATATCAGTCAATCTCATGTTAAATACTTGACTTCATTATTATCAGTGTTTGCAAGCTCTCTTTAATTTCAATTTTAGACATCTCATCCTCCACCCACCACCTCCTATTTTTCTAGTTCTCTGCCTCTAGTAATCCCAATGCTTGCATCTTTTTGTCTACAAGGACCTCTATAATTCAGCAATTCTTTTACTCTCTTCAATACAATTTATGCCCTCACTTCTGTCCTTACACAAATTAAGTTTCATGGTTTAATATTATAAGTTATAAATCATTATATTGTCCATCTTTTGCATATACCTTCAATTCTCTTGCCTCCCTAGTTTCATGATGTGCTATGGTAAACAACATTTCTGGTTAAATCCAGCACTCCATTTATTTCCTGGGCAAGGAAAAGCCACATATTTTTCTAGTTGGCCCTACTTTAAATTTATAAGCAGTAATTTCAAATAAATCCACTTTCCTCAAACTCTCAACACCTTCCGCCCCATTCAAAAGATGATTTTGTTTCCTTCACTACAAAAGCAACTACCATTATGTCTACTCACATACCTATTCCCATCTATTTTTCATTTCTTCTTGTTACTATGTATGGACTCTGTTTGCCAATCCTCTTGTGCTATAAATCCTAATCCCTATCATTACTTAACACCTTTGCATGAGAAATTTCCCCACTTTCTTTTGTCTTATCAACATCACCCTATTTTTTTCCACCAGCATATAAAAAAGCTGTTATTTCTCCCAACCTAAACAAAACAGAACAAAAAACAAAATAAAACAAAACAAAGCAAAACAACGCCTCTCATTATTCCATTTTCTTCTTCAACTACTTCAGCTACCACCCCATACTCTCAGCATAACTCCAAGTTATTGTCTCTGATATTTCTCTTTCTAACTCTTGAGTGTATTCCTACTAGGCTTTCACTTCCATTCACTGGAACTGTTTTTTCAATGACCTCCAATGATCTTCATGGTGCTACTCAGATCTCAAAGTTACTTGACCTATTAGCAGCATCTGACACAGTTAATCATATCGCTTTTACTTTTATACTTTCTTTAGTCTTGTAGGATTCAATACTTACTTCATTCATCTTTTACATCTCTGACTCCTTGTTTTTAGTCTTATTTTGTTTCTGCCTTATCTCTGGCTTTTAAATGTTGGCTTGACCTCCAAATATTTGGACTTCTTTGCCTTTCTATCTGTTCTCATTCTTCCATGATATCACCTACTCTTATGCCTTTAAACCTCATCTTTGCACTGATATGATAATTCCTTCGTTTTTATCTGTAGTCCAGATAAAGATGTTCAGTAGTTATTTCAGATTTTAATAGGTCCAAACTGGATCTCTTGATATCTTTTTCCCACCCTTAGAACATGCCTTCCTGAAAATCTATTCTTTCAGTTGTTCAGGCAACAATTTTAGTATCATTAGTTAATTGTTTCTCTCATGCCCCTCAGCCAATCCATCAGAAAATTCTGTTTACTTTACTTTTATAAATAAACCCAGAATTTAATGATTTTTCACTTCTTCTACTGCCGTACCCTGATCTGAGCCACTATAATCTTTTATCTGGATTATTGCATTAGCCTCCTAACTGATTTTCTTGTTCCTGCCACTGCTCTTCTTCAATCGATCCTCAACACAACAGTCAGAGTGATTCTGTTAAAATATAAACCAAATTATGTCTGTTATCTTCCCAGAACCCTCTAATGACTTGCCATTTTACTTAAATTGAAGCTAATATCCTAATAATGGCATAGAAATTTTTATTTAACCTGTCCTCACCTTTCCCCTTTTCCCCACTGACTTCATTTCCTATTATTTTTCCCCCTCGCTCGGGTTAACCCAGCTACAATGGCCCCATTGTAGCCTCAGAAACCTACACTGGTTTTTCTCTAACACCCCGAACACACCACAATGCCTTTGCATATGCTATTTCATCTTCCTCATATTCTCTTCCTTAGACACATAACCATCCATTCTCTTACTTCACTGAGATCTTTTTCCTAATGCCACCTTTTTAATAAGGCCTTTCCTTGCTACTTTATCTTAAAATTGCACTTCCCCAACCCTCACATTCCTTATATCTCCTAATTGTTTCATTTTTCTCCCTAGCTTTTATCAATATCTTGCAAGTATATATCTTATTTCTCTTAAAAGCTATATAAGGAAGGGTAGGGATTTTTGTCTATTTTATCCATTGCTCTATCCCTGTACCCCTGAATACCACAACATGATTTTTTTACTCAGCGGAAGGTACTTAATAATATTTGTTTAATGAATAAATTCTTCCTCTGAGATAGGACCACAACTTGCAGATATAAGCCTGACACCTGGTTGGATTCTCTGTGTCACAAAGTTGTCCAACGCTATAGTCCCAAATCTTATTACCTTAATTCTCACAATGATCCTGTGAAAGTAAGTATTATTATTATGCTCATTTTAATGATTGACAAAAATTGGTCTTACAAAAGACACCTAATAAATAGTAGAACCAGGGTTTGCATCCAGGCATAGTGAAGTAGATCCTAAACTGTGAACTATTACCCTATGAGTTAAGAAAGCCAACATTTTCATACGTTAAAAACAAACTGGTTACTTTGTTACCACAAGTTCCAAACACACAGAAACACAAGTTTTTCTAACACTGATAATAAAATAAAATTTATTCTGTTTAATAATTTATATAGAATAAGACTAATGAATTTCATCTTTATCTTTTTAAATTTTGTATTTATTTTTATTTTTTAAAGATTTTTTTAAAAGGTTTTATTTATTTATTAGTCAGAGAGAAAGAGAGAGAGAGATTGGGAGAACACAAGCAGGGGGAGCGGCAGGCAGAGGGAGAGGGAGAAGCAGGCTCCCCACTGAGCAAGGAGCCTGATGTGGGACTCGATCCTATGACCTTGGGATCATGACCTGATCTGAAGGTATATGCTTAACTGATGAGCCACCCAGGCATCCCAACTTTTTTAAAAGATTTTATAATTCATTAGAGAGAGAGAAAGAGAACATGAGTTGGGGGGGAGGGGCAGAGGGAGAAGGAGAAGCAGACTCCCCACTGAGCATGGAGCCTGAAGCAGGACTGATCCCAGGACCCTGAGATCATGACCTGAGCTGAAGGCAGATGCTTAACCAACTGAGCCACCCAGGTGCCCCTTATCTTTATCTTATGAGCATTGCAGAATCATTGAATTGGGTAGATGAAATATTAAACAATACCAGTATTAATCAGGAAATCATAATGTCCTGAGCTAAGGGTTTAGTGGAGATGGAGAGGGGAGTATTGATTCCTGAGACATTTCATAAGTGACTTGGTAGATACAGAGGGAGATGGAGGAAATTAGCTCAGATATGTAAATGAATAGTTAGGAAAATCGTTAGGAAAGGAAGTCACAGTATGAGTGGCCCGATGAGCCTGAAGAAAGGCTGATATCAGGAGTCAAATTGCTATTGGCAGTGAACTCTAGGTTTAGTATGTATGGTAAAGTCAAAATGTGAAAGGGCTAATACATTAGATTTCTGAGTTTAAAGCTTTGGATGAAGAGCCATCCCTAGTGATGAAAAGATTTAATACGTAGCCATGGAAAGTGGTTGTTGAAGTGTGAAGGAGCTAAAATTTATCAGTAAAATAGGATGTGAAGGGCTCTTGAGGCATTTTTTAGCTGAATCATCCATTTAGAAATGAAATTGTCCAGAATTGTGGCAAGATGTGGAATGGTGAGAAATACTAGAATTGTGTCCCAGAACTTTTCCCACTTATATGGTTTTCCCATTTACACTTAGATGAAATGTGCATGAATTAGATCACAGAATTATAGATTTATGCCCACTTATCTGATAACATACTTCAGTTGGGGAGTGTTAATTAAAATATTCTTAAACTATCTTCCAACAAATGAAGTGTCATCATTAATTAAAAAATAAAAAGAAGTCCAAAAAAATAAAATAAAATAAAAAAGAAAAATAAGAAGAAACATTTGTTAAAGCTAGGGCTGTACAAGGCATATTGCATAATTTTATGTCACTTCACTCTCAAAAAATTTCAATTCTTCCAATTATTGATTTATTCAATGTATACGTACAGAGTAGCTATAGGTGTCAGGTCTCATGCTAAATACGTTTGGTAAGTATTTTATTCTTGTTTTACAGATGAGAAAATGGAGGCTCAGAAATTTTAAGTCAATTACCCAGCCAAAAAGCTTGATGTGTCATAGCTGGTATCACTAGTTGCCTTAATATAAAATACCAAAACTGGTGGGTATAGTGTCATCCAGAGGTTGGAGCACCAACTGGTCATAACTTTAATATATATACTGAAACAACAAATGACTTCTTCAAGATAATCATTGCTAAGTATACTGGATAGAGGAAAGAGAAAAGAGAAATGTGCAATCATCACTTGTCATTAACCAATTGTCAAATGAGAAGGAATTGCTAACTCTGACCATGGAAGTGAATCCTGTATAAATGGCAGGTTTATCATTATACCTCAAGAATAAATTATCTCACTGCAATCATATGGTCAGTAATAAGGTTCATTATAAATATTTTATACCAAAGGAGTAAACCATTCAGGATTTAAAAATATAGCTTAATAATGGAAAATCCAAGATAACCACCAATCACATTTTCTTCCCTAGTTCATGAGTTGTTTCAGTGAGTTCCTATCTTTCTCAGCTGGTCTACAATGCTTTTCTAGTGTGGTAAGTTTAGCAACACAAGATCCATTCTTTTCCTGTTATAAAGGGTTTGTTTATTTATTTATTTAAGTTTTTAATTTTAGTTCTAGTATAGTTAACACACAGTGTTATATTAGTTTCAAGTGTACAGTATAGTGATTCAACAATTCTATACATCATACTCAATGCTCATAATAAGTGTACTCAATACTCTTCGCCTATTTCACCCTTCCCCCCACCCACCTCCCTTTTGATATGCTTTATTATAAATGAGTACACTGAACTGAAGTTATTTTTATTTTCAACAAGAACATTTTTTACTTGAAACATACTTCAGATACATGGTTCTAAAGGGTTTTTTTAAGTTCTTTGCCTTTTAAGTTCCCATCTTCTTGTATGAGTATAATTTTTCATTTGTAGTTCATAACCTAATCCTATAAAATAACCAAAGGATCAATGAAAATTTTTACTCATATTTTCTTCTTCTGAACTGTGCTAACAGATGAGTGATGTGTGTGAGAAAGTATTTATCAATAGGTGATCTGTGAATGTTGCTAGATTCCTTCATCTGTTAAATTTCTCTGGTACTAAATGATGCATATATTCCCAACTTTTTCTGACAATTAGAATGTTTCAAGATACTTTGCTCAACAAGTCTCTAAACTAGTTTATACAGTGACTTTTCTGCTCCCACTTCCACTCATTTCAAATTCTGTTATTAAACTTTCATTTTAAATTTGAATTAGAATAAAACAAAGAAAGAACAATGGTAGGAATGAGGAGTAAAATGTCAAGAATCCAAGATCTGAATTCTATATATAATTATTAATTTGTGATATGACCTTGGGAACTGGAATTTTGGGAATACTAAATGATTAAACATATATATCCTTTGGATGTACTAAATATATATTAACATGATCTCAATTTATTTTAACAATGATTCTATTAGGCATAATTACATTTCCTTTATAGATTATGAAAAAAATCAGTAGGTTAAGTAATTTTTCTAAGACCATACAGCTAATAGAGACCTGAGTTTGAATTTCTACTCAAGTATATTTTCCCCCAAATCCTGTTCTCTTACTATTACACTATTCTGCTTTTTATTGTTCTTTGTTATATCCTTCATTATATTTAAGTGGGTGGAAGGTCATAGTGGATAGGGCACAGGGTCAAATTTTGGCTGTTCTACTTAGTAGCATTGCATATTTAGCCTCTTTAAGTACTAATTTCATCATCTGAAAAATGGAGATAATGGAGTTGTTGAGAATATATGAAAAAGTGACTAACATAGTATCTGGGATTAACTACATTATTTCTACCTGTAAGGATAAAAAAGTATTGAGGACAGTTAGATGGTTAGAATTCTTTAGTGATACTCTATAAGTCACAGCCATACTAGAGTTGATAAACGTTAGTATTCTGGTCTTCATAGCAGGGAAAGAATAGTAAGGTATTTTAAAGATTATCCAAGTCACTATCCAACCCCCAATTCAGTTCCTGAAACTCCTCAATTCTGGTAGGGGTTCTCTGGACAATTGACACAACTATTTTAATTGTGAAGGAATACATTGAATTTGGGTTTATAATCCGATCAAAGAGGATTTGAAAATCACTGAATGGAATGTTTAAAACTAATTTGTTGAGACAACAGAATTGAAAAATAGACTCTAACATCTGTGGTAACTGCCTAAAATAGCCAGGAAACTTAAAAAAAAAAAAAACCACATTGCTTAAACCATGTTTATTATCATTTGTTTATATTTTCTATCCTTTTTGCAAAAAAGCTATAAATTGTGTATATAAGAGGCACTCAGTAAAAACTTAGGGAACAGATAAATGAAAGAATGGATGACTAACATAATACTCTCTCTTTTCTTAATAAACTTACGCACCTTCCTGCATCTGTTCACTGAAGTCCATTGGTCTACTTGTGCAGTTACCCCCACAACTTTCAGTTACTGCAGCTCTAGATTAAGTCTTGTGAGATTGTCAGAATCATCAATCAATTTATGTCAATAGTTTATTGAGCAGCAGCCTCTCTAAGAGTGAGAGTAAATTTTACTTGGAAGAAAATAATAAAAGTTCCACCCTTTTGGTAAATTAAGGACATTTATAACACTCTAGGAAACATAGGTACACAGTGCCCTAATTTAAAAAAGAAAGTGACATGTACATTAGGATTCCTCCCTTTAACGATTTCAGATCACTAAAACCAAGCAAGATAAAATTATGTGGCATATCTGTCAAGAGTGGTTAGTGTTTCAGGCAGATTGCCAACTCCAGAGAAGAAGAGCATTATTTGTGCAAGCTGTTCACTTGTCATTGGTCAAAACTGAATCATACATGCCAAAACAAAAATAAGAATTCTAAGTTATTAAACATGACAAGTGTTTGATTGAAATATCCAAGTCTGGATTTTGCTGCAAAAAGCCACACATATGAAGTTCTTTAGACAAGGAACAGCAAAGTAACTGTCTTTCTCTTGTAACTATAGTAATACAAATGAAATAGAAAATTGAGTTAGAAGAAAAGCAAGAAAAACCTCCATTCAACCTTTTCAAAGAGTGATCTTTTGGTGAGTAAACATAGAAAGTAAAGTGGAGCCTAAAAATAAGAACTTACTCACTAGCTGATACAAAACAAAACAATAACAGAAAACTATCAATCTTCCTAGGAGCCAGTAAAAATCAGACACTACTCAGTAATTCCTCAAAACCTCATATAGTCTTAACATAGAAAATTATATTTTAAGTAGCTGCTTACTAACTTAAGATTTCCCCATAAAACACTTCTTGTCAAATCACTAGGTACAGCCTTTTATTTATTTTTTAAAAATATTTTATTTATTTTTTTGAGAGAGAGAGAGGACAAGCAGGGGGGAAGGGGAGGGGCAGAGGGAGAGGGAGAAGCAGACTCCCCACTGAGCAGGCAGCCCGACATTGGGCTCCATCCCAAGTCCCTGAGATCATGACCGGAGCTGAAGTCAGACGCTTAACTGACTGAGCCACCCAGGAACCCCTATAGCCTTTTATTTTTAATCAGGGTTTTAAGGAACAGCATAGTTAAGTCAATATAAAGCACTCATACTGTAGACCCAATCATTGTTAACAACTGATAGTTTTTTAAGAACTTTTATTCCAGAGGATCATATTTATCTGTAAGTCATTTAACTAAACTTCCCCTGATTACAGGGAACTAGGGAATTCTATTTTTTAAAAAGAGCAAAAGTGATTATGAGAGTACCAGTGGGAACTTATACACTTAATATAGTGACTTTAGTATAATATGGCTTGTTCAGTATAATATGGCGTGATTGCTGTTATAAGTACAGTAGTCAAGATAAGTTAGCCTGTAGGCAGCATAAATGTATATGGTAGGATTATTTTATTTTAATTCATTCAACAGGTACTTATTGAATACCAATTATATGTGCTATGTGCAATATTCTATGTTAAGGATGGATGATTAAGATAGGGCCTCACAATCCAGAAAGGGAACATGGGGTTTTATCTAGACTAAATCTAGTCTCCCCTTCACAACTGAAGAAAGAATCAGATTTTGTTCAGATAGCAAAGCCTTCAGGGAAGAAGACCAGTTTAGGGGTATATTCTGAATATTCTAAATCAATTAGGTAAGTTAGTTCACCTGATTGCCATCTGATCAGGTGATTGTCTCAGGATAATCTGTGAACCAATTCTGGCAAATGATAAAGGAAGTTAACTCTGCTATGAAGTTTAGAAGAAAATTTTTCTTGTTGAAGAAGGATCAGCCCCTTTTCTTTTGCTGCATAGTGTCATGTGTGAACATGATATCACCTGTGGCAGTCTCCTTGTAACCATGGCGTGAACTGGACTAAGGACAAGTAAACACACTGAGGATGACAGAGCAGAAAGATGCAAAGAAACTGGGTCTATGACAAAATCAGTGAGCTGCTGCAATAAAAAAAAAAACAAAACTCTGGAACCGCTCTACTGATGAACTTCTTGTTATGTGAGATTATTAATTTTTCATATCATTTAAGCCAGTTAAATCAGCATTTTTGTTATTTGCATGCAGCCCAAAATATCTTAAAGAAAAGGTAAATGGTGAAGTAAACAAAATATGTAATATTCTTAGAACTGTATCGGCAGTGTGTACAAGGGCTGACATCTTCAAAGAGGATAAAAATTTGAGCTGGGTCCTAAAGGACTCTGTGCAAACAACAGGGCAACTGCATTTCAAGCAGAGAGAAATACCATGTACAAAGCCACAAGGGCATGAAAGATCTCTGAAAATTTGAATAACTACTTAAAAATAGAAGACTATATTTGGATGTAGAAAGTCATTCAAAAGGGGGTGGGAAGCAGGCAGAGTTGAAATCATGAAAATCCACTGCAAGGTCATATTAAGGAAGAATAGATTTTTTTTTCAACATCTAAAAATTCTAAACTCTATCAGCAAGAAAGAGGTGATTGGAATTTACGGAATTATGCTAGCCAGCTGTGGGTTACCTTGGAACTAGAACCTACTTTATGAGTTAGGGATCAAATCGTATTACATAAAGATTATACCAAGAACAGTGTGGAGGATGGATGGGCTGAAGGTAGGTAAGAATGGAAGTGAAAAAAAAAAAACCCAAAACAAAAACAAGAAACAATTAGAAAGCTGTTGTAATTGTCCATGTAGGTTATACTGAAGGCTTGAACTAAGGTGCTAGCCATGGATATAGAAAAGGGACAAATTTAAGACATATTTATGAGAAACAACAGTCAGGTCTTAAAGACTGATATGAGGAAGGTTGTCGATAAGAATAATGTCTCCCAGATTTTCTGTGTTGGATATCTTGGTAGTGGCTGTTAACCAGGATATTGCATATAAAAAAGGAGGTTTGGACATAGTGAGCACAAGGATTGAAAGACAAGGGGAGGGTAGGGATATTTAATTCAGTTTTGGACCTCTTGGGCCAAGATACCGGTTGTCCACCATAGCTAGGTAAATAAGTTAATAATGAGCCATCTAGGTAAAATGGTTTAAAAATATACCCATAGGTTAAATCTCTTGGAAATACTTACAGAATTGTTAGACAAAAGACATTTTCAAAGGATGTCTGCCAAAATGATGATTCTATTCAAGTAGTTAGGCAATGAATAGTCTTTTTTGTCTATTGAGATCAATCTTAGTTTTTGAAAAGAAAGCCAATTAATATATGTAACACTGAGTACTGGTTTTCCTTCCATGTCCTCTTTCTTGGCAACTTGATGGTCAAATTTCTTCAGTCATCTACATCGCTTTACCTCTGTGGCAGACATTGCTTTGGATTTACCAGATCAAACAGTATTTTGCTTCCATATATATATATATATATATATATATACACACACACACACACACACACACACTGGTCTGCTTTCCTATTTTCCCTTGCATGTAGGTGGGGTCTTGTTACTGACTTTTGACCTATGGAATGTAGGCAAAAGAGGTATGTGCCCTTTCTAGACCTGGACCCTGAAAATACTTTTGACATGATGCTCTGGTCTTCTTTTTCAAAATCTGGATCCAGGTACGAGGAATCTGGGTGAGAACTCCAAATTCGGGGGATGAATGAACCATAAGGTGGAAGCTTGGCAAGTAATATCAATGTGCTGATACATTCCCTTTCTGTTACCATTCCAGATCTTTCTCCTGCTCTTTATGCTTCTATATCCAATTGCTTACTGGGTGTTTTTACGTAGAAGGAAACTAAAGATGGATTTTGCTTACATTTTATTATTGCCAAGTTCTGGCCTGGACTACAGGAATTTATTTTCTAACTCATTTAACTTGATAAAATGGGTTGACTTGAATTTCATTAGCATATTGCTGGCTTAATTAAATATGTTTTTGAGAAAACTGAGTCTTGGTTTTATACAACATAAAGTCTTGGTTTTATATAATAAGTAGTAGAAGATAAGTACAAACTGAGTCTACTAAATAAATAACTCAGGAATTGTTTTCTTTCACTCATGGTTTAATAGTAGAACTAAGAGAACAAATTTAGTGTTTTAGGTATGAATCAGGAACTACAAAAGAAAAATTCTGTGAAAAACCTACTGTTCCCCTCAAAATTCCTTCAAGTATACAATTTTTGGGGAGCTTCCTGCACATATCTGTTAATTAATATTATAATTGACAGCAGTTGTGGATTATGCCGACACCTAATGGCAAAAACTTTGAGTATTAGATATAAAGATCTCAATTTGGGATATTGTTTTTTCTTCAGTTTTACATTCAAGTTAAGGAAAAGCCACCACTTTAGTTTACTTGAATGAGTTCCTGATTACTGATAGAAAAACAAACATTTTGTGAATTCTTCAAGTTGTACTTTTCTTACAAGTAGATGGTGAATCGGAAAGAGACCTGAAGTGAGCATGAGATGCCATGAAAAAAAATTTTAATCTCAATTCTTTAGCTAGCTAGATGATTGTCATTGGATGAGTCACTTAATTTGTTGAAATCCCTTTCTGGGTGAGAAAAAAAATGCTATAGCATTTGCAAGGTTCCATTTGACTCCCAAATCCTATAACTCTATGAGTATTTATTAGTCTATTTATTTTAGAGGCCAAATTCAAATATTATTAGAAGACAAAGATAATTACTAATATTAAGGTCATATTAAGGAAAAATAGATTTCCTTTTTGTTGACCATATATTTTGTTGGCTAAAGTAAAGCTGTAGTATGATTGAGAAACAATGATAATTAAGCAATATAATGCTGTTTTTCAAGGACTTACCCCAAATCCCCAGCATAAACTATGACAGAGGAAGACTGATACTATTATAGGAATACCAGATTACCATCTAAGCAAGCAGTGATCTAATTGCATGTGGCTGTTATAATGAAAAATTGCTGGAGAGTGGATTAGAAAGTTCAGTTCCCACAGGCCAGATCTGATGCAAGTTCCAACATTTGAGGTCAGTATGTATGCACAAAATGTTTACTTTTTTAACTCTTTACTTTTTTTTTTAACAAAATAGAAGAATTTGAAGAGGGCATAATTTAAATTGGGGATAAATTTAAGGTGGAGCTTTGTTCCTGGCTTTTGCATTGATTTGAGGTAGAACTTTGTATAAAATTGTAAGATTCTATTTTCATGTATTTAATAAAATAAATAACACAAATGATATAAGAAAATTAGTTTAAAATTGCATTCTGTTTTTAAAAGTCTTTTTATGAAAAGAACTATATACAACCCTTATCACATAAAATAGAAATAAAACAAACAAAAAAACCCCCCAGCTGTTCCTATATTGTGCCTTAACTAGAATACTATGCTAATGAATTTTACAGATTATTGCATAAAATGTAAACTTTCTTAAAAATATCCATGACTTTTTTTCAGTTTGGTTGAGGTAGAGAATAGCTATTGTTAGCTTAGCAAATTGCTATTGCAGAGTCTTTATCCTGTGTACTTTTCTGAGAACAATAAGGTGAAAGATGATTATAAGAGATCAATATTAAATGACAGCAAGACATATCTTTCCTTTACAAAAGAGTGAAGCAATAATTTATTATTCATTACATTGTGAAGGTAAAAGGTGAGTTAGTAGTAATGTAATGATTCTAGAAGGTAAAGGAGAGGCTTTAAAACCTTCTATTGATTCTGTATCATGCATGCTCTATTACACTGTGATAACTTGAAATACAGCTCTTTACTCTTTCTTCAGGGAATATTTCAGATCTCAAAGTAGAGAAAGGATTGACCTCCTCTGTGTATTCATTTGTATGCCTTCATTGGTATGTAACTCTGGCAGAATTGGAGTGCATGTTTAGGCTTTTTTATTTATTTGATGGCCAGCCTTGCCTCTCTATTTTGTGGTTGTATTTGGGATGGATCACCATAAAGTGGACAGGATTTGTGGTCAGTTTTCCCCTTCATATAGCCAGTGGATCTTCCCTGCTGCCTGGCTGTTAGCTGTTGTTAGCTTGTGAGCTTGTTTAGGCAAAGGGCTATTCTGCTTTATCCTTAATAGTTCAACAGTGTCTAGTATCTCAAGGTTTGTCACATAAATGAACAAATGATCATCTAATTCATCATAAGCATTATGTTCTGAATATATCTATTTCCACATTAGAAAAAAAATTCTGGGAGGGAACAATGCTTAACCTAAAGTAGTGACTCACTGATAATAGAATTTTAGGCATCAGGTAAGCCATATTTAGGAGAAAGGATGAGAGGGAGGCCAGCTTCGGGTCTGGGCCACAGGGAGACCTGCACCACTGTCGTCTTCACACAGGTTAACTGGGAAGACAAAGCAGCTCTGGCTAAGCTGGTGGCAGCCATTAGGACCAATTACAATGACAGATATGATGAGATCCCCTGCCACTAGGGAAGCAACGTCCTGCATCCAAAGTCGATGGCTTGCGTCGCCAAACTGGAAAAGGCAAAAACTAAAGGGCCACCAAACTAGGCTGAGTGGACACTGTTGAATTTTCTGTACATAAAAGTAATAAAAAGTTCTCTTTCAAAAAAAAAAAAAAGAAAGAAAGGATGAGAGGGACAGGTGTGACTTCAATCACAAGACGCAAAATTTCCACATTATGTTGCTTTATTTACAGTAGTCCTTGATTTGAGAAATTGCCCCAAAATTCTAGATAAGAAAAGTTTAGGACAGAGCGTTCAGAAAATGAATGGGAAGATTTTGCATCATCTCAATTTTATGAGTGGTATCTTAAAGCTCATAGGATTTGGTCCTTTAATGCCATTGCCACCTTGGAAAGGCCTTGTGGTGTCCGAAATACCATTGCCTTAAGTCATTCAGGACCAGCAGACACTACCGCAACAAATTGTTCTTTGGGGCCCTAATTCCTGATTTAGGTTAGTCCCTGACTTCTCATATTCTCTCTCCAATCCAGTTTTGATTTCACCAGTGATATCAATTGCCTAATACCTGATTGGGTCAATCTCCTGAAATTGCTTTAGCCTTGCCATCTCTGGTTTGGCATCAAGTTTGAAAGTTCAAGCAGCCCTCTTCTGCCCCCTTCTGTCACAAGTCTGCATGTGCACAGCTGGGCCCTGGTAATTTAGTCCTAGTTTTACTGTGAGAGCAAAAGACCACAAAATGTATCCACTTAAGTTCCCTTAGCAAGGTAGTAGCTGATTGAAAAACTGGGGAGAATAAGACTTCATTCAAAGCTTGGTGAAAGAGTCCATTCAGTGAAGGGCCCAGGGCTAGTCATGTGTGTGATGCCTCCCTATACTGACATAGAAGAGGAAAATGTTCTGCTTTTTATATTAGACATTTGAGAAGAAAATGAACATCAAAATAAACATTGGTGGCTAACAATTCCTTGTATCTCTACTTTGCTATGAAATGCTTGAGTTATTTTCGTGGGAAGAGTGATGTCAACATGAGTTACATTTCTTTAAGGGGAAAAACATACTAAAAAATGAGATTCTCTTTTTCCCTATTAATTAAAGTTCTTCCCTAGCAATTAAAGCTAGTAGATGTTGTCTGCCATACATATGTGAGTGCATGCACTCGCTCCCTCTCTCTTAAAAAAAATAATAAAGCTATAGGAAAGATATCATCCAAATTTAAAATTCTGATTAGATTTAAACAGCAGCCACTGTACAAAAGGAAGATTTTGAAGATGATGACAGTTAAATTATACTCATCAATAAAAATAACCTTGACAAAGACTTGATTTTGGCTGAACTTTAATTGGAGGTTTATATCAATTACAAGGTAAGAAATCTTCTACTTCTTCTAATGCTGTCCCACAGAGAGAAGTTGACAACAAAAAAAGACATCCTATCCTATTTTAGTTAATCTTACCAGTAAAGACGATGGGCTATCTGGATGCTTTGCAATGAACGGTGCAATAGGAATTGTACCAGAGGACTTTCAAGGTTCCATTCAAACTTGACAGCCTGAAGTAAGAGATATAATTAATTTACTCTTCTTAGTAACAAAATTCTAGCAAAATACAAAGGGACTTAAGAGGCTTATGAAAAGACAAAGGAAAACAGCATAAACATTTTAACAAAATGTTAAAATTATATTTGATATTTGATTATATTTGATATATTATTATAAGATAACCTTATTAGCTGGTGTATAATAACATAGCACACACATCACAATTTGGATTTGTTAGTCTTTTTCTTATTTATGCTTTAGTATCACAGGATAATAAATGAGGGCAGATGGTTGGTGGAGTTCAACCATGCCTAGGAGGAGAATCCTGGCACACACAAAAATACATAGTATGATTAGTGTCCTAGATATAAAAATGGCATTATTAAATAGTAGATACTTCTTTTCTTTGTGGAATGAAATTAATGCACATTCAAAGCCTTAACTGAAATCACCAACTGATACATCACTATTACCCTGCAGAATCTGAAACTTTACTTAGAGGTTTCAGAGCTGATTGGTGCCAGCCTAGCTCACCCCTCCCCAAATCCTTTCCCTCATTGTCTCTGAACAGCTCTTTAGGATTTTCTAGGATACCTAACCTGGTGGAACATACAGACAGTAATGGCAGCTCCTGATATCCTCATGGACCTAATTCAGATTAGGTACTCTGCAGGGGCTTCACTGTCCTCAGGAAGTACCTGGGCCCCATTATCATCCCAGAAATATAAATATATATGAAAATGAAAACCAGGCTCTCTTCATAAAAATTTCCATCCCTGTTTAAGAGGCAAAACTTCTATTTATTTGCTCAATAGCCATTTAAGTCACACACATACACACATACACACACACGCACGCACACACACGGAGTTTAAGCCAGGTTTTATACCACAGTACAGACAACAGACAAAAGTGGGCACAACACGCATTCACATACACACCTGAAGAAATACTTCAATATGCTGACCATACTCAAGGATGGGAAAGTTTATGAATTCCTAAGGTATAAGAGTGCCAAAGATGATTTCAGCAAATTTGCATAAACTCTTAATGCTGTCTGAATGTATAAAGACCATAATGTATATTCTCTTAAGTTGCAGCCATGGCTTGCTTTCACTTACTTGCTAATACTGGGCTGACCAGGTCATAAGTTGGGTTGATGCCCTAATAGCATATCATATGAGCACATAAGCAAGAGAGAGATGTCTTAGAATTTACTTCCATGCTTGTCTTTTTAGCTTTCTTTTTAGATTTCCCCATTATTTCTTCTTGATTAACTACTTGTTGCTCTTAAATTGCTTCACTTCTTTCCAAACTCCCTACATCACTCTGTGCACTGGCATAATTTCCCCCTAAGTCCTACCTCACCATCTAGTAGGCAGGCAATATTTCTGGTGTACACTGCATTATTATGAACTGTTCTTGGAACCCACCCACACAGTGTTGACTTGTGGTTTGCCATAACCTCTGGGTCTGTGTCTTAATTGCTTTCTGGCTATGAACAATATGTTCTGTTTTTGTTATGGTCTTAGAGTCCTGTCTTATTTCTTTAATACATCCTGCATAATTCTAATAATATAATACATAACAAAATAACATATTTCAAGAAAATAATCAATAGGGTAGGATTTTTTGCATTTCAAAAGTTTTTATGTGTTTAAAGTTTTAAAGTTGGGAAGAACATAGAAGTTTAAGGGAAAATTCTATAATAAATGTTTTGAAAATTCTTCTCAGTTTTATTTATTTTTGAGTCATTTCTCTCCATCTCAAAACATTTTATAATCTTCATTTTTAATTAGGGAGTCGTTGCAACACTTCCTAATTTTACTTCTGTGTATTTGCTTTGTTGGATTTTGTGTACACCTTGTCATATGAATTTGGATTTGCAGATATATGGCTCTCAGCGATTTTCCTGGTGCCAAGTGTATTGCTTATTTATTCCAGACTGCTGTTTTCAAATGGGCTTAGTATATATAAAATTTTGTAAAAACTTACTTTTTTGATTTAGGTTAGCTAGAGCATGCTGCCAATACTCATGAATCATGAGATGAATAGTGTTCCTACAAGTCTGATTAATTTTTATTTTCACTACACTATCCTGATAAGTACAGAAAAATCACAACTATAAAAACTGGTAAGAGTAACTATATGGTATAGCTATTTCTGAACCAGCTTTCGCTTTAGGAGTCCTTTGGAGAAATGCATATTCCATGTGCAAAGCAATATGGTATTCCAGTCACTGATAGGGGTTTCCCCCATTAGCCTCAAAGTTCTCTGTCCTAGGGGCACTTGGGTAGCTCAGTTGGTTAAGAGGTTAAGTGTCTGACTTCAGCTCATGTCATGGATCCGAGCCCCACATCAGGCTCTGTGCTCAGTGGGGAGTCTGCTTCTCCATCTGCTCCTTCCCCCTCCACCCCTCTTGTGCTCTTTCTCTCTCTCTCAAATAAACAGAAACTTTTTAAAAAAAGTTCTCAGTTCAAAAACTGAGGCACCTGGCATTTAAAATAGCTTGTAATTACAACCTGACCTTTCAGGTAAGAAAACATCGGAGTTAAAAAACAAAACAAAAAACGAAAAACATAAAGACCACTCTATTAGAACTACCTATTCAGTCCTCATTACATAGTCAATTTGGGAAAACAATATTATTTGTAGTTTGGATATTCAATCATTTACATGGTCATTTGCAAGGTGTATGGCTGTTTATGTTTCAAAATATTCAGACTAAATCAGTGTTTGCTCATATATCTATATTTTATTTATTTGGCCACATTATTGTGATATTTAATGTTGTGGCTAAAATGCAGTATCTGTTGGCAGAATTCAGGTATTATCTTACAAAACCTCTTTTATAGATTTATAATCAATGTTAGAATGTTCTAAGGGAAAGGCAAGAAACACATATATTATGAGGAGCTGCCTAGCAAAAGACTATTTTCTAAATAACATTAATTTAACTTTAATTGTTCTACATAGTTAGGTGAAAAGATTTTATCACCAGCATTTCTATTTTTTCCCCCAATTCTAAATAATAATAATTTAAAAAAATGTCCCCTTTGGCTCTTAGAGACCTTTTTTGTAACTACCAGTTTGGGCTAAAGAATGTCTATGTTACCCAAGTTGACACATGAGCTATAATTTAGTCCCTGGCTTGCCAAATTACGGTACCACTTTAGGTAGCCTACTGTTGACTATTGGAAACTCTTTTTAAAGGATTATTAAGTTAAAATTCTAGAATCCTTTGGAAACTCTGCTGTTCTTACCTGAACTAGCTGTGGGAGATGTTCCAGTAGTTCATCATTCAAGAGGTTGTCTAATTGTTGAACTGCCACTTTACGAATTTCTTGATCTGGAAAACTAATACAAAATAATTATATCTATTAAGCGATTAATGGTATGGAGTAATCCATGAGAAATGTCAGGGAGAAGAGAGAATGAATTCCATCCCTGGCACAGAAGATCAAATCATAATCTCACTATCAATTAAGATGATTATTAGCACCAAATTATTATTTTTCCACATTCTGTACTCTCATGTGGACTGCAATAAAAAGTCTTTTCAACTCGATTTTGGAAACTTGGGTTTAAGTCAGAAATTACGAGCTTGTCGATAAAGGATTGTAGGATATCTAAAATCTTTTCTAAAGTGTATGGAAATCTTGGCTTATTATTTAGCCGTGCATTTGTTAAGTAAATTATTACCAGCTAGAGACCTGATGGTTTATATGATTAAAAGTAGGATATAATATATTTAAAGGCGTTTTGGACAGATCGTAATGAAAAACCAGAAATCTAACAAAAAAATAATTTAATAAAACTAAATCTTACCAGGATATGAAGGTCTTGAGGGTAATTGTGCCTTATTCATTTTTGGATTGCATATGTCTGTTTTAAGATTTAGCACCCATTAGACATTTAATAAATGTTTGTTACTGAACTAAATTTATGAAAGTATTTAGCATTTGAATATCTATCCCCAAAACAATTAATTCTCAAATGGGCTCTTCAGGCTGCCATCATCTTGTTCCACCAGAAGAATTAGATTCAATTATCTCCAAGCTCCTGGGAAGTGCCTAGAGATAACTTTCAGCACCACACCGTTTTGACATGCTTTTGACATACTGCTTTGACATTATTAGATATAACTGGGGCTTTTGTAAGAACAATTAATTTTAAATAAACAAGTTTTCAGAAAATGTTGATATGCATAATTTAAAACTTGAAGGAACTACTTATAGTAACTGAAACTGATTAAAAAACAAGGAAATAAATAAACAAAAGTCAAAAATCCTTTTGCATGGAAACAAACTGAATGCTTTTAACCAATCAGGTGAGAGCTCTCTTAATACTAAGGAGGTCAGGAAACTTTAAAGTCTTTAATGTCCAGTCTCTTCAGCATATCAGGTTACTGAAGGGTGAAATGAATTCTATGCAGTTACAGTGAAAAGGAAAACTGGTATTACTCAGTATCTCTCAACTGTCTTTGATAGCAGTTTGAAATGTAATGCTTAAATGTAATGTTTTACATATTTTTTAAATTAAACTGAGCATTTTAATTGCAACAAAAATTTCACTTCCTTGGTTAGTCACTCAAAACCCTTATTTCTGACCAGTGAATACTTTTCCAATAATTTTCTCCCTTGAACAATCTAGCAGTAAGACCTGGTAAGAAAACTACAGTCCAGACACATCTCCTGAAGTACCGCTAAAATCAGAAGATCCCAGCATAGCATCAAGCACAGGTGGAGAGCAGAAAGGGTGCAATAAAAATGCAAAGCTAGAAGAAGGTCAACTTGTTTTAGCGCAGAGACTACTTTCTCCTAACTAAATGTGATTGATTCTAATTTATTGCTCTCAATTACTAAGCCATTTATCTGAAGCCTGTAGACATCAAGGTCAGTTTGAGGACAGTTTCAAGTCTTAGAGGGAATAGTTACTTGGAACATTTTCCTGCCTAAGTGATGACTTAAGTCGGATACTAGTCACCCATGTTTTATTTTGTGCTTATTTTATCTTATTGATATGAATGACAACAGAGAAAGAAAATAGAAACAAACATCACAATAAAACAAAACTCTTTGGTGAACACTATACCTCTAATTATGTATTTATTTCCAAATACTAGAATGTAAACTCCATGAAAGCAGAAAATTTTTGCCTGTTTTGTTCATGGATGTGTCCCAGATGCCTCCAGATTTGTGAATATGCTCTACACATATGTTTGCAGAATGTCTAAACTGAATTATCTTTCCACCTAAAACATCTCTACTGCTAGACTTTCCTCTTTTGGTCTGTGTTATTATATTTCTCCAATAATGTAGGTCTAAAATTTTGAGTCATATTTTCCCCCTCTTTTGCCCTCTTCATTGATCTGTCCCCCCCTTTCCCATCTGGCAAAATTCAATTCATCTTTGAAGTCAAAACTCAAGGACCAATTTACTTGGGAAGCTGTTCCAGCTACTTGGTAGCCCCCTGTAGAATTTATCTCAGCCTTCTCAGTGGGATTCTATACTATGTACTTGGTTGAAGGCAGGCTCATTCATTATGAATCCCTGATACAAGCACAGCTGAATAATAAGTTCTTAGTAGTCTCTTATCTTTATATCTAATCAGTTGCCAAGTTCAGTTAGTTTTTTTCATCCTAATGGTACTCTAGCATTATGCCTGTTTTTAGTTTCTTCTGCAACTAGCTAGTCTAGGCCATAATTATCTCATGCTGGTACTAACATTTTTCATAGTAATACCTTACAAATTTCCCTAAATTATTTCTAAATTCATTTCTCATAAAACATGAAATGGTTTTCTATTTCCAATGTACCTCTCTTAGGCCCATACTGTTTATCTAGATAGCCAAGGCTAGATGAACACCAGATTTTTCTCTTAGCGTAATACTGAATAAACTGCTTTGGCTTACTGGTTATTTTCTTCTGAAAATGTCATGTGCATTCTCACCTTTGTGAGCTCTGTTACCCCCACTTGGAAGAACTTCTCTTTTCTTGTTAAATTTCCAGTCTTACTTCAAAATGTGGATCAAATCCTCTTTTGTTTTTTAAAGATTTTATTTATTTTTTTGAGAGAGAGAGAGACAGCACGAGAGGGAAGAGGGTCAGAGGGAGAAGCAGACTCCCCGCTAAGCAGGGACCCGATGCGGGACTCGATCCTAGGATTCCGAAATCATGACCTGAGCCGAAGGCAGTCGCTCAACCAACTGCACCACCCAGGCGCCTGTGAATCGAATCTTCTTAAAGGTGACTATCCCAATCTTTACTAATCACGTCTCTGAACTCCAAGGGCATTGACTGGCTGACTCCATTGGGCAATTAAGATATGCTAGTGTTTATTAGAATTTATCATTTTTTATATATATCATTCTTCAACTAGTGAATAAATCAACTGAAGAATTGTTCTATCTTTTTTTTTTAATTCTTAGGATTTAGCACCATGCTCTGTACATATTAGGTCACTAATAAAAAGGGATTGATCGTGATGATAATAATGAGAAAAATCATACTATTGAGCCCATTTTATTTCTTGCTGCGCTCTGAAATAATTTATATTGGTAGCAATAGATTTAACTCAAAAATACCATTTATGTAAGTCCAGGTTTTTAAAATTTGTTTCCTCTGTGGGGCGCCTGGGTGGCTCAGTTGGTGAAGCGACTGCCTTCGGCCCAGGTCATGATCCTGGAGTCCCGGGATCGAGTCCCACATCGGGCTCCCTGCTCAGTGGGGATGCTGCTTCTCCCTCTGACCCTCTCCCCTCTCATGCTCTCTCTCACTTTCTCTCTCTCTCAAATAAATAAATAAAATCTTTAAAAAAAATAAAAAAAATAAAATTTGTTTCCTCTGTCAAAAGGGTGAGAGAAAAACAAATCTGAAGGTAATAAAAAAGAAGGATGTATTATTTTTTTTCAGACTCCTTCAGGAATAGGAGAACAAACATTAGTTACATCTGTACAGCCCAAAAGAAAAATTATATACTTGTATTAATATGTGAAACTGTTAGGAAGAACATTTTTACACATTAATGGAAAGGAATGGATCTTTTTATTCACTACTCTTACATGAAGTTTAGGAAGAAATTGGAAGAGAAATTGCTAAGAGACTAACCACATGACATCCTGAGATGTGACTAAGGCCTAACAACAGTAAAGCATACCCAAATATAACTCTCATTTGATTATTTTAGGAAGAGTTGGCCACATTAAGAGAGACGTTGGCAGTGTTAGTGAAGCTCCTGGGAAATGTGTCCCTTCATACATATGGCAATATATAGCAACATGTATTTTTAAAAAATCTTTAAAATTTGATTATTCCTTGATCTAATGATCTACTTCTGGGAATTTATCCTAAAAAGATAATCAGAGATATATGTGAGGATATATGTAATTGCAAATAACATAAACGTCTAAAATTCAAATTAAATAAGCTATGACCATATAATAGAATACATGCAGTCTAAAAATATTAAAAGAATATTAAGTGACATGAAAATATAATGAAAAATATATGCAGTATAATACCATTTAAAAATGTGCATATTTTTCCATAAGCTTGACAAAAAGATGAGAATATTAAAAATATTAATAATAAATATCTGAGTGATAATATCATGGATGATTTTAGTTTTCTTTTTTAAGCTTAATTTTTAAAGTTTTTCCAACTTTCTATATGAAAGTTTCATTGGTTACTAAAATATAATGATTTTAAAAAGTAAGGCTCATATAACTAATTATGAATATATATGAATAAGTGCAACTTCATTACCAGCACTAGAAAAAAGCTCCAAATCATATGTCCCTTTAAGAATAAACATCATTGTGTAAAAGAACAAGTATTATATTTTTTTGGTTGACTTAAAATTTTCTTTTAGCATAATAGGTCCAAATAGGGATCTCTGCCACTGGAGAAATTCTGCTTAATACCTTTCTAGGGCCCTGAATGCAGGCAAAGATCAACGGACAAACACGTTCCACAAATCTTGGCATTTCTTCCCTGTGATGTTGTCTGAAATTGTTTAAACATTCTCTTGGGATATAGTTATTGGCATTTCATGCTCAGTAATGCATTCCTCAATGAGGTGAGTGCTACCCATATTTTCTGAATGTCATGTGATATTTACAGACTGAAATGTCATATGTGGCAGAAGAACTGCAACCTATTTCAAATTTTCCACAAGCCAGGTTTTGTACTTTCCAGTGACCTGACTTGCTTGAAAAATAAATATAATTCCTGCCAATAATAAACCAGGAGCCACTCTCTAGTGATTTTGCTAATCTTGGGACTACTAATTACTAGAGGCATGGGCATTATACCTTGAGTCTGTGGAAGAAATGAAAGTATCATTAGAAGATTCATTAGGCTGATATTATCGAGGACCTCATTTACTTAAATTCATAAGAAGCTTTCTTATAATCATTCAGAAAATAAATCATTTATAATGTAATAAATGGCACTCTATCGGATTTGAGATATTAAAAAGATACAAGGTCAGTAAAATTCTATGACTTGTTGGAGAGAAGATCATGTAAGGTGAGGAAATTTTATTTATTATGAATTTTTAAAATTAGGTGTAGCAAGAGTTCATGTGAAATAATCACTTCTTTAAGGTTATTTATCATTTTAATTGTCCATTTAAGTAACTTTAGGTTATTAATTTACTTTCCAAGCATGTCTGAATAGAGAGCAAAACCAATTTGGGTCAAAAGCAAAACATTACACTGGCTTACTATTCAGTTTTATATGAGTTTCATGAGCAGTGATTCTTATCTATGCAGGCCTTAGTTTCCTCTAATTTGAGCTAACAATTAGTCTTTGGCATCTGTAAAAAGACATAGTACCACAGCTAAGATAAATATAACTCTGTACAATAATTTTTAAGGAATTATTTAAAAATTGCATATAGTTTTTTGTCCAATAAGTTCATTTAGACACAAAGAAAAAACTCCTTGAAGACTAGAGTTGTAAAAGTTAATAAAAGGAAACTAAAGACATGTGGCTAAAAAACTCAAAGGTGAAAAAATTAAGTAAAATGAAAGCAACTTCAAGATAAACATTTTCAAAGGAACTTTAGTGAAATATCAACTCTGTATTTTGCCAACAGTGTAAACGCAAAATTTATGGTTAAGCAGAGGATTAAGATGGAATAGTAATCCTTACCTGGGCAGGAAAGGAAGAGTATCAAGTATTTAGATAACTCTTTAGCTGAATGTAGAAGTAGGAACTGCCCAGTGTTTAAGTTGCTGTGCAACAGAGGTTCTCCTATTTTTGGTCTTAAGACCCTTTTAACACTCTTAAAAATTATGGAAGATTCCAAAGAATTTTTGTTTATGTGAGTTATATCTATCAAGAATTGCCATATTAGAAACAAACCCAGGACATTTAAGAAATATTTATCAATTCATTTAAGATAACATCAATTACCCCATTACATGTTAACATGAACAATATATTCCTATGAAAAACAGATATATTTTCAAAAACAAAGAAAATATTTAGAGAGAAGAATGATACTTTTTTAGATTTTTACAAGTATCTATAATGTCTGGCTTAATAGAAGACAACTAGATTCCCCTATCTCTTTCTGTATTAAATCTGATGCAATACTGCATGTCTGAAAACACTCTACACCCATAAGTGAGTACATGTGACAGAGGCAAGTGACATATTAGAGTTATTATGGAAATAGTCTAGACCTTGCAACACCCCTATTAGCATCGTGGGGACTGCAAACCTAGTTTTGAGAATGTAGTTTTGACATGTGTTATTGTTGTGGGGCCATACATTAAGGAATCTGCACTTGTGGTCTGTTTTGAAGACAGCAGCCATCAACTTATCTTTTCCCTGAATGACAAACTGGCTTTGAAATCACAGACCAACGCTCAGATTTGGGGATCATCATTCCTCTTCTCTCCCCTCAATCATTTACAACTCTTCTCAGAGGACGAAAGGAACATCACCAAGGATCCAGACAACCTTCAACAGGGCCAGTGGCATCATGGAATGAAATTTCAACAGAAAAATACACCTTTCAACTTCTTCCACTTGACTTGTTTTTTGGTCATTTCTATTCCTTTCTTATTTTCTCCCCATATCATCGTTTTTCTCTTTTGTTCTTCTTTCTCTAGTTTGAAAAATGATACAGGGTCAATATCTTACTCAAAAAACTTTGAAGTGATGGGTAAAAGCCAAATGCAATGTAACAAATGTCAACCCTTAAGAAAGGCAACTTTGGGTAAAATGAAAAGCAAAGAAATTTGAGATCAAATTTAAGTGTTAGAGAACTGTCAGACTTTGGAATACACAGTAAGAATTCATGCAGAATGCCATGAGGCTATTCATAGTTAAAAGCCCCAATGTCAAGTTAGAATTAGAAAACTATCAGAAGTGCAGAACAGTTTCTCCAGCAGGTTTTGAGTCTGATGACACACTCAGCATCAGCTTGGAAGAAAAATGTCAACGAATATATTTGTTACTTTTCTAGTACTAAAAATGATGAGATATGACAGAAGAAATTTCTTTCTAGGGGAAGTAGGGAATAAGGATTCTTTAAGATGATTGTAAACCTCTACCCACTGAATAATTCATGTTCTTTCAAGGATTTTCACATGTTTACAGAATATTAGAACTCAAGGAAACTTGGAGACCTGGATCAATCTCCTGATTGTACAGATGAAAAAACTAAAAGTCAGAGAGTTTGAGCTGTTTGCCCAAGGCCATCTGTTGGTGGCACTGAAACTAGAATCCAAATATCCAAAATACTAGGCCAAGAGGCTTTCTGTAGTACTTCTAGGAAGGCCTTTTTCTCTTTTGACTAAATATTATCATAGAGACTTATATGAAATCCACAAGATGAGCTTGAATGTATTATTTATTTTATGGCATTCTAAATGATCAATAGAGACATAATAGTAATATAATTTGTCTAATTGGACTAGGACATTGGTCCAGTGATAACCCAGTAGAAATAAGAATGATCCAAAGAGATATTAGGAACTGTGCAGAGATATTTCTTGATGGATAGCCCATGGATTTGCATATAGAAATTGAGAATTAACTATATATTTATGGTATTAATTAGACTTATTCATAATTAAAGAGTTAAAGTTACTGATTTTGTTCTTCTATATGATTACACTTTGACTTTACATACAGACAAGCTTAGAAAGGCACCACATAAAGCAAGTGGTATACTGGAGGCACCACATAGAAATTTTGTGTGTTTTTTTTTTTTTAATTTTATTTATTTGTTTGAGAGAAAGAGAGCATGAGCAGGGGGAAGGGGCAGAGGGGAGGGAAAAGCTGACTTCCCTCCAAGCAGGGATCCCAATGAGAGGCTCAATCTTGGGACCCTGGGATCATGACCTGAGCTGAAGGCAGATGCCTAACCAACTGAGCCACCCAGGTGCCCCAGAAATTTTGTGTTTGGATGGATTCAACATTACATGCAAAAGCAGCATGACGTTATGAAAAAGAATAAGGGGTTTTGGGTTTAAATATGAAGGGTCTTCTTTTCCCATCTTACACTTTCTCTCTAAGCAAATTTATCTATACCCTTAACTTAATTCCCATCTTTCTGTGGATGATTTCCAAATTGGGATCTCTAGCTTAGATTTCTTCCTTGAACCATCACCAGCCATCTCAAGTACATGTCAAAGCCAACCTACCCCAACTTGAATGGCAGGGTTCTTCTTCTAAAATCTATTTGTTACCCAGAGTGTCCATCTTAGTGGATGTTTCTATTTTCCACTCACTTGCATTATACAGAAACCTAGAAGTTATCTTTGACACCCTCCTTTTTCACTGTCCTTCCTCATTCAATCCTGTCACTTTTACTCTTAAATGTTCTGATTCTGTTCATTTTATTTCATTACCACTACCACACTTCTAAGGCTTCTTTCCTATCTTCTGACACTTAGACTACTTCCATAGCTTCCTAACTGTCCCTCATTTACTTTTGCTTCTCTCACCAAATATATGCTTCACTCAGAAGCCAGAATGATCTTTAAAAGACGCAATTTTGTGCATTATGCTAGTTCTAGTGCTAAATGAAGTACCTTACATGAGTAAGCCATCAGTAAATTCCATTGAGTAAATGAATAGACAAATGGGCTTTCAATTTCTTCATCTGTAAAATGGGGATCAGTAAAATGGAGGAAATTGTAAATGTTGGTAATAATATTAAAGAGGTTGTTTTATAGAACAAATCATATAATATATTATGAAAGTGCTTTGCAAGCTATGTCATTATTCAATTGTGAAATATTTATCATATAAATTTTAACAAGTGAATTTAACTTATTTAAGCTTAATTGAAATAAAATTATCAATTTATCCATTTTTATAGTTTGGCATTAAAAAAATCTGAAAACTCTAAACTCAATATAATTATGATGAAGAAGATAATAATGATAAAGATGATTGGTAGAATTTTATTGAGTACTCTCATAAGTACTTTATCCCATAAGGCACATAATGTTATTACCCCCATTTTATAGATAAGGAAGTTTGTCCAACGTTATTCAAATAATAAATGGAAGAGTCAGATATGTCTGATTTCAAAACTTATGCTGTCAACTGTGAAATTTGGAAGCAACTCCAAAAATCCTCTAAAAGTGCACACAGACAAGATATACACCTTTGGGTTTATGCTAGTCTACATTTCTCATTCTCAGTATATCAGAAGAGTATCGACTCTTCCTTCATAGACAATATTGAAACTTCCACATTTTTCTCTTCCATATTCATATTTATCTATAACTGCATTCATATTTTTCCTTGCCTCCCACCCGAGATGAAGAAGTTACTCTCTTCCTTTCCTTGGAAAAAATTCCCAATTGTACTTTTGTTCCAGGCTATTGGCTGTTAAAACCTTCTCATTGTGCCACTTCAACATCCCTCTACTTTCTGATATTCCCTTCATGCATCATTCTTCATGTCAATTTGTAAACATGCTTGAAGTTTTTCT
Source organism: Callorhinus ursinus (assembly GCF_003265705.2). Lineage (NCBI taxonomy): Eukaryota > Metazoa > Chordata > Mammalia > Carnivora > Otariidae > Callorhinus > Callorhinus ursinus. The sequence goes on from NW_027397089.1 coordinate 15,357,120, forward strand.
ATTTGAACAAGCATACCAACCCCAAACTTCAAAGCCTTTACCATCAATCCTATTTCAAAAGGCACAATTTATTTATTTCTCTCTATTTCCTCTTTAGGATCTTGAAATATGGCATCCAACTTTACTGCATTATTATAATTGTCTCATGAATACCATCAGTGACTGCTCTAGTTTCAATCCATTGATTTAAGACTTACTTCTACTTCATACCTCTCCAAAACCTTTTTTAAAAAATTTATTTGTTTAAGAAAGAGGGAGAGAGAGAGTGTGTGGGAGAGAGAGTGCAGGGGGGGGGGCACAGAGAGAGAATCTCAAGCAGACTCCACACTGAGAACAGAGCCTAACACAGGGTTCCATCTCAGGACCCTGAGATCATGATCTGAGCTGAAACCAAGAGTCCGACACTTAACCAACTGAGCCACCCAGGTGCCCCTTTTGAAAACCTTTTTTATGAATTCTAAATTACCACTCCTTTGTCCATCTCCTCTGACCTCTTGGTCACTCTTCCTACTGCCTTTCCTGACTTTGTTTGCTCTATACTGCTCTTAAAATGTTGCTACTCTCCAGGTTCCATCTTATGCCCCTTTCTAACTTCCTCTACGTATATACACACAGTACCTCTACTTCTATGGCTTCAGTTACTACCTTCAAGCCAATAATTCACATATTATTTTTCAAGCTTTGGTTTCTCTACTAGGCTTCAGGTCTGAATATACAACTGCATACTGGTCTTCTCCTTCTAGATGCCCCACAGGTTTTTAATTATGCAACATTCCAAAATAGAACTCTCTATCTTACATCACCCAAATTTTCTCTTTCTTCTATAAATCTTGTTTTAATTAATGATATAGTTTTCTATCATTTACCCAAAACAGAAAGCTCAAAGTCTTCCTTATCTCTTCTCTTTTTTTAACTTTCCTCTGAAATGTTTCTCAGATCTGCTCTGTGGATCTCTACTATTTTCAGGCCCAGACAATTTTTCAAATGGACTATTTCAATACCTGACATCTATCTAAAATCCTTCCTCTCATTTTCTTTCTTTAGTCCATCCTTCACAATGATGTCAGCATTATTCTTGTATAACATAAATCTGATAGTATGACTCCCATTCTTAACAAAATTCCATGGGCTGCAGAAATGAGTCCGTAGTAACTACCTGGCTCATGAGACCTAAAACATCCTAAACTGACCTATCCTTTTCAGTCTTGTCTCACAGTACAGTTCCCTTCTATTATGATATTAAATTACTCACTATTCTCTGAACCTCTATAACTATGCACACGCTAGTCTTTCTTCTTGAAATGCCATTTCCTCTCTTCTCCACTCAGGAAATTACTATGAATATTTCAACTCAAAATTCAATTCCTTTGTGAAGATTTCCTTACCTTCTCAGAAAGAATCTGTCTCCTTCTCCTTTGGGCATATATAGCACTTAATACTTTGGTTATAGTACGGAATATATTGTGGGGTGATCTTTAGCATTAGTCTTTTTCTCTAAATTGTTTTTTAGAGATAGTCACTATGACGTATTGCTCAGTCTCTTTGATTCATTGCATGTCAATTTCCATGTACACATACTGTGTTCAATATATAAATGGGAAAGATACAACAACATCCATCACTTAATTATTTAGTCTAATGTGGAAGTTATAACTGTCTCCTTTTCCATATTCCATGCTACCTACTTACAATGCTAGTCAAAAATGTCTTTAGTGTAGGGTTGCCTGGGTGGCTCAGTTGTTAAGCGTCTGCCTTCGGCTCAGGTCATGATCCCAGGGTCCTGGGATCAAGCCCCATATTGGGCTCCCTGCTCCGCGGGAGGCCTGCTCCTCCCCCCACCCCACTTCTCCCTCTCCCACTCCCCCTGCTTGTGTTCCCTCTGTTGCTGTATCTCTCTCTGTCAAATAAATAAATAAAATCTAAAAAAAAAAGTTGTAGAAACTTAAAAAAAAAGAATGTCTTTAGTGTAAATTAATCTCTACAATAAAAGATACAGTGGTTTCATGCAAACATGTTTTTGAAACATTTTTCCGAGGAAACTGATATTGGAAGTTAAGGCACTGCCTGTTAAGCATTGATCTTCTTCCTGCAAAATAATAATTTTACATCATGTAGGATGGCAATTTCTAGTACCTTGTCAAATTTTTATTTAAGCTTCTGATGTAATGCTCTGATGCCAGTTCAGAGTTGCTATTTTTAAATGAATACTTTCCTTGAACTGTCTTTTAATTCCTTGGGTAATTTCTGCTTGCTATTAGCAGTTGAATAGTTATGCCTGTGCATCAGAGTTCAAGAAAATAGCAGCCATCTGCCAAGAACCACAGACCTTAGCCCTTGTCTCTGGTATTCTGACAGCACTGCCTTCTCTAATGGAAATATCAGTACCCAGTGAGCACACTGTTGGCACTCAGTAGTGGAAATATTAACACCCCGTGCCCCACACTAGGTAAATTAAATCTCAACATGTCTCTTGCTAAAAATAAACCAAAAGGAGGTGGTGAATCTTTAGACTGGATTAAATAAACAGCAATATTAAAAATTCTCTGAGCTAGAAATGGAGCACACCAGTTCTCAAGAGGTTAAACCATTGGAAAAATAGACTATTCAAAGGAGAAAAAAATACAGATCTCTGAAGACCTTACTCTGACAACTCACTTAACAAGCACAAACTGTTTGTTCTCAGAAAAGTCAGCTTTTGAATTTGCAGAAGTTGAAAGGTTCATTTTTGGAAACAGCTTGTCCTCAAGTTTTTTAGTAGTTCAGTTAAAGAGAGTGGGAGTCATAGAATGAGTGCAATGGAAATATTTTAACCTTCCCAGTGACCTTCTTTGGTGCATGATAGGGAACTGTCCAATGTTCAAATAAATCAAATTTCTGCTAAGTTTCCTGAATGGTGCTTAATAAACAGCACTCTACTTTGAAACCAGTCCCTATAATTTCTAAAAATCTGATTGTTCAGAAAAAAAAGAAATTACACAGCGAAGTAGAAGCATCCAAGCATGATTAGATAGTTAAGTACTGCTATTTACTATAATAAGACCATTTTAAGATAGTTTTATTTACATATTTAATATGTAAATAGACTAGAGTATTTATGTAGAAAGGCTGTAAGCATTGCGGTTAAGATTTCAAGCTCTAAATCTCTGGATTTAACCTGAGCTCCTCAATTTACTAGCGTTCCATTGGGCAACTTAATCTCTGTAAGCTTCAGCTTCCTCACAGGTACAATTGGAATAATAATAGTATTTGCCTCATAAGGTTATTGTGACTCTTCAATTAGATAGTACTGAGGGTCACTAAGTAATAATTTGATCTTTATATTTAAAACATTGTGTCAAATAGATTTTCAGCATCTATTTAGGTAGAGAAGGCTCATTATAAGCAGAATCAGAGAATATTAAAGTCCGTCTAGTGAGTCTTTTCATTTTACAAGAAAGAAAACTAAGCAGTATTATAGGTTTTATTCTGACAAAGATTTTTATACTCTGAGCACAAGTGCAGGGTTAGGGACTCAGGATCCCAATAGAGCGTGGGCCTCATGGGGCGCCTCTACAGGTGTTTGCGGTGCATCAAGTATCTACTGCTTGGCTTCAACCTGATCTTTTGGCTGACCCAGTCAGCTGCCATTGCTTTTGGACTATGGTTTTGGTTTGGAGGCACCATGAAGGATTTATTATCAGAGGATGAGTCATTGCAGTATATCTACCTGGGGCTTTCTGTGCTGTTTGGAGCAGGAGCGCTAATAGCCATGGGCTTCTTCAGGTGTTAGGTAGCCATGAGGCAGTTTCAATGTGTGCTCAGCTTTTTCACCTGCCTACTTGTGATAATTGCTGCTGAAGTAACCATTGGAGTATTTGTTTTGATAGGCAAGGGTGTAGCTATATGACATGCTCAGACCACATATAAAGAGGCTTATTATAACTATTACCTTACAGATAGGGAAAAGGGAAATAGGACTCTCAGTATTTTCTACTCAACATTTCAGTGCTGTGAAACAAAAGGTCTGAACAGGTCCAATCCATATGCCCAAAGGAGCTTCTAGTACACAGACATTGTATTGATGAAATTGGGACCATAATCAGAGTTAAGCTTCAGGTCATCAGAATTTGTTGGTATTGGAATTGCAGGTCTCATGGTCTTTGGCATGATGTTCAACATGGTCCTTGGGTGTGCAATGAATGCTAGATGCATGAGATGTGATATGAAGCCACTTCTACATGAAAACTGCAAGATACAGCTTTCACATGGCTGTTGCAGGAGCAGTCTCCTAGCTCATTTTTAATATTCGAAGGACACTTAGGATCTAAAATAATCTGCTGTTAATTGTACATTTGCACATGTATGAAGGTTTGGCTCATTACTGATTTACCCCTTGAGTAAATGCCTACTGCCTATGTTGACTGAAAGTATATTCATGTGTGATCTGCATATTTCTGGTATATGCATTATATATAATGAAATCTGTTTGTGGGGAATTCCAGATTCTTGTTATGTAAGAGCAACAACCTATTTACCTCTGAAAAAAGATCAAAAAATTTTTATAACCTTTAAAAACTTGGGTATTCAAAAAAGATTTTCCTAAGAAATATTCCATAAACTTTATAAAAAGTATTAGTTGACACATTTAAATATCTTTAAAATAGACCAAGGAATATCTTAGTAAAACAATAATAATTTCCCTCCATAAAGCCAGTTTATGCTTTAGAAACTAGAAAGATGTTATATCATGTGGTGAAAAAATTAGGCTTTAGAAATATTATAGAGATATCCAAAATCTATAAAGAACTTATTAAACTCAACACCCAAAGAACAAATGATCCAATCAAGAAATGGGCAGAAGACATGAACAGACATTTTTCCAAAAAGACATTCGAATGGCCAACAGACACATGAAAAAGTGCTCAACATCGCTCGGCATCAGGGAAATCCAAATCAAAACCTCAATGAGATACCACCTCACACCAGTCAGAATGGCTACAATTAACAAGTCAGGAAACGACAGATGTTGGCGGGGATGTGGAGAAAGGGGAACCCTCCTACATTGTTGGTGGGAATGCAACCTGGTGCAGCCACCCTGGAAAACAGTATGGAAGTTCCTCAAGAAGTTGAAAATAGAGCTACCCTATGATCCAGCAATTTCACTACTGGTTATTTACCCCAAAGATACAAATGTAGGGATCTGAAGGGGTACATGCACCCTGATATTTATAGCAGCAATGTCCACAACAGCCAAACTATGGAAAGAGCCAAGATGTCCATTGACAGATGAATGGATAAAGAAGATGTGGTGTACACACACACACACACACACACACACACACACACACACACACACACTGGAATATTATGCAGCCATCAAAAGGAATGCAAATCTTGCCATTTGCAACAACGTGGATGGAAATGGAGGGTATGCTGAGCGAAATAAGTCAATCAGAGAAAGACATGTATCATATGACCTCACTGATATGAGGAATTCTTAATCTCAAGAAACAAACTGAGGGTTGCTGGAGTGGTGGGGCGTGGGAGGGATGGGGTGGCTGGGTGATAGACATTGGGGAGGGTATGTACTATAGTGAGCGCTGTGAATTGTGTAGGACTGTTGAATCACAGACCTGTACCTCTGAAACAAATAATACATTATATGTAAAAAAAAAAAAAAAGAAGAAGAAGAAGAAGATAGCAGAAAGGGAAGAATGAAGGGGGGAAATTGGAGGGGGAGACGAACCATGAGAGACTATGGACTCTGAGAAACAAACTGAGGGTTCTAGAGGGGAGGGGCATGGGGGGATGGGTTAGCCTGGTGATGGGTATTAAAGAGGGCACGTACTGCATGGAGCACTGGGTGTTATATGCAAACAATGAATCATGGAACACTACATCAAAAACTAATGATGTAATGTATGGTGATTAACATAACATAATAATAAAAAAAACTAGAAAAAAACTAATGATGTAATGTATGGTGATTAAGATAATAAAAAAATAAAAAAAATGAAATATTATAGAGATTCATACCTCTAGTTTTTACCTTTATAACTATTCTTTTAAGATTTAAATAGCTTTATTGAGACATAATTCAAATGCCATACAATTTACTTAAAGCGTACAATTCAATGGTATTTACCATGTTCCCAGAGTTGTTTAACTATAACTACAAAAAGAAACTTCATACCATTAACAATCAACCCCCTTTTTCCCCGACCTTCCCTAGACCTAGGCAACCACTAATCTACTTTTTGTATCTATAGATTTGCCAATTTTGGACATTTCTTATAAATGGAATCATACAATCTTTTGTGACTGGCTTCTTTCATTCAGCATAATGTTTTCAAGGCTTACTCATGTTGTAACATGTATTATTACTCATTCCTTTTTATTATATATCACATTGAATAATATCACATTGTATGGATAGGTCACATTTTATTTATCCATTCATTACTTGATGGTCATTTGGGTTGTTTCTCCTTTTTGGCTATTATAAATATTGCTTCTCTGAATATTCATGTGTGAGTTTTTGACTGAACATGTATTTTATCTTGGATATATACTTAAGAGTGGAATTGTTCAGTCATACAGTAACTCAATGTTTTATATTTAAGGAACTGAAAATTACTTTCCAGAGTGGTTACATCATTTTACATTCCCGCCCGCAATGCGTGAGTTTTGTAATTTCTTCACATCCTGGCCAATACTTGTCTTTTTGATTATAGTCATCCTAATGTGTGTGAAGTGGTATCTCATTGTGGTAGAAAAAGAAAACTTTCACCTCATTTTCTCTTCCAGAAGTTTTGGAAAGTACACTAATTTTAACATAAACCTAAGTAAATCAGTTTGAAAAGTCCTTTATGTCACTCTCTCTCCCCCACATTTCCCTTCTGTCAGGACCTTGAGAGAGAATTCAGAATTGAACTGGGCTCCACAATTCGTCTCTGATTCTGGAGATTGCAGACTTTCTTCATGGCATCAGTGAACTGATGCTTATCAAGACATTTAAAATAGCTCTTCTTGGCTTTTAATATAAAATAGAAGCCAAGGAAGAGCTGTTTCCCCAAACCAGAGCCAGCTTCCACACTTATTCCCACATGTTTCCCCCTAACTATGAGAAGACATCATTACTCCACCCCCAACTGCATCCCTGTGTATTTTATTCTGTGAGAAGTTCTGGAGAATATATAAGGGATACCTTTTTCCCTTTTATTCTTACCGTTATCATTGGCATATTTATTGTACATCTACCATAAGTGGGGCATTTTGTATCAAAGATATGGTCCCAATTATTAAGGACTTTTTTCTTTTGAGAGGGGTAAAGAGTAGAGAATTTTATTTTTCCCTATTTGTTTTGTTATTTCTGTAAGAGTAATTAACTCTTCATTTAAGAAACTAAGACCATTAATTATACTTCCAGTTTAGTACAGAAGACTGAATTACAGCTTAGATCTGTTTGAAATTTATATTCATAGTTTACATTTATCTAAATTTAATATCTATAGCTATTGAAATTGGGAACAACCAGAATAGCTATTGAATTAATCATAGAGTCCTATTTTTTTCTCTTCAAATTTTTCTTGTCAGTAATATCATGCTTGTTATGCAATTCTTACCTGGCAGTCAGAAGTCCAAGTGCCTCCAAAGGGCAAGAAAATTTCCATCTTCTCAAAATGGTATGTATTTCTGAAACAGTCCTTTCATCCCATCCAGGGGCACTACCCAGGACCAAAGGAAGGGAGCAGTTTTCATTATTGCAGTAGAAACGATAAAACCATAAGTATCTTCTCTTTTCCTCAGAGAGTCTGCAAAACCAAATTGGAAACTGTAATTTATTGGAGTTTGCTACACTAACAAATGTTATAGTACAAAATCTTACTCAGTTCTTTGAATTTCATTTTAGTTTACTTTGGAAAACATGTCCTTTATCTTCTTGGGACAATTTGATAGGTTATTTTATGAGCTTATTTCCTACTAACTTCCTTCTTTTATGGAAAAATAAAATAGAGCTCAGTTCAGATAATTCACATTTATTTTTCCTCCCTCTCATTTTGTCATAATAATGACAAAAATGTCATTTTGGTTAACAAAATCTCTGTCTCCTTTAGGGCAGAGCAAGTTTTATCTGAATCCTGCCACATGTACTACTTAGAACAGAGGTAATCGAAAATTTACTCTCTTACTTTCTTTACAAGTTAATTTAGACCCAAGTGTGCCTGTGAAGCAATGGCATATTTAAAAGATGATATTCCTTCATCTCAAAGCAAGTTTCATGAGAGTTCAGAAAACTCTGCACTAAACTTCAAAAACAAAGATTTCAATTCATCCCTGGATTTGGGCTTTAAATTCTTATATTTAGCTGGAAGTTTGGAATTAGAATGCCAGTGAATAGGATTTCTTTAAATGCCCAAGTGTTTCTCCCTAGAGAATGGTTCCAAACAGAAGATCGAAATCTAGGACTGGGGCCATTGACTTGCTGACAGTTTATCATATTTTGATCACACTCCAGCAGAAGCATTCAGAACCACAGTTCAACTGGAGGACAGCATTTCTCACATGACAATGACAGCTTTTGAACACTGTCTCCTCCAAACTGACAGTGTTGCTCAGCTTAAAGTAGCTAAAACTTCTAAGAAGGATAGTAAGAAATATTAAAATATTTTAAAGGTTAATATTTCTCTGCATTTTTAAAAGCCACCTTCATCTACAAAATGAAAGGGTTGGATTATAGAGATTTTTGAAGTATATTTTGGTTCCTGTCCTATTTTGTCACTACCTTCCCCACCAGAAAGTCCTCAGAAGAAAAAAATTCTGTTACAAAATTATCAAATTATGACTAAACCAAATTAGTTTGTTCTAATTAAATTCCTTTCTCCCCAGTATTGAACAAGACATTTTTCTTTTACTTTCTTTTAGTGAAGCATACTTTACATCAAAAGGAATGCACACATTCAGTTCAATAAATTTTAACAAATGCATATTCTGAATAAAAACCATACTCCTTTCAAGATACAAGTTTTCTCATGCAAACAGAGGTAAGCACTGGCAGGATTTCTTTCACTCAGGATTAATATTACCTATTTTAGAACTTCACATAAATGGAATCATAGAGTAAATATTTTTATTTATAGCTTCTTTCACTCAGTATGTTTTAAAATTATCCATATTGTTGAGTATATCAGTAGTCCATACATTTTAACTAATGAGCATTATTCCTTTGTATGAATACACCACAGTTTGCTTATCCGTTCTCCTATCTGATGGACATTTGAAGTTCCTGTTTGGGGATATTATGAGTAAAGTTGCTGTAAATATTTGTATGCAAGTGTTTGTAAGGATGTATTTTTTCATTTATCCTAGGAAGTTCCTGGGAGGGGGATGACTGGGTTTTATAACAGGTGTTTGTTTACCTTTTGAAGAAACTGTCAAAATATTTTCTGAAGTGGTTGTAAAATTTTACACTATTATGTGCAGAGTATGATAGTGCTGGTTGTACCACGTTCTTGCTAATACTTGATTTTGCCCATTTTAAGATATTATCCATTCTAATGGGTGCATAGTGGTATCTATACAACTAATTTGGGGAGAATTAGCATTGTCATCTTAACAATAGGGAGTATTCTAATCAATGACATGCTATAACCTTCCATTTATTGAGGTTTTCTTTAATTTCTCTTAGCAAAGTTTTATACTTTTTAATGTAGAGGTTTTGATAGTTAATTGAATTTTATTTTATTTTTTATTTATTTTTTTATTATTAACAAATAATGTATTATTTGTTTCAGGGGTACAGGTCTGTGATTCATCAGTCTTACACAATACACAGCACTCACCACAACACATACCCTCCCCAATGGTCTAAAGACTTATTTATTTATTTGAGAGAGAGAGAGATTGAGTGGGGTGACGGGCAGAGGAAGAGGGAGACAAGCAAATTCCCTGCTGAGTGGAGAGCCCATCAAGGGGCTTGATCTCATGACCCTGAAGTCATGACCTGAGCCGAAATCAAGAGTGGGACACCTAACTGACTGAGCCACCCAGGTGCCCCTATAAATTGAATTTTAAAACAAAATTTATTTTCTGTTTTTCACTGAAATACACTTGCATTTTGTACATTGATGCCAAATGCTATGATCTTACAATAATCATATCATCTGAAAATAGAGGAAGTTTTATTTCCTTCTTTCCCAGTTTGACACATTTAATTTCTTTTTCTTATGATAGTGCACTGGCTAGGACTTCCAATACAACACTGAAGAGAAATATTTAGATAGATAGCCTTGCTTTCCAGTTGTAGGGGGAAAGCATTCATTCTTGCAACATTTAATATGATGTTAACTCTAGATTTTTCCATAGATCTAGATTTAACTCGGGATTTTAAGGTTGAGAAAGTTCCATTCTATTCCTAGTTTTGTGAGTTTTTATTATGAATGAGTGTTGAATTTTGTCAATTGTCTTTTTCCCCAAATCTATCAAGATGATATAATTTTTCTTATGTATCTTTTTCCATTTTTAAAGTTTTAATCTAGCTGAATCCTTATATTTAAAATATAGGCCTGTAAGTAGCATAAAGTTGCATGTTGCTTTTGTAAGGTAGGTGACAGTTTCTGTTTTTAATTGGAGTTTTTATTCCATTTATATTTAACATAGTATGGATATAATTGGTTTTAATTCAACCATATTGCTATTAGTTTGTTGTTGTTGTTTTCAAAGCATTTCTTTGTCCCTTTTCCCTTTTTTCCTGTCATCTTTTGAATTATTTTCTTGTATTTCATTTTTGTTTTCCTCTTGTTCTGTAAATGTGCACCTAAAATTTGGGTGGTGTAGTTCTCTAGAGATTGCAATATTATCTTTAGCATATCACAGCCAACAGTGAATTAATATTAATTCGCCTTCTGTATAAGAACCTTAAAACAGTATGCTTTCATTCTTCCATTTCTTATTCTTATTATAGTTGTCATGCATTTTATTTTCATATATTACAAACCCAGCAGTACATTGTAATTATTTTTGCCTTATATAGTTATTTTTTAAAGAAATTGTTAAATGTGTAAGTAAAAGTAATTTTATTTCCCACCTATTTTCCCTTTGTAGTGCTTTTCATTTATTCTTATATATTGAGCTTTCATCTATTTATCCTTTTCTTTCAGCTGGTAGTATTTCCTTTAAGATTTCTTACAATACACATAAGCTGATCATAAACAAATTCAGCTGTGTTTAATTGGAAATATTTTTATTCCACCTTCATTTTTTAAATATAATTTTACTGGTTATAGAATTCTAAGTTGATAGATTTTCTTTTTCCCTCTCTAGATGTAAGATAATAGTCTACTGTCTTTTGGTTCCCCTTATTTCTGATGAGAAATCTGCAGTTAATATGATAGTTGTCCCCCTGTAGGAATTTGTTTATTTTCTCTGATGTTTTAAGAATTTTTATCTTTATGTTTAGTTTTTAGAAATTTGACTATAATATGGATGTGTGGGGGTGTCTGTGTGTTTGTTTGGGAGTTGCTAGTTTCTTATATCTGTCGGTAGAAGTTCAAAAAAATCGGTAAAATTTTGACTATTATCACTTATTTTTTATTTTATTTTATTTTTTTGGCCTAGATCTTTCTCTCCACTCCTGTGTGTCCAATACACATATTGTCAGTATTGTCTGACAGGTTACAAGGATCTATCACTATTTTTAGGATTCGTTTTTTCTGTACTTCAACATGGCTTATTTTCTATCACCCTTTCTTCAAGCTCACTGTTGTTTCTTTATTATGCAATCTATTAAGCCTTTCCAGTGATTTTTAGAAAATTTAGATACTGTGTTTTTCAGCTTTTAAATTTACAATTTTATTTACTGAGACTTCAATTGTTCACTCATATATATCTTTTTTTTTTTTTTTTTGGAAATCCATAGATGTCTTTATAAGAGTTGTATTTAAATCATTAGCTGCTAGTTTAAAAATATTTGGATTTGTCTCTGTTAACTGCTTCCTCTTATCCTGGGCTATGGTTATATATTCCTGAGTCTTTCCATGTCTAGCAATTATTCATTGTATGTTAAATATTTAAAATGCTACATTGTCTGCATTTTGCCAACTTTTTGGTGTTAAATGTTTTGATTTTTTTTTTAGTAGACAGGTTAAGCACTAGCAGATCAACTTTAGCCTTTTTTAAAATTATTATTATTTTTTAAATTTTTTATTGTTATGTTAATCACCATACATTACATCATTAGGATTGATATAGTGTTCCATGATTCATTGTTTGTGCATAAAACCCAGTGCTCCACGCAGAACGTGCCCTCTTTAATACCCATCACCAGGCTAACCCAGCCCCCCACCACCCTCCCCTCTAGAAACCTCAGTTTTTCAGAGTCCATCATCTCTCATGGTTCGTCTCCCCCTCCGATTTATTTCCCTTCATTCTTCCCCTCCTGCTAACTTCTTCTTCTTCTTTTTTTTTTAACATCTAATGTATTATTTGTTTCAGAGGTACAGATCTGTGATTCAATAGTCTTGCAAAATTCATAGCACTCACCATAGCACATACCCTCCCCAATGTCTATCACCCAGCCCCCCCATCCCTCCCACTCCCCCAGCACTCCAGCAACCCTCAGTTTGTTTCCTGAGATTAAGAATTCCTCATATCAGTGAGGTCATATGATATATGTCTTTCTCTGATTGACTTATTTCACTCAGCATAATACCCTCCAGTTCCATCCACATCGTTGCAAATGGCAAGATCTCATTCTTCTTTATGGCTGCGTAATATTCCATTGTGTATATATACCACTTCTTCTTTTGATTTTGGATACTAGCCCTTTATCTGATATGTCATTTGCAAATATTTTCTCCCATTCTGTCGGTTGTCTTTTGGTTTTGTTGACTGTTTCTTTTGCTGTGCAAAAGCTTTTTATCTTGATGAAATCCCAATAGTTCATTTTTGCCCTTGCTTCCCTTGCCTTTGGCGATGTTTCTAGGAAGAAGTTGCTGCGGCTGAGGTCGAAGAGGTTGCTGCCCGTGATCTCCTTTAGGATTTTGATGGACTCCTGTCTCACGTTTAGGTTTTCAACCATTTGGAGTCTATTTTTGTGTGTGGTGTAAGGAAATGGTCCAGTTTCATTCTTCTGCATGTGGCTGTCCAATTTTCCCAAAACCCTTGTTGAAGAGACTGTCTTTTTTTCCATTGGACATTCTTTCCTGCTTTGTCAAAGATGAGTTGACCATAGAGTGGAGGGTCCATTTCTGGGCTCTCGATTCTGTTCCATTGATCTATGTGTCTGTTTTTGTGCCAGTACCATACTATCTTGATGATGACAGCTTTGTAATAGAGCTGGAAGTCCGGAACAGTGATGCCGCC
>NW_027397089.1:15370470-15486007 GCF_003265705.2 Callorhinus ursinus
TTTATTCCTAGGTATCTTATGGTTTTGGGTGCACTTGTAAATGGGATCGACTCCTTAATTTGTCTCTCTTCTGTCTTGTTGTTGGTGTATAGGAATGTCACTGATTTCTGTGCATTGATTTTATATCCTGCCACTTTACTGAATTCCTGTATGAGTTCTAGCAGTTTTGGGGTGGAGTCTTTTGGGTTTTCCACATAAAGTATCATATCATCTGCAAAGAGTGAGAGTTTGACTTCCTCTTTGCCAATTTGGGTGCCTTTCATTTCTTTTTGTTGTCTATTGCTGTGGCTAGGACTTCTAATACTATGTTGAATAGCAGTGGTGATAGTGGACATTCCCGCTGCATTCCTGACCTTAGGGGAAAAGCTCTTAGTTTTTCCCCATTGAGAATGATATTCTCTGTTGGTTTTTCATAGATGGCTTTAATGATATTGAGGTATGTACCCTCTATCCCTGTACTCTAAAGAGTTTTGATCAAGAAAGGATGCTGTACTTTTTGTCAAATGCTTTTCTGCATCTATTGAGAGGATCATATGGTTCTTGTTCTTTCTTTTGTTAATGTATTCTATCACATTGATTGATTTGCGGATGTTGAACCAACCTTGCAGCCCAGGGATAAATCCCACTTGGTCATGGTGAATAATCCTTTTAATGTACTGTTGGATCCTATTGGCTAGTATTTTGGTGAGAATTTTTGCATCCATGTTCATCAGGGATATTGGTCTGTAATTCACCTTTTTGAGGGGGTTTTTGTCTGGTTTGGGGATCAAGGTAATGTGGCCTCATAAAACGAGTTTGTAAGTTTTACTTCCATTTCTATTTTTGGAGCAGTTTCAGAAGAATAAGTATTAATTCTTCTTTAAATGTTTGGTAGAATTCCCCTGGGAGGCTACCTGGCCCTGGGCTTTTGTTTTTTGGGAGATTTTTGATGACTGCTTCAATTTCCTTAGGGGTTATAGGTCTTTTCAGGTTTTCTATTTCTTACTGGTTCAGTTTTGGTAGTTGATACATCTCTAGGAGTGCATCCATTTCTTCCAGATTTTCTAATTTGCTGGCATAGAGTTGCTCATAATATGTTCTTATAATTGTTTGTATTTCTTTGGTGTTGGTTGTGATCTCTCCTCTTTTATTTATGATTTTGTTGATTTGGGTCCTTTCTCTTTTCTTTTGGTAAGTCTGGCCAGGGGTTAATCAATCTTGTTAACTCACCTGATTTGTGACCTAGGATGTGATCTAGTCCGGAGAATGTTCCATGGGCACTAGAAAAGAATGTGTATTCTGTTGCTTTGGGATGGAGTGTTCTTAATACATCTGTGTAGTCCATTTGGTCCAGTGTGTCATTTAAAGTCTTTATTTCCTTGTTGATCTTTTGCTTAGATGATCTGTCCATTTCAGTCAGGGGGGTGTTAAAGTCCCCCACTATTATTGTATTGTTGTCGATGTGTTTCTTTGTTTTTGTTATTAATTGCCTTATATAATTGGCTAACCCCATATTAGGGGCATAGATATTTACAATTGTTAGATCTTCTTGGTGGATCGACCCTTTAAGTAGGTATAGTGTCCTTCCTCTTCTCTTATTACAGTCTTTGTTTTAAAATCTAATTTGTCTGATATAAGGATTGCCACCCCAGCTTTCTTTTGGTGTCCATTAGCATGGTAAAATTGGCTTTCTACCCCCTCACTTTCAATGTGGGGGTGTCTTTGGGTCTAAAATGAGTCTCTTGCAGACAGCATATCGATGGGTCTTGTTTTTTTATGCAATCTGATACCGTGTTTCTTTTGATTGGGGCATTAGGCCATTTACATTCAGGGTAACTATTGAAAGATATGAATTTAGTGTCATTGTATTGCCTTTAAGGTTACTGCTACTGTATATTGTCTGTGTTCCTTTCTGGTCTATGTTACTTTTAGGCTCTCTCTTTGCTTAGAGGACCCCTTTCAATATTTCTTGTAGGGCTGGTTTTGTGTTTGCAAATTCCTTTAGTTTTTGTTTGTCCTAGAAGATTTTTACCTCTCCCTCTATTTTCAATGACAGCCTATCTGGATATAGTATTCTTGGCTGTATATTTTTCTCATTTAGTGCTCTGAATATATCATGCCAGTCCTTTCTGGCCTGCCAGGTCTCTGTGGATAGGTCTGTTGCCAATCTTATGTTTCTACCATTGTAGGTTACAGATCTCTTCTCCCGAGCTGCTTTCAGGATTTTCTCTTTGTCTCTGTGACTCATAACGTTTACTGTTAGATACCAGGTTGTTGACCTATTTTTATTGATTTTGAGGGGCATTCTCTGTGCCTCCTGGATTTTGATGACTGTTTCTTTCCCCAAATTAGGTAAATTCTCTGCTATAATTTGCTCCAATATACCTTCTGCCCCCCTCTCTCTTTCTTCTTCTTCTGGGATCCCAATTATCCTAATATTGTTTCATCTTATGGTATCACTATCTCTCGAGTTCTTCCCTCATGATCCAGTAGTTTATCTCTCTTTTTCTCAGCTTCTTTATTTTCCATCATTTGGTCTTCTAGATCACTAATCCTCTCTTCTGCCTCATTTATCCTAGCAGTTAGCGCCTCCATTTTTTTATTGCACCTCAGTAATAACGTTTTTGATTTCGACTTGGTTAGGTTTTAGTTCTTTCATTCTCCAGAAAGGGTTTCTCTAATATCTTCCATGCTTTTTTCAAGCCCATTTAGTATCTTTAAAATCATGATTCTGAACTCTAGTTCCGACATCAATAATGTCCATATTGATTAAGTCCCTGGCAGTTGGTACTACCTCTTGTTCTTTTTTTTGAGGTGAATTTTTCCATCTTGTCATTTTGTCCAGAGGAGATTGGATGAATGAGAGAACAAACTGCTTACAGGGTAACAACGACTCCAGAAAAATATACAGTAAACAAATCAGAAGAGACCTGAAACTGGGGAAAAGAAAGGGAAAATAAGAAAAAAGAAAAAGATAAAAAACAAACAAAAAGCAGAATATGATCAAATATGATCAGGCCAGTGCATAGATCAGTGCCACACACTAGATTTTGGGCATATTTTGGTCTTTTAGAAGAAAGTACCTCCCGAAATTTTAAAGAAAAGCTTTTATATGTATAAAAATAAGGGTAAATACAATGAAGGGATGGAATATGACTGTAAAGATGAAAATTAGAAAAGATTTTATAAAAGGAATTGATAAGAAGTTGGTTGAAAAAAGAAAGAAGAGGATTTAAAAAAAAAAAAAGGAGGAGAGAATGTGATCAGGCAGGACACTAGAACAAAGCCATACACTAGAGATTTAGGGTATATTTTGGTCTGTTAGAAGAAACTGTATCCCAACAATTTAAAGAGAGAACAACATATATATATATATATACCAAAAATAAGGTTAACTACAATTAAGGGATAGAATATGACTCTAAAAATGAAAAATAAAAAAGAATTTTTAAGGGGATTGATAAGATGTTGGTTGAAAACGGGAAAACAAAAAATTCAAAAAAAAAAGAAAATTAAAAAATTTAACTTTGAAAGACTAAAGAATCATTGGAATAAAACCATGAATTCTATGTGCAGTATTCCACTAGTGCTGGAGTTCTGCCATTCTCATTGATTGGTAGACTTGGTCTTGGCTGGCTGTTCTTGCCGATCTTCTGGGGGAGGGGCCTGTTGCCGTGGTTCTCAGATGTCTTTGCCGGAGGCAGAAATGCCCCGCCCTCACCCGGTCCAGGCTAAGTAATCTGCTTGGTTTTGCTTCGGGAGCTTTTGTTCCCTGCAAGTTTTCCGTACAGCTTTGGAGGATGAGAGTGAAAATGGCGGCTTCCCCATCTCCACCATGGAGGAGCCGAGAACTCAGGGCCTCACTCCTCAATGAACCCCCAGAGAAAAGCAGTCGATCCCTCCCATCTCCCCAGTCTCTGGCCGTACTTCATGCTCACCTGGCCTGTGACCGAATATTTCTATCTCTGGCACACGACCCCGTGTGGAGTCTCCAAACCCAACAGATCCCTGCAGTGTGCTCCTGCACTGCTTCTCCCAGGGGAGGAAGGGGAATCTCCCTGGATCTACCACTTTTTGGGTCCCTGCTGGAAGAGCAGTGGCCTGACTGTGCCACAGATCATGGTTTATGGCAACCCCGAGGTGCAAGCCCACTCCTTGGCTCAGTCTCTGCAGCCAGCTTCCCTCCTCCGATACCTGGAGCTCTGCCGCACTCAGGCATCCCCAGTCTTTCTGTGACCCCCGAGGGTCCTGAGACCGCACTGTCCCGTGAGGGTTCCACACCCTGCTTAGCCACTGGAGCAATGTCCCTCAGTGGAGCAGATTTCTCAAAATTTCCGATTTTGTGCTCTGCTGCTCTATCACTTGCCTATAGTGGCTGACGGAGGCTCCCTCCCCCGCCATCTATCTTCCCGAATATCACCTCAGATTCACTTCTCCGCATGTCCTACCTTCCAAAAAGTGGTCGCTTTTCTGTTTAGAGAGTTGCTGCTATTCTTTTCTTCAATCTCCTGTTGAGTTTGTAGGTGTTCAGAATGGTTTGATCCCTATCTAGCTGAATTCCTGAGACCAGACAAAATTTAGGTCTCCTACTCCTCTGCCATCTTGCTCCTCCCTCTCCACTCTGCTCTTAGTTCTTAAATTATGATAGAGCTACTCTACTAGATTGTACACAGAGAGAGGTAGTAAGTTGAGGGAGATCCAGGTCAATGGAAACATGCAATAATCTGTCTCCATTTTTTTTCTTTTCTTTCTTTCTTTTTTTTTTTAAGATTTTACTTATTTATTTGACAGAGAGAGAGTGAGCGCACAAGGAGGAGGAGCGGAAGGCAGAGGGAGAGGGAGAAGTAGGCTCCCCACTGAGCAAGGAGCCCAATGCAGGGCTGGATGCACAGCTCGGTCCCAGGACCCTGGGATCATGACCTAAGCTGAAGGCAAACACTTAACTGACTGAGCCACCCAGGTACCCCAATCTTTGTCCATTTCTGAACTCAGACCTACTTCACTCCACCCACTGCTTTTGGTGCACTTAAGCCATAGAACCTAAAAAAAAAGTGATGGACTTAAAGGATTCAGGTTCTGTGACTTATCATATCCCTTCTCATAGTAGGGTGGCAACCATGGGGCAGTAACTGTCTATCTAATAAAGACAATCAGAAAAGTACAGATATGAAAGAAGTTGGATAGGCATAGCATAACCCTTTCATTGTACAGAGGTGAAAATATTTTTGGTGACTTGTCCAAAGTCAAAGTTTTCTATTTAAGAGCTAAAACTATAATCCAGATTTTTTAACTCTGAGCCTGATGTCTTTCCCTGATACCCATCTTGACTCCTTAACACAAATACTGGTTGCAGAATTTGCTAATTTCCTCACTATAATCTTTAGGCTGAAAAATTCTACTCTAAATTTAGCTGTATATAATTAGAGTGATATTGGTTAGTAAGAGTTTTAACTTTAATAACTCCTATTTTATTTTATATATTTTGTCATCAATTAAAAATATCCTGAGATGTTTCCTTTTATGTCTATACCATTTGAAATTATTTTATAAAAATTAGATTAACTTTTTGCATGATGTTGAATGATTTTCATGTCCCCCCCACCCTTTTTTTTTTAAGATAAATTTGGTTATAGCTCCAGATGTCTAGTTGGAAATCTATCCTCCTATTGAATACTTGAAACTAATCCTCAGATTCCACTTGCCAGGATCTGTGTTCTAACGGAGCTATTCCTCTCATCTGAGAAGAATCATCTGATAGTCTCTCTTACTTCTTCCACCCCCACCACTGCTGATAAATACCCGTTGAATCATAACTTTATATCCTCAAAGCTCAGGCAATGGTCAGACTTGGAAGATTCTCATTAAACTGAGGTAGTTTATATCTGGCAAGCAATAGTCTGTTAAAAAATGCATTTTTTAAAAGATTTTATTTATTTATAGATCATGATCGGGGAAGGGGCAGAGAGAGAATTTCAGGCAGACTCCATGCTGAGCATGCAGAGCCCAACTTGGAGCTTGATCTCACGACTCTGAGATCATGACCTGAGCCTATGTCAACAGTCAGACACTTAACCAACTGAGACACCCAGGTGCTCCTGCATTTGGCCTCTTAAAGAAAGGTAGTTGTCATGTTACAATGGAACATCTGCTAAATAATAAGCCATTACATGTTGAGTATCTATGATGTTGTGCCAATATCGAATGTGAATACTCTTTTTCATCATCACATCAATGAATTAGAAGTAAATCTATGTTTGGCAAGGACTTCCTCCTTCACAGTGGATGCCACATTTTTATTAGTATTTTCTCTTTTAGTTTCAACATCTTGCTACACTTTGTCCCTCAACCCAAACCTGGAAACTTAAGAACTCAGAGACTCCACTAGCTTTCTCTAGAACAGCTCTGCTCAACTGAGGGTAATTTTACCCCTAAAGGACATCTGACAATATCAAGAAGCATTTTTTTTTATTGTCAGAACTAAGCAGGTGCTACTGATACTAGTAGGTAGAAGCCAAAGATGCTGCTAAATATTCCACAATGTATAAGGCAGCCCCCACAACGAAGAGTTATCTGGTCTAAAATGTCATTAGTGTTGAGTTGAGAAATCCAGTTCGGGAGAGTGCTGCCCCCAGATAGCAGTTCCCAGTTTTTCCCTATAGAGATGGAAAGTCCATGTTCCCTGCATTTCCATATATGGGAATGGCCATGCTTCATGTATCTGACCAATATGATCATTTATAATGATGAACACACAAGAGCTCTCAGCAGTAAGGACTCAAGTCTGGAATCATTAGCCACCTTTTATTCATGATTTCAAATCACAGAAAGAAGAAGGATCTTAAGAGTAAATAAAGTATGTTGAATGGATTTTGTTTGCAGTTTCTCCTCCACTACTGACCTAATTTCTAGTCATATAGGAAATGTACAATTGAAGGATTTTAAGGAAACATGACACAATGCAAAGGCAGGTATAAGGTACCAAGTTAATAATATATGCCAATGACTGTTTTCAGACAATGGAAAGAATAGTGAATCCACTATTGAATAGAATCCACATAATGAATATACTAACGGCAACACTCCATTTCTTTCCTTCATGATCATGTTTGATGGAGAATGGCTTGAAATTGCTATTATATAAGCTGGAGGAAAAGTGCTTTGAGAGTACTGAATACAAAATAAAAGAACTAGAGGTTTTACAAATCCCAGCAGATTGGAGGAAGAGAAGACTATTAAAATATGTGATACTAGAAGAAAATTGTTTCTGTAATTGAGAAGTTACTTATCAACCAATATTTGCTGTGTATACTTTTTTTTTTTGCCATGTATACTTTAATCTCATAGCCTGACTCTTACCTGTAGGATCACTGGAGATGGCTGGCTTATATCCCACACTCCTGGAGCTATCATTTCTATGGGAGGCTCATTCTGTAACGTCATGCTGAATAGCATAGACCCAAGAATGGATTTGCTACAAAAGACAACACATATAGATAGACAGGAGTCACTTCAAGAGGGAAGTTATTATTACCTATAAATGCTTTCTTTTAGAATGTAAACATAACCAGCTATTTCAGTGGCTTCCTTCAGTAGCTAGAATAGAAATACAATATTCCACAAGTCTAGATACTGATTAGTAGTTAATTCTAATATATGACATGCATGGCTATGTTCACAGATAGCTACATTTATTTTCCACATGAAAAAATTATTTCCACAATAGCTTCTGACAGGTAGAATTTATTTTTAATATCCAACAGTATTGATTACAAGATGGGATTGAGATTCTTGGAGTTATGAGTGCCTCAAGTCAATAAAGATATCAACTCTTCAGAACATGTTTGCTCCACAAAGTGACTAAATTTCCTGAGCATCATTAAAGGTATGAGCTCTAAATTTACAGAAAGAAAAGATTTAAATTAGTATATGATCTGCAGAATCAAAATAGTTGTGGGACTTCAGAGAGGAAATGCTTCTAAATAGAAAGATTATTCATAGTCTGAATGTTTAAAAATAGGTTGTAAATTACCATTGTAAATGAGGATGCATACAGGAAGACTTTAGACAGGAAGAATTCATGGATGGTTTTAACAGCTTCAGTAACATCCAAATCCACAGATCTTCATAGGAATTAAAAGGGAATCTATACTTGACTGTATGTATGAATTAGATTATTAGTAAAATGTTCCAATGATCACTGAGGACAGTCTTTGACTTTAATATACCAAAATAAAAGTGTAAGCAAGACAACAAAAATTAAAATTTATAAAGAAATTTAAGACATCAAGTCTTTTTGAAAACACTATAGAGGGGGAAGGAGCTAAGACGGCAGAGTAGTAGGAGGACCCTAGGCTTGCCTTGTCCCTCAAACACAGCTAGATAAATATCAAATCATTCTGAATACCCAAGAAATCAATCTGAGGACTTACAGAACAAACTACACAACTAGAGGGAGAGAGGACACCACATCGTGGAAGGTAGGAGGTGTGCAGATGTGTGGAAGGGGTGGGAGCCCTGGTTACAGAGAGAGACAAGAGAAAGAGGAGCACACAGGGGATTGCACAAGGAAAACAATTCCCCAAAGCCATTGACTAGGAAAATAAGAGGGGCTGATTTTCGTATTTGCCACCAGCAGGGCTCAAAGACTGGAGTTTTAAAAGTTCATGGCATGGCTGGTATAAAGCCCTGAGGGTGCTGCAGTGTTCCTGTAGAGAAGGCAGGCAGGTAATTCAGGGGGCATAGGGCATGATCTGTGGATCACCTGAGATGCACTGGAAGATGGCTCCCCCTTCTTGGAGTTCATCTGAGAGAGGAGGCACTGCCTTTCTGGGGACAAAGGAGCTGGTGGGCGCCATTTCCCTCCCCCCATCCCTCAGCATAGATGCAGAGACACCTGCTGAGGGCAGTAAATCTGGACACTGGCTCCTTAGTGCACTTTGCTCCAAATCCCGCACTCCTGTACTCTGGTGCAACTGCCCTTCTGGGTCAAATCTGCACCAATACCAGGGCAGCAAGATCCTCCCCCAGAAGACCAGTGTATGTCTCTTCCACAGCAGGTCCCTAAAGTTTGGAGATTGATTGATTGATTGATTTTTAAGTAGGCTCCACATGGTGCTTGAACTCACAATCCTGAGATCAAGACCTAAGCTGAGGTCAAGAGTCAGACGCTTAACTGCAAGTCACCCCGGTACTCTTAAAGATTGGAGTTTTAAAACTCAGCTGGCCTGGCTGGGCTAAAATCCAAAGTGCATTGTGCTGCTCCAGGCAGGCAAGTAACCCAGACACAGATAGTATGAAAACAGTGATCTGAAAAACACCTATGATGCAAGAGAGGAAATTATTCACTCTTCTAGGAGGACTTCCCTGACAACAGCAAGCACAAACTCCCCTCTGTGGGGACAAAGGAGCTGCTGTTTCTCTACCTGACCCCTCAGCATAAACAAATGTCAGTAAACAGCACAGCACCAACACTGGTGGCCTAAACCTAAGCCCTGCCCCCATTGTGCTCTGCTGCTACTGCTTTTCTTCAGGAAGTGTGCTTAAGGACCAGTGCAGCAGGCCCTTCCACCTGAAGGCCAGCACAAATCCCTGCATGCACCATGTCTACTGACCATAGAGTTCTGCACACTTCAGCTCCAGTGGAAATACTTTTAGGTCTCTTTTACCAGGCAGATCAGAGCACACCTAGTTAAAACTCACCATACTCTGGCCAAGGTCCAAACACTCTCCACTACAGGCAAGGGGAAACCCTGAAGAAGATTGACCTGATGAATAGAGCAGCCATAACACAACAGCAGAGTGCATACAGCATACACCAGAGACACTTCCTTAAGGTCCAGGCCTTGAACGTTATATGACTTCATCATAGAGCCATTACTCTCAGGAGCAGGGAACATAGCAGTCTTTCCTAACACAGAGAAGACAGAGACCTAGACAAAAATACCAAGAGAGAGAGGAACTCATCCCAAAAGAAACAAGAAAAGGTCATGGCTAGGGATCCAATCAAAACAGATATAAGTAATATACCTGATCCAGAATTTAAAGCTACAATCATAATAGGATACTATCTGGGCTTGAGAAAAGCGTGGAAGATACCAGGGAGACCCTTACTGCAGAGATAAAAGAGCTTAAAACCAATCAGGCCAAAATAAAAAATGTAATAACCAAGATTTGAAACAGATTGGATCCAATGATCATAAGGATGGAAGAATCAGAGGAATGAATAAATGATAACGAAGATAGAATTATGGAGAATAATGAAGGTGATCAAAAGAAGGAAAAAAATCTTGTATCATGGAAGTAGACTTAGGGAATTCAGCGATTCCATGAAATGTATTAACATTCCCATGATAGGAGTCCCAGAAGAGGAAGAAGAGAGAAAGGGGGCAGAAGGTTTATTTGAGGAAATTATAGCTGAAAACTTCCCTAATCTGGGGAAGGAAACAGACTCCATATCCAGGGAGCACAGAGAACTCCCATCAAAATCAACAAAAGCAGGCCAATACTAAGACATATTGTAGTTGAATTTGCAAAATATAGAGATAAGGAAAATATCCTAAAAGCAGCAAGACAAAAGAATTCCCTAACTTACAAGTGAAGAAAAGTGAGGTTAGCAGAGATCTATCCACAGAAACTTGGCAAGCCAGAAAAAAGTGGCATGATATATTCAACGTGCTGAATGGGAAAAATCTGCAACCAAGAATAATACTCTATCTGCAAGGCTATCATTCAGAATAGAAGGAGAGATAAAGAGTGTCCTAGAAAAACAAAAGCTAAAGGAATTTGTGTCTGCTAACCCAGTCCTGCAAAGATATTAAAGGGGACTCTTTGAGTGGGAAAAAAGACTAAAAAGGAACAGAGAAAATCTCCAGAAACAACAACAAAACAAGCAATAAAACGGCACTAAATTGATATCTATCCATAATTACTCTGAACGTAAATGGACTAAACACTCCATCAAAAGACATAGGCTGTCAGAATGGATAAAAAAGCAAGACCCATCTATATGCTGTCTACAAGAAACTCATTTTAGACCTAAATGCACCTGAAGGTTGAAAGTAAAGGGATGGAGAAATATTTGTCATGCAAATAGACATAAAAAGAAAGCCAGAGTAGCAAATATTTACATGAGACAGACTAGATTTTAAACCAAAGACTGTAACAAAAGATGAAGAAGGGCACCGTATTAAAATAAAGGGGTCTATCCAACAGGGAGCTCCAACAATTGTAAATATTTTTGCCCCCAATTTGGGAGCACCCAAATACATAAAACAATTACTAACAAATACAGTGGAACTCATTGACAAAGCAGGAGAGAATTTCCAATGGCAAAAAGACAGTCTCTTCAACAAATGAGTGAAACTGGACCACTTTCTTACACCATACACAAAAATAAATTCAAAATGAGTGAAAGACCTAAATGTGAGACTTGAAACCATAAAAATCCTAAGAGAGAACACAGGCAGCAACTACTTTGACTACTTGACCATGGCAACTTCTCACTAGACACATCACCATAGGTAAAAAAAGGGAAACAAAGGCAAAAATGATCTACTGAGACTTCATCAAGATAAAAAGTTTCTGCACGGTGAAGGAAGCAATCAACAAAACTAAAAGGCAGCCTACGGAATGGGAGAAGATATTTGCAAATGATATATCTGATAAAGGGTTTGTATCCAAATCTACAAAGAGCTTACAAACTCAACACCCAAAAAAACAAATAATCCAGTTAAGAAATGGGCAGAAGACATGAATAGATATTTTTCTTTTTTTTTTTTTTAAAGATTTTATTTATTTATTTGACAAAGAGAGCCACAGCGAGAGAGGGAACGCACGCAGGGGCAGTGGGACAGGAAGAAGCAGGCTTTCCGCTGAGCAGGGAGACCGATGGGGGCTCGATCCCAGGACCCTGGGATCATGACCTGAGCTAAAGGCAGATGCTTAACAACTGAGCCACCCAGTCACCCCCTGAATAGACATTTTTCTAAGGAAGACATAAAGAAGACATCCAGATGGCTAACAGACACATGAAAAGATGTTCAACATCACTCATCATCAGGGAAATACAAATCAAAACTACAATGAGATGCCACCTCACATTGGTCAGAAGGGCTAAAATGAACAACACAGGAAACAACAGATGTTGGCAAGGATGCGGAGAAAAGGGAAATTTTACACTGTTGGTGGGAATGCAATCTTGTGCAGCCACTCTGGAAAACAGTATGGAGGTTCCTCAAAAAGTTAAAAATAGAACTACTTTACAATCCAGGAATCACACTACTAGGTATTTACCCAAAGGGTACAAAAATACTGATTTAAAGGGATACGTGCACCCTGATGTTTATAGCAGCATTATCAATAATAGCCAAATTATGGAAAAAGCCCAAGTGTCCATCGACTGATGAATTGATAAAGAGGTGGTATGTGTGTGTATATATATATATGTATATAAATATGTATATATATATGTGTATATATACATATATGGAATATTACCCAGCCATTAAAAAAGAATGAAATCTTGCCATTTGCAATAATGTGGATGGAATTAGAAAGTATTATGCTAAGTGAAATAAGTCAGTCAAGGAAAGACAAAGACAAATACCATATGATTTCAAGAAACAAAACAGATGAACATAGTGGAGAGAAAGAGAAAGCGGCAAACCATAAAACAGACTCTTAACTGTAGAGAACAAACTGAGGGTTGCTGAGGGGAGGTAGGTGGGGGGGATGGGCTAAATGGGTGATGTGGATTAAGGAGTGCACTTGCTGTGATGAGCACCAGGTATTGTATGTAAGTGATGAATCAGTAAATTCTGCTCCTGAAACTAATATTACACTCTATGTTAACTAACTGCTATTTAAATAAAAACTTGAAAATAAAAAAAAATACTATCAAATTCCATTATTCCCTTTAACAGACACTACAAAAAATATGAAGGAAAAATCTAACAGGTAAAGTTCTCTTTAAACCTTTAGCTTTCTGAGGCTTGCTTATTTTCCATGTTTAAAGATATTGTTAGAAAGTATCTGCCCAAAGGGGTATAATTTGTAAACATTATTGGACAGATATTTTTATAAGACCCAGGATTATTCTTCTAGCAGGAGGAATTTTGAATTTTCTTTATCCCTTTGTTCCATACCTCCTTCAGCTGGTGAAACTTGTTTTTCAGGTAACAATCCAGAGGGGATGGTATTAGCAACCTAAAAATCAGCTTAATGCTATAAAGATTAGAAAATTATTAATTCATTTTTCATTATAGAGTATATAACCTTCCCCAAAATGGTCTAAAGCATCCATATGCCTGGAAAAATTTTAGATTAGCTTCAGGCAGAATGCAAGAGGAAGAAGGAGCATGTCTAACACCAAACTTGGAGGACTCAGATGTTAATATTCCCCACAGTATATAGAGAATATTCTGTCCATGGTTAAGGGTTAACGGGAATGAAGAAGGAGAATGTGGCATATTGGGTGGAGATCGCCACCACTTTCTGGCAATTTGAGATTATGGGAAGCAGAAGATAGAGAAAGAGGAAACAGAATGAGTATGACAGATATAGGTGTCCCAATTTCCCCCTCTTTTGCCTTTGGAAGGCAAATGCAGAGAAGTGTTAGATAAATGAGCACAGTTCAAGGCAGAGGGTGCTTGCTCCTTTAGCACTCTGTGCTTCAAATTCTGGAGGAAAATCACATCTTGAGCCACTCCTGTACCTACTTGTGTCATGACCTTAAAGTTGGGGCCACATGGCAAAGAGACAGAAGGAGCTCTTGAGTTTAGTTTTATTAGGCCCTCTTTGGTTTCTGTATAGTAGGGATGAGATGTAGAAACAGCTAAAAATATCTGGGTGAGGGGTCCCCCAAAAGGGGTCATGTGGTGGGGATAAGGTGTCTCTGTGATAAGGGCATCTGATCAAACAATCCAAGCTGATGTCAACTGGGAGTCACAGTAAAACCTCAGATGGCTCTATGGTACCTAAGAGAGCCCAAGTCATTCAGGGAATGCCAGTAAACCCTAGCCAAGCTAGAAGAGCCCTAGTCATGAGCTACACTAGCTCTAACAAGCAGTCACCAGCTTAAAACGTGCATTTGATTTGGATATCAGAAGCCACCAGGCCAAAGCATCTGTTCCTTTCTGATCCTGTGAATCCATACACCCTCTTAGACAGAAAATCAGGGTGTCAGGAAGCTATCTGAGTGACTGAATGTTTTATCCAAAAGAGGCTGTATAATTCTAAAAAAACTATTTAAATTACTGAATTGACTAATATTTTGTCATTGATGTAAAGTTTTTTCTCCTTATTAGTTATAGGGTAGGAGCTCATGAGGAAAAGTGGGATTTATTTATTGCATTTTTTTCTTCACATCTAAGTTGTATGATGAATTACACTTATGACCTTACTATACTTATATGTCTTGACCATACTTCACTTTGAAAATCTTAAGTGTTCTAAGCTAATTCCTACAGTGGATGAAGGGACTCAAGAAAAACTATCAGTATCTTCATTACTCTCCTTGGATGAAGTCTGGATTAACAGTTGCCATGGCCTTAACCCTGAGACATATTGTGCAGAATGAAGTCAGGACATTTGAATCAAGTATGTATATGAAGAGACTTACCAAGCAATAGAGAATAGGGAGAATAAACTTCTAGCTGTCCAAGTGAGGCTTATATACCCCATGTTTCAAGGCAATTCAAGAGGGAAAGGATGTTTGTCACCATCCTTTGGGCTCTCTGTATGTTTAATATTAGCTAATTTACTTTCTTTTTTCTTTTTTAAATGTTTTATTTATTTATTCATGAGAGTCAGAGAGAGAGAGAGAGAGGTAGAGGCAGAGGGAAAATCACGCTCCCCGCCTAGCAGGGAGCCCAATGCGGGACTCGATCCCAGGACCCTGGGATCATGACCTGAGCCGAAGGCAGACGCTTAACCATCTGAGCCACCTAGGTGCCCCAGCTAATTTACTTTCTGATAATGGATTGTACTTAAACATCTTTTAAGATATTGCAAATATCTCTACAAATAGATATTTGTAATATCTAATATATTCTAATATATTAATATCAGTAGTCTCTAATAAATTCCCAAAGACTTCTGTAAATAGAAAATATGGGGATGATGAAGATGATCAGTGGAATTAAGATGTGAAGAAAACACATCTAAGATGGTGGTCTCAGGAAGAAGATGAAAATGGAAACTTTTAATACCCAGGCCAGTGGGGACCACAGTAGTTTTTATATTACTACTGTGAGAAGGTTTATTAAGTCAATTTAAAATTAAGCAAACAATTAAAAACATGATGAAGATAGGAAATGGGAAACAGTTTCTTTTGTGAAAAAAAATCAGACTATTTCAAGACATCTGTACCCCATCTTCATAAGGTAGGCTAAGTTTAACTTCTTTGAACTTCTTGGCTAAAATCAGTGGTTTTTAACGGAGTTTTATATTTGTCTTCATATGGCTTGATGGTTGGAGGTGCATGTTAGAAAGGTAGTAAGGAGATGGCAAATAGATTGGATGCCAGGATTTTAAATTCTCCCCTTTTCCCATTCATCACCCAACAAAACATAGGGACTGGTCATCACTCTTATACTCTGAGATTTTGAATTAGATACCATTAGAAAAAGGGCCACACTGCTAAATATAACATTTCAAAATATTTGTTCTGGCATATCCTTAAGGATCTATTTGATTTCAATATTGTATAAATTCTTATGCCCAGAAAAACCAACCTCAGATCTGTGGCACCAGAACAGATGGGCTGGTTTACCCTCTTTGGGCCCCTGTTCCTCTAGCTATGAAATAAATGGTTTGAATAAAATAATTATTGTCACTTTTAGTTATAGGATTTTATGTGCATCATGGCTTGGCATTCTGGGACCAAGAATAGAAAAGACTCCGGCAATGGGCAGCAAGCATGTCCATAGGATCTGATGTTATAAAACTCTGGGATTTTGCTGATCATAGGTCTAATAGGTTTCATGCCCAAGAGCAGAGCACAGGCAAAGCTGAGGCAGGAGCTTCTTGTATATTGTTGAGATTGTCCCAGTGCATTCGTGGAGCAAGGTGTGACACCTAAGGGCAGGAAGGGGGGCAGCTTAAGGTAGTAACACATGTAGAGAGAAGTCAGACTTGCATTCTGGTTCTTGTTCTATTCTAGGCTGGTGACTTATAAAAAGTCCCTTAACCTTCCTTTATCATAGAGATCTTCATCTGTAAATGAGGTATTTGTACTATTTGAGCTCTGTGGGTCTCTTTTGGACAGGAAGGATAGATAATAAGGACTTCCCATCCACAACCTTTTTTATTTTGATTTTGAGGATATATCTGAAATGATAAGATACAGTGGGGTCAGGGTTGGCTACTTAGGCAACAATCTAAGGAATCAAGTTGTTTTGAAATTAAGATTTATTTTGGGTCTCTTTTGAAAATCTGAAAATATTTTAATTTTTCTGGTCTTTAACACACCCAGAGAGCTTTGAGAATACCAATACCTGGATCCCACTGCAGATCAATTAAATCAATATTTGGGAATATTTGGGTTTTGGATTTATTTTAAAATCTCCCCAGGAGAATCTATTATTCAATGTTGAGGACTTTTGTGTAAAGGAGTTTATCACAATTTAGAAACACTAAGTAACTACCACACTATTTGTTTTGAACTTAAGTAGGGAAGCTAGCTCACAGAAATTGTTGAGATAAGAAAAGCACTTTCTTATTGCAGTATGGAGGCACTGTGAATATAGCTGCAATGGAAATTCCATCTGCAAAAGAGAAGATTATAAAACTTCTGTGGGCAAAATTTTACCTTTGTACTTTGGATGTTTTTATAGATCTGAAGGTGAATTTGTGTGCTTCAAAATGTTTAAGTTTATTTTTATTTGTGGACATTCCTGGTGCAGCCATAACTGATATATTTGAATTTAATCACCCATTGGTTCTTCTGAAAACCACTTTTGGAAACCACAAAGAGATAGGAAGCCTTTAATTCGGCATGTTTTCAGGTTGTGTGTAGGTTGGAAAAATAGATATAAGTGCTCATGACAGCTCCACATGGTTAGGTATGAGCAATTCAAACTGTAATAAGTGACAGATTTAATATGAAATGTTTATGGACAGGGGTCATTTCATGAAAGGAAATGAAATTAAGTGACCTGTTTGCTGTGATCTGGAAATATCTGCATCAAATAAACTGGGTTAAAATCTCTGTCACTCAGAGCAATGAACACAGTGGGAGTCATCACATTCCCTAATTGCCCTACGTGACGGATTTTTGATGTCTTGAAAAGATCTGGATTTCTTCAAATTGTTTAGCCCAGGAGAGAAGCAGATTTTCTGATTTTTCATGAGAAATGCTCTTTTAGAAATATATTTACAAATGCTTATCAAAGTGCTCTTTGAAGTAAGCTTTGTTTTCTGATGTGATGTCTCATCATCCACAATTTCAATCTCTTTCCCTTAGGAAAACACCACCTAGTATCAGTTCCAGATGAGCACTCACATAAAAATGTTTACTAATGGTAAATGAGACACGACAAAACAACATGGAGGCAGTATTTTTACTATCATAACCATCTAGAAAAAAACCTTGAGGATTAGTCTGAAAGATATATTCCAAACTTCTTATATATTTAATGTTTATTGATTGCATGTTATGTGCAAAGTAATGTATTAGATGATGGAAGGGAATAAAATGGACTGAATTTTCTCAGTGAATAGCTAGAAATTTTATTCTACAAACATGCTAGATGTTACAAATACAGCAGTTGAAACTTTAAAGAAACTCACTCAAGAGAAGGAAGGGCACTTGCAGAACTGCTCCTAGTGAGAAAGTAATGAAAGTTCTTAGCCCACAAATAAGATTTTTGAAATATCTGCTAACAGCAGTAGGTATTCCTTTTAGGGCTAAACTATTTCTTTTTTTAAAATTTTTATTTTTAAATAATCTCTACACCCAACATGGGGCTTGAATCTGCAACCCTGAGATCAAAACTTGTCTGCTGGGGGAACTTGGATGGCTCGGTCAGTTAAGCATCCAACTCTTGATTTCGGCTCAGGTCATGATCTCAGGGTCATGATACAGAGGCCCACCTTGGCCTCCATGCTCAGTGGGTAGTCTGCTTGAGATTCTCTTTCCCTCTGCCCTCCCCCCCCACATATTTTCTCTCTCTCTCTCAAATAAGTAAATAAATCTTAAAAAAAAAAAAGTCGCATGCTCTACCGATTGAGCCAGCCAGGCACCTGAGGGCTAAACAGTTTCTTATAGACTTCAAATTTTACTTTATTCTAAATCTCCTATAGGGTTTGATTTTTTTCTAGTTCAATTTAATAAACAAACTTCCACTGATCGCCTATTTATAAGAGCTACAATGTTAGGGGCACCTGGGTGGCTCAGTTGTTAAGTGTCTGCCTTTGGCTCAGGTCATGATCCCGGGGTCCTGGGATCGAGCCCCGCATCGGGCTCCCTGCTCTGCAAGAAGCCTGCTTCTCCCTCTCCCACTCCCCTTACTTGTGTTCCCTCTCTAGCTGTGTCTCTTTCTGTCAAATAAATAAATAAATAAAATTTTAAAAAAAGAGCTACAATATTAGATGACAGATCTTACGAAGATAAAGATATTACTGTCATCAAGAAACATATACGAGGAAATGGACACATGAAAACAAAAAATAGAGCAACACACACACACACCAGATCAGAATTAATCCAACAAAGATGATCTTAAAGATTTACCACAATTGTTTGGATCATAATTTATTTATAATGACTAAATTTGGGAACAAAAACTGATGAAGAATTTTCTTAGCATTTTTATATTATTTATATTATTATATTATCACATTTTGTGTTATAAACATTCTTTGTAACTATTAAAATAGCAATATACACTCTAATTTTTTGAAGGTCCTGTATTTTATAATTCGATTGTAAAGCAAGTCCTGCCATGTGAAAAATAACTAAGCTGATTTAATCGAAATATTTTTTCCTTAATAGTATAGAAAATCATGTAATTGACTTTATCAATATTCTAAGTATTAATTTTTCCAAATCCTTATGGTTAAGTCAACAGTTAATTTTGCAATGGCCATTAGTTCTGATAGAATATCTGAACTCATAGTTGGTTTACTTTTCTGAAAATTTCATCTTAAAGTTACCAAATATTTTCTTCTTGGCAATAAAAGATCAGCAGACCAGTTACATTGTATAATTTTACTTCAGCCAGAATTCCATGACTCACATTGTTTCTAAACGACAGTATTGATCTAAGTCGTTCTGAATTACTAATGACAGAGAAATTGGCTGGTCAGAGAAGGAAAAGCATTTGAAATTGGTCATGCCAATACCTTTTTATTATAAATGACACAGTTGACAAGTTGAGCATGAAGCCTGTTTCTAAAGCCATTTCTACAGTTTTGCTTTTCAGTTCCACTTTCAATAGTCATGATTTATATTGAGCTACTTCAATTTTGGAATAAAATGTCTTCTTGATTTTCTCATTATTCCACATACTGCAAAATAGTCATTTCCAAGGAGATTTTTTATTGGTATGAGAGCTTTATTAAGAGCAAATGATATACTTACTCTTTTGGAAACAATGGAAGACAAGTCCAAGCCAATAAATTGGCATTATTGGTTGCATAGACAATCCCAAACAATCTTATAGTGAGCATGGATTCCCTTGGAAGTGACTTTATTTCAAGAGGAAAATTGATCCTTAAAATAAAAAAAAAAGTAGATTATCTACGCAGTTACAATGGATCCTTTTGAACTTTTGTGTTTGATCTTGTAAAAATGGAAATATGGCAGAAATACATAGAGTAATGAGATGCGTTATTCAATCAATGGGGATTGCTTTAATTATAATTTTGACATGTAAGCTTATTTTTAAAATTTATAATGATTTATGCATTTACTCTTTGTAAACACAGAAGAAAGAATGACTAACATTGTCTTAGGGAATGGGGGAAGGAAGGAAATAACTTGAAATGGGTCTTAAAGAGTAAGTTGGCTATAATTAGATGGAGATTTGGAAAAGAATATTCCAAGAAGAGAAAAGTACATAGACAAGGTCATTCATTCACGGAAAGATTAAGTGTAGCTGAGAAATGGTGAGTAGCTCATTATGGCTAGAATGAGAGATGTGGTCAAGTTGGTTGGGGAAGTTATAGAGGATGTCATTGAAAAAGGTAGGTAGTTGCCAGATGCTTAAGAACTCTGTATGCCAGGCAAGGGAATTTGAGTTTTTTCTTAATGGCAAAAGGGAATATTTGAACAAGACAGCTAAAAGTATAGAGAGTTGTTTATGATTTTAAATGTGAACCGTTCTGGGTAAGAGATCCCCAGGCTTTTGGGGGATGATTGCTAAAACATAATGGACATACCAATTTCTGGATAGGTCAAGGTGAGGTTACAAATGATACTATAAAGACTAGGAGGGGTACACCTGGGTGGCATAAGTGTCCAAGAAGAAAAAGCTTTGACAGAAAGTTGAGAGTGTGATCTGAGGTCTCTAATGGAGGGTAGGGAGAAGGGTACTTTTCTTTCCTTTTTGGAGTCATCTCAGTTATATAGAAATGATCAGATTCTATTATAAGAATATCAAGACAAGTATGGCATTTAGGAGAGATCTATTTGTGAGACAAGGAAATGAAAGACATCAAGAAATTTATATGTTTGCTAGAAAATGAGAATGCTAGGAAGAAATGGAAAAACTAAACAGAGGTTAGCAAAGTGAAGACTCACAGGAGCCGCTTCACCAAGGGATGGGAAAAGAAAAAAAGTGACTGGAAGAGCAAATCAGACAGCTTGTATTGTATGATATCTGATGGTATTAGGTATGAGGAGTATAAACAGAATCCACTGGACTTGTGATTCCCAGTTGAACTTTGACATCAAATTGTTTAAGCAGTAGGTAATTAGGAGAGGACTGATGATGACCAAAGCCAATGTTCAATTGGAAGGTGCTGAGTTGAAGCCTCAGTTAATATTGAGCATTTTCTCACAGTAGCAGTTGGCTGTCTAATCTGGATATTAGGGAGAAGTCTTTACTCAAAGTGTCAAATAAAACATAGGTGACCCTCTTTTATGAGTGGCGGGGGGGGGTCAGTATCCAGCCTAAGAAATAATGAGGTGTCAATTCAGCTAGTGACCATACTGATTTTGAGGCAGTACACACCCATCTCCCCAATATGCTCTTCCTTGTGATAAAGAACCCCAGATCCTGGGTGGCAATAAAGCAGCTAACAAGAGAGAAGACAGAAGAGCTATTTTATAGGTAAAATAACTAATATTTGATTGACAGCATATTAGTCGAATAGGACAATGAAGAATTAAAGATGAATTCTAGGCTTCTAGATTATGTTATAGTTGATAACTTTAACTGATACAGAAATATAAAATAAAAAGGAAATTGAGATGGGGTAATATGTGCAGTTTAAGGCATGATATAATTGCTTAATATTAATTCTGAGATGTCAATATGTAAGCTGTGTGGAGAGGACAAGTGAGAAGTTTGGATCTGGATACATTTGCATTCAAATATCGGCCCTATGACTAATAAGCCTCATTTTTCCTTATCCACATAATGGATCAAACATTGAATAAGATAATAGGTGGCAAATGGTAACAATACATCAGTAATACGTTCATTATTCAATCAATAAAGTAATAATTTATATTAGCCATTGTAGACAGATGAAATTTAAATCTAGTTAAATGTAGCGAAGGGAAATAAAATGAAGACTATGGTAAAGAAAATCTATTTTTTCAAGATTAGCAAAATTTAGATTATTAAAAAATTAATTTGTTTTATATTTAGATATTTAAAAATCTTTCTTTACCTTCATATTCTTTCACACTCGTAATATCCACTTAAGATAATGTGGACATACTTCTCAGCTTAGAAGAAGTTCTGAAACTCAACATAAAATGTTGATGTTCTTGTGGAATGCACAGTAATTTCTTGAATGTTCTCTTTTACTTGTAATTGATTTTCTATTCAGTTTTCATGTGTCTGTGCTAGAATGAAAGCTATAATTTCACTGTATTCCTCACCTAATCTAGAATGTTCTTTTTCTCATTGAGTCTGGCTTCTTCATGTCTAACTTCATTTATTAGTGAGCTTTCACCTCAAGAATGACAAAAATTCAATAAGTTACAGTGGATAGTTACTGTCAATCTCCATTTTGTCATTTTGTATTAATAAGAATAAATTCTTCTAGGAAAGAATACATGCTCTCTGAATAGTTATTTATTCATTTCTTGAATACCTATGGATTTTTAGAGCCAGAATAATCTCACATTCATTGGAAAATCTCTCTTTTAACCTTCTACACAGCTATCGAAAAATCAAAGGAATGAACTTTTAAACCAAAAAAAGGAGAAAAACACTTAAAGGGACAAATCAGTAAGTGAAGTTGAATTGCTTCTTTTTATGCAAGCAGCTGGCATAGACTGCAAGTTTTAACCATATATTTACCTTATTCTACGGCTGAAAAAATGAATAAACACGAAAATTTTTCTGAAACTTTTTTCCTTCTTATGAGATAGTTTCCCTAAGACCAGAGTAAGTTTTTCATAGTGAAAAATGGGAGATTTAATAAAGTCACAATGTTTAGAACTCTCCTTTTAATATTGATATTTGACAATACAGCCTTGTAAGGATTTTTGTGTTGTGAAACAGGAAGCCATTTCAGGACTTTCAAACAGAATAATAGCATAGCCTGACTTACATTTTAAAAGAAGTCACTTTAGCCACTGTGTGAGAAGGACTATAGCAGTGCAAGAGAAGTAGGGAGACCATTATATAGATACTGTGGTAATTCAGGGGAGAGAGAATGAGGGCCTAGACCAAAGAAAGTGATGAGAAGTAAGAGTCCGGAAATATTCTGAAGGGAGAGCCTGTAGGATTTCCTGGACATGGAATCTAAGAGAAGGAGATTCAGGGTAAAGATGTGACCTGAACAACTGGCGCTGAAAATGATAGTCCAGGGTGGCTATCCACGGATGGAACAAGTTTGGAATGTAAGCTAAAGAGTACTGTTTTAGACATGCTCAATGTATAAGTGTGGAGTTTGTGACTGATGCCTGTGTTGGTGATATAATTTTTAGAGATTCTATAGACAGCATTTAAAGCTATGTGATGATAAGAGAAAGCTAAAGGAGAAAGGTAAATACAACAGAAAAGAGGTATAAGTGCTAAGACCATGATCAGTCTGGGGAAAGAAAAGAAAATAGAGAAGGAATGTCCAGTACAGGAGGAGGAAAGCAAAAAGAATATGGGAGCCAAGAAGAGAGCATAGTTCAAGACAGAGGGTGAGATCAACAGTGCCAAATGCTCCTAAATAGATCATGTAAGATCAAGACTGAGAAACTAACATTAGATTAACTATGCAGGTCACCAGTGACTCTAATGGGCAATTTCAGTGAAACAGAAGAGATGAAAGCCTAATTGGAGTATATTTTAGAGCAGAGAAAAAAGTACTGAAGAAAGTGAATATATACAACTCTCTGGAAGGGTTTTGCACTAAAGCAGAGGGGAAAAAATGGGGTGGCTGCTGGTAAGAGAATGGAGTAGAACTTTTTTTTTAAATTTAAGATGAAAGAACTACTTATAGAATATTAGTACTCTGCCAAGGATTTTATATGTTTTAAGACATAGTATAGAAATCACAGTAAAAACATAGCTTTGGAGTGAGAGTAGGTCTGAGCACTAGTTCTGTCATTTACTCATTGTGGGACCTGGGGCAAGTTAATTAAGCTTCGTAACCTCAATATTCTGATCTTTAAAAAAGGATGACAATACCTGTTTCATTTTTTTGTTATTAAGATGAGATAATATATTTGGGGTATATTATCATGATTGAAATATGTAGTCAAATCTATGTCATATATTATTAAACAACAAAGTTTCTGTCCTTAAGTGTACCGTCTAGTAATGAAATGTATAATCAATTATAGTGTAAAAGATATATGTTAAAAAATATATAAAGAATGCTACAGGTACCTAGAAAAATGGTAAATAACTATTTTTAATGGAAATGAAATGAAATGAAAATAATTCTAGGTTGAGGTCATTAACTCTATTGAGGGAAACAAAAAACTCACAGTAAAAATAATGCGTGTACAGTCTTGAAGGAACAGAAGAAAAATGTATCAGTGTAGTTATTCCAACAGCACTAAGGATTTTCAATTTATTTGGGAACTTTTTTGGGGGGGGATTTTTAAAAAATTGACGTTAGATTTAGTAGGTTTTTTTATTGAATTAAATGATAGCACATATCTATCAGTTGAAAACTAATCTGATTTTTTGAAATAGCTAGGAGTAAGTTTTAATTAAGTCAGAAGAATAATTTTAGTCATTGAGCTGATTAATAATATTTTAAAAGAATCACTTGTTACATGAAATTCATTCATTTGCCCAAGAACAATTACTGAATTCTTACTCTATTTGATACTGCTTATGCCGCTATGGCCAGAATGAAAAATTTTAAAAAGAAAATAAAATGACAAAAGCCACAAAAAAAGATCTTTGTATCATTTGGCAAAAGCAAACAGAAATATAAGCAAATACATTCAGGAAGGGACCATAAGAGAATAGATTGAGGTTCCCATCAACCAACAAAAGAAAAGTGGCCAATTATTTCTAATGATACAAAGAAGAGTTTACAGAGAAGGTGAAAGAGTGTCTTGAAAGATAATTAGGAGATGAACCATGAGAGACTATGGACTCTGAGAAACAAACTGAGGGTTAAGAGGGGGAGGGGGTTGGGGGGATGGGTTATCCTGGTGATGGGTATTAAAGAGGGCATGTTCTGCATGGAGCACTGGGTGTTATATGTAAACAATGAATCATGGAACACTACATCAAAAACTAATGATGTAATGTATGGTGATTAACATAACATAAAAAAAAAGATAATTAGGTGTTCCCAAGATGGGCAGTAAAGACACTGTACTCTTGACAGATGGAGGACCCCTAGCAGAGGCATGACTTCTCAGTTTATAGTTAGGGTAAATAGACCAAATGCAGAATGACTGGATGCAGGGCCATAGAGTGGGGTTAACTTCAGAGATAAAGGTGCAGAGATAGGCAGGGGCCAAACCACTGGGAGCCTTGTATGCTGTGCTAAAGGATTTGTATTTTACCTTATGAGAATTGGGGAAACACTGAAGAATTTCACAAGCAGAATTCATTCTGTGCAATAGAAGAGGGCTTTGTAATTGAATATCGGGTCTTTGGTCAAGGGAATTAAGAGCCTAAGCAAAGAAGGGAAGATAAATGTCATAGTCCTAGTAAAAGGAGGAATTGCTTTTGCATAGAAGGAACCATGGAGTACGTAAAAAATGAAGGCTACATGTCATGTCTCCATTGATTGCAGTAACACTAAGATTAGGATAAGTGGTTCTATCTAACACCATCCTTGGAGTCCCAGAAATTTCGGCACATGTTTCTCAATGAAAAAGAACAACACTGGGGAATCAAATCATCTTCCAAGAAAGCCAGATCTGGTAAAAGGGGCATGAGACATAGGTTGGTTTTCTTTTACTTGAGGTGGGAAGAAAATTCACTGTCAGTGTAGCATTGGCGACCCCAGAGAAATGATTGAAAGCTAGTGGAGTAGTGTCATAGGAACAGCAAGAAAAAGTGGAAATAATCATGAAATAGCCATAGATAGGGCCTATGAACGCCCTGAGATTCTGAGTAAAGACTTGAGGTGAAGGGAAGGGGACAGAGGAGAGCAAGAAGGAATGAACTGTGTCAAGAAGGTACTTTTTTCTTTCTTGATTTAATAAGTGTCTCTAAAATGAGAAACTAGGAGCCAATCACCCAAAATTAGATGGTAGTTTGCACATGCATAGATAATTATTATAAAAAAAACTTGACTTTAAATAAATTTATAATTGGCTTTCATGGGGAAGTGAAGATTACATGTTATTAGGTGATTTCTTTCTTCATTGTTATACCTGGAATCTACTTTCCCCAACCCCAAATAGAGGGTATCTCTTATATCCACAGTCCGTGAATGATTAATAATTCTGTTTTTTCCAATTTCCCTTTTTGATCAGTTTGGTAATGTGGATTGGACACTTGTCTAGATTTCTAAATGGACTTTTAATCTGTTGAACTGTATGGTCAGTTATCTATTAGTATGAGCATATCTGTCATATCACTGAATCACATCAATTGGCAATATTTAAAAAAATCACACCTTCCACTTTAAAAAAAAAGAGAAAAAAGAATCCTTGATCTTTATTACATAAATGATACTGCCAAAATAAAGATTAAACTTACGTTTCATTCCAGTTGACCAAGAGAAAAAACAATTTTTTGACTGG
This sequence comes from Callorhinus ursinus, assembly GCF_003265705.2. NCBI lineage: Eukaryota > Metazoa > Chordata > Mammalia > Carnivora > Otariidae > Callorhinus > Callorhinus ursinus. The sequence goes on from NW_027397089.1 coordinate 15,396,785, forward strand.
AATATTTCTGTAGCTTCTCACTTGGCACAACTTCTTTCCAGCATATGTAAGCCAACAGGAAAAAGAAAATGCTTTATAGCTAAAAACAAAAATATTCAAAAAGCTGAAAACTATAAAGAAAGCAGTTTTCTATATGGGTCAATTATTTTTAGAGTTAAAAGTCAAATGATAAAGTTATATCTGCTTCTGTAAAGTATGCTTTAAAAATAACTTTAAAAATTTATGTTGGGTGACATCTGCAAGATGGTACAACAGAAAGCCCCAGACTCGCTTTCCCCCATGGAAACACCAATTTGGTGTTTGGATGGATCAATTCCCTCTGTGAGAAATTCAGAAACAAGAAGCTCTTGCACTCCAGGCAAGTACAAACCAGTCACATAGAAATCAGTAGGAAAATTTGTGTCCTTTTCCAGAACTCCTTCCCTGGCAGAGTGTAGTGTGATCAGGAGGAAACTCCCAACTCTCAACCTTTCCCTGGGGTGGGAAAGAGAAGACCAAATATATGTCTAGCATTCAGACTTTTTAAGGGGCTATCTAAGGGACTACTTTCTGTCCTGCCTAAATCTAAATGCTGAATAGGAATGGGTGCCAGGTTCGGGGCCTCTGAGAACAAAGCCAATGGTTTCAACTAGCACAAATTCACTTGCCACTGTCCCATCTCAGTGCAAAATGAACAGGAAAAAAATCCCCAACTCATTGCAAAATGAACAGGAAAAAAAAAAGACCCAACTTCTGGCTTCTCAGTGCAAGATGAACAGGAAAGAATCCTCAACTTCTGGCTTCTACCAAAGGAGAAAAAGAGCTGGAGTGTGTGTCCAGTGTTCCAGCTTTTTGGGTGGCAGCCTGAAAGACTGGTTTCTGTCTTACCCAACTCATAGCATAGATGGGACCTGGTGTACTCTGGATGCCAGGGAAGAGCTGAGAACCCAAAACAGCTGAGGGTAGGGCTCCTGGGTGGCTCGGTAGGTTAAGCATCTTGCCTTCAGCTCAGGTCATGATCCCACATCAGGCTGCTGAGTGGGGAGTCTGCTTCTCCCTCTGCTCAGTGGGGAGTCTGCTTCTCCCTCTGCCCCTTTCCTGCTCATACTCTCTCTCTCTGTCTCAAATAAATAAGTAAAATCCTAAAACAAACAAACAAACAAAAACAACCAGGGAGTTTACAGCAGCACCAGCAAACTTGTAGTGCCATAGACAGACACTAGGGGGAGCAAGAAATTATGAGCTCCTGAAGAAAGAAGCAAAACCTCTCTAATTGGGAATTTACACACACAAATCCAGAGAAGAGAAAAGGTTTGAAAGGCCCCAGAATCTCTGGTTGTGCTGACTGGTGACATTATTTCTCTGTATGAAACCAATCAATAAAGACTGTATTTTTTTCAAATGCATAGACTCCAGTACAAAGTAACAAGGCATACAAAGAAAGAGGGGAATATGGCCCAACAAGAGGAATAAAATAAATCTCCAGAAACCAACCTTAAATAAATCGAAGCATATGAATTACCTGACAAAAAACTCAAAATAATCATCATAAAAATGTTCAACAAACTCGGGAAAATGATGCATGAACACAATGAGATTATAAACAAAGAGACAAAAAATATTAAAAAGAACCACACAGAAATTTTGGAACTGAAGAACATAACTGAATTTTAAAAAAAGTCACTAGAAAGTTTCAAGAGTAGACCTGATCAAGCAGAAGAAAGAATCAATGAACTCAAAGATAAGTCATTTGAAGTTATCCAGTCAGAGGAACGAAAAGAAAGAATGAAGGAGAGTAAAGAAAGCTTAGGGGACTTCTGGGACATCATCAACCAGACAAATACACACATTATGTGAGTCCAGGAGGAGAAGGTAGAGAAAAAGAGGCAGAAAGCTTATCTAAAGAAATAATAGCTGAAAAGTTCTCAATTGTGTGTAAGGAAATTGACATCCAGATTCAAGAAACCCCACAAACCAAACTAGGATGAGCCCAAAGAAGACCACACTAAAACACATTAAAATCAAATTATCAAAAGTCAAAGAGAAAGAATTTTGAAAGCAGCTAGAAAAAAGTGACCCACCACACAAAAGAGAGATCTTATAAGTTTATCAGCAGATTTCTCAGCAGAACCCTTGCAGGCCAGAAGGGAGTGGGATGATATATTCAAAGTTCTGAAAGACAAAATTGCTAATCAAGAATATTATATCTGGCAAAAGTGTCCTTCAAAAATAAAGGAGAAAGACATACTTTCCCAGATAAACAAAACCTGAGGAATGTCATCACCACAAGATCTGATTTACAAGAAAGGCTAAAGGTAGTCTTCAAATTTGAAATGAAAAGATGCTAGCTAGATAGCAACACAAAAGCATACAAAAGTCACTGGTAATACAAAGGTCACTGGTAAAGGTAAATATGTAGACAAATACAGAATACAGTAAAATACTTTGTAATTGTGCATGAACAACTCTTAACTCTGGTATAGAATGTAAAAGGCAAAGTATTAAAAAACTATAATTATAACAATATGTAAAACAAAATGATGTAATTTGTGGTATCGATAACATAAAGTGTGGTGAGGGGAGAAAAAAAGCAGAGTTTTTGTAAGTGACTGAAGCTGTTTTAAATGTAAGATGCTTTATATAAGGTCTATGGTCATCACAAAGAAAATGCCTATCTAGAGAAGATACACAAAAGAAAATAAAGGAATCAAAGTATGCCATTATGAATAATCAACAAAACACAAAAGAAGACAGCAAGAGAGGAAAAGAATAGAAAACAGTGGAAAAAATGGCAATAGTTAAGTCCTTCCCTATCATTAGTTACCTTAAATGCAAATGGAGTAAATGCCACAATCAAAAGACATACCATAGCTGAATGGATAAAAAAATAAGATCCAATTATATGCTGCTTACAAGAGACTCACTTTAGACTTAAGGACACATATAGGCTGAAAATGAAAGGACAGAAGAAGATGCTCCATACAAATGGCAATCAAAAGACAGTAGGGGTTGCCTTTCATACATAAGACATGATAGACCTTAAGTCAAAAAATGTCACAAGAGATAAAGATGGACATTATATAATGATAAAAAGGGTGAATTCGTCAAGAGGATATAACAATTGTAAATACATATGCACCCCAAATTGGAGCAAATATATTAAGCAAACATTGACAGAACTGAAGGAAGAAACAGATAGCAACACAATAATAGTAGATTTCAATAGCCCTGTTTTAATAATGGATACAACAACCAAATTGAACCTAATAGATAAATACAGAACATTCCATCCAATAACAGGAGAATACACATTCTTCTATAGAACACATGGAACATTCTCTAGCATAGATCATGTGTTAGGTCACAAAACAAGTCTTAACAAATTTGAAAAGACTGAAATCATACCATATGTATTTTCTGACCACAATGGGATAAAACTAGAAATCAATAGCAGAAAGAAAACTGGAAAATTAACAAATTTATAGAAATTAACACTTTTGAATAATCAATGGTCAAATAAGAAATCAAATGGGAAATTAGAAAATATATTGTTACAAACGAAAATGAACACACACCATACCAAAACTTATGAGATGCAGCAAAAGCAGTACTAAGAGAGAAGTTGATAACTATAAATTCCTATATTAGAAGTATAAAAAAAAAACCTAACTTTATATTGAAGGAACTAGAAAAAGAGGAACAAACTAAGTCCAAAGTTAAATGAAGGAAGAAAATCATAAGTATTACATCAGAAATAAGTGAAGCAGAGAATAGAAAAAAATAGAAAAAAATAAACAACACTGACACCCCATATATACATGAAGGTTCATGCGTATAGCTTTATCCATATTTATCTGGCTACATAGTTTTTCCATGTTAATTAAAATTAATAAGTATGTACTAATGGTTAAAATATTGTAAGAAACCATCAGAGTAGCAGTTTATTATATTATACATCAGGCCTTTAAATTTTCATAAAATTAAGAAAGAAAAGGTATAAAAGAATCATCCCATGGATTTAAAGAAATATGGGTATGTGTAGATAATAGTGTTTTTTACATACTTATCTCATTGATTGATTTTTAAAGATTTTATTTATTTACTTGATACAGAGAGGGAGAGAGGACGTGCGCATGCACAATAGGGGGGGAGGGGCAGAGGGAGAGGGATAAGCAGATCCCATACTGAGCAGGGAGCCAGGCACAGGGCTGAATCCCAGGACCCTGAGATCATGACCTGAGCTGAAGGCAGACACTTAACCAACTGAACCACCCAGGGGACCCCTCATCTCATGGATTTAAAGAATTATGTGTATGTGTACACAGGTAGATAGTGTTTTTTACAAAGGTAATTTTTTTCTTTCTAATTAACTTTATAACTATTTGTACAGGTCAGTTACTTGCAAAAATACATATAGCAATTTTTTCTCTTTTACTGAAATGGTTTCAGCTTTTCTTTGAGGTGCGAAGTGGGTGGGTACAATAAATCCATTTATAAATTACTATTCTCTTATTAACTTTAATTGATTTAATCCACATTCTCTTATAGATTTAATCTATAAGGAATTTAAAATGATTATAATATTAATCTAATTATGTTATTCAAAAAAATGCTGCATAATAGAGCCAACCTAAAATCTAGCAACGCTCCATGCATAATTGTGGTTAATTTCCATTGTAACTCAAATAACTCTTGGCTAATTCCCACTTTATCAAGGTACTAATTTCACAAAATATCTACCACTCACAACTTGATGGGTATCAGAGTGATTCTTTTCTATTAAGTACTACTCCCTGTGTGTGCTATCTCTCTCTCTCTGTTCTATTAATTAGCATTAGTCATTTAAACTCAAATGTTAAAAAAAATTAGGGCAATCGCTAAATAGGATGAGCATTCTCGGCTTCCCTAATGATATACTGACAATATGCAGCAATTTTTAATATGGAGAATGGGAAAAGACTTGAGGAAAAAGGAATGTGCATTTGGGAATGAAGTTTTTAAAAATGGTTTTAAGATAAATCTACACTGGTTAAATTTCAAAATTTTTACAAAATCTTTGCTCCTGCAAATAAGAACAAGACAAATTATACTCTAATTAGAAGCCATGTAAAAATTAACATTTTTATGAAAAACTCACTACCACTCACCTGTGCACCCAAGTCTCTGGAATATTGTGAACTGCATACACCGTGAAGCTAAGGTGGGAATGGAGCCCAGGATTTACATAGGAAATGTCATCAGGTACATTTAGAGGCTGGAAATCTGCATAAAAGCTGCAGCAATAGGCATTGATAAGCTGGTAGATGGACCTGGATAGTTCAGTTGTCACTTTCTCTATCAAGCCTAAGGGGGAAAAAAAAGATGGAAATCAGGGCCATCTCTGAAGGGCCATATTTATTGTAAGCCATCAATTACAGCTTTGAAATATCTTATGATAAATTTTAAATAAAATTTAATTAAAATGACCATCCACCAACTGAAGCCAATTAGCCATTTGTGCCTCTGTCTGCAGCCTGAATTAGCCGATCGTAGTGTAGATAATCAGTAAGCTTTCATATCTTCAGTTGCAGAAATCTTGGAAGCATGGCCTTTAATCATGAACCAGAGTTTTTGATTACTAATTTGGCATTCTATAATTTGCAATATTTTTTGTTCCAGTTTATTATTGTTTAGAATTACTTTTCAGACAAGGAACAGATTTTTTACATGGCTTGGAAGTACTTCAAACAAATCCCATCTAAAAATTAATCATAATAAATTTGACGATGCTATGATGCTTACCATTAACTGAACATTAATCATATACATTGTGCTGCTGTAAAAAGAGAACAGTAATAGTACCTGGTTGGGATCTGAAATAAGCCTGAAATGAAAGATTTATGATGCTTATTAAATCTCTTCAAAATCAAAGCCTTAAGTTTTACTATTAATTTTTTAAGAGGGGTTTATTGATTATTCCTAAAAGTAACTTGTCATGAAGGAAGAAAAATGAAAAAAAAAAAAAAGACTAAGTACAGGGGCTAATAGCTCCGAGTGTGTACTAAATAAAGGCATACCAATATATCCCAGACAATATGAAAAGACCTAATCACTGAATTTAAGGTAAACTTTCCTGGCTTTCGTTCTCCCAATAAATTCTCTTTCCTGAAAAAATTCCTACCTGAGAGGAAGAAGAGACTGATGAAAAGGACCAGGTAGTACAGGTTGTGAACTTTGAATCAAAATCAGGAAAGATGACGCCATTACAATGGAGAAGCTTATGAGGATGATGAACGTTATCCCACGGGTGGAGTTCAGTGTCAGACCTCTTAGTGGGGCCAGGGAATAATTCTCACTACTGACATTTTGTATGCATTAATATGCATATACATTAATATACTCACTTGTGATTGTTTTTAATATTCCACTACAATAGTGTTTCAAAAGTTAAATGAGTAAACTCAAATATAAAAGCTCAATCATTATTATTTTTTAAGCCAGATCAGGACTATCTTCGACAAATATTTAAGCGATAAAACGGTTTAGGAAATGAAAAAACAGTATGAAGTGAAGTTGTGAATGGAATCTCTGGTGCTCTCCTCGGAGTCCTTCATGCCCGACGGGCTTGGCTGAAGGAGTCTCCGGAGGGCTCGCACAGCTAGCTGTGGTCATGGTCAAAGACCCGTCGGTGTGAATCTGTCCATCATCCTCACACAGCATCTGTCAGCCTTCGACCAATCCCCGAAATAGGCTCCTTAAATCCTACAGGTTCGTTCTGGTAGACAAGTGTAAGGCAGAAAACCCTGAGAAAGAAATCAGGCTGGTCTGATCTGAATGCTATCCTTTCCCATCCTGGGCCAGAAAAACATGCGGTAATGCCACATTTTCGGTATTTCTATTTTTCCGCCACTTCGTCCTGGAGAAATGACATGGAACCGCAGCTTAGCCCGTGGTGGGGGGAAGACGGAGAAGGAATCTGCGGTTCTTTAGTGGCACCCACTGAACCAGGCACAGGGCGGAGGAGAGCGGGCGATCTTGTCAGAAGGCCTGAACTCTGCGTCCCCGAGGGTCCTGAGCGCTACTTGGCCACTGGGCGGGACCACCAAGTGGGTAATGCCACGGCTGCCGAGGGAGAGGCGGAGCCAGCCCTGTGGAGGAAGTGTGGCGCCCGACACAACACGTTGCGGAAGAGCGCATGGCCTCCAAACTGTTCCGCTGCCTGGCGTCTGCTGGGTGGCTGCAGTTTGGGAGGACACCTCCCTTCGGGCTCTGCCTTCGTAATACCCTCCCTTTCTGGCTTCCACTGAGACTTGGGCAGGTTCCACTCCATAGGCTAGATGGGGGCTCCTTCCCTCAGCAAGTCTGTGCTGACTTTGCAGACTCCTGGCACATGTTTGCTGATGATGTCAGTGGTTTCTATTATGTTAGTTATGGAGGAATGCTCGATTTTATTAAGCTTCAACGCCAAGCTTGCAAGTCGGACACCAGTTAGCTCAGCCCGTCTGCCGTCTAGGGGAGTCGGTAGTGAAATCCTTTTGCGAGGAGGCATCCATACGGTATTGGGAATACCTGATGAGGAAGATGGGCTGTATGGCCTTGCTTTTGTAGTGGTCCAGCCTGGGACCCCAGTTCTTCTCCAGACTCGAGGTTCCGCTTCCACAGGCTGACCAGGACGTTGCTCTCATCTGTCCCATTTGGGGTCCCAGACATCCCTGCGGCACACGGCCCCGCCCACGGTGGCGGCGGCTTGGCGCACTTCCGGGCCTGAGCGGGGCGCCCCCCACAACTCAGAGAAGAGCGCTGTGACCAAACCCCAGGCCGCTGAGGAGTCATCAAGAGAACGAGTAAGCACATCGTTAGAAAATTCGTTCTTAAAAAAATGACTGTGATTTGATGTGATTTGATGTGATTTGATGCATGCCAAGTCAAGTCACACAATAGTGCTGTTGTTTTTTTCAAACACATGCACTTCCTCATCAAGTTGTTTCTGAAGCATAAATTGCTTGTAGTTTCTAGTTGTTTTGCAAAGAAAATAATACAAAGAGCCAGCCTTTTCCTCCATTAGTCTGCAGTGTTCCATTACCAGACAATTTGGCTACTCAAAAAAACAGGCTATTTTCAGCATGGAGCTTCTTCCCACATCCTGCCCCTCAGTAGGGCTGTCCATAATTAAATTTTTTGTTGTTGTTGTTGTTCAACACATGCTATTATTCACTTAGTTATTCATAAATTTGTACAAAATTTATAAGATGGCCAAATTTATACTTAAACTGGTGTCCTTTGTTGAAACAGTCTGAGGGGACAAGCAGCATGAAAGAGCTCTAATTAAAATTCTCTGAGAAATCAGCAGTAGCAATTAATAAAACAGAAGAGTAAAGCAGCATAGGACTCATCAAACTCTGGAGGCCAACCAAGAGGGATTCTCCTGAACAACAGAGGCAGGGAATTATAAATTTATAGAAACATGTTTCCCAGGTCCCCACATTGTGCTGTTGGTACTCTGAAGCGGGGAAGTAGCAAACTTGTTAATTCTCAATCTTGTGCAAATGAATACACATCTAAAATAAATCATAAAGTTGGTTCAGAGATCTTATTAATTCAAGCCCCAGCATGTATTTTGGGAAATCTTAATTATTTGGATAATTACTCAAAAACTACTCTTGATTTCTTGTGCAGAAATACAGTCCTTGGTTATAATTTGCTTTTTTGAGGTAATATAGAGATGTGTACTTATGCATTATGTTTTACCACCAGAATTCTGGTTGAAGAGTACATTTCAGATATCCTCAGAAATGTACTAGGGACACAAGATACTGGGCTTGGTGGTGAAATATGGAGTAATAATGTTTATCACACCTGATTTTACTCTGGGAAAAGAGTTATAGTATCATAAAATTGAGAAACAGTGGCAATATATATTTGATTAAAATACATTAATTAGAATCTGTGATGATTTAGCATTGAATATAAACCTTTGGGAACATTCCTACACAGTTTTGTGGGATCTTATGTCTCAACCCCTGAGGAATATGGGATGAAGGCATTTTATTCCAACATTCCTAAAAAAAAGGGAGATCCAGTTCCGTATAAGCATACCTACAGTTTGTTGACTCCTCATTCTATCACTTGGACTCTGTTAGTGATATTTTTAGGGGGTGTCTATCTTTTCCTTTCTTTTATGATATTCTGGAGTTTTATGAATGCCTGAACAGGGATTTTTGCACTAGCAATTTGTTTATTTGTTTTTTCTCCATACCCTCTGCCATCCCATTTTCCTCTGTGATGTGAAGTGGAGTTCTTCAAATGTAATTGTGTCTTCTTTTGACTGGTGGGAATTAGAGTTGAGAAGATATCCCTCTGTCCATAACTTTCTCCCAAAAACGATTAAGGCTTGGAAGGCAGGTTGGGGTTATCATTTGTACTTCACTATGACCTCTACACCTAGAGTGTGAGTTGAACATCTGTGGGTTAGTTTCCTTGAAGGTACTTAGAGTGTTGATATGCCAAATACCATTTGCTTTTGCAAACAGGAACAACTCTGACCACATCCTGCACATTAAATGCTATCATGACTTCTATGCATATTAGGGAAACTTAGGATCAAAGAATTCTCTAAGATCACACAGAGTCAAAAAGTGGCAGAGTTGAAATTAACCAGATTCCAAAAGCTGGGTTCTTTGCTCTATATCATACTATTACTCATCCACTATTTTCTGTAGAGGTGAAGTCCTTCTGTGGCTTGCAGTTTTATAGGCTCAGAGCCTCTGTGAACACTAATTATTCCAGAACCTAATCCTCCTACATATTATATTCAATTGGTCTTTCAAATAGAGTTTGAATTTAAATCTGAAATTAGTGACTTTGAAGAAAGACATCTGCTACTTTTCTGACTCTACTTGCATCAACATATAATTAGCTAAATAAAATTTTATAGTTTCTTGGAATGGTTATAAGAATATTTTCAGTATTCCTTTCATTTTTATACATCTCTTGACTTTTCCCATTTCTTTAAAAATGTCAGGCTAGAAGTTTAGAGAGTGGATTTTTATTCACTTGTAGAATAATCATTTCCATCAGTAAAAAGAGTTTTAGCAAAGCATTTTCACTTCAAAAAATATTTCTGTGTATGTGTTACCTTTATATTTGGATGAATAATTGAAAAAACAATAAATTATTTTGGTTTCTATAACTTGTTTTTTTTTAAATGTGGGTTTTACCTTTTGCTGAAGTCTCTGAATTTTGATGAAAATTCTGAAAAAGAAAAATAAGTGCGAAGATACAATTGTTATTTAGAAAACAAATTCACAAAACAATCAAACTGATAATATCCAGATCTAAACACTAAAGTTTCTCTGGCATGGTAAAAACACGAAATATTTATTGGTGTCATATATCAGTGTTGCTTCATAAACAGAAGGAAGCTAAATTGTAAGATGAAAGAAAAGCCTTCTGAATATTTTGGTAAACAGTCTAGATTTTTTGACTGAAAAAAATTTAGAATAAGTTAAGCCTATTTAGTATTATTACAACAGTTTTGTATATATTGGCTAACCTCACTTCCCCTTCCACAGCAGGGAATGATTTTTTGAAATAAGTGCATTTTAATTCTCTGTTTAATATATCCAGTTCTTATTATTAGCAGTTATTCACTTGCAAAGTTTGGACTGCAATGAAAAGAGGGCTGGATGGACATGGGCAAAATTATACAGACTCATGATATGGTTTCATTTTTTATTTATTCCTAGGAGATTTTAAAAAAACTGATAGTAAAACATTGGTGACCATATCCTAAATTTTTTTAAAAAAGTACTACCTGAAATTTTATTTTTTATTGTCATTTTTGTTCACTTCCATTAGTATGGTTTTATTTATTTATTTGCTTGTTTGTTTATTTGCATTTATATTTGTCAGAGGCCTAAAATTACTTTAGTGGTTTAGGAATCGCTGGTGATAAATTCATTATCACAAAACCTATGTAAGGTGATTCACAGATTCACTAAAAATCAAGTTTCAGTACAAAAGCAAAAACATTTTCTAATATCCATTTTTTTTAAAGATTTTATTTATTCATTTGCGAGAGAGACAGAGAGAGAACAAGTAGGTGGAGAGGCAGAGGGAGAGGGAGAAGCGGACTCCCTGCTGAGCAATGAGCCCGATGTGGGGCTCGATCCCAGGACCCTGGGATCATGACCCGAGCTGAAGGCAGACGCTTAACCATCTCAGCCACTCAGGTGCCCTATGATCCATTTTAATTAATGCTAATTTTTAAAAAATTTTGCTTGGACAAGTTTGCTTTTAATTAATGAAAGCCCAGTTTCTCAAACAAACTGAGGAATAATTGTTTTCTTGTAACAAAGAACTTGCTACAATATTCCTTTAGAGAGAAAACACTTCTATCGTCTTTAAAATGTAATTAAATTTATATACAGCTTTTCACTTAAAAGCATTGTTCATATGAACCTTTTCAGAAGTATTTCTCTTAGATACAATATTTCACTGGAGCATAGTTTCAACCACTAGGCTTAGTAACTACACATAAGATCTTCACCCCATCCATGTGGGTGAGACTATTAAAAATGTTAGCTTGACTTCACTAGAATTCAATTTATTCAGAAATATAAACTTGTATTTTAAAATCACCATGACATCCACCTACAGCACAATATGTAAGACCATATTTTTCACTTTGTGTTTCATTTATTGTACAAACATGTAATGGAAATATATTATATGAGAATCTGGAATATAATTTTGAAGGATGGAAATTGTTTCCAATGCTGAGTGAGAGCATGAGCGAGAGTATAACTGTATTTGTGATATAATTCATCATCTTGCCAAAACTTACATTTAATAAATACCTAATTACTCCTCTGTATGGCAGGAAATAGTCTCTTACAAGTTGACCAAAAAATGCAGCCAAGGGAAAGGAAAGCTTCTCAAATTTGAGTTTGTTGGCAGAAGATTCATTTTTCTCAGTATTTCTTTGATCTTCTGTTCATGGTGGGTAGACACACTGTAGATACTTTGGCATTGTTAACTGCAGTTGGTTACTACACGAATTCTGAAAAATGTGCTTACTATTTGTACCAACATTCTTATATAGGTGGGCTCATGGTTAGGTTAGAGAAAGAGATGAACAAAAAATTTGAGTGAAGGTCAGAATAAGTGAACTTTTAAAGTGTATTCAAAATAAGAATCTGCTTATTAAGGGGTATTAAACTATTTTTTGCCATTGACATATATGAAATAAAACTCGTGATTGTCAACTCTTTATTTTTATGTGTCAATAATCACATATAATTTAGTGCTCATAAGTAGATAAGAAATGTGAAATGTGAATATGAGCTTTTTTTGAGAATTATAATTGTTCATAGCTTTCCTAGGAAATACTCAGTTTTTCTTTGAAGGATTCTTTTGGCTTCAGCTATATTGAAGTTTTGATATTTCTAAGAAAATTGTTATTTTTGTTCTTTTAGGGAGTTTCAGAAAATGAATGTTTTAAAGATAGAGCTTTTTGTATCTAGTAATATTTTAATAGCATTAGAAGTGTTTTATCTTAAAATTAGATTTTCCTCGTTCTTTGATCAGTTGTTTGTACTGATTCACTGAAACACGGACATAAAAATTGAAGCACAACCAAGTGGTCTTAACAGGTGGAAAGACATGTGCCCACATTCATGCATGTGGTCTCCTCCTCCGGCAAAGGCTCACATCTGTCATGAGGCTGGCTATAATCAATTGTTGTGAGAAAATGAGGACCTAAGTGGTGCTTGTGCAAATTAAAACCTTCATGTTGGTTACATGGGGAGGCGTCTCCAAAACTACCACCAGCACCCACTATCTCCAGTAATAATAATGACTCATGCAAGAAACACTATCATCTGGACCTTTATTAACATTATTTGTAATGCTCAGAGAAACCCTGCAATTTCTGCCATTATTTATTTATTTAGTTAGTTTTTTATGCATGTGTACATGCAATGAGGAAAGCTGAAACTCGGAGATGTGAATTAATTTTCCCAAGGATGTTCAGCTAAAAACTGGTAGATATTGAGTTCAAATCATATTTGTATGACCTTAAACTCTTTGTATTTTATCATCAGCTCTAGGTGCTTATAATGTCTCCCAAATATGATAATTTGTGTTGGTGGTATAGTGGTGAGCATAGCTGCCTTCCAAATATGATAATCTAAGAGAAACTAGTTGCTTGTTGAAAGTTAACTCTCGCTATCTTGTTATCCTGACTTAACTTTAGCTATTGGAAAGCTCTTCTTTTTTTTTTCAATATATTAATATAAATTCTTTTTTTTAATTTTATTTTATTATGTTAATCACCATACATTACATCATTAGTTTTTGATGTAGTGTTCCATGATTCATTGTTTGCATATAACTGGGTTATATGCAAAGGAAAGCTCTTCTTAGCATCATATAATTCTTAAGTTTTTGAGTTTGTCAAAATACTTATTTTCACAACATACTGATGATAGGCTTTTCAAGACTACGTATAATTTTCCCATTCTGACACAGAATAAAAAATATGACCAGATTAAATGTGATCACTTCAAATTTTTTACCTTGTTATCATTTAAGAAGACCATGAATATTAATATGTACATATAAAAACAGATTTGGAGACTACATAGTTATTTCATTTTCTTCCATAATTGGAAGGTATAAGAATAGATATTTTCCCATTAAGAAAAATGTAATAAAATAAATAGTTATTAATTTCAAACATCAAATTTTGGTATTTATTCATTATATTTTTTAAATTTTGATTTCTTCTTTGCTTTGGGATTTTAGCTTTTAATGAATGTTTATCTGGAAAATCTTTTGGTAGGATGATCCCACTGCTCCTGAGTCATCGCTGTCACTATGTAATGCAAATAAGGTATTTAAATTTCTATGTTCATTATTACTCTCTAATTACAAAAACAAGTTCTAGTTAAAATAAAACTTATAAAATACGACATTAAGAAATTACTGATTTTTTTCATAGTCATCTATTTGAAACAATGATGATGATTTATATATACTAATATAATTGTCCACTTTCTAAATAAATCTTTTTGAAATTTCAGTGCTGGCATATTCAAGGTAGCCTGTGCTGTTCCTTTCCATGCAGATAAGGAATGAATGTAATCACTCTGTTATGAAGTTTCATATATGTTTTGAGGAAGAGGCTGTCAGTAATTTTTCATATTTTATCTTATTTAATCATTATAGCAACCCTATAATTAATTATTATTGTTCCAGTTTTACAGAAGAAGCCTGACATATTCAAGGTAGTCTGTGCTTTCCATGCAGATAAGGAATGCATGTAATCACTCTCTGCTATGAAGTTTCACATATATTGAGGAAGAGTCCTGGGTTCAAATCTCTATTTTGCTACTTATTAATCCTCTGTACATAAGCATTCTAAGCATCAGATTTTAATAATAAAATTAACATTAAAATACCAACTTCATGGCATTGATATGAGGATGAATTGAAATAAAATAAAAATGAAATAATAAGTGAAACTATTTTATTATTGCAATGCACTATGAAGTATTAGTTATTATTATTATCATCATATCTTTCTGTTTCATCATTTGCTAAACTAATAACAAGATTGAATGGATTTATTGTGACCAAATTTACTAATCTTTTTCTTGGACAGTAATCAAAAACAGGATATTATTGCATGCTGTGGGATCATATAAGCAGTGTGCATTGCAAATTCAGCAAAAGATAGCACAAAAACTGGTCTTTTCTTTCCTGTATATGTGCTTGTCCATGTAAGCATGGATACTTGCCCCTGCATATACTGGTGCACATGAGAACCATTAATAGTCTATATAAACACTTGCCTGTGAATGTTATTATATAAACTATTCCTCTAGGTAGAATGGTAGGATTGGTTTCAGTCTCACTTGGAAGATATATTGCAGTTACAAACTTCAAAGGTGTAAGAAATTTCCTTTTAATTTAATTAAATCCTTTTGGTATAATAGAATCAAGTTTCCATTAGCCCCAAATGATTGAAATTACATGTGCAAACACATACACAGACACATACACACAAACACACAGTACTTACTCAAAATTCTTTCTCTCTTCTTAATTAATTATTGAACTCAGGTTTAAAATAATTACCGTCTAATAAATGAGTATATTTACCTCTATTTTTCTCTGAAGAATTAGACGTAGTTCATTTACAGCATCTGTAATTTGTTTGGTCTCCACACACCCCAGAACACTGCATATATTTTTTACTTCTTCAATAATATTATCTACATTTTGCTATGGATGAAAAATAAGAAGATGCAATTTATTTGGAATACATCTTAAATCTTTTCCAGATTAAGAAAACACAACTACTTGATTATAACATGGAGAAGAAAAATTTATGAGTAATTCCTATGGAAAAAGCCAGTTGTTTTATTTGCGTGTGAACTCAATATGAGTCAACATTGTGATATGCCTGACAGCAGATCTACTTCATTATTAATTAAATTGAAAGCCATATACTCTCCATAAATAGGAAGTTAATATCTCCACCACATTTTCCATGTGTATAATCTGGACAGGACTTTAGTTCTGGGTATCACATTTGAAACTGGACTTGACAAATTAGACTTTCCCAAAGAAGAGCAACCCAACTTTTGATATACTATTAATATACTCATTCCAAACAGTATAGTAGACTTTGTTTTCAGCTCTACAGTAAGGTTATCTGTGTTAAAATCCTGGTTCTTTTCCATCTGTACCTGCGACTATTATCTAATTAACTTCTGTGGATCTAAGTTTTCTCTTCTGTAAAATTGGAAAAATAATGATTAATTATAGGGTTGCTATAATGATTAAATAAGATAAAATATGAAAAAGTGCCTGACAGAGAATAAGGGTTAAATTTTAGCTAATTAATTCATTTTTTATTTTTACTCACTCACATAAATTTTTCAGTTTATATGAGAAATCAGACACTGTACATCTTCATATAACCAATAAAATAGAAACTGAAAGGTAATAAATATGAGAAGGGCATGTATTAGTGCTATGTTTAGTTTTCATTCATACATTTGAAGTAGATGTGTGATGTGAATTTGAGGAAATCCTTAAAATATTACTAATTAAAATGCAAATGCTGAGTTGACTTGGGTTAGTGAGTAGCTAATTTACTCCATCTCTTAACTCTAGTCTTGAAGTGCTTCATATCTGATCTATTTATCTCATTTAATCTTCCTCAAATTCTGAAAAATAAATATTATATTCATTACATTCCTGAATCGCTGAGATTGCTAGAATATTCTACGTGAATTTTTCTAATAGTAGAATTAACTTGATGATTAATTGGATGTGTGGGCCAACAGAAAGTTTGGATTTAAATGATTCTGAAGTTTTATGCTTGGGAAACTAAGAAGATAGGGTGCCATTAATTATGGCAACAAATGTTGGGAAGATTTTTGATGGGATTATGATGCATGTGATTTTTGATATGCAAAGCTTGACCTTCCACAGCAACAACCAAGCAGACACAACCTCCAGATATTGGGAGATGCAATGAGATTCTAGCTCTGCCAACTGTTGGATTGAGAAGACACACACACACAGAACACATGCTCATATAAACACTAGATGAACTGTAAGAACAAAGTGTAAATGTATAGCTTAGCTCAAAACAAAGGATAAATTTCTGGGTGACAGAAATTTAAAGAGGGAACTTAAAGCCAGAGCAGTGTCTTCAACATTGATGCTACAATGGCCTGAGGGAAATATCAGATTAGATTTAGGCCTTCAGGCTTAGAGAATGGTGTTTACTGCTCAAGATGGGACAAGTGCTGAGATTTTAGACTAAACCAGTAGGGGGAAGTAGGGAAAGGAACAGATCTGGAGCTGAAATCTCTGAATAAACCCCTGACACTGGATAGACTGTCACCTGCAAAAGGTGGGAGAAAAACTATGCCTACTGACCAAGAGAGCTTTTGAGAAAGCCTCTCTTTACCTAGGAGCTTTGGGTGAGGAAAATGACTACCTGAAAAATTGTATGTGTAGCTGGGAAGTATGGATTTATACTATGGCAGGAATTTATGCCAAAAATTGTTCCAGAATATAGTGACAATTTGGACCCAAGCAGAAACAAATGCAAAACTGCTCTATGGAAACACTTTTCTAAATTCTAAAACCCTGGAGTTTCCCCTAATATAAACACACATGGGTATATGTGTGCACGTGCATGCACGCGTGCACGTGCGCGCGCACACACACACACACACACACACACACACACAAACCCTTGTAGAAGGGGAATAATCAGCCTAAAATTTGCAAGTCTTATGGTGGCTGATCCACCATATGAGAGATTCTATAGATAGGAAACATGCATTAGCATCTGATTTCAAGTGATATTAAAACTAAATTTGAGTATAATTTTCATAGAGGTGACACCTGGCCAAGAATTTAGATATGACTGTCTAAAAAGAGACAATGGAGGAAAGAAAAATTGAATGCTGGCCATGTAACATTTCAGAACATCTAGTATTATGTGATAGAGAAGGGAGTTTGGGTCACAGATGGAGCACACAGTGCTGAGACCTGAGCCGGAAGACTATAGTTTAATGGACATAAACTAAAGGTAGTTGATGGTACTAGGAAACTTTAGCTTGGAAGAAAAAGAAGAAAAAGGAAACAGGATAACTATTTCCAAGTATTTGAAGGCTAAGTGAAAAGGTGATTAGATGTACTTGTAAGTAGCTCTGGAATGATAAATTAGAACAAATGGTTGGAAACTTAGAGACACTCATTTTGACTCAGTATGAGGAAAATCTTTGTAAAAATTGTCTGTTCAAAATTTGGGAGACTGTCCTGTCAATAGAGAGTTCTTCCACATTACAGGTATGCAAACAGAAATGTCGAGAGATTTTTGCATTACATAGGATTTGAACTGGACTACCTCTAAATTCTTTCTATCTCTGACTCTTTGGGTTAGTGAAAACTGACAATAATGCACTTTTGTTATTTTATGTGGTATATTTCAAGTCTATTTTAGGAAATAATTGATGTATCATGGACTCTGAGGATCAGCATTTTAATACTTTAGATATTAAGCATATCCTAAAAGTATTTTGAACATTGGAGAAGATTGGTGACAACTTTCTCCTCTGCATCTTTCTGCAAGACAAAACGAAACAAAACAACATATCCTTTCCTCCCTACTGTTATTTAGCTGTGATGGAGACCAAAGGAACAGCCATGTAAGAGCTTGCCATTTTCCAAGTTTCATATAAACCTTAGTGAATTTCTATTTATATTTACACACTGAAAATTGCCAAATTCAGTTAATGAGTTTAGAGACAAATTGAGAAGTTAGAATTATTTTTGTTCCAGATGAACTAGTTATTGCTGTTATAAATTGTTTCTTAAAGATTAAAAATAGTCTTTGGAGGGGTGCCTGGCTGGCTCAGTCAGAAAGCATGTGACTCTTGATCACAGAGTTGTGGGCTTGAGACCTATGTTGGGTGTAGAGATTACTTAAAAATAAAATCT
The DNA here is from genome assembly GCF_003265705.2 of Callorhinus ursinus. Classification (NCBI taxonomy): domain Eukaryota; kingdom Metazoa; phylum Chordata; class Mammalia; order Carnivora; family Otariidae; genus Callorhinus; species Callorhinus ursinus. Next base: position 15,415,274 of record NW_027397089.1, read on the forward strand.
TTTAAAAAAATAGTCTTTGGAGTTCCATTTCAGTTTAAAATATAGATATTTGGTCACACCATTGCAATGAAAAAAGGCAGATAATATACAAAAATCATAATTTTTCCTGACCTCATTAGAGATTTGAGGTCACAAGTGACCAAATATACTGGACTCCAAAGAATGATAGGCCCCTCAAAGCAGAGATGGGGCATACAAAGTCTTTGACCTTTAGCAGAGCACAGGAAAAAGAGGTGACCACTATACAAGAGGGTAAGAATAAATTAACGAAAATTATAACAAATTCTTAAAGGGCCAGATATGAACTAGCATTTCAGTTTGGAAAGGAGAGTTTACAACCATTATTTAAGCTCTTTTCCATGGATGCTTACCAGCTGTCTAGGGGAAATATTGTTCAGGAAAATGAAGGTTCATTTAGTGGTCCAGTATGTAACAGATGATCAGTTGTTTCTGGGAGACAGGCACAAGGGCCTGCCCATTTCTGTGGAGACTTCTCTAACAAGAAGCAAAAGTCTTAAGCTGTTGGTTGATGGTACTAGGAAAATTATAACACTCAGAGGGGCAGAACACTCTCTGTCACCCTGATCCCAGGCAAAAAAGTCTTACTTTGTGGGGAAAGGGAGAGAAAGCAAAGCAGTCTCCCTGTGGGTGAGAGGTAGACATAGCTGAAGATCCTTTGCCAGTGAGGGGAAAGTCAAAGCAAAAACCTTTGGCCCATGGGGAAGGGGAAGGATACTCTGTCTTGAGTCAAGATTCTACATGGATACCAATCAGAGGCCAGGTACCAGGGTTAGAAAGGGCAGAAAATCATCTTCTGTATAAGACTAACTACAGATATAAGGCACAGTTTGGCTGCCATGTGGAGGGGCAGGGATTGTCAGAAAGTTCCAATCTTGAGACTATAGAACACAGTCTGCCTATGGCTGTGATTGGTCATTACAACACAGACCTCCCTTTACCTTACTACAGAGGATGAGTCTATTTTGAATAATAAAGAGCAGAGTAAGAGTATTGATAGGGACAATCTCTGTGGCATAGGCGAGCAGAGGCTGTTGAAAGCTGAGTGAAGCAAGAATACTGAGGACAAAATTCTGGCAGCACAAACCCCACTCTAAGTACAGGTAATAGTGGCTAACCACTATTTAAAGAAATTTGAAGTGTGAAGTGCCCTACGATAATGATAATAACAAAACACAAATAAAGCACAAATCTTGACTGCATTATATCAACCATGCATAGTAGTAGCATAACTGAAGAAGAACATTGCCCATTTGCAGGTGTGAATTAAATTTACCTCAGTCTCTACTATTCTCCATGCGATGTTTAGCATTCAATCAAAAATTACAATTTGTATAAAAAAGCAAGATACAATAACCCTTTGTCAGTAGATGAAACAACTGACAAATCTATATATGACCTAGATGTTGGAATAATCAGATAAGGATTTCAAAATAACTATAATTAACATGTTACAGGATCTAGGAGAAAATATGGACAATATACATGATCAGATGGGGAACTTCAACACAGAGATGGAAACTATATAGAAAAGCAAATTTAAATGAAAGAAATATAAAAATATATGTGATATTAGAGCTGAATTCCTTCAGTGGGCTCATCAGCAGATTGAACCATGAGCTAGGAAATTATCAATGAAATTGAACATATGTCAAGAGAAATTATCCTAATTGAAACATGAAGGGAAAAAAACAGTGGGCAGAAAAACTAACACATGACATCTAAGAGCTGTCAAAGTCACATATGCAGTTGTAGTTCTAGAGACATAAGAATGGGGTTGAGAAATATTTAAAGAAATAATGGCCAGCTTATCAAAATTTGTGGGATGCCACTAAACTTTAGAGGGAAGTTGATGGCTTTAAAATTTGAGTAGTTTTATGTCAATTAAAGAAACTGAATTTATAACTAAAATCCTTGCCACAAGGAAAACTCCGAAAAGATGATTTCGTTGGTAAATTTTATCAAACATTTAAGGAAGAAATCAAATCAAATCAAATCTCAAATTCTTTCAGAATATACTGAAAGGGAATATCTCTCAACTTGTAAGTCCTGTACTACTCCAACATCAAAATCAAACTACAACATTACAACAAAATAAAAATACAGACTGATGTGTCTCATCAATATAAATGCAAATACCCTTAACAAAATATTAACCAATTGAAGCCAGATAAAAAGGTTTTAAATTTTCACAAAGTATGGTTAATCCCAGTAATGCAAAAATATTTTTAAAGTTTGAAAGGAGTAATGAGAAAAACCATATGCCTATCTGTATTGATACAGAAAAGGCATTTGACAAAATTTATCACCCATCTACAATGTAAACTCCTAGCAAACGAAGAATAGAAGGAAACTTCTCCAACCTAGTAAAGGGTGACTAACTTCATGCCAAAACTACATAAACTCCAAATAACTTCTTACTCAGTTGGTAAAGGACTGTAACATTCTCCTTAAGATTACAACAACAAAAAAAGAGTCCTGTTCTTACCACTTAATAGTAAAATTCTATTGGAGATCAAGGCAAAGAAAATCCATATATCTTGGGTTACATGGTGTCTAGGATGGAAGATATTACCTGCAAAAAAGCAGTTGGGCACTTTTGGGTGTGATGGAAATATTTTATATCTTGATTTCTGTGGTGGTTACATACGCATATGCATTTTCAAAACTAGTAAAACTATATGGTTAACACGAGTGTGTTTTATTTTATGTCAGTTAAACTTCTAGATAGTTAATAAATACAAGCCATAATGAAGTGGAAAGACAAGCCACCAACTAAAAGGAAATATTTACAATACACATAATCAAATGATGAGTAAATATATAAGTAGTTCCCATGAATCTATCTGAAAAAGATAAGGTAATGTAGAAAATGGATGAGAAGTTCGACTATATATATATCATAAAAAATGACAGTTTATCAAACTCAACACACAAAAAACAAATAATCCAGTCAAGAAATGGGCAGAAGACATGAACAGACCCTTCTCCAAGGAAGACATACAGATGGCTAACAGACACATGAAAAAAGGCTCAACATCACTAGACATCAGGGAAATACAAATCAAAACCACAATGAGATACACCAGTTAGAATGGCAAAAATTAACAAGACAGGAAACTGCAAAGGTTGGTGAGGAAGTGGAGAAAGGGGAACCCTCTTACACTGTTGGTGGGAATGCAAGCTTGTACAGCCACTCTGGAAAACAGTGTGGAGGTTCTTCAAGACATTAAAGATAGAGTTACCCTATGACCCAGCAATTGCACTACTAGATCATTACCCCAAAGATACAGATGTAGTGAAAAGAAGGGACCCCAACGTTCATAGCAGCAATGTCCACAATTACCAAACTGTGGAAGGAGCTGAGATGTCCTTCAACAGATGAATGGATAAAGAAGATGTGGTTCATATATACAATGGAATATTACTCAGCCATCAGAAAGGATGAATACCTACCATTTGCATTGACATGGATGGTACTGGAGAGGATTATGCTAAGTGAAATAAGTCAAGCAGAGAAAGACAATTATCATACGGTTTTATTCATATGTGGAACATAAGGAAAAGCGCAGAGGACCATGGGGAAAGGGAGGGAATATTGAATGGGAAGAAATCAGAGAGGGAGACAAACCATGGGAGACTCTGGATTCTGGGAAACAAACTGAGGGTTACAGAAGGGAGGGGGTGGGGTAACTAGGTGATAGGTATTAAAGAGGGCACATGTTGGGATGAGCACTGGGTGTTATACACAAATAATGAATCATTGAGCACTACTTCAAAAACTAATGATGTACTATATGCTGGCTAACTGAACATAATAATTAAAAAAATAAGTAATATTTCAGAAATAAAAAGATTGACAGTTTGATGTTTTATTTTAAAAAGTAAAGAATGAATTTTCATATTCAGGGAAATGAAAATTAAAACTGAAATATGATCAAAACATACACCTCTCTAGGCAAAAATTTAAAAGTTTGGATTGTACCACAACGTTGGTGAGAAAATGGGGCAATGGGATCTCTCTCATCTGTTATGAAATACATGTGACCCTATTAGAAAAGGGTCTATGACCCTAGGTATATACCCTAGAAAAATTCTTGATATTAGCTCAAGTATACATCAACAGTAGAAGAGATAAATACATAGAGATTCTTTGATCTAGCTGAGTACCATATAACAATGGAAACAAATCAAAACCACATGGAACAAGGTGGATAAATCTGAAAACAATAAGTGAAAGATACATGGCTCAAAAACTACATATAATTCCACTTAGGTAGATATTAAAAAGGAAACCTAAGCTCTATATTGCTAATGAATACATAGATATCCTTTGATAGTGAAATGGGAAAAGGTAAAGTGGGGAAAAGAAAAGCTACAGAACACTTTTCTCCAAAGATTACCTCTTTTGTAGGGGAAAAGAGATCTAAAGTGGCACATGGGCAGATCCTATGATACTGGCAATATTTTATTGCTAAACTTATTGTTTAATAAGAGTGCCTGTTCTAATACTATTCTTTAATTTGTATATTTATTATTATGTTTTTCATGTATTATATAATTCACTGCACAAATCCCAAATAAAATGTCAGAGCATGTTATTCCTTTGACGGAACCCTTCAGTGCTTTCCATCTCACTTGGAATACAAATTATGTTGGCTAGTGATTATCTTCCTTATTGAAAATCTAGTTTCACTTTTTCTTTTTTTTTTCATTCTTTAAGTCTGAGACTGTTCTATACATAATAGGTTTGACTTTTAGTAGTTTCTGCTAAGCCAGGTTCCAAATCTGCAGTTGTATTTTATTTTCCTTGTGACCTGACTTTATCTCCTTCATCTCCTTGACTTCTTCTTTTGTAACCTTTAACTTGGTCCTTGTTACCTACTCATTTTATTCTATCTTCTTCTTATGATTTTTTTGGTCCTTTTCTACCTCTTCTTATATTCTATTGTGAATGCAAATCGGTTTTGTGATATTTTTCTTCTGGATCCTATACAGTCCTCTACTTTAGTAATAGTGTTAAAAATAGTAACTCTCATAGCAATAAAATAATACTTGTACTTATTTTTACTTGAACACTTTTTATCTTCAAACCACTATGTTATATTAAACACATCACATCCACTTTTTATTAATTTTTAAAAATATCATTATATTATATTTTATTATATTCACTCTAGTGATGAATAATATGAACTCTAGGAAAGTTGAATAAAAACTTCCATAGTGGTGGAAGGCTGTCATACAGATACCTGACTTTGGAATCTCTGCTCCTAAATTCTGTCTTTACTGCCACTCTGTTTAAATTATGTTTGAATTGAACTTCTAAAAATCCAATAATAGATCTACCTGTTACTAAAAGAGCTTCAGTTCTAATAAAGCTAAATATATAAGATCCCTTTGTGCCCCCTTTATTTCTACTTGTATATGGAATTTTTAGACTCTGTCTAGAGGCTGAATACAGTTGGATTTTGGTCTCAGGGAGAGAAAACTGTGAGATAATTATTATTCTTCCTTACTTATTGAGTTACTTACACCTGAATAATAGAGATGTCATTCTTGTTATGTAGTTGGTACACTCTCTGAGTCATGAGCTAGATGGTAAAGTGTGTGGAGGTTTGTAGCTCTTTGTAGACCAAGAAGATATTTCATGAAGCCAAACCATGTTTTGAAGTATGAGTAGATTTTTCTCAATCGACTTCCATCTAGTTTACAGTTAGTTCACCAGTTACTAGATTCTAGTATAAGTTTATCATCAGTGGTAAGATTGCTAACTTCCTCTAAAGGGCTATTTGGCATTGTAATAAAAATTTTAGAGACAGTGCTTAAGCACTTTGAACATTGCTTTGCTCTGTATGTATATTATATATGTGAAGATGCTGTCTTTCCAACTAGATCATCAGCAACTTCAGAGTATGGTTCTGATTTCCATTTCTCTTGATTCCAGTGAGTAAATAGTTCACTAATTTGCATTAAGTAAGCATTGAGTAATATCCTAGGGGGAAAATTCTTTCTCTTTCTTCTATTTTTAATTTCTCTGAAATATTAAAGATGAATACAGAATGTAGAATGAATATAGAAAATATTCCTTACCTTTCTGGGTATTAGTGGAATAGGTGAGAGGAAGAAAATGTTCAAAGGAAAAGTTCTATGTAAACTATTTACAAAACTATGTATTTAGCAAACATAATAATCAGAATGCCCAATCTGAAATAAGTTAAGTCTAATATATGTTAAATGACAATGGCTGGGGAAATAAAATATTTGAAAATTTGCATTATCCATATTACTCAATAATATTCATGTCATATTTTTCAGCCTGCATGTTTGCTATTTTTTTAAAAAAATATGTTTAATCAAGTTTGGGAAATATTAAAAAAACATTGTTTTTCAAATTGGTACTGCTTTCAATGTTGATGAAATGCTACTTAATGCAATTTTCAAATAAATAAGAAGCACAAAATTGTGAATTGATCATATCACAGTCTGTCCTCGCTTCTCAGATATTTACCAGTGATACTTCATAGGAAGAATCACATTTAAAAAGCTCATTGTTTTAGAAGAGTTCATCTGAAAAATTGCAGACTCTGTGGCCTATTTATAGGTGATGTGGGTGATGATAACTATTTGCCAGTGTTAATGGAAAGATAGTAGTTATTTGATGTTTTGCCAGCTTTTAAGTCATACTGGAAAAATTTACAAGAATCAATGGATTCTTTTAAAATGGAAATATTGGAGGCTTATGTATGAGTAAGATGATCAAACCTCTTGGAAATTAAGAATTTTACAAATTCTCAATTTTTTTGTGTGTATGTGTGTGTGTATAAAAAGGCATTTTTGATACATGAGCAGTGCAAAGACATTTCAGTAATTACAATTCATCCATAAGTAGTTTACCATAACCTCAAAAATATATTTACATATAGTCAAGAGACATAAATGATCTAGGGATGAAGTATTCATTTGCTTTGGGTGCCTGGTAAATTTCAAATTCTACATTAGAAAGAATGACTGTCACAAAGATGAAGAATCAAGCTGAAAGAAGTACTAATTATGACACTTCTATGAGACTTAAACCAATCTGTGAGTTTTTTTTTCACATTTCACGTTTTGAACTTCCAGATTTAAGCCAGGCTCAAGAAAGAAAAATGGAATTAGAATGAGAAGATTACACTTTGGAAGGGTATATGAGTTGTGTGTTTGTTATCACTGTGTCTTTGAATATTTATGTGGAATTCACATGAGTTTGTGATGAAGATATTCACATATCTTCATCAAGAAATATTATTTATTATTTTCAGAATCCTTTAGTTACCTAGGTTCTTTATCTTTTCATATGTATATCAGGAGTCAATTATTTAATGGAAAAAGAAATCCTCACTTGTTTTAAAACCACTGTCTTGGGGCTACTGGTGGTGTAGTCGGTTGGCTGTCTGACTCTTGGTTTTGGCTCAGGTCGAGCCCTGTGCTGGGCTCTGTGCTCAGCTTGGAGTCTGCTTGGGATTCTCTCTCCTTTCTCTTTCTGCCCCTCCCCCCATTCTCTCTCTTTCTCAAATAAATAAATAAATCTTAAAAAACAAAATAAAACACTGTCTTACACAATTTTCTATAATCATAGGTTGTTTTATCTGTGGAAGATTAACCCTTCCCTGGAAGAATAAGCTATAAGAAATGATCTGCTTAATGGGTGACCACAACTTGGATGCCCTGTTGGTGACCAAATCTTAGTAGTCTTGGACTAAATCCATCATTTTTCCATGTCAAGCTAGCTTCTCTTCTCTTGGCTATTTTGGTGAACTGATGTCTCTATGCAGTTAGCAGCCAGGAATGTGGAGGTATTCTAGACCCTCTGTTCTTTTGTTTTACTCATAGTTTTTCACCAAATCATATAAGTTGCATATTCTTACCTATTATGAATTTGTCCCCTCCTACCCACCCCTATTGTAGAATTTTTGTCAATACCCTCATCATCTCTTTGGGCTAATGCAATGCTCCTCTAATCACCCATCTGTCATTCTACTGCCTTGCATAATGGCTCCATGCCATCAGCTGATAAATTAGAAAATCATTAAATTGTCCATAAACTGTCCTTAAGATCCTATTATAACAGCCCCTGCTTGCCCCTTTCGTCTGGTCTCTTTACAGGCCTTGAACCCTAATTGTAGCCATTCCAAATTTCATACAGTTTTCAAATCACAGCAGGCTTTTTCCTAACTGCTTCTATTCATGGTGTTTTTTGCTGAAAGTTATCCCCACTCCCACCTTCCTTCACCGTGCATCTTTCCTAGCTGGCATACTCATTTTTCAATATTCAGATCAAATAGGTAAAATTGATAACTTTCTTTTGTGCCCTATATACACATAGGTCTTTCGCAGTAGCTATGACACTTTATTAACACATGTCTGTTTACTTGTCTATTTTGCCATGATACAATGAAAGCTGCTCAAGTATAGACCTTCTACTTTATTCATCTTTGTATCTTCAGAAAACTGCAAAGTTTTAGAAAAAGAGTTTATGGTTAATAGATGCTTGTGGAATTGACAGGTGAAATAACAAAAGTTAATACCTGGGTTTTCAGTAGGGATTTCAGGTGGAAGTCATATTTTTTGATTACTGTTGAGAGGCACTGTCTGGAAAGAAAAAAAAACAACTTTGTTTAAAAGTGGGTAGGAAAACTTATATTAACTTTAGCATATTTATCGTAAGCTCTGTTTTGTCCATGATTCTATAGCACACATGGCTAAAAAAGGGTTGCTATTGACACAATTTTAAAAACCATTTCAGATGAATGTTTATAAGTTTTGTGTAACTTGATAGGCTACAAACATGTTTGAAAACCTTAGAACTCCAAAAAAAGTCCATGACAAATTAACCAAACCTCTTAAAGACTGTTTATTGTATCAAACTACTCTTAATTCAAAATGTAACTTACAAAAGGATTCATGAGCAGATAATGACAAATACTAACATCAAGAATTGTTAAATATGCAAAATCTTGAAGAGAACTGCTTTCAGAATTAATGACATATATTTATAATAGATAAGGTTGTCTTTGACATCAAACCTCTGTCTTTTTCTTTCCTGAGCTACTCTTATTGCTCCAACTTTGTCTATGCTTCGGTGGAATAGGTGTGAGATTAGTAGAGGTTCTTTTGACTTCACTTATCAAAATTGTTTTCCTAAACATTATGACTTTCCCTTCCTATTTGTCCTAAAAACTCCTGAATTGAATTGAACAAATCATACAACACAAAAACATTGCTAAAACGCACCAATATATTTTATAATAGCTGCCTTCTCAGCCTTTATTAAATCATCACTTTAGTTGCATTACATATAACAGTTCAAAGACAAAATTCACAGACTATGTAAAAAGTCAGTGGAGGTATAGGAAAAGAATAGTGAAAAATTTTGGTTATTGGAGGGAAGGTTTTTATATAAAATCTGACCCTAACACTTAAAATACCCTCAAGAATATATACCTAGTTCAGCACCTTACTATTAAATATTATATTTATTTTATAGAAAAACTCCTAGAAACTAATGAAGGTATGTGATTTGCCCAACTTCTAAAAGGAAGTCAGGAAGAGGAAAACTGAAAACAAAGCTCCTGCCATCTAGTGTTTGATCTTTTAATGACACCATAAAGTATGAGGAGCGCAGGCAGAATAGCAATAGCCTTGTATTTCAGAAAGCAAAGTCTTGGAGGTCACCAAGATGGCAAAGTAGGAGATCCCAGCCTCTGTCTTCCCACAGTTAGACAACTACCCATGAACAAGAACAGCTCTGGGAGAGTTTAGGAATCCTTCTAAGAAACTTCCACAACACTGTAGAACAACAACAACTAGAAAACCTGAAAATAACCACACAAAAAGGGAAGAGCAGGCAGTTTCATTTTGCCTGCCTCATCCCATCCTGCAGGCCTGCATTGCTCACTGCCAAGAGGGAAACACTCCCGCTGGGAAAGGGAGAGTGGTGAGCCAGCAGCCAGCCTTTTGGGCCACTACAAGAAGGACCTGCATTGGTTTTACTCCACGCAGAGACCGCAAAGCTGAGATGCATAAAGACAGCTAGGAACAAGGAAGAAGGGCTGGGGCTACCAGTATCAGTCACACGGTGGGAGTTACTATGGTTCCCAGTGACCTGCTCTGCAGAGGGCCCCAGTAGTTTTTACCACTGAAGAAACCAACCAACATAGCAACTGCAGATTTGCAGTTGCAAATTGCAACCTCCCCTGCAAATTTCACTGTTTCCCCCAACACACAGGTATTCACATTCACAAACAGCAGCTGCTTGAGTCCCTCTCCACTCCCTTTGTCTCCCCACTGCCCTCCCAGGGCTCACCTGTAGCTGGTTCCCAAGCTGTGCACCTGCAAGCCCTTGGCCTGAATTCTGTACTGGCCTTCACAGCTATGCATATGTCTTAGGGAGACACTGCAGTCACAGGAATGCACACTGACAGCCAGGGTCCCCACAGCTATTGGTGGGCCTGGTCCTGGTCCTGTTTCCTGTCATTGACTCACACAGTTGGGCTTGCTTGCAGCCAGCCCCTCCAGCTGTGTACCTGCATCTAACCAGCCTGACTCCCATAACAGCCTCCACTGCTGTGCACATGACCAAGGTCTGCAGCCACAGGAGTGCATGCCAACAGCCAGGGTCCTCACAGTGCCAATGCACCTACAGTTAGTCCTAGTCCTTGCTGCCAGCCTTGCCCTCCCCCACTATATGTATGTCTGCAACCAGCCCCTACCACTACACAGGCACCTGCAGCTGGCCCCTGCAACTGTGTGTATGCATAACACCAGCTCTAGCAACAACCACTTCCTGTCCTGGTCCCTAGGTACTAGACCTGGAGGCACCACTGAAGATACCAACAGCACGTGCAGCCATTTCAAGGACCCTAGCACTTCAAAGGACCACAGAGTTAATGTTGTGGGCCCCAGTGGCCTGACCTGAGGAGACATCACACTCACCAGATCTGGGTCTTCCACATGACTCTGCACTTGGTGCCCTGCACCACTAGACTGAGGGTCATAGCATGCTCCATTGTGCCTCACCTACAGGTGAAGGTCCTTTACTGAGATCAGCCCATAAAGTCTGGAAGATGTGACTGCTTCTTCCCGTGCACAGACACCTATGCAAGGCTCCAGGGATCACAAAGAGTCAGGGAAATATGACTCTACCAAAGGAACACAGTAAACTTATAGCAACTGACCTCAAAGAAATGAAGATACATGAATGGCCTGACAAAAATTTAAAACAATTGTTCTAAAGATACTCAGAAATAGAAGACAGAGAGACAATTTAATGAAATCAGCAACACAATATAAGAACAAAATGAGAACTTCACCGAAGGTATAGAAAAGATAAAAAAGAACCAGAAGGTTTGGAGCTAAAGAATACAGTGTTGAACTGAAGAATTCAATAAAGAGCTTCGGCAGAAGGGACCAAGCAGAAGAAAAAATCAGTAAGCTCAAAGACAAATTATTTGAAATTACTTAAGCAGAGGAACAAAAAGAAAAAAAAAAGGAATTAAGAAGGCCTATGGAATTCATGGGACACCATAAAAAGAAACGATATACATGTCACTGGAGTCCCAGATGGAGAAAAGAGTGAGCAGAAAGTTTATTTGAAGATAATGGCTTTTGAACTTCCCAAACCTGGGGAGAGATTTGGACATCCAAGTTCATTTAATAATAGTTTATCTCATAATTTCAGTCCAAAATGATTTCTCCAAGACACATAACAATAATAAAACTGTCTAAAAGCAAAAACAAAGAGAGAATTTCAAAGGTAGCAAGAGAGAATCCTCTTAAAAGAGAACCACCATAAAGCTATCAGTGGATTTGTCAGCAGAAATCCTACAGTCTAGGAGAGAGTAGGATGATAAATTTAAGTTGCTGAAAGAAAAAACGAAAACAAAAATAACCCCTGCCACCCAAGAATACTTTACCTAGCAAAACTGTCCTTCAGAAATGAAGGTGAGTTAAAGACTTTCACAAACAAAGGCAAAGGGAATTCTTTGCCTTAAGACCTGCCTTGGAAGAAATGCTAGTTCTTCGAGCTGAAATGAAAAGATACTAATTAGTAACAGGAAAATATGAAAATATGCAATACACCTTTCTGGAAAGGTAAGTATATAGTTGGATTCACAATACTGTAATAGTGATGTGTCAATCACTTAACGCTAGTATAGAGGTTAAAGGGAAAAAGTATTAAAAATAGTGATAGCTGTAATAATTGTCAATGGATATATGATATAAAGAGATATAAATTCTGACATCAAAAGCATAAGATTTTGGGGCAGAGTAAAAAGTAGAGTTTTTATGCAAATAAGGTTAAATTGTTATCAGCTTAAAAGAATTTTATATCTGTAACATATTTCAAGTAAATCTCAGAGTAAACACAAAACAAAAACCTATCACGGATACTCAAAAGGTAAAGAGAAGGGAATCAAACTATACTTCTATGGCAAATCAGCAATTCAGGAAGAAAGGCAGGAAGGGTGGGAGGGAGGGAGGAAGGAAGGAAGGAAGGAAGGACAAAACAGCCAGAAAACAATTAAGAAGATGTCAATTTTAAGTCATTATCTATCAGTAATTACTTTAAGTGTAAAGTTTTCCCTCTCCCTCTGCCCCTCCCTCCTGCTCATGCTGTCTCTGTTTCTGTCTCTCTCAGATAAATAAATAAAATCTTAAAAAAAAAAAAAAAGGTGTGGGGTGCCTGGGCAGAAGCATCTGCCTTCTGCTCAGGTCATGGTCCCAGGGTCCCGGAATTGAGCCCCGCATCCGGCTCCCTGCTCCCTCCTCTGTGGGAGCCCTGCTTCTCCCTCTCCCACTCCCCCTACTTGTGTTCCCTCTCTCGCTGTGTCTCTCTCTGTCAAATAAATAAATAAAATCTTTAAAAAAAATAAATAAATGTAAAATTTTTCAGTCAAAAGGCAAAGAGTGGTTGAGTGAATAAAGGCACAGCTATATACTGCCTGCAAGAGACTCCCTTCAGCTTCAAGGACACACACATTCACAGTGAAGGGATAGAAAAAGGTACTTCATGCATATAGAGACCTAAAATGAGTAGAGGTAGCTATACTTATATTACACAAAATAGGCTTTAATTTAAAAGCTGTTATAAGGGGCACCTGGGTGACTCAGTCATTTGTCTGTGTTCAGCTCAGGTCATGAGCCCAGGATCCTGGGATCAAGACTTGTATCTGGCTCCCTGCTCAGTGGGGAGTCAGCTTGTCTCTCTCCCTCTGCCCCTCCCCCCACTTCTCTCTCTCTCTCTCTCTCTCTCTCTCAAATAAATAAATAAAATCTTTAAAAAAAAGCTGCTAAAAGAAACAAAGAAGGAGCAAAAGGACTACTATGACAATTATATACCAAAAAATTGGACAACCTAGAATACTGGATAAATTCCTAGAAAATACTACCTACCAAGACTGAATCAGAAAGAAATAGAAAATCTGAATCGACCAATAAGAAGATTAAATTGGTAATCAAAAACCTCCCAAAAAAGAAAAATTCAGGGGCAAATGGCTTCATTGATAAATCCTACCAAATTTTTAAAGACAAATTAATGTCAGTTCTTCTCAAACTCTTCCAAAAACTTGAAGAGGTGGGGACACTCCCAAACTCATTATATGAAGCCAGAATTACCCTGATGCCAGAGCCAGAGAAGGACACTACAAGAAAAGAAAACTATAGGCCAATATCCCTGATGATTATAGATGCAAAATTTCCCAACAAAATACTTGCAAACCAAATTCAACAGCACATTAAAAGGATTATATACACCATGACCGAGAAAATTTATCCCTGGGATGCAAGGATGATTTAACTACACAAATCAATAAATGTGATAAAGCATATTAATAAAATGAAAGACAGAAATCATTGATTATCTCAATAGAAGCAGAAAAAGCATTTGGAAAAATGTAACATCTCATAAAAACTTTCAACAAATTGGGTATGGAAAAACATATCTCAACATAATAGAGTTCATGTATGACAACCTAGAGCTATCATCATACCAGTGGTAAGATGTTGGAAGTACTTCCTCTAAAATCAGGAACAAAATAAGGGTTCCCACACTCACCATTCCTATTCAACATTGTACTAGAAGTCTTAGAGTAATCAGAGAAGAAAATGAAATAAAAGGCATTCAGACTGAAAAGGAGAAGTAAAATTGTGTCTGTTTGATGATGATACAATCTTGTATGTAGAAAATCCTGAAGACTCCACCAAAATACTCAGAACTAATAAATGAATTCTGTAAAGTCTCAGGATGCAAGATAAATATATACAAATCAGTTGGGTTTCTATACACTGACAATGAAAGTTTTGGAAACTTAAGAAAAAAATCCCACTTACAAAGGCATAAAAAAATACTTAGGAATAAATTAAACCAAAGAAGTGGAAGATCTATACACTGAAAACTATAACACACTGTTTCTCTGTGTCCCAGGCAGCAGCTGTCTACATGTAAGTCACAACCCTCCACTAAACTCATTCAGAACAATCCTTTGTCTCCCAAAGATTTCTCTCTTTTTAAAGAATTTGTCAGATTTGATGTCTCTCTCTACAGTTTTTTTTTGATAAATTTATTTTGGAATAAGGAAACTATAGCCTTTATTAATATGTCATTTTGATGGGAGCCTATCCCTGATCCATGTAATTAGCTATAAAATAAAAATTTGGGTTAGATTATATTGAAAGTCTTCCCTAGTCCTACCCATTCTGTGATTTTTATTGTTGAGGACGAATATTTTGGGGGAAATAAAGACAGGCACATATGGAAAGACACAGTAGTTTAATAAAAAAAAATATGGTCCTTGTAAATTTCAGACAGTTGGTTTTTGCAAGTTTCAGGCAGACCTAATTTTGGTCCTACCAAGAATGAACTGAGTGGCCTTAGGCAAGGTATTTAGTCTTCTAGAACTTTAGTTTCTTTGATTCTGAAGTAAATTCTGTGTCTTATCACAGGGTTGTAGGAAAAATTAGATGAGATAATGTATGCCAAATGTACAATAACTCCGCTAAAGTGATTGATAGCTATTATGAATAGTCACTAAAAACAATTTTAACTCGTATTTTTATACTGGGGTTTGCTTCAGAGATTAATGATATATACGTCCTATACCTCAATTTTTGCTCATTCAGCTCAGAACAATTTTAATTCCAGATAAACCCATAGTGTAGCACCGATATCTTCTCCCAGTTTAGCTTCTTGATGGATCTATTTTTCAAATAATACACGTATACATTTAGATATCAGAATCAATTAGGATATGTTCATTTATTGTCATTTGAGTTTTCCAATTTGAATTCACACTCCTCTGTTTATGATATACCATTTATTTTTATGGAGTTCAAGAAGGAAATTTAAAGCAGGAGGTTTTGACTTTCAAAGTTTGGAAATTCAGTTATACAAAGAGCTTAGTGACACATGCACACTCAAATTCACAAAATGAATGAGAAAAAAAATCCTTGAAAACGTAATAACTGGTAGCAGAGAGATTTTAAAATGAATGTTAGATTGTTCTGGAAGGTGTTAGCAGCTCTTCAAATGTATCTGAATAGCTGTGAAGAATAGATAATTATTAACAAAATTTGCCAAAGGGAGGTATCTATTAAAAGTACAGTAGCTTCCACGGTACTAGTGAAAGGACAGTTTTTACAATCAACTGAAAAATATTGTGATTTGGCACTTGGGAACTCAGTCAGAAACTAGTCTTGGAACAAAATAAAATATCTTACCTGGATACTTTCCAAATATGCATAAATTCTAGAAGTTGGTTCAGATAAAACTGACTGTGGTCATCTTCATGCTGTAGACAGCAGAATATATTAATATTTATAGAGTGAATAGACATGAGTACCAGATAAAAATAGGTCTGTAACTTCCTGCTGTCATTTTATTCACCTCTTTTGATAACCCTCATTCATCATTTTAATACTTTGTTTTAAAGACTTTACAACACTCTTCTTAACTCTGTAAGCACTCTTTTCAAAAAGTGAATCAGAAAACTGGGCTTTGGTTGAGGGTAAACCTCAAGGACAATTTGAAAAACATCCTGGAAGCACCAAGGTCAAACATTAAGTTCTCCTAACAGGAAGGCAGTTTGGCAGACACTAGTTCTCTCACATACATGAACAGTTTCTTTGCATTTAGGCTGTGGATGCCATGGCAGTATGAGACTTGACAGCTTGCCAGATCGGCTGGCAGACTCAGAATGAACTCCATTTTTCAACTTTACCACATCTTGCCTCCCAAATATTAGTGTAAGAGGAGTTATCAGGAGGCATGTGTTTTCTCTCAAGATGAGCAGAAACTACTCATCATAAAATATCAGTCCTGCGGTCCATATGCATAAACACACAAACACACACGCATACACACACACACACACACACACACACACACCCCCCATAACTCCTCGATTAGCTCTTCTGCAACAGGCACTCATGAAAATTCTATGCAAGTCTGCAAGGGAGAATGCAATATACTCCCTCATAATGGCACTATTTCACTATGCACAGCTGTTAAGTTTGAGAGCTGAGCGAGTCCCTAAATGCCTGGAGTACATGTAATCTTGTATGTTAATATACTATCTATTCTTAAAACTGCCTATTAGAACTCCTGACAGAGAACATCAGAAGGAAAACCTTATATGGCCTAAGGTCAAAGGTATATTAATATTTTTATTGGGTGGTTTTGTGAGGAAGAGTAAGGAAACTGTTACATGGAGAAAATAAGGCCATCCCTATAATACAATACTTTGAATGCATGCTATAAAAAAGAAACACTTTCAGAAGAAGAAAAGAAACCTCTTTCTGAAGTTAAAACCAAAGCAAGCATATAAATAATGACTTATTTGCATCTTTCTATATAGCATAATCATATTCATTTTAAAACCACTTTCCTTGGCTTCCAGAGATGCTTTTGGGGGAGAAATTGGCCTTTGTCATATTGTCACTTACAAGAAAATTATTTTTATTTAAAGGAGCTCAAAAGTCTGGAGAACAGATTTGAGCAGTTGTCCATGGACTATATTGTACACTTTACTTTTCTCCAAAGCTGAAGACCATCCATCCTTTCATCTTAAGGAGAAAGTTAAGGTGTCTTTTTCATACAAAAATCTACTGCTGTATGTGTTCTGTGAATGTTTCCTTGAGCTAGAATGAAATCTTGATTTTATGATTAATATCAACAATGTTGGCAATACTTATCAAATTTGAGAGAGATAAAGAGAGAACAATTTTTTTTATAAAAGACTCAGTTACACATCTAATCAGGATGGGGATTGTAAAATTTTGAAATCTAGAAAGATTTCTAAGGGCTGTCAACGTATTTTATGAATAATCTCATGGAACAAGAATTAAATTACCATATTTCAGTATAACACAAGCAAATTTAAAATAGGAAAGACATCTGAGATGAATTGAGCTTTGCAATATGCTTGTAGAATTAGAGAACTCTAAAGTATCTACTGTAAGGCAATGGTGTCAATAAATTTAATGGAATGATAATCATTATGTTCCTAGTATTATATAGAAAGAATACCATAAACCATTTTATGTTATTTTACTGGAAAGAAAATATAATTGTTTATAAATGTTTTTATACAGCAAAAATTATGAAAATCATAGATCATTTTGACACCACATTAAACAATAGAATCAAGAGAGGAGACCATTCAGTATCTCCTTACTGTATAGAGTTTTTAATAGTAAAAGGCTAAAATACCATCTAGTCTAACACCCTAAGTTTATTACATCAATAACTGATACTTATGTAGTCCTGATTAGGCACAGGCACTGATTTAAGCTCTTCATTTACATTTCTCAATTAAGTTCTAATAATAACCATATTAGGTATGTATTATTATTCACATTTTTTAAACCAGAAAACTAGGGTGAATATAAACATTTGTCCAAGAGCAGACATTTGAATTTGGCAGTACAAATCCAGAATCTGTTTTTAAACAAGTTGCCAAATCAGTAAATTTAACACTCTTTATTTTTTAAGCTGAAAACTAGATCTATATGCTCTAGGATTTATACATAAAAATAATCACCACAGCTAGTCCTTCATATTCATCTGTATCAGGTTTTCTTACTCTAGGCTTTAGAAGCATAGTTATCTTTTCTTTCAAAGCACATATCTCTATCAGACTTTTTTAAAAAATTATTTTATTTTACTTTAGAGAGAGAGAGAATGCATGTGAACATGTGCACGAGTGGAGGAAGGGGCAGAGGGAGGGAATCTTCAAGCAGACCCCCTGCTGAGGCTAGAGCCCTTTGTGGAGTTTGATCCAATGACCCATGAGATCATGACCTGAGCCAAAACCAACAGTTGGATACTCAACTGACTGAGCCACCCAGATGCCCCTAAGTCTATCAGACTTTTAAATGCATATTTGTTTATTGCATGTCTTCTTCACTAGGATGAGAATTCTGCATTCTAGAATAAGTAATGAGATGTCTTGTTTGGCTCTGTATCTCCAGTGTTTAGAAGAGTGCCTGGTATATGGTAGGTGCTCAATTACCATTTGTTCAATGAACAAATAAGTATCAATCTGCGTATATATGTTTTCATTCATAATTCTGAATTTTAAGTAGGTTCACTATTCTATTCCTTCACATATGAGATCCTCAAAGGCAAGTACTAAATATGGCATGTAAAAAGTATTTAAGAAATATTTATTGAATTAATTATTTTCAGATTATATATGTAATGTACTTAGCATGATATCTGAAAGTAAATCCTCATAGATTTTAATAAAATGTAATATCTTCTCTTTGGAATATGATGCTAAAGAAAAAATCCTTCAAGAACCAGGATTTTGGGAGATGGAAACATGGAATGCCTTTCTAATAGTCTATATGGAGGCCACCACTACCCTTTAACTGAGTCAGAGCTGGCTGAATGAGGCTGGGATTTTGTTGATTTTGTTCAGTACTCTAACTAACATTAGAGTAGGGCCTAGTACACAGCAGTTACATAGTTAATAGTTTGAGTGAATAGAGAATATATAAACATCTGTGTCATCAAGGGTATTAGCTATTTTTAAATAACAGTGTTAGTGCTAGGAAAAGTTGTGGATGAGAAAAAGCATTTATACTCTTTACCTGTAAACTGTTGAATTAGAGATGGTGATATTCACTGTAGGAAGTAAAGTTTGTGAGTTGAAGCATAAAAAAGGCAGCCATGTAACTTACTTCCTGCTATGATCCAAATGACACGTTGAAAAGCAGGCATTTCTAGTGACAGTTATACACTTTACACCCAGAAATGATTATATGCTTGTCCCAACAACATATGACAACACCCCAAAGATACTTATTGGCTGGCATTATGATATAGTGAGCTCTGTCACCAGACTAGCTTTGCTCAAATCCCATCTCCCTTATTTACTAGCTGTGAGACTTTGGGCCATTCAGTTACTCTTGAATTTTCAGTACTTTATTTAAAAAAGGAAAATAATAGTAATTATCCCTTTTTTTTTTTTGCTCTTGAGCTGTTGTGAGTTAATACATGTAAATACCTATGATGTCCCAGACTTTGGGGAAAGTGGAATAGCTGTGGAAAACAAAACAAGGGGCACCTGGATGGCTCAGTCGGCTAAATGTCTGACTCGATTTCGGCTCGGGTCATGATCTCAGGGTCTTGAGATCAAGCCCCAGGTCAGGCTCAGTGTTGGGAGTGGAGCCTGTTTAAGATTCTCTCTCTTCCTCTCTCTTTGCCCCTCCCCCACTCTCTCTCTAAAATAGCAAACAAAAAGAATATATATATATATGGCTAGAATTTTTACCAGCTGTGCTGAAAGTCACATCTAAACCTTTTGCGTTCAGTCACCTCTAAATCTTAAGTGTACTTGTCATATAACTTGATAGCATAAAGTATGGGCTATGGAGACTGACTGGGTTCAAACCCAAGCTCCTCTGCTTGCTTACTAGTCCCATGAATATGATCTGGGGAAAGTTATGGAGCTCCCTGTGATTCACTTTCGTTATTTTTAATAGTATTTGCTGCATAGAATTATTGTGAAGTTTAAATATAATAGAAATGTGAATTCCCAGACATAAAATATATGTCAGTACACATTGTATCCGAGTAGTGGTGTTAAATGGATTTAAGTATAAACCTTAGTTTACATGAAACTGAAATCTTAGTGATTTGTGAATTACTCCCAATGAGATGTTATTTTTTAGCAACATGAAAGTTCTCAAGGAGAACAGAAATTCTAATCATACATTTTCTCATCTTGCCCCATGTTGAAATGAAACATGATGATTTCAGCTTTTTCAAAACATTGAGGACAATTTGAAGACTCTTAGGATATATTAATTTTAAGAGTATTAGTTGTACTTTATAATGTTTCTCTGTGGAGATTTCAGATGCATAGCTCTGGAGCTGTCAACACTGGCTGAGTTGAGTACCAGTTCCAAAAGATTTTTCTAAACAACTCTCTTTTGGCCTCGTTATGTTATATTCCACATAGATATATTGCAACCTAATGCACTACCTAACACTTTTTATGATGAAACACCTCAAACTAGAAAAAAAAGAAAAACAGTCATGCACTGGAAATCTGTTATCTGATGTAAATGACAGGGTGAATGGGATTTTTGCTTAAAGCAGGTAATTGGAAGCTTCTACAGATAAAGCTGCCAAAATATCAAAGTTCATTGCATACTGTGCAATTTGGGTTTGAAATAACTCAAGACATCACATAGGGAATAAAATTCATATCTAACAGCATGAAATTGTGTCATTAAAGCAGAGTAATCCCTTTTGAGGTAGTTTTATTATATATATTATGAATATTAATCTGTCCTGATTTAAATTATGTCGATACCGACATAAACAGTCTTCAGATAGAATGAGAGGTGTGTTATTTTTCTTTCTTCAGTGGTTTCCCCTTCACATTTTTTATTCTGTTCACTTCCTAGTGGCTTCATGGATAGTATGAATGTAATAACTTTAATAAGTTTCTCATAAATGATTTTTCCAAGAGGCCAATTGATTTGCTATTATACTAAGGTTGCAGTAATGTGTTCATGTAATTGCTTCAGTCCAAATTGTTAACAGGCATTTAGATAAATATTTCATTATGTTTCAGTAAATATACTCAAATGAACATGTATTCATTAAGCTCTGTGATTCCAAATTGGCAACAATCCATAAAGATAGGAATATTGTCCTTAAAATGATCAGCTTGAAAATTGAGACTAATGCTAAGAAAAATCTTACCTTTCGACATAACTTTCCTGGAACTTTCCCATTTTTCTGCAGATTGAGTTGAATAACAGATTTATCTTTCTGAAATATTTTGTGGCTCCCCAAAGAAAAATCACTAAAGGAGAAAAAAAATGAATACAGTCATTTCCTCCCATAAAACCCCCAAGTGTATGTTTTCCTCTCTCAGTTTCTTTTCTTTTCTTTTGGAACTTAGTCTGGTAAAAGTTTTATATAAAGCCTTAGTTTTATACATTTATTTAAAAATATATCCTCATATTCATTTTTAAATGACAATTTAAAATATTAGTTATTAAGCTATTACAATTATTTTTAAAGTACACCAAGTTAGAAAATGATTAGATACCTTTAGAATGGACATAAATTATAGTAAAGAATATTTTACATATTCAGAGTTAGTTTTATCTGGCCATCTCAAAGCTGAGGACAACATGCTTCTGGGAGGTCTAACTGGTGCCACAAAGTATATGTTGAGACCATGTGGAGCAGTGAGGTAGAAATGTCATAGGCTTTAGAGACAGATATACTAGCTCCATGATAAGCAGGCCATTTAAACTATCTGAAACTCAATATATATTTTTAGAATTGATATTATTAATATCTACATCAAAGGGTTGATGAGAGAATTAAACAGAAAAAAATCCCTACATATTTCAGAAATTTCTAATGGCATAATTTTTCTTTCTTTCTTCCTCCATCCCTCCCTCCTTTCTTTCTTTCCTTTCCTTTCCTTCCTTCTTCCTTCCTTCCTTCCTTCCTTCCTTCCTTCCTTCCTTCCTTCCTTCCTTCCTTCCTTCCTTCTCTCCCTCTGTAAGACTCTTTAAAAAGGATGAATTTGTTAATGTACTTTGTTTAAAGATCTTAGTTAAATATATGAAGGGTTTCAGAAGAGAAAAAAACCTTATATGTTAAAACATCTGAGGCCCTTAAGGTGATATATTCATTTATCTGGAAAATTCACCTAATATTTTGGACCACTTATTTTCAACAATGGCAGAAAAATAAAGCATTACTCTCTGATAGCTACTAAATTTTCTGTAAATGTTCTTATTTTGACAATTGCTATTTTTTTTAAGAAAACTCAACACCTATCCCCTTGTCAAAATGGTGAATGTTAGTATTCACAACATGTGTTCTGCATCCTCTGTCCCTTCCTCCTATTCGATTCCTGTCTCAGTGCTCTCCACGAGCTCTGGATTGCTCCTTGAGTTCTTTCTGTTGCTCGGCTAAACATAAAGCATGGCACGTGTATTCCTTGAGCTCCTGTTTTCCTCATCACCCAAGTTCTGCTCCAAAGGCATTCTCCATATTCTCACATGGATTCAGGTTCCTCTCCTTTCACACCCAACCCTAAATCCTCTTTCCATGCTTAGAGTCCTGTTTTCCTATTCCTATTCAGGGAACCAGCTTAAGAGTAGTGGCCCACCTTGCTATCAAAATTTCCTTTCCTCAGTGTGTTGAAGTCTGGACAATGGACCCCAGTCTAGTGACTTCAGTCTTGGATAGCATTACTACTTTCTTGAACTCACTTTTTACTTCACCCACCTGTATGTATGCCCCTTACTAGGGCTTCCAGATAAAATAGAAGATGGCCGATAAATATGAATTTCAGATAATAGTGAATAATTTTTTTTTAGTATGGGTATGTGTCATGTAATATTTTATATGTAATTTAAAAATTTGGGGTTTTTATGAAATTCAAATTTAACTGGACAGCCTATATATTTTCATTTACTAAATCTGCCAATTCTACCCCTTTCTAAAAGTAGGATCTAATTCTTCCCTTATCTTTGCCCCACTCTCTGTATGGATGTGTGTGTGTATGTGTGTATGGCAAGATCTGAGTAATTATCAGATTTTGGGTAATTATCAGATTTTGCAAGTCTCTTTTTTCCCCTATAACTCATCTCTCCATTTTTTTAAACTTACTTTATAGGAATGTAGTCTCATGGAAAACATTTGAATTGTAGTAAACTGTAAAAAATAAAACAGGTAAGAAAAATTCTCCTCTTTCTCTTTTCCAGAATAACAATTTCTTGGAGTTTATGGCACTTCTTTCATAAGTCAAAATAAGTAGCCAATTACATATATATTTCTGTTAAAAATGAAATCATTTTATTTTAGCTATATCTCTAGCCTACAGCTAAGTTTTTTTTAACTCATTTTCTGAGACTGTTTTATAATCAGAAAATTTAAACTATCTCACTCATAGCAATGCCTTTTGCTATGTTATAGTTGGTTTATATTAACTATGATTTTTTAATTATTTTCCTTCATTTGTTGAGATTGAGTCTTCTTTGAGTCTCTTCTTTATCTTTAGAGGCTTGGGAGACATAAATGTATTTTTAACATCCAGTGGTTACCTAATTTTTAAATAATATGTATCTTAAGTCTTTTCCATTGTAACCTCAGTTTAATCCCAGTGTTTATCACACTCTCAAGCCTTAGAGCCAAAATATGACTTCAGTTCATTTCTCTCTCATTGCCCTCCAATCGCCCAATTAGAGGCCATTTTCAATTATAGTTCCATATTCTCTTATCACTAAACTGATGAGATCGAGAAAAGTGTAAATAAAACAAAGTTAGAGATGGGAATTATGAAAAAGACATCTTAGAACATTTCATTTTTTAACTAAGAATATCTAAATAGACTCTCAATCGCCTAAGTTTTAATATCAGATTAAAGAAATCCTTTGATATAGGATGCAGGGTCTGTTGATTACAATTTTATGACTTCTTTCTGGCATAAACCAAACCTATAAGTAATTATTTCTAACTTCTAGTTCCACCTTCTTTATAAGAGCATGTACTTGGACTTGAAGAACAACCTGAATAAGGAATTGGTTTAGATTTTTAATTATTGCTCTAATCTTTTATTTTTATTTTTTATTATTATGTTAATCACCATACATTACATCATTAGTTTTTGATGTAGTGTTCCATGATTCATTGTTTGTGTATAACACCCAGTGCTCCATTCAGTACGTGCCCTCTTTAATACCCATCAGCAGGCTAATCCATCCCCCCACCCCCCTCCCCTCTAGAACCCTCAGTTTGTTTCTCAGAGTCCATGGTCTCTCATGGTTCGTCTCCCCCTCCGATTTCCCCCCCTTCATTCTTCCCCTCCTGCTGTCTTCTTTTCCTTCTTTTTTTTTTTTTTTTTTGTTTAACATATAATATATTATTTGTTTCAGAGGTACAGGTCTGTGATTCAACAGTCTTACACAATTCACAGCGCTCACCATAGCACATACCCTCCCCAAGCCACCCCATCCCTCTCACACCCCACCACTCCAGCAACCTCAGTTTGTTTCCTGAGATTAAGAATTCCTCGTGGATGGAACTGGAGGGCATTATGCTGAGCGAAATAAGTCAATCAGAGAAAGACATGTATCATATGACCTCACTGATATGAGGAATTGCTCTAATCTTTTAAACTTGTTTCTTCCACATTTAATTTAGCAGTAATAGTTTTTAATGATTCCTATTTATCAATTATCTGTAAAGAATTCAACTTAATTTTTTTCATAGCAACACTTTCTTTTTTGTTCTTTATACTTATGTCTTTATATACAATCTATCTGGAATGCATTTGTTGAGTAAAGAGTGATATGTAGCTCCATTTTAGACATTTTTCCGACATAATGGCAATTTTCTGGAACATCTTTAATGAGGACATTTTTTCATCTCTGACCTATTGCATTTATCACATGACCAGTTTTCATAAATATCTGATCTGTTTCTGGACTCTATATATCCCATTAATCTACGCATTATTCCTGTGCCAATACCAAATTGTTTCAATTATTTAATTTTCTAGCATATTTTGAAGTGTGGAAATGAAAGTCACTATTTAAAAAATTATATTATCTATTTTTGCGCAGTTTCGCTTCCAGAACAATTTTAGAATTAGTGTGCCAGTGCTAAGGAGAAAATGCTAATATAGTGTTGACTTATATTTAATTTATGGGATTATGTAAGAAGAATTGGTATTTTTATAATATTGAATCTTCTTTTCAAGGATAAGTATATTTTTACATGCACTCTAATTCTCTTTTATACCCTTGAGTAAAGTGTTCATTTTCTTTCAGGTCATCATTACACATATTATGCTTTTTGCTAGATATTTTAAAGATTCTGTTCTATTTAAGTCAAAGTTTTTTTCATGATATTTATTAATTGGTTTTACGTGTTGACTTAGCTTGTGGAATCTTGTTGTAATACTTAATGGTTTTTCAGTTGATTATTTTGGATTTTTCAAGAAAATTATATTCTTTTAAAATAATTAGAGTTTTATCTATTGTTTCCCAACATTTTTGCTTCCTGTTGTCTGGAACACTCTTGGATAGTAGTAATGATAGTAGATGCCCTTTTCATTTTCTTGCTTTTATAGGAAATGCCTCAAATGATTAATAGTCAGATATGATATTTGCTGTGTATTCCTGCTGTATATTTTTTGTGTTCTATTTTGTTAATGATTTTTAAAAAATTATAAATAAGTTTCAAATTTTATCAGATAGGTTTTCTGTATCTGGTGCATCATATTGAGAAGATCATTTTTTTTCTTGAATGTGTTAATATACTAATTACATTGATAGATTTTCCCTAATGTATAACTATTTTTAATTTTTGCGTAGATTTGTCCCACTAGCAGATTTAGTTAGCAGATTTTTAAGGTTTCTTGCATATGTCAAAATTTAGATAGGCCTATAATTTTAACATTTTATTACCTTTATTTGTTTTAGGCATCACAATTAGGCCAGCCTTGTAAACTGCATATATGTTTTCTCTGTCCTGGAACAGTTTATATAATTGGACAATCCCTAGTCCCTGAAGGTTTGGTGCAATTTGCCGAAAACTAAATTTTCACTCCACACTGCTCATTGTTTTCCTGCTTTTATACTTTTCTCCTTGAGCTAATTTTGAAAGTGCATCATTCCTTAGGAAATTGTTTTGTTTTTTATAAAGCTGTCAAATGAATGTCCCAAGTTCCTCCTATTTTGGATATCTTTTGACATTTTACCTAGGAGTTCCACAATCCCCTTGCAATTGTTTCGTCCTTCCCATGCTGTCACTCTTCTTGTTTTACCAGGAGGTTTTTTAGTAATAAATTTTCCTGTTGTTTCATGAGAATTTTGGTGGGCTGTTGGGTAGATTTGCATTTTACTATATTAATCCAGTCCTGAAGATAACTAATTATTCTAATTATGGGGTATCATGTATGATTTTGCATGAAGAAAGATCTCAAAACTGGAAAGGAAGAACAGTCCTGGCCCAAATCTCTCATTTTGCAAATAAGGACACTGGGTTTGACAAAATAAGACCAGATATTAGAACATAAATATTTGGAGTAAAAATAGCACACTTAAAATTTATTTATAGATTTAGGCATTCCTGGTATAATATGATACACATGTTTCTTTTTTTCTTTTTTCCCACATGTTTCTTTCTTTCTTTTTTTTTTAATAATGCATTTGACTTTATTTTCACAGCACAGT
Source organism: Callorhinus ursinus (assembly GCF_003265705.2). Classification (NCBI taxonomy): domain Eukaryota; kingdom Metazoa; phylum Chordata; class Mammalia; order Carnivora; family Otariidae; genus Callorhinus; species Callorhinus ursinus. The sequence goes on from NW_027397089.1 coordinate 15,442,052, forward strand.
GATTATGTGATGACTTTGGGTAGTGTTGACATCAGTGTAAGTAGTTAAAAAAACTGAAAATAAATTAATTTTTTCTGCTAATTATTTAGAATGCTTGACAGCTCTGATCAAATATTTTATGTCAGCCTTTTTGAAGATGAAGAGCTTAGCAAGTTTTCTTTTTTTTTAACTTTTACTTTAAATTGTTATTGTTATGTTAATCACCATACATTACATCATTAGTTTTTGATGTAGTGTTCCATGATTCATTGTTTGTGCATAACACCCAGTGCTCCTCGCAGAATGTGCCCTCTTTAATACCCATCACCGGGCTAACCCATCCCCCCACCCCCCTCCCCTCTCGAACCCTCAGTTTGTTTTTCAGAGTCCATCGTCTCTCATGGTTCGTCTCCCCCTCCGATTTACTCCCCTTCATTCTTCCCCTCCTGCTATCTTTTTATATAAGGGGGCAGTGAGGTGTTTTGCAAATTGTGGGCTAAAAATAACAGGTTTCTTGGGAAAATAGAGTTGGAAGACACCACTCAAATCAATACAAGTCTCTAACCAGAACACACATGGACACACATATACAAATCTTAATAAAAATATCAGCACAGTTTTAAAGCAACTTCTTGCTAGATGTGTCTACAAAGGCAAGGAAAACAAAAGCAAAAATGAACTATTGGGGCTTCATCAAGATGAAAAGCAAAGGAAACCCATACAAAACCAAAAGACCAACAGAATGGGAGAAGATATTTGCAAATGTTTTATCAGATAAAGGGCTAGTAACTAAGATCTGTAAGAACTTAATCAAACTCAAACCCAAAAAATAAATAATCCAGTCAAGAAATGGGCAGAAGACATGAACAGAAATTTCTGCAAAGAAAACATACAAATGGCCAAAAGACACATGAAAAAATGCTCAACATCATGCAGCATCAGGGAAATACAAACCAAAACCACAATGAGATACTACTTCACACTGGTCAAAATGGCTAAAATTAACAAGTCAGGGAAAGACAAATGTTGGCAAGGTATGGAGAAAGGGGAACCCTCTTACACTGTTGGTGGGAATGCCAGCTGGTGCAGCCACTCTGGAAAACAGCATGGAGGTTCTCAAAAAGTTGAAAATAGAGCTACCCTATGACCCAGCGATTGCACTACTAGGTGTTTACCCCAAAGATACAAATGTAGGGATCCGAAGGGGCTCCAGCACCCCAATGTTTATAGCAGCCATGTCCACAATAGCCAAACTATGGAAAGAGCCCAGATGTCCATTGACATATGAATGGGTAAGGAAGATGTGGTATATATATATAAAATGGAATATTACTCAGCCATCAAAAAATGAAATCTTACCATTTGCAACAAACGTGGATGGAACTAGAGGGTATTATGCTAAGAGAAATAAGTCAATCAGAGAAAGACAATTATCATATGATTTCACTCATGCAGATTTTAAGAAACAAAACAGGATCATAGGGGAAGGGAGGGAAAAATAAAATAAGACAAAATCAGAGAGGGAGACAAACCATAAGAGACTCTTCACTATAGGAAGCAAACAAAGGATGATGGAGGGGAGGTGGGTGGCAGGGATGGGGTGACTGGGTGATGGACATTAAGGGGGGGCATGTGATGTAATAAGCATTAGGTGTTATATGCAACTGATGAATCACAAAACTCTACCTCTGAAACTAATAATACACTATATGTTAATTAATTGAATTTAAATACAATAAAATTTTAAAAAGATGCATCTAATTTCAAAAAATATAAAGAAATATCATAGTAAATAAAAGAGTTGGCTTTTAAAAAGCCAACTAATTTGGTTGGAAGAGGATATAAGAAACCTTTGATGCTTCTAAATACAGAGGCAAGAGCAAAATGCACAAAAATTATGGAATTCTGCAGTAAGCATTTTCAAGACAGAGCCTGAGGCTGAGTTGAAAAAAAAAAATTCACTTTTGGTGAATGGCCACTGGTCACTGTGTACAATACTGTCCACTCTCAGCAGCTTCCTGTGTACTTTACTTTTAGCCACTGTTTTTAGTGGAACAAAACATTAATATGCCAGAATGTTTTACATGTATTAAGGTGACATCTATGGGTAAGCTAATTTATGTTACAGAACATGTTATATTGAGATTTTACTTAGTACCTCATTTTTTCAGATATCATATTTAAAATACTAACAGTCCTTTTTATGTGTGTTAACAATAACAAAAACTATTATTGTGCTAGAATTGTCACTTAAGATTAAGTCTCTGATGTTATAGAGTCTCCAATAACCATATGCTTTCTAAGAGCTATAAGGTACTATTCACCACTTTGCCATCACTCTACTTGATAAGACCACCATTTTGGTCAATTTGTTTATGATGATCTAGGGCTATACTATCCAATATAGTAACCACTAGACACATATGGCTGTTGAACACTTAAAATGTCACTTGTCTGAATTAAGATGCGCTCTAAGCATAAAATACATACTGAATTTTGAAGATTTAGCACAGAAAAGGAATGTAAAACATCTCAATATTTTTAAAATTTTGATTACATGTTGAAATGATACCACTTTGGTTAAATAAAATATTTGAGTTAAATAAATAAAATATTGTATTAAATTTATTTCTACCAGTTTCTTTTTATATGTTTTTAAAGTGGCTAGTAGAAAACTTAAAATAATTATGTGGCCCGTATTACATTTCCATTGGACAGAGCTCATCTAGAGGAAAGAGAAGAAAGAAAAAGAAAACAAAGCATTAAAGAATAGAAAGAAGGTTGGTATATAGAATTTAATGAGTGAATGGAATAAGGAAAAATCAGTTAGTGTTAGATGACTCTAGGTATCAGAAAAGATAGGAAAAAAGCCTACCATAGCAAGAGAAAGAGAAACAAACATTGCCGCTAAATTGGGTAATAATGGAGAACAGGATTTGAGCACTAAGAGAAAAGGCCACATTAGGTATTGCTATGTTTATAATGTGAATATTGGAATTATCTACTTCAGATTATACACATTAGATGTTTTTCTCAATCTGGTAACATTTCAAATATAGGTTCTTAGTAGTTTTATTTGATAATCATGTAAGAAAATAGGCTGTTAAATGAACTGAATCTTTATGATACAAGGAAAAGTTTAGGTTTTTTCCTCATATATACTAGTAAATCAAAATTCTGCACATCCATTTATTTATTCCCTCAACAAATCTTTGATTCCAGCTGTGTGTTGTTAGCTACTATCTTAGGAACTGTTACGGGTATACCTGCCATTTAAGATTTAAACACCAAAAGCTGAATCCTTGCACATAATTACTTTTATTTCCTATTCATAAGTAGCTCATGTTATTTTAAAGTATTTCTATAGCAGTATGTTTATATAAAGAGAGATTAATGACTTTACCTAACACCAAAAAATGAATACTTCAAATTTATCTTATGGGCAAAAAGACATCCTGAGTAATGTTGGACCTACAAATATTGATTCCCATCAGGATAGGCACTCCTTGTAAACTCACATTTACAAACATTCTTTTATTGGAATAAATACATATCCTTTTTTATAGGACCACCTAGTTAGGTTTAAATATTCTTCATTCTTATATGTAAGAAGTAGTCACAGAGATGCATTGTGAAATATTATAGTCATATATAGGAAAAAAATATAAGTCCATTTGATTTTATAAATATTGAGAGCCAGGATTGCTGAGCGCTATTAAAGATATTTCTTTAAGGAAATTCAACAATTAATCTTCCTTTTAATACTTAGGTTGACTAAGAGATGTAAGGTAAATATAACAAAATATTAAAATAATAATACTGTAGCACTCCAGAGAATATTTTTCAAATACTTATGTGTATTCTGTGCAGACATACATTCCTTTTGTATTTGCCACTTAAAAATGTTGATGATTTTACATCTATCATAATCCTTAATTCTAGTAAATTTTGTAAACAACGAAAACACCATGGATTTATGCTTAAAGTGTTATTTGTTGCTACTCAACATAAATAAAGATCAGTGGTACATTGTTTTCCTCAATCAGTGCTCCTCAATTTTATTGTTATTTTGCTTTCAGGGAAACTATGAATAGGACAAGTTAAACTTCATGATTTAGAGAGACTATTCTAAAACTAGGGCTCACAGCCACAGGGTGTTTAGTAGATGAGGGTCATGGTTTTGAATAGGGACCCTCTATGGGACATAAATTGATCCCAGCAGCTACAATTCAAGACGGAACTGCACCTAAGAGATCTAAACCTTTCTTTTCGGTTGCCCCGTTTTTTTCTTAAGAATTCCCTCCAGCATTCTTAATCTCAGGAAACAAACAGCGTTGCTGGGGTGGTGGGGTGGGAGGGATGGGGTGGCTGGGTGATGGACATTGGAGAGGGTATGTGCTATGGTGAGCGCTGTGAAGTGTGGAAGACTGAAGAATCACAGACCTGTACCTCTGAAACAAGTAATACATTATTATATATAAAAGAAGATAGTAGGAAGGGAAAAATGAAGGGGGGAAATCGGAGAGGGAGATGAACCATGAGCGACTATGGACTCAGAAACAAACTGAGGGGGGCTGGGGGGGATGGGTTTGTCTGGTGATGGGTATTAAAGAGGGCGCATATTGAATGGAGCACTGGGTTTTATATGCAAACAATGAACACTACATCAGAAAAATGAGTAAGTAAATAAATAAATAAAATCTTAAAAAAAAAAAGAATTCCCTCCAGCTTGTAAAAAGGCAACTATCTCTCATGCCTCTTCACTTGAATATGGTTGTATTTCTTTACATATATAGTACACATACTTTCTTAAATTCAATTTTTTTAATGTAGAGGAAATGTTTTAACAACTTTCAAGTTTACAATGCCCTCTTTTAAGCTGTACATTCACAAAAGACAAATAATAGCACAACAATTTAAATAAATAAGATAGAAAGTAAATAAGGGGGAAACATATCGGTGAACGTGGAACTTTGTGTCCTTTGCAAAAATGTATACTAAACTCCAGGGAGTTATTTTGGAGATATGGTGTGCAAAATTTATAATACAGTCACCAACTCAAGAAAATAAAAAATACAGATCTTATCCCATTTCAAAGGTTTCATTATTTTTCCCACAAACTTCCAGAGGAGAAACATTCTTTAGACTTTACTAATACAAAACATTCAAGAACTAAACTTAAAATAACTCACTTAGGCCTCATTAAGATGATACTGGCTAATTTGAAATACTATGCAATTCACATATTCTCCAGCTAATTCCTTTACCTTATTTAAGAAAAATAGAACTTCAGTTGATTCAAAATTTGTGGAAGGTGGGAGTGGGATTTCTATTTCTTAGTTTTTAGAAATAAATGTTTTTGAGTAACAAAAATAGCTTGATAGCTGCCTATTGATTATTATAGTTTTGGTATAATGAAATTAAATTATATACCTTTGTTTAGTTCTGATTTTCTTTGTCTCCTTGAAAAAATCATGCAACAGGTTTTTATTTTTATAAAAACTTGATAAAACTTTTATAATATCTTTTATAAAAACTTGATAAAAAGAATCAAGTCTGTTGGTTTATGATGTGTGTATAAGCATTACAAAGCTTTTTAGAAAACTTGGTTCTGAAATATGCTATAATTCTTACCTGTAGCTTTTAATAACAAACAACCTTTATTTAGCACAAGCTCTTTCTTTGGGGAATTGCTTTCAAATGAAGTTATATAGAGAGTATTCACATATTAGGACATTTGTTCTAGTATAGAATTATTGGTTAAAACCAAATGAAAGTTTATACAGTATATTATTATTATCATTATTTTAGCTATCTCTTTATTAAAGATAGGAGCCAAAATTAATTTTTAAATGTTAGGAAAAGTACTCTGAAGGAGATCTAATAACTGAATTGAAGTAACTCAAGATACTCTTAATGAATGATTTATTAACAGAACACAACTTTTATTATTATATGTGAGAGCTCTGAAAGTTATGACTTGTTTTTTTCTAATTCTCTGACATGATTTTGTGATTTATAAGAGGAAGAGCAAAGTTATGTAAAAGAGAAAAATACCTTAAGCTATTTGTTTGACCAAATTAAGTCTAAAAAGCTAAAAAGAGTCAATTATAATATTGGCAATCTTAGGCTGTTCCAAATATGCTGAAAATAATCAATTTGTTCAAGTTTGCTAAATGGAATCCTTAATTTTATTAAGAAGAAAGAGACTCATTTTTTACCCCCAGGGATATATACAACCCAGTTTTTACTGCTGGTGAGTATAATCATTACATATAAAGTTTAAACTTTATATAGCTTCAACTTTATATAACTTGGCCTTTTCTTTACTGGTATTTAATGGTCTGATTACTTTGAATAAAACAATTCCAATTTATAATCAAATGTTTAAAGAACAAATTAATACAAATTGTCATGAGATTAGCTAATTTTTTTAAACAGTAAGTTTTTTAAAGAAGATTATTTTAAAATTCTAATTAGATTTAATTTTCAAAGAGGACTTTTCACTCTAATCAAAGGTTATTCAACATTTTCTCTACTAGGAAAGTTCAGAAGAGAGAAAAGAGACTCCCAAGTAGTTAGCCAGATCAAACTAATCAATGCTGCTGATAAATAAAGAGGTAGATACTGCCTTTTAAATTTAGATTTAAGAATGTATGTGACAATTTCAAAGTAAGATTTTTAATTACATAGGTTTTGTTTTTCTTTTTTCTTTTTACATTTTTTAGCGCTCTGGGTTCTAGCATTCCTTGGCAAAAGTCAATTAAATCATAAAGAACGGTTTTGTTTTGTTTCGTTTTGTTTTGTTTAAATCAAGAATATAACACCTGGTCATAACTGTAAACAAATGGCCCAAGCAGAATTTTCAAGAAAGATTATTCGGTTTCTTCTTATGCAGCACTTGTGATTTGCTACTGACAGTGCAGTCATGATTTATTCAACAAAAAGCTTTTAAGTGCAGTAAATGTTATTGTTTCACACAGCGCCTAAGAAACATTGTTTTTAAGCTGAATCAGAAAGTAAAACACATAGCAAGACTTTTGAGAGAAGAAATTACTTATATCACATAGGTTAGGAGTAAGAAACAGAAAACCCTGCACTCCCAGTAAATGCTGGGCTAGATACTAAGGGGTACAATTGTGAAGTAAAATTATACTTCATATATTACAAATATATTTATGAAGAAAAAGCTCATGTAAGATGGTTACAAGAGTAGGTGAAGATATGAGTCTTGTTACTCCCTAGAAGGAAAGCAGAAGCAGGCACACTTTGGGTTTTATATCTGTACTGCATCTAACAGGGAAGAAAAGAGATAGTAGTGGATAGGTCCTGTCCTCAAGCCTGCCATTGTTTAGCCTGATGGGGGTCTGCCTACTGGATAAGATCATGGGAAAAGGGGAAATGAAATTACCAAGGACATTTCCTACTGTGGTAATTAATTTGGGGTCAACAGACCAGGAACATGATGGAAGATGTTAATATTTTTTGAATGTACAAGATTCCTTTTATCCTTCTATTACTTCTCTATTTAATTTATTCAGATTCTAATTTGCAGTTTTTGTATTCCATACTTCATAATGCTGACCATTTTGTATTAAGCTATCTTGAACCTATGAGAAAATTGATTGTTTCTGACCTAATTCTTTAGTTTTTTCTTTGTTTATAATATATTATTTAAAACCATGTATAAAGAAAGCAGTTTTAGAGGAGAATACTGTAGTTAATGAAACTATTTGATACAATTGAAGCATCTGGTAAAGACATGATATCTAGGCGTAAGAGGTCAGGAACCCTCTCATTTTTGAGAATAGTTATAGAGACATGCTATTAAAGTGAGTTTCTGTATTTATGGAAACATTGAACAGGGAGAGGAAGAGACAGAGCAAGAGCAAGAGCAATGTGGGGGGGGGAGGAGAAAGGGAGAGAGAGAGAGAGAGAGAAGATGGAATGTTTTAACTTACAGAAAAAGTTGGTAATACTAAATTAGAATGAATGTTATAAATGAGTTGCCATAATAATATAGTTGACATATAAAGAAGAGAATTTGTACTTCCTAGAAAAGTTATCTTTCTTAATTTTCCAATAGGTTATGGAATAGAAATAGTATCTTAATTGCTTTGTTTATTAAATTCAGTTTTGTTCAATGTACTGTTTTGGAAAAATGTGTAAATTTTTTTTTCATAGAGTCCAAATTATTAGGTTAGTAATATCCTTGGGCCTCTAAAGACAGGTGAGTTCAATGAAATAACAAAATATGACTTAAGGAGGAAATATGAATAGAGCATCATAAATACACAATTAACAAAGTTATGAGAAAGCATCTAGACCATTGACATTAATTGTGATGACAAAAAGTCTTAGAATAGTCAGACAAATATACTGAATGGAAGAAACCAAGGAGTTTACATTTTAAGGATTTGCCCTTACCTAGTCTAAAATAGATGAGAAATGGCAAAAGTAGCAACTAAATATAATTTATCTCTATCTTCATAATGCAGAACAGTTTGAAAAGCATAGTTCTGATAACATAAGGAGAATTTAAAATGAAAAAAAATTTCTAAATCATCCCTCAAAAATAATAGTGGTTTTTTGTTGGGGCAGGGGAAGAGAGAATACTTCTCTACTTTTAAGTTCACTGTATCTGAACAACCACATAATATTTTAATTTACTTAGACCTACACTTCTCTGGAGCTCAAAGCAATCCATACACCCTGAAAAGATTAGTAGGGGCTTAATAAAATTCTTACATTTGGAATTAAAGATTACTAAAATGTAATCCTATGGCTCATTTGTAAAGTAGAACAATGCATTAAAAATAATTTTTTTAAAAGATAAAGAAATTTAAGTTAAAGGAAGTTAAACTCATTTTGCCAAAGCAACAGTAATAGAGTAGCATTATCAATAGTGGGCAGAATTTGTTTTGATAATATTTATTGCTTAAGGAGTCTCAAAATTCCAAAAAGAAAATTTTAGTCTAATCAGAAATTTAACAAGCTCACCTTTGGTGATTATGATTTACCTTTGTTTTAGTCAAATCATTTCTAAATGTTTTCTGGTTAAAATTGTTAAAAATTTAAATATGTCAGAAATGAGTGTTCTACAAGTTATGATTTCCTTGTGTTTGACCTAAATGCTGTGTGCGGAATTATAAACCCATGTTTACAACCCAAGTAACTGGTCATTTTCCCCAATGAAACATTATCCCTATTAATTTTTATTTTGAAGTGGCCCTTTATTATGAAGGAGACTTTGTTATATATTAGAAAGATTCGGGCTTCAGAGCCAGATAAACTTGTGCTATCCTGACTTTGCTGCTTCCAAATTTTGTAACCTTATTATTTTGTTATTTTATTATTATAAGTTATTATTTTCTCCTACCCTCAATTTTCCCATCTGTAAAATGGTGATAATGCTTTCTTATATGAAAATGAATGGTACTACGTGTGAAAATTCTAGTCCATTAAAGACTTTTAATAAGGGAAGTAGATTTTGCTGTTATTTTACTGTTATTATTTTCATCTCCATGAGAAATTATTTATTTCCTTAATCTCTTGATAGCAAAAAAGGCAGGTTTATCGGAGTTTTGTAAATTAAAATGAAATAAATAAATATAATTTGTATTGTAGTTCTTTTTCAAGGTGAAATCAACTACTTTAACATTTTAGTGTATAAGACTTCTTTTTGGGGCACCTGGGTGGCTCAGTTGGTTGAGTGTCTGCCCTCTGCTGGGATCATGATCCCGGGGTCCTGGGATAGAGCCCTGCGTTGGGCTCCCTGCTCAGCGGGGAGTCTGCCTCTCCCCGCTCCCCCCCAGGCTTGTGCTCCAGCGCGCTCTCTCTCTCACTCTAACTCCCTCTCAAATGAATAAATAAAATCTTTTTTAAAAAAAAGATTTCTTCTTACTTTCTGAATAGAAATACACTTGTTTTAACAAAAATTAATATATTTAAACATGATTTGAAAAGATACCTTTTCATCCTTAAGAACTATGATGCATGTTTTTATTTTAAGACATATGACGCTATATTTTTAATAATTTATAAATTCTATGTCATTTTATGTTAAAATTATGTTCATGACCTATCTTACCTCTATTTCGGAGTACTATTGGAGATTTAGTTTTTTCCCAGTTTTTGTTCTTCTTATTGTTAATACTAGAAATTATGTTATGGTAAATATCCTTTATAACTAAGTCTTTTTGTATCATTATGATTGTTACTTAGAAATATTCAATGAAGCAGAATTGCTGAAACACAGATGATCTATCAGTTTTAGACACGTTTCTACAGACCTTTAACATGTTTGACAAAATTCTCTTCAGTAAGTGTTATATCAATATATATTTCTAGCAGCTGTTTATATATTGTCCATTTCCAACTGAATTTCATCATAAGTATTTTAAGAATTTGATGGGCAAAAATGGTATCTCATTGTTTTAATTGGATGTTTGTTATTAAAATATTTAAATAATTTCTTGTCCATTGAATTTCTATTCATGCTACTCACATTCTTAGCCTGTTTTTTCTTGGTAATTATTTTTTAAGAACAAAATTTAAGTGTATTTTGTATATTCTAAGGCCATTAACATTTTATCACATGGTACTGATTTTTTTTCCTCAGTATTTATTCTTTAAATACAAGTTTATCATTGACTTTTCTTTGCACTGTCCCCATATTCTTGCCATTAATCCCTCTGTGATCTACAAGTATTTGGATTATAATAATGCTAATACTGTCCACATGATTGAGCATTACAGGGCTTTATGAATTTTTAGGCAAGGGATGGGGCAAAGATTATATATAACTTACCTTTGTATTCTCAGTGATTAACCAAATGTTTTAAATGTGTGCAGTTTTCAATAGGAGTTGAAGTAGACTAATACAATCTCTGCACCCCATTCCTGCAGACACCTAAGAAACTACACATACTTTTCACCCTGTGCTCCAGCACGAAGACCTATTTACTATTTCTTGTATATCCTTCAAGAGCTTTTGCACTATTGTTTCATAGTTCAGACCCAGGGCAAACAGCCAAACCCAGATTTGAATTCAGGCTTCACTCTACCAGCTTAAACTGTGATCTTAAACAAAGCCTCAGACTTCCTGTCTGTAAAACAAGGGTAATTACAGTATCTAACATACTGATAATATCATAAGACTTAGAAGTCTACCCAATATGAGGTAACCAAATAACGAGCACTTGATGAATGGTTATTATTATTACAATCAAAGCTAGTCAAATACTCCAGACATAGTACTATAACTGTTGAGTCTAAATTATTACCTATTACATTATTAACTTTATTATGTGTTACCTGTGTTCCCTCTATAGAAGAACATTATGAAGATTTCCAAGTATTTAAGGACATGGTTTTTTATTTATTTTTATTATTATTATTTTTTTTGAGAGAGAGAGAGAGTGGGAGAGGAGGATAGAAGGAGAGAAAGAGCTAGGGATAAGTAGAGAGAGAACCAGCTGAGCCACCCAGGAGCCCCTAGGACATATTTTTTTAGACAAATTGCAAGAGAATAAACAAACAAAAAAAACTGAATGAATTTAGATGTTAGAAAGAATGATAATGAATGTTATGTTATTTTAAAAAGTCATACCAAACACATAGGATGTTAATCCTAAATAGTAAGTAAATCCCTGATATATACATATCTTTCAAATTCCAGTAGGGAAAAATTACTATAATTAATCTATACTAATACTTGTAACTTTACTATCTTAATAAAAACCCAGGTAAATGAAATTTTGTTAGAAACAAATGACTATAAAATATTTTAGAAATCTATTATGTTCATATTAATAAGAAAAAAGAGCAAAATGATATATACATTTTTACCAGTCAACAGTTGAGCTAATTATAGATGACTTACACATTTGAAACAGTAATTAAGACAAGGTCCATTATAAATTTGTGCACATTATACTCTTCCAAATTTCTATCTCTTTAACACTTTTGCTTGTGGGATGATATTTCCTACTGATAATACTAAATACATAATTTTAACAATGTCTCTAATTTTTTGTATCTAATGTTTGACATTAGCCAAAGTCCGGATGTACATTTGGAGACATATACATTCAGAAGATGAATTTTAATGAGTATTCAGTGTAAGGTTACATTTCTAAAGTATTTCTCCTTGCTCTTTGGATATACTTTCAAAAACCATATGTTGGAAGAATGTAGCAGCCTAGTCATTGGGTATGTTAACAGGTTCAAATAGATAAGAAAGAAGGGGGTATCTGTGAGTTCAGTACAAAAACATCTGTGATTTCATATAAATCTTTATTATTATTTTGTTATAACTGGGATTACAAAAAGGGAAATATTCAGTCTTAAAAGTCACTCACAGTTAACATTGCACAATAAAGGACTGGATTTGCTGATAATATTGTTAAATTCATCAAATTTTCACATACATTTATGATGGAATAATAATGACAGTGACAACGAGTATCTGAAACGAAATACACTTTGACTTCCATGAGACTGTTGTCATTCTTTAGACACTTGTGGAAACACAAAGGAAAAATGTAAATGACAATTCACTTCATTGACTAGTTTATGACTTTACTATCTAGAATAACTGCAGACGAAGCAAAGGAATATCTCCTCTCTTAAAATTGTATTATATTTTCAAGGTTGGTCTTTAAGAAATTTCAGAATAGTCATAATTGTGATATAATAAGAGAAAGTGAGTTTTCTATCAAATAAGTATTTGCAGTTGACCTACCTAGACTTTTCTAATTGTTATAAGAGCTGCCTGACTAAAGAAATGAAGGTTACTCTTTTATGAAAATGTTATAATGCTCATACTGAAACCCTCTGTGATTTTTAAAAATCAGCATTTAATCAGCATACTAATATTATTCCAAATCAAAAATTACTTATTACAAAATAATTTGTTACTTTTAAAAAATTGTGATCAGTTCTAATAAGCTTTATACAGTGACTTGTTTTGCCTAGGATTTTCTTGGTTTCAAAACTGAAATTTCCATGTCCTGAGAATATCACCCTCCTGGTCACAGGTCACTTAAATACACGTTGCCATAAATACACAAAATACTAAATAAAACCGAGAATGAGACTGTTGCCATGAGTCATAAAATTTTGAATTCACCTTAAAAAGGGCAAAATTAATTTAATTATGTTGGTTATAAGAGTATGGTGTTTGTACAAAGTATGTTTAAAGGAAAAAAATGAAGTATGCCTTAGCATAGGTTATTATATGTGCTGCCGAAGCGAGCACTGCCTTAGCATAGGTTATAACAATGATCAAATTTTACCTTAATAAGATACTTACTTCTGCAAAAATTCTTCAGAGCCACATATACTTAGAAGATGATCTTTGGGGAATAACTGGTCATTTGTACAAAAATGTAGAATCTCTGCTGTTAGGTCTTTGACAAGATAATTAGCTAAAAACAAAGGTGAATAATAAAAAGTTAATAAGAGCTTATCATATATTGGCTGGGATAAAAGTTTTGAGCACAAAAAAAGATATATATATTATGAACTATTGTAACTGTCTAGCTCCATCAAGAGGAGTTAAAATGAGATGCATCTCATTTATTAGTCTGGTTAAATTTGGAGATACTTTGAAAAACAATTCTTTGCATTTTCTTTAATCAGTCTGTCTTCATATTACTGACAGAGCTAGATATTGTATTCTTCATGTTAAAATCTTAATACATTGTGGCTCTGCATAAAAAAGTATTCTGTGAGGGCAGCTGGGTGGTTCAGTGGGTTAAGGGTCTGATTTCGGCTCAGGTTGTGATCTCTCGGGTCCTGAGATCAAACCCTGCATTGGGCTGCTCAGAGGGGAGTCTGCTTGTCCCTCTGCCCCTCTCCGTCTCTTGCCTCTCTCTCTCATTCTCTCTCTCAAATAAGTAAATAAATTTTTTTTTTTAAAAAGTATTCTATTGTGGTTACTCATAGGGACTTAGGAGATTCAGTGAGTGATAAGTGGCAGGTCAAGAGTCTAACCTAAATCTGTCAGATTCCAAAGCCTGTGCTGTCAATGATTCTAAGTCTCCAAGCTTATTGTTCTTCCTTTCCCATGTGGGAATCACTCAAGTTTCCATCTAGGACAGCATTATAATAACTTTAATGAACATGTGCTTTTTTTTCTCTACCTTCTATGGAGCTCAAAATGTAAGCATACTATAAGGTAAATTCCTTTGTCTTTACATTCCACCATCTCCCCACTAAGCTCTTACATACATATGCCATTTAATAGTGTCCAGAACCATACTGACTTGCTACAGTAATATTTGCCTATTAAATATTTTCCTAATTATAAATGACAACTAGTACAGGGCTCATTTATAACCATAAATGATGATAGTTGAAAATTATATATCTATATCTATATCTATATCTATATCTATATCTATATCTATATCTATATCTATATCTATATATCTCCATGCTTTGAGTGTGATCTCATGGTCTCAATCAATGAAGCAAGTGCAAACAGACTGTACTTATCACCCCTAACCAGTGGGAATTTGAACAGCATACTGCAAACTCTCAATTGTATTCATCTGAGTTGTGTTTAATTTGCAATTATGTCTTTAATTTGCTATAGCTTCTTTTACGTCCATACTTTTTTGTACAACAAAATGTAGTGCAACTGACATTGCAGGACCTGCCACAAAAAAACAGGGGAAGAGAATAATGCTGGATTTTAAAATGTGGGTTTTATGGTAGATCAAGGTATTTTCTAAGAAATGGTCAGAGAAAAAATGGTAAATATCATCATGGAATTAAGGATTGTGTTAATGGTTTGACATGGCAGAGAGTATCTTAAATACTCTGTTGCTTGGGAATAATGATTGAAATGGTGTTGGAAGCTAGAAGAAAATATGGCCACAGCAAAATCGTGACTGTAAGGGCTCTGACAAGGAAGGGAGAATATTGCCAGTATATGATGGCAAGAAAATATCCCCAGAAACACCAGTTCATTTTAATTAATTTGGCTCTCTAGTTTTTTGCACATAATCCTCTACCTCTTTACCCATCTTTTGAGATATAAGAATCATTGCTTTTTGCTGTATCTTACTTCTTAATTTCTGTTTTTCTTATACTAGGTCCTATTTCCATCAATTAAGTCCCTTTTCTTTTATATATTCAATATTCTCCACTCCAAAGATGCTTTTGTTTTTTTCTTAAAATTTCTGTTTCTGTTTAATCTTCCAATAAAATCTCCCGTCATCCATTTCATTCCCTTAAGATAGTATATTTTTAACCATCTCATTACTGCCAAACTTCTTTAAAAAGTAGATAACTTCTGTAAACCATTCTCAATCACTCTTTAATCTCTGCAAACTGACTTCTACTTCCAACACTTGGCAGGTCACAAACGGCCTCCTAATACAGTTCTAACCATGAATCATCTAAATCTGAAAGGAAGGACACTCTAGAGCAATTTTGTACATGGAAATAAGGACAAGGGAATCATCTTCACTGAAGTGATAATTGAAGATTATGGAACACAGAATTCTTTGCTCAAAAAACGTAATTCTCTAAAGGATTCCATTTCCTCAGTCTTGGGGAAACTGTTCTCTTTGGATGAAAATGCCTTATCCTCACCCATCTCCTCCTCTTTATTTATCTAGATTTCATTATTCCCTAAATTTCTAGGAACAGCTTCTATTTTTTGTTGAAGTCATTCTTGATATATTCTTCAGATACACTATTTTGTTCTTTATAGCACGTCTGTATTTACTAGTAAAACACTTATATAAAGTGGTGAAAGGATCACAGTTTTGGCGTAAAGATTATTTCAAAGTGAAAATATTTGAAATCTTATCTGAACTTTCTTTATCTGACTAAAGCAGAGACTCCCTAATACAGCTTCCATTAATTTCCTTCGGAGGGAATTTCCTGCAAATTCCAGGAAGGAGACAGACTGCCCATCCACTATCATGAATACATATATATAGTTCCTATTTTCCTATTGAAGCTCCAGGTGACACCCCCTGCACACACACACATATACTTTTATATTAAATTGGTATATAAACCTTTACCTCTGGGTATTCAACAAGTAACCCCTGCATGCATGTGTAAATAACTTTGCCTTTTCTCCTACTAATCTATTGTCAGCTAAGTCACAGCCACCACCCCACCCCCTTCAAATATAAGTGGATAGAGGAAATGTTTTCCTCCCAACAGTGGCATGTGCAGCTCTGTGTGTTTTCTTGAACGTGTCCTTTCTCCTCTGCTTCGTTCTCCTTCTTCCTCTGTACTTCACCCCTTCCTCCATCTCCACTTCCTCCTTCTCATAAACATTTTTAATATGCTTGAGAGTAGACATCCTCTTTACTACTATACATCTCAAACACTAGACACAATGACCTAATCAATTTCCTGAAACTTCTCATAAAAGTAAAAAATGACCTCCAACTTGCCACATTCAACAAAAGAACATCCAGAGAGAGAGGGAGAGATGTTGGAAATTAAATATTTTAAACTGGAAGAAGAGAAGTGGTCTCCCTAGTTCACAGTTATTCCCTCTTCTCCAGCAACTGAGGCCAATATGACAGAGATTGTGATTGGCTCAGGGTTCAAGTTCAACACCACTGATTTTGGCTTGGCAATCAGAATCCTGCTTTTAGAAATTTGGAATTAGATCTAATAGAGAGACTGAATTTTCTTTAGGGAGCTGGCCAAATAGCATTTAAGCTTGAGAGCTTGGCTTTCCATGTGTTCTGGAAAAGCAAGGGAAATAAGTCAGCAGAAAGCAAGGGAAACCTAAGAAATAGATATATAGAAGAGATGAGGTGAGATGCATACAGGAATTTTGGACTGCTTATTTCATCTGTGCCTTTAGTACATTCCTGAATCTACTGAATTCTTACTCTTAAATTCTGTAAGAAATCTCTATATTCTTTAAGAGTGTTTTTTTCTTAAGGCAGCAGGAGTTGGTTTTTGTTAGTTTCAAACCAGATGGTCCTAACTAAATATTCCAACATAACATTGTTATGTTTGTAGCCATCTGCACTAACTCAGAATCTTGACTAGAGTAAGAAAGAAACAATCAAAATAATAATTATGTTAATAACAATCGATGAAAAGAAAATATTTGTTGGCTCATTTTTTGTCAAGAAAAAACAGTTCATAGGTAGAAACTCATTTAGTAACAACTAATGTTTGAAGAACTATTATTGTTTTGCAAAATAGTTTACAATAACAGTGAAATAAAATATTAGACAACTTTAAAGAAATTCTAAAACTTTAGAAAAATAAGAATCATCTGATGAGTTTGATAAAATGCAGATTCCAGGTTCCAGGATCCATCCCCAGAGACTGATTCAATGGACCTATTGCCTAAGGCTCCTATAGTTTGTACAGTGGGAATAAAGACTATGTATAGTTGCCTGTTTTATGTCATAATTTATTCACATCTGAATGACATAGTTGTTTCTAATGGGTAGTATTGCCATTTTCATACATGTATATTCATTCATATTCATCCATATGCTTTATAATCTTTTTGAAATTAGGTTTTGTTTTTAATATGCTAAAAATTTATTATACTTGCCATCAACTATTTTATAGCAGGAAAGTAGTGTCCTGGGGTGAGCTATGTGAAGAGAGTTCTTAAAAACAATAGCTAAACAAATGTTAACAAGAGGTTTCCAGCTGTTTTCTTCTTAACTTCACTTCAGGGCAAAATACTAGCATTTAATAACATTTCTTGTAATGCTTTCAGTCTGTGGACTCAAGGCTATGCAGCTATACCAGCTTTATGTAGATTTTTATACTTATTTGCAAGGTTGCTTACCATATGGTGTAAAATGAAGTAGTTGCGTTGAGTTATCAATACAAATATTTATGTTAAACTTAGTATTAGAAAAGAGCTGATAGGGAAATGCTGTAGTAGTGCTCCAGATCTTCCCTGAATTGGAATTAATGTCAGCTGCATGATATGTTTCTCTTATTCTGAAAAATATATGGAAAATAATACTTAGGAGAAGATTATAAGAAATTTCATGCACAGTTTTGCTGTAGAAGATTTAAAATATGAAAACAATCAGTAGCTGATTTGTGGTACAGTGCTGTTAGTGAGGCCAGACTGGTAAAGATTACAATTATACCAAAACAACTGTAAAGGACCATTCGTTAGATTTCCCCAGGAGCATCTCATTTGAAGCAATTAAGAATACATTGTCATTCATTAGGCATGAAAATTCACTCTGAACAATGATTACTTCCTTCACTGACATTACTTTTGAAGCCTAAATGCCTCCTCTTGGTTTTTGATAAATTTCTCAAGCTGGAAGTCACCCATTTTGATTTAAGGATTTTTTAAAATAAATTACCTTGTGTCCAATTGGTAAATACCATTCTTGGCTGTAAATTTTTGGATTTTACACAAATCTCTGGATTTTGCATAAGTAATTTAGCCCAGAAGTCATTTGTACACACTGAACAATCCTTTATTGCTCAAATGAGTCAGAGAATTGCAAAATAGTTTATCCTTGGAGCCAGAAGCCTTGAGCTTGAATCCTGATTCTTCCAATTAGTAGTTTTATGGTCAGAGGCAAGTTATTTGACCAATTCTTTGTTTGTTCAAATGAAGATATTTGTATCTACTTCAAAGATTCATTGCAAGGATTAAAAGTGAAAAGGCATGCAAAAGATTCTTGTAGAATGTAAGCATATACCCATATGATGTACCATAATTATCATTATATATTATTATAGCTGAATCCTTGTCGACCCATGTTGTTGCCCACGTGTAGAATATAACATAAAATTATTTGCAACTTAGATGTTTTAAAATGCCTTTGATGATGAATATGAAATCATGGGGGTTTTTTTGTTGTTGTTGCTGTTAATTATGCAGACATCTAAATTTTGTAGTGCTAGTCCCAAAGAGAAAGTTATATGTTTTGTGTATAGAGGGTATACTATGCATTCTATGTAATGTATCGATATGAATTACATCCTTGGCATTCATTCTATTTGTGCAGCATTAAAGTAGTGCCAGGCTCACTGAAGTAGCTTAATCTCTATGCCCTTAAATTGTACAGAAACCTCCCCTCCTTGAGGGGCCTGACAAATGAAAAGTGCATGGCATGCATCAGAATCACCTTATTTTCTGAGTCCCATCCTCATCCTTGCTGATTCAATAGCTCTATGGAGGAATCTTCACATTTTCCCTACTAACAGCTTCCCAAGTAAGCCATTACTGCTGCTACTTCGGAACTACAGTTTGAGAACCCATTGTTTAGGATAAAGATTTGGGCCACTCTCCTTTGTTATACCTACGATAAAAGTCTAGACTCCAGTTCTGGTTGAGGGGCTTTATGATTTATCATTCACCGTATGATAGGATACTACTCCATGCATACATGATTTAAGCTTCTACTGTTTGGGAGAATTAAATTTAAAATGCAAATTAATGACTTATTCTCTCCTAAAATTTTGTTGAGTGTCTACTGTATTCAAAACTTTTCATATGCTATGCCATTTTATTACATTTTTAACAAAAGTATGACACATTCCTTGAAAGATGTGGCTTAAAAATATGTCACAACAAGAAACCAAATCCAGCAAATTAGATAGCTTCTTTAAAGGGTGTATGACAGAAATATCAATAACACTTTTAGGTACGGTTATTTAAATATTAGACAAAAAACCAGATGAAATTGGATACATCAATCCATTCTATTGTGACCCTCTTATGAAATTTGGCTTTCAAACTCAATTTGATCTTCCTTTGAATTAAGAGCCTTGGACAGTGCCTAGTACATAGATCCTCCGAAATAGTTGCTGTTGAATGAATAGTGTGTTTGTGTACAAATAATTATGCATCTATAAATTTAATTATTTTATATATGAATATACATCAAAAAAGATTATTGAAAAGCAAGTGTGTGTGAATATAACCTATATCTTCCTTTCACTACTCTATAAAGTTTATTATTGTTTGTTTGTCTGTTTTAGTTTTCATGGTTACTTTGAAAAGAACCATTGAGAAAAATTACATTTAAAAATTCAGAAAATGCACCATGAGCTACTGACAAACCATTATGTAAAATATTTTGTGTCACTATTGCATCCACAAAGATTTCCTCTAAGAATATTACATTATGTTAAAAAAAAGTGATGGGAAGGTCTAGTAATAAGTGTTTTGTCAATGGATTTATACTGAGTGATATCTTGTGATATTAAGAGAGCTTTTTCTCATGCTTAGAGGGTAGAAATGATCACATCTTAGATTTAAAGTGTAAAGTTCCTGGCAGTGCTTGTCCATTTTTGACAGTGAGTAGTTTATTCTTAAAAGAATCAATATTGATGTCTTTAAAGATCCTAATTTAGATATCCAAAGAGTCATTTTAATTTTTTTCTGTGAACAAGTGAGACATTAATTAAATATTAAATATTTTCATGGATTTGAGGTCCTTGGTTTATTTGTTTGTTTGTTTTTTGTTTTTTATCTGTGTGCCTTTCAATTCTTCAATAGGGTTACAAGTTTTTTAGGGCAGAGACCTTGCTTTTCTGTTTGTTCTACATTTGAATATCTCTCATACATGGACTAGTTATTAGGCTTTCCAATAACCTTTTAAATTAATGATTAAATAAATGATTCCAGTCTTTAATCCCAAACTATCATGTAGTAGTAAGCTGCTATAGCTGATAAATAAATTGTAGTTCATTTATATGTGTATTTATTATTTTTAAAACAGCTATAAATAGATAAAAATCAAGAGAACAAAATGTAAATGCATTAATTTTTCAAAATTTTCAGGAACCTTAGCAATAGAAGAGATGGCGTTATATAAATTTTAACTGCTAATGAGAAACTGGTCTTAAAAAAAGACATCTATATTTATAAGTTCATTTTAAATGGGCAAAAAGAGGATCAGTGATGTTTTTGTAATATCCCCTAGTGAACAAATTTGTTTTTCAGTGGACAAACACCCATGCATTTGCTCATTTATTTTGGCAGTTCATTCGAGATAAGATTAAATTATTAAAAGGAGGACACTCTCACCATTTTAAATAGTATATCCCAAGTAAGAAGGATAAATCTATGCTATTTTGCGACAGAACCAGAGAAGTCAGTCAGTTATGTCATTAAATGAAAAATTAATTCACTGCTGACTAAATGATCAATAGATAGCAAGGGCAGGTATGAAATATGAAACATTTAGCTTTAACTAAATTTTCAAGAGAATAAAATTATTTGACTAAAAACAACAAAAACAATACCAGAAGTTAATGAACTAATTTGTCACAAATTTACATTTTTCATTATATTAAAATTATTTAAAAACTTTAACATTTTACATTCAAAATTAATCAGTAATGTTAAATTAAAATAGACAAATTTATGCTGGTACAGAAAGTTCAAAGTTTAATGAAATAGCAACACTCACGTTTTTACTTTGTCGCAGAAGGAGGCCAGAGTCTTATTACTGCCTTGAGGTACTTCAACTAGCTGAAGAGAACAACCTGCCAGCTTAAAATAAAAACTGTTAAATTAATATAGTTTGGTGTGGAGAAAACATTAATACAATTCTACAATTTTAATTTTGTTTTAAAGATTCTGTCGGGAAGGAAGATTTTCCTCTGCCCTATTGTCCTTCTAGCTGGACTTAGCATCAGATTGACAGGAGACAAAATAACAGGAGAAAATCAAATTTCACAGGCCTGAGTATGGGGAATCCACACAGAGAGGAGATTACAAAAACAATGAGGCAACCCCAAATTTTTGTGAGGTGAGGAGAGGGGTAGGGGCCTGAGGACACAAAGGGGAGGAAAGCCATTAACAAGAAGGTGAAAGGAAATGTTTGAAAACCAAGGGTTGCCCTATTATGCATGTAAGTTCCTTAGGTAAAGGGGAGTCTCTGTTATTAGCTGTCTTCCTGTTGCAGGCTCTGCTTTCCAAGGTAAATTCAAGCAGTTATGGGGGAAGTGGAGAGTTTTTCAGCATCTGCTTGGTATTTATTACTTTTAACTTGATATAACTTTTATACCAAAGTGGCACAATTTGGGACATCTCATCTTGCATCACTTCAGTTCATTCTGTTTTTTATTTTTATTTTGGGGGGATTTTTTTAAGTGAAATAATGTGTATAGAAAATGTCTGACTCTTAAATATATAATTTAAGTTTGAGGAATGTAGACAACCATGCTATCAATATCACAATAAAAATATAGAACATTTCCATCACATGAGAAAGTGCCCCCATACCTCCTTCTGTTAAACTGTACATCCATTTGGTAACTACTGTTATTCAGATTGCTAACATTATAGATTAAGTCTATGTTCTCCTTTCTTTTTTTTTTCACTCAAATGATACATATTTTTAAATTTATCTGTGTTGCTACACATCAATAGTTCATTTTTTAATTGCCAATTAGTACTATTCTATTGACTATTTCACAATTTGTTTATCCATCTTCCTGTGGGTGGGCATTTGAGTTGTTCATAGTTTTTATAAAGAAAACTATTAATTTTCATATACAAATATTTATGTGGACCTGTGTTTTATTTCTTATCAATAAATCCATAAATGGCTCAGTCAGAAGGTGAGTGTATGATTAACTTTAAAAGAAGTAATTTTTGCTTTGTGTGTATTGATGCTGTTATTAGGTACATAACACATTTAAGTTTATTGTATTTTCTGGATTGACCCTGCTGTCATTATGAAATGATAATAATACAAATACTAATAATACTCTGCCTTGAACTGTGCTTTTCCTGCTATTAATAATCAGCTTTTTGTTTGCTGATTTAATATTATATCTTTTTATTTTTTACTTTCAACTTATTTGTGCCTTAAGTTTATCTCTTGTAGATAGTAATTAAATCTTTTTTTTTTATCTAGTTTGTCAATTTCTCCTTTTTACTTGGAAAGTTTAGTCTATTTATATTTAGTATACTTATGGATATTGTTGGATTTAAGACTGCCATACTCATTTTTGTTTCTATTTGTTTCTATTCTGTTTTATTCTTCTATTTTTCCTTCCCTGCTTTTTTTTGGTTTATTTAATTTTTTTTTCATTTCATTTAATTCCTCTTTTGGAATTTTAGTTTTTCTTCTCAGTATTATTTTTCTAGTGGCTGTCTTAGCTTCGAAGTAACAATATGCATCCTTAATATATCACAGTGTACTTAGAATTCATACTGTACTACTGCATTTACAATGTAAGAATTCACAATAGCAAATAACATTTACTCTCCCATCCTTTATGCTATTGTTGTCATATATTTTTCATCTATCTATATATATAATAACTCTCAATAAAATATGCTGTTGTTTTGCTTTACATAGCTATCAAAAATAGGTTTTCATAGTTACTAATATATTTACCACTTATACTGCTCTTTGTTCATTTCTTCTTTCTTTTTTTTTTTAAGATTTTATTTACTTATTTGTCAGAGAGAGAGAGCACAAGCAGGGGAAGTGGCAGGCAGAGTAGGTAGAGGGAGAAGCAGGCTCCCCGCTGAGCAAGTAGCCCAATGTAGGACTTGATCCCAGGACCCTGGGATCATGACCAGCCAAAGGCAGATGCTTAACCAACTGAGCTACCCAGGCACCCCACTTTATTCATTTTTAGATTCCATCTGGTGTCATTTTCCTTGCATTCAAAGCACTTATTTAGTATTTTTGTGTGCATGTTAGCTGACTAATTTCTCTCAGCATTTGTTTACATATCTATTTCATTTTAAGTTTTGAAGTGTATACTCAATGGATACAAAAGTATGGTGATGTGTATATATATGTATGTGTATATATATATGCATGTATATATATAGATATTATCTATATATTATATAGGTATAGATATATGTCTTTTAAAATGTCATTCCATTGTTGTCTGGCTTCTATTGTTTCTGATAGAAATTTGCTTTGATTCAGATTGTTGTTCCACTGTGTGAAATCTGTTTTCCCTTGCTGCTGTCCTTTATGATTTTCTCTTTACCTTTTGTTCACAAATGTTTATGATTTGTCTTACATGTGGTTGTCTTTGTATTTATTCTGTTTGGGAATTGTTGAAATTCTTAGATCTGTAATCACTGGGTAATTTTCCATTTCAGGTGTTATATTTTCAGTACTAGAATTTTCATAGTCTTTATTTTTTTTTGTAGTTTCTAACTTTCTCTTGAGATTCTTCATTGGTCTACTCATTATGTCCACCTTTTACTTCATCTACTTCAACATTCTTTTTATAACTACCTTAAAGTCTCTATCTGTTAATTTCAACATCTGGACTGTGTCAGAATCTCTTTGTATTGACTGGGTTATTTTCTTGATTTTGGGCCAAAATTCCTTGCTTCTTTTACATATCTGTGTATTTATTATTATATGTTCAACATTATACATGACGCCTTATAAATTGTGTTGGTTTTTTTTACAATGTATATAATTTTCTCTGGCAGGCAGTAAGACCCTTTGGTCTCCTCAGCCTTTTTGTTAAGCCACATCTGTTTTGGTAGGTGCAGCATTCACTCTAGAGTATTTGTTTTATACTCTTAAGAGATAGCTTTGGGTAATCTCAGTTGGATGCCTGAAGTACTCAGCTCAGTGTTTTCTCTTGCTAGGTTAGAACTTCGGCACTGCATAACTTAACACTTGTGTGTGGTGAACACACTTGCTTGGCCAAAAATCTACAGTAAATCTCATGCAGATTTCTGACTCCCACCCATTGCATAGCTGGAAATGTCCTCTGCTCTGTAATGCAGGCTCTGCCTTCTCAAGCTTAGTGATAATGCTGGTTAAATTGGGCTCTAGTGTCCTGCTCTACTAGCAAGAAAGTGCCCCCAAGCTGAAAGGAGGATGATCATACAACACTGGGGTGTTTCCCTTCTCTCAAGGGTCATGTCCTATACTGCCTTCTGTTCAGTGCCCGAAATCAGGAGTTTAGTACTTGTTATTCTGCTCTGATCAGAAAGAGATGTCCCTAAAATTCATTGACTTTTAATGCAGAGCAGTTGAGTTGCTACCTCCTCTGCATATGCTTCAGACAGAATTAGGTATTTCTTCTCCTGTGGACTCATTCTGTTATTTTACTTTGTTGCCATTATTTGTTGACAAGTTAATTTGAACAATATGCTATTTCTGAATCAAATATCATGTCTTTTCTTTGCATTCATTATGCCTAGTATATCATGTTATTTTAAGAATATGATAGTTGTTGAATAAATGAGGAATTCTTTTGCTTCACCCTGTAAATTGCAGCTGCAATAATGTTTTTTTCTTTTTTCTTTCTTTCTTTCTTTCTTTTTTTTTTTTTTTTACTGTTTACTTCTAGTTTCACTTGTGTCTGGACTCAGGGTAAGCAGAGAAATATTCAAATATTATACAAGAAACTCTATGGTGACTAAATTGATTGGAGAACTACTGATGAAACCATTAAGATGAATTGTACATGATTGCTTAATTTCCTACTCTTGGAATGATCCCAATAGAAGATGCCAGCCAACAGTATAATTTAGGAGCCTCTGGGCAAAAGGACATTTTTCCTACCATAATGACATAAAGTTTTAATTTATGACAGTATGACTCAAAATATAAATCTAATGAGATATATGTATGTTTCTGTGTGTACATAATAACAATAAGAATCAAAAGTACTTTCATCAAAACCTCCAATTATGACATTTTTATCCAATAAAATGTAAGGACTATAACATTTTATTTAGTTTTGACCAAACTGGACCTTAAAAATGATATAATTTTTTTTCTTTCTTCAGAAAAAAAACCATTAATTTAGGAACACAGAATTTGTGAATAATAAATTATTTTTTCACAAATAATATTAATACATTTTCCTATTTAAGATTAGTGACTCTCATTACTAAATTAATCCAGTACATTATTGGATGATTCTTTCAGATTCTTTTTTTTTTTTAAGTCAACATATATAATACATACCTCTCTATTCTTTAGCCATGTATTTTCCCAGGTCCTGGGTAAAGAAGAACCTTTAAAAGGCATCAGAGAATGTTCCACAATGTCCATATTTCTGCCTCTTTTATTCTCTTCTTTTGGCATGAAGTCAGTTGAAAAGGATGGATATATAGAAGGGATGCTACTTTCAAATCCTATGTGGTAGTTATGATTTTCATTTTCTAATTCTCTCTGTGAATTAATTTTATCCAAACTAGTGGACGATGAAGCTAAAATATTGAATCTGTAATCATCAACACCATGATGTTTTCCTATGGGGTTTCCCCAAGAGCTTCCTTTGTTCGTGTTTTCAGGATTTGGTAGCACAGAGCTCCTAAAGCCAATTACTGGTGTTTTCCTAACTTGGTGACAGGAGAGTTCTGAGCTTTTAGAAGTTAATTCATTCAAGGATATTTGGTGTGTTTCATCTAACGAATGTGTTCTTGAGTCCCTGCTTGGTGCACTGGGAACAAAAACAGTGTTTTCTTCATTTTCACTCTGATAGAGCGGAATGTTATTACTGATCTCATCTACTAGCTGATCAAAACCCAGGCTGACTGGGTTAGGGAAAAGGAACTGATTTACAGAGTGAAATTCTTGGTGCTCATGCTGCTCTTGATGTGATTCACTGGTATTTAGATCTGTTTTCCAACAATATGCCATTTTTTTATTTTATGTAAATGAGAGGGTTGATTCTGCTCCAGATATATACCTGATGATATTATAAAAGAGGATAGGAATTTTCCTAGAGAAAACATAAAAAGAAACAAAAAATTCTTTGATTATGAAATAAAAAAACTTGCAAAAAACAATACAATGAGTAAATATATAACAATTGTTTTGAAGCTTCTTCTTAACAAATAAAATTATTCATGAATAATCTAAAACTCCATCGGGGCTCACAACATTAAAGTCTGTAGGGGGAGTATTGACTTTGGATTTGTGAAACTCCTATAAGAGAAAAATTAAGTCCACCTGAATTATGACAGGAATTTCATGAATCAATCAAAAGTCAATATTCCCCTTTGAACTCCTTTTCCTATTGAAGATCCACTTGCCTCCACTTATCATCTCCCTCTGAATTCAACTATCTATAAGAATGCTAGCATGTTAAAATCTTCTATTAGCTAAACAGTCTCTTTATCAGCAATTACTCCATTCCTAGACATAGTCTTAACTTTTTTCTCCTTGCCATAACCCCATAACCAATTTTCTTTAAGTTGGCTAGACCCTTTCTTCCCCTTCCCAAAACTCTTTAAACAATTGCAAACTTCTTTTTTAAGATTTTATTTATTTATTTGACAGAAAGAGACGCAGTGAGAGAGGGAACACAAGCAGGGGGAGTGGGAGAGGGAGAACCAGGCAGACTTCCCGCTGAGCAAGGAGCCTGATGTGGGGCTCTATCCCAGGACCCTGGGACCATGACCTGAGCTGAAGGCAGACTGAGCCACCCAGGCGCCCCAACAATTGCAAACTTCTTTCATTATTTCTCCAAAATGACTTTCATTAGGTTCACAAATGAGCTTCATGTCAGTAAATTCTGTTGACATTCATCAGTTTCTTTTTTTTATTTAAAGATTTTATTTATTTATTTGATGGTAGGCAGGAGGAGCTGCAGGCAGAGGGAGAGCGCGAAGCAGGCTCCCCACTGAGCAGGGACTCCTTTCTGGGGCTCCATCCCAGGACACTGGGATCATGACCTGAGCCAAAGACAGGCCCTTACTGGACTGAGCCACCCAGTCACTCCAATATTCATCAGTTTCTATTTTACTCTATCTCTCTACAATCCTTATTCCATTCACCATACTTCTCATTTTAAAATTTTTTGCTTTCTTAGTTTGACTCTCTGTGATATTGTACTCTCTGAGTCCTTCTTTGTTTATTCTTTCTCAAAAACTCCTTTGCTTATTACTCATTTTCCACTTGACACTTGTCAGAGCTTCTTTTCTCCTCAGTTATTCTTTCCTTGTAAGTTATTTCATACTTCCTATGGCTTAAAGTACCATTTATATGTTAATGACTCCAACCTAGACTATTCTTATTATTACCTTCTCAGTGCCTCCACTTGGAAATTTTTTAACCTCCAAGAGAAAGTCCAAGACTTGTATCATAGTTCACCCAAGAACCTGCCCCTATCCTGGTGTTCTCTGTAATAGAAAATGACTTGACCATCCACTCAATTGCTCAGACCAGAAACCAGAGTTTCATCTTTGAATCTTACCTCATCTTTATTCTCCTATATCAAATAAACTCCCAGTTCCTATAGAAAATCTTTCTTCTCCCTGTCTGCCACTGCCACAATCCTAGTCTAAAGCTTTTATCCCCTTAATTTGAATGTGGCATTGTCTCTGAAATTGCTTCTACATTTTCTGCATCCATTCTTGTGTCCTATAATCCATTTTTTTAATATTATAGTGATGTATTTAAGAGACTAAGCTAGTATATCTTCTGGATATAGCTTGTCAGTGGTTTTCTCACTGCCTCAGGATAACATCTATAGATGCTATATATGTAAGAATTTGCTTTCCCATTATATCATTAGACCATGTTAATCTTTCTCACTTAAAACTCAGTACCTAGTATTTTGCTTTACTCACAGTAGTTGCACATTTGTATTTGTTGAACAGATGATTTAATAAGTTAAAAAATTATAATTGAGTTATAAGAAAATGAAATTGAAAAGTATGTCTTTTTTATGAATTTTTAAATTCATATCCCTTAACAAATATAAAAATTATTTTTATTTTTTATTTTAAGGGAATTTTTAAATTCCCTTAACAATTATAAAAAGGGATAATTATGATAGTGGTTCACTATCAAATATGATTCTCTATCAATATTTTGCAATGGCAACTGATTTTTATTCTGTTAGAACTAAGATTTACTTAAACTCATAATGACCTAAGAAATAAATGAATAAGATTTATTATACTGTTTTACTCAAGAAATTGAACTGATAGATTTAGGGAAAGGTTTCAGTTCAATGCAGTCAAGAATTAAACTGATAGATTTGGGGAAAGACTTCCAAGAGATGTAAGTAAGAAGTGTATAGAATGAAGTGTTAACCAAAAAAAAATTAATCTATAAAATGTTATTCCAAACTATTCTAATTCATAGGTCACATTATCTAGCCACAGTCTTTTTCAGGAATTGCCATTTTTTATCTTCATGTTAGTAATGAATACTACGGTTCATTAAAACAATGAAACTCAGGGCAACTGGATGGCATAGTCAGTTAAGCATCCAATTCTTGGTTTTGACTCAGGTCATGATCTTGGGATCATGGGATCGAGCCTCATGTTGGGCTCCATGCTGGGCATGGAGTCTGCTTGAGATTCTCTCTTCCTCTCCCTGTGCCCCTCCTGCTCATGCTCTCTCTCTCTCTAAACTTAATAAATACTGAACATGATAAAAAATAAATAAATAATAAAATAAAAGTAAAATAATAAAAATAAATAAAATATTAAAACAAAAATGAGACTCCCTCATCTGACTCTGTCATGAAACTCAGGATTTGTCAGCAGGTGTGACTTTAATTCTGACAACCATAGTTAATAGCCTGTTACAGTCTTTCTTAGCCCAGCCTGCTCTATCTTAGTTTAAATATGGTAAATGAGGTTATATCAAGGTGATTTTAATAAATTTACAAATGAAACCCAAACCCAGCAAGAGGAAGATCAACAAAATTGATAAGCTTCCAGCAAGACTCATCCAAAAAAAAAAAAAGAGCACCCAAATAAACAAAATCACTAATGAAAGAGGAGGCATAACAACCAACATTACAGAAATACAAACAGTTGTAACAGAATGTTATGAAAACCTATGTGCCAACAAACTGGACAACTTAGAAGAAATGGATAAACTCTTAAAACAGATAGCCTCTCAAAACTAAAACAGGAAGAAATAGAAAATTTAACAGACCAATTACCAGCAATGAAATTGAATCAGTAATCAAAAAACTCCCAAAAAACAAAAGTCCAGGACCAGATGGCTTTACAACAAATTCTACCAAACATTTAAAGAAGAGTTAATACCTATTCTCAAACTATTCCAAAAAATACAAGAGGAAGGAAAACTTCCATATTCATTCTATGAGGTCAGTATCACCCCGATACCAAAACCAGATAAAGACAGCACAAAAAAAGAGAACTATAGAAGCACCTGGGTGGCTCAGTCTGTTAAGCGCCAGACTTTTGATTTCAGCTCAGGTCATGATCTCAGGGTCCTGGGATCGTGCCCCATGATGGGCTCCGTGCTCAATGGGGAGTCTTCTTGAGGATTCTCTCTTCCTCACCCTCTGTCTCTCCCCCTGCTCATGTTCTCTCTCTCTCTCAAATAATCTTTTTTTTAAAAAAAAGAACTACAGACCAATATCTCTTATGAATATAGATGCAAATATCCTTAACAAAATATTAGCAAACTGAGTTCAACAATACATTAAAAAAAACCATACACCATGACCAAGTGGGATTTATTCCCAGGATACAAGGGTGGTTCAATATTCACAAAACAATCAACGTGATATGTCACATCAATAAGAGAAAGAATAAAAACCATATGGTTATTTCAGTGGATGCAGAAAAAGCATTTGACAAAGTACAACATCCATTCATGATATAAACCCTCTGCAAAGTAGGTCTGGAAGGAATAGAGCTCAACTTGATAAAGCCTTGTATGAAAAACCCACAGCCAACAGCACACTCAATAGGGAAAAACTCAGAGCTTTTCCTCTAAGGTCAGGAACAAGTTAAGGATGCTCACTCTCAAACATTTTTATTCAATATAGTACTGGAAGTTCTAGATATAGTAATTAGACCATATAAAGAAAAAAAGGCATCCAAATTGGTAAGGAAGAAGTAAAACTCTCGTTTGCAGGTTACATGATACTATATATAGAAAACCCTAAAGACTCCACCAAAAATCTACTGGAACTGATAAATGAATTCAGTAAAGTTGCAGGATACAAAGTCAATGTACAGAAATCTGTTGCATTCCTATACACTAGTAATGAAGCAGCAAAAAGTGAAATCAAGAAAACAGTCGCGCTTACAATTGCACCAAAACCAAAAAAATACCTAGGAATAAACTAAAGAGGTGAAAGACCTGTACTCTGAAAATTATAAAACACCAATGAAAGAAATTCCAGATGACACAAAGAAATAGAAAGACATTCCATGCTCGTGGATTGGAAGAACAAATACTGTTAAAAGGTCTATACTGGGGTGCCTGGGTGGCTCAGCCAGTTAGGCGGCTGCCTTTGGTTCAGGTCATGATCCTGGGGTCCTGGGATCGAGCCCCATATCCGGCTCCCTGCTCAGCGGGGAGCCTGCTTCTCCCTCTCCTTCCCACTGGTGCTCTCTTTCACTATGTCTATCTCTCTCAAATAAATAAAATATTTTTTTAAAAAAGGTCTACACTACCCAAAGCAATTTATACATTTAATATAATTCCTATAAAAATACCAACAGCGTTTTCCACAGAACTAGAAAAGACCATCCTAAAATTTATATGGAGCCACAACCTTAAACAGCCAAAACAATCTTGAAAAGAAAAACAAAGCTGGAGTTACCACAGCCCAGATTTCAAGTTACGTTACAAAGCAGTAGTAATTAAAAGAGTAGGGTACTGACATAAATATGGACACATAGATCAATGGAATAGAATAGCAAACCTAGAAATAAACCCACAATTATATGGTCAATTAATCTTTGACAAAGGGGGAATGAATATTCAGTGCGAAAAAGACAGTATCTTCAACAAATGGTGTTGGGAAAACTGGACAGCCACATGTAAAAATAATAAAACTGAACCACTTTCTTTTATAATACACAAAAATAAACTCAAAATGGATTAAAGACCTAAACGTGAGACCTGAAACCATAAAAATCCTTAAAAAGAGCACAGGCAGTAATCTCTCTGACATCAATTGTAGGAGCATTTTTCTAGATATGTCTCCTGAGGCAAGGGAAACAAAAACAAAAATAAATTATTGGGACAATGTCAAAATAAAAATGTGAATAAAAAGGGAACAATCAACAAAACCAAAGGGTAACCTACTGAATGGGAGAAAATATTTGCAAATGACATATCTGATAAAGGGCTAGTATCAAAATATATAAAGAACTGATAAAACACAGCAGCCAAAAAAACCAGATAATCCAATTAAAAAATGGACAGAAGACACGAAGAGACATTTCTCCAAGGAAGACATACAGATGGATAACAGACACATAAATAATGCTCAACATTTCTCATCACCTGGGAAATGCAAATCAAAACTTGCTTTGAAGTTATCACCTTACACATGTCAAATGGCTAAAATCAAAACCACAAGAAAACAAATACTGGCAAAGATGTGGAGAAAAAAATCCTCTTGCAGTGTTGATGGGAATGCAAACTGGTACAGCCACTGTGGGAACAGTATGGAGATTCCTCAAAAAGTTAAAAATAGAACTACCCTACGATCCTGTAATTGAACTACTGGGTATTTACCCCAAAAGTACAAAAACAATAATTCAAAGGGATATGTGCACCCCTATGTTGATTGCAGCATTACATTATTTACAGTAGCCAATATGGAAGCAGCCTAAGTGTCAATCAATAGGGCAATGGATAAAGGAGAGGTGGTGTGTATACACACACACACACACACACACACACACACACACACACACACACTGGAATACTATTTGTAACAATATGGATAGAGCTAGGGAATATAATGCTAAACAAAACACATCAGTCAGAGAAAGACAAATACATGATTTCACTCGTATGTGGAAGAAACGAAACAAAGGAGCAAGGGAAAAAAAAGAGAGACAAACCAAGAAACAGATTCTTAGCTATAGAGAGCAAACTGGAGGTTACTGAAGGGGAGGCAGGTGGGTAGTTGGGGGAAATAGAGGATGGGGATTAAAGAGTATACTTATCATGATGACAAAAAATAAAATGATAAAAAATTAAGCAAATTAAAATTTAAAAAGTGAAAAAATGTGATTTTTCTTTATACATAAAAAAATAAAGTGACTTTATAATTTTTTTGTGGCTTCGAAGAACTGATTGGATTTTTAAAAATGATTTTTTAATTTTGTCGAGCCATTAAAGAAGATCTTTAAAGGTATCACTAGTCTGATCCTGAAGTTAAAAATTCCTTTAGACTGTAGCATTTGTTGTTGTTAATAATAATAGTGATACCTAATATTTTGGGGACCAACTCTGTGCTGCTACTCTATATACATATACATGCTTACATGTATTAACACATTTATTTCTCATCTCAAGCTGTGATATTATTATTGCCACTTAACAAATGAGAAAACTGAAATACAGAAAGGTGAATTAACTTACCCAAGGTCTCCAAGTTTGTGTTTACAGATTTGTTTTAAGCAAGGATTAAAGAGAGACATATAGGTGATCATATCATACTAATATCACATCTAGAGCATGCCTGAATTTAGGCACTGCAACACAGTACCAACTCAACTCAAAGAATCTCCAGTAAAAAGAGTTGAAAACTTTTAAATTTTTATTAATAACAATGTTTTTTCAAGCATTTCTCACAGTTCTAAAACTTGAAATGCGTTAGAGGCCTCTCTGAAAAATCTCATTATCATGAGATAAAGGAGAATGAGAAATACTTATCTATGTTGAAAATGTAATAAAAATAAAATTTCTTTCAGATTCACTTTTTCAATATTAAATTTGGTGATTTTAAGGTATTTTCTAATAATTTTAAATCCCATCCTTACCATCACAATCTAGAAGCTAAATTATTTCTTAGTTTATAAACAAATAGAAACATTATTTAGTACCAACTGGCAAATATGTACACGCTGCATAATGAAGTAATGAATAAAATAATTGTGAGTCATATACCTTGACTTTGAGGCAGAACTGTACATACAGATTAAAAGCAATTACAACATAATTGAAAGGACATGGCTGTTGGTTCCTGATTTAAGTAAGACTTCAGAACGGGGAAAAAAAAAGTGTAATAGGCAGAAAAATGCCCCCTTCCCAAATATTTCCATTTCTTAATACATAAGAAACCTGTGAATATGTTAGGTTATATGGCAAAGAGGAATTAAAGGTTGCAGATGGATTAGGTTTCCTAATCAGCTGACCTTAAAATAGGGAGATTACCTGAGTGGGCTCAGCATAATCAAAAGGATCTTTAAAAATGGAAGAGGTGGTCAGAGTGATGTGATTTGAGAAAGACTCAACCTGCTTTTGCTGGCTTTGAATATGGAAAAAAGGGACCATAAGCCAAGGAATTCAAACAGCCCTTAGAAGTTGGAAAGGACAAGGAAACAGATTTTCCCCTAAAAGCCTCCTGAAAGGGACACAGCCCTTCCAACACTTTGATTTTAGCATGAGACCGATGTTGTATTTCTGTCCTACAGAATTGTATGATAAATTGTTTTGTTTTAAGGCACCAAATCTGTAATCATTTGTTACAGTAGCAATATAAAATTAATACAACATGCAACTGGAAGCTGCTTCCTAAATTGATTGGAAAATCAGAGACTGGAAGTATAGCAGACAGCACAAGAACAGTCCTTTATTCTTTGTTGGTACATTCAGCTAAATTCAAATGAGATATTTAAAAGATGTTAATAATGACAACTTAGTTTACTGCAATTGCTTATTACCTTCCATTCAGTTCAGCTTTTCAGAGATCAGTTTTTTGTTGAGGGTTAATTACTCATCTGGCCTCAGGATAAAGTACAGACAGAATTTAGGCACCTATCAGAGAAAGGGCAGCCTTTGCCTGCTGCTTCCATTTGCTAAATCTGCAAAGGTGCAGATATCATCCAAATAGCCCCAGTGTCCAGAATGGGAACAAAAATGTTTGTTTTACAAAAGAACAAAGAAAATGTCTGAAGCTGTCTGTTCTTGATTCAAAAAGCCCTGGCTATACTACTGAATTCGTATATCTGCAGGGGGGACATGAGAAGAGGGTGAAAGAAATATATTACAAGGCTGAAGAAAAATAATTTTTATATCAGATAACAAATTGTAGGCCTTGGAAACTTAACAGTTTTTAAAATATATATAAATGTCATAGAAGATAAAGATCATGCCAACATAAGACATGTCAAAGTCTAATCAAGCCAAACCATCTGTATTGTCAGTAAGGTGGAGGGAAAGTCTATAGACTATGGAGCTAACCTGGTTCCTGGAAGGGTGATCTGAAAATCCCATCTTTCTTCAACTGCTGAACCAACTATATATACCATGCAGACACACAGAGACATTTATATTTTAGCTAGACATAAATTCGAACTTTCTCAGCTCAATTTGCTGTATGAATATAGAGAAGACCTCAAACAATTATATATATAATTTACGTTATGTCTAATTTGGAATTGGGTTATGATGAAGTAAATGTATTATTATTATTATCATGAGCCCTGATATTATTTTCACCTACGTGAAGGCAAAAGGTGCTTGGGGAAAACATTAATCTCCAAAAGTCTCTATTAGATGTCTTTTTACATGAATAATTGACATTTTCTTATACACGTATAATCCAATAGAAGCCTCACTTCTCATTAGACTGCCTAAGCTTCTTATATATGAAAAATCTGAAGCTCTTATTTATTCTTATTTTGGGGCTATATTAGCTTAAATAAATGAACTCATTTATTCATACATCTACAGTTGATCCTTGAACAATGCAGTGGTTAGGGATGCTGATCCCTCCTGCAAGTCAGAAATCCACATGTAAATTTTGATTCCCCCCAAATATCTACTAATAGCCTACTGTTGACTGGAAGCCTTGCCAATAAGGTAAATGGTCGATTAACACATATTGTGATCAAGAAAATCATAAGGAAGAGAAAATACATTCACAGTACTGTACCATACTTATTGATACAAAGTTTAGGTCATTTGTTTAAAAAATGAATCATCTGTCAGAACCTACATCAATATTGTCTTATGTAATATAAAACACTGTAGGATTTATATATACTACTAAGACTAGACATCAAAAATAAAAGATAATGTGAAAAACAAAGTCATATTTATTACAGGTACCATGATTCATGCATTGATAGCAAAGACACAGCAATATGATTGCTTTATGATAGCCTAGTGTAATCAAACAATTGCCTATACACTGATGCATAAGTCATTAAATTTTTATAGCCTACAGCATTACATTTATATTCATAATACAGTATAGGAAACATTGTTACTTTTTTATTATTACTTTTTAAAAAAGATTTATTCATTTATTTAAGAGACAGCAAGGGAGAGAGAGTGCATGCAGTCATGGGAATTGGGGGAGGGGCCGAGGGAGAGACTCTCCAGCAGACTCCATGCTGAGCATGGATCCTGATGTCCCATGACCCATTAGATCATGACCTGTGCTGAAAATCATGAGTCAGACACTTAACCGACTAAGCCACCCAAGCGCTTCCTTTGTTACATTTTTAAAAAACCATTTACCTGTGATGATAGGCTGACACTCAGTTTCTCCAATTACAAGAGAAACTTACTGTATGGTAGTGTGATTTTTTTGAAAGTAAAGTTATAAAACAGTAAGAAAACTAACACGTGATTATTTAAATTAAATATCACTCACATTATGCCCATGTAAGGACAGGCTATCCACTTCCATACAAGTCTTATACACAATGTTCTACACAATGAATACTTAATGACATAAAAATGTACAATACAGTTCTTGCCATATAGTTATTAGGTTTCCAGACAAAGACACACACACATAAGTTTATTAACTATACAGCTTGAGGATTATATACTGTCCACTAAA
Organism: Callorhinus ursinus; assembly: GCF_003265705.2. Taxonomy (NCBI): domain Eukaryota; kingdom Metazoa; phylum Chordata; class Mammalia; order Carnivora; family Otariidae; genus Callorhinus; species Callorhinus ursinus. Next base: position 15,478,742 of record NW_027397089.1, read on the forward strand.
TGGAAGTGGATCATCATAAAGGTATTCATCCTCATTGTCTTCATATTGAGCAAGCTGAGGAGGAAGAGTAGGGGAGGGGAGGGCTTGGTTTTGCTGTCTCAGGCATAGCAGAGGTATCAGGTGGAGGAGATGGAAGGGGAGGCAGGAGATTCAGGCACACTCAGTGTAATTTACAAAAATACACAGTAATTTTGACTTTTTGCTTTTTCATTTCTCTAAAAATCTTTCTATACAGTACCAATCCTTCTTTATCATTTCCTTTACTTCTAGCACATGTATTATGGAAGGGCCCATGTCATAAAAGAAGTCAAAAAGAGTCTTGAACAATTGGGAACCCTTCATTAGCTAGATTATCTAATGTTAATTTGTTTTTTGGCACTGCTTCATCTATATTTTCTTCCTCATCATCTGGCACAGGTTTGGAAGCACTCATCTCCACCAAGTTGTCTTCTGTTAATTCCTCCGTTTAGCTCTTGAATTTCTCCAAAATCGATATCTTGAAACCCTTCATCCTATACCTTTGTTGCCATATCCACAATATTATGATTGCCTTGATTGGCTCTGTCATAAATCCTCTGAATTCATGCACCACATCTGGACACAGTTTTCTCCAGCAGGAATTTACTGTTTTGGGAATCAAGGTTTTCATGGCTTTTTCACAGCGATGGCATCTTTAATGGTGTAATCCTTCCAGACTTTCATGATGTTCTCTCTATTAAGGTTCTCTTCCATAATGTTGACAATCCTTTCCATATGTACTGTGTGTAATGAGCGTTAAAGGTCCTTATTATCCCCTGATTATAGAGACTTTGTGATTGGGGGCAAATAGGCCACTTTGATGCCTTTGGTGTTGAGTTCATGGGGTTCTGGGTAGCCAGAGGCATTGTCCAATATCAGAGGAACTTTAAACGGCAGTCCCTCAGTGACTAGATACTTCCTGACTTCAGGGACAAAGCATCAATGGCACACTAATCCAGAAAAAAACGGTTCTTATTGTCCAGCCCTTCTTGTTATACAAGAAAAAGTTTGGTAGCTAGTGTTTGTCTTTCTCCAAAGCCTGGGGTTAGAAGCTTAATAGATAAGGGGGGTTCTGCATTTGTACAAAAATATAGGGTTAGCCTATCTCTTCCTGCCTTAAATCCTGGGGCTTGCTTCTCTTTGTTACTAGTAAATGTCCTTTGTGATATTTTTTCGCCAGAATAGGACACTTCCATCTGCATTAAAAGCCTGTCCAGGCAGATATCTTTTCTTCTCAGTGATTTTCTTAATGCCATCTGGGAACTGCTCCCTCTTGATCAATAGAAGCTGCTTCCCCTGTTATTTTGACATTTTTTAAAGACAAACTTCTTTCTAAAATTATCAAACCATCCTTTGCTGGCATTAAATTCTCTAGCTTTAGATCCTCCACCTTTCTTTTGCCTTAAGTTTAATGACTTCGCTTTGTCTTGAGTCATATTAGACTCAGTTATATATATTGCCTATATCAGGCATATGGGTATGCCTTTCTTTTAGTAATCCTGCACTCACATAAAAGCTGCATTTTCAATGAGATAAAAAGATATTTCACAAAAAGTTCAAGGTTCTTATGCCTGCTAGTGTGGCTGCCATCATCGATTCATAAATTTCCTTTTCTTTTTTTAACAATAGTTTGTATGCTGGATTCATTTATTTCACAGTGGTGGGCTCTGCAACTACAGACTTCCGTCTACAGTACATATGAAGCAATTCAACTTTTTCTTGTAATGTCATGACTTTTCTCTACTTCTTGGGCAAACTTCCAACATCGCTAGTGACACTTTGTATGGGTCCCATGGTGTTATTCAAGGCTGATGATATTATACTAAACATGATGAAAAATATGTGAGAACCTCAAGAAGTCACTTTTTGCTGCAATATGCAGTTTACTGGAGAGAGGAATTGCTCACGTGGAAATGACTAGCATCACATGGCGTTCTAAGTGGATATTTGCAACACTTGGGCTCACCACAATAGCAACAGGAAGTCGCTATGAAATTATTACAGTAATGCAGTATGCACTAAGTTCATTTTAAGCAATTATAATTTAATACTGCATGCTTACATTTGTTTACATTTCTCTCGATTGAATAGAGCCATGTATGGTCTGTAAGTGTGTATGTAAATTTTGATAAATTTTAACTTTTTATAATAGATTTGTGTATATTTTATGGTAGTAATAAAAACACCTGTATCGGAGGAGCAAGATGGTGGAGGAGTAGGAGACCTAAACTTCATCTGGTCCCAGGAATTCAGTTAGATAGGGATCAAACCATTCTGAACACCTATGAACTCAACAGGAGATCGAAGAAAAGAATAGCAGCAACTCTCTGAACAGAAAAGTGACCGCTTTCTGGAAGTGGGACCCAAAAAGCAAGAGATCCGGGGAGACTCCCCTTCCTCCCCCAGGTGGAGTGGCACGGGAGTGCACCACAAGGATCTGCTGGGTTTGGAGACTCCACACGGGGTCGGGTGCCAGAGATAGAAACACTCAGTCACAGGCTGGGTGAGCACGGAGTGCGGCCGGAGACCAGGGAGACGGGAATGATTGACTGCTTTTCTCTGGGGGCGCACTGAGGAGTGGGGCCCCGAGTTCTCAGTTCCTCCAGGGTGGAGATTGGGAGGCCGCCATTTTCAGTCTCATTCTCCAAAGCTGTATGGAAAGCTTGCAGGGAACAAAAGCTCCCAGAGCAAACCTGAGCAGATTACTTAGCCCGCCCCTCGCAAAGACATTTGAGAACCACTGCGACAGGCCCCTCCCCCAGAAGATCAGCAAGAACAGCCAGGCAAAACTAAGATTACCGATCAATGAGAATGACAGGACTCCAGCGCTAGGGGAATACTGCACATAGAATTCATGGCTTTTCCCCCCTGATTCTTTAGTCTTTCAAAGTTAATTTTTTTAATTTTCTTGAATTTTTGTTTTTCCCGTCTTCAAACAACATCTTATCAATCCCTTTTTTAAAAAACTTTTTTTATTTTTCATTTTTAGAGTCATATTCTATCCCTTCATAGTAGTTAATCTTATTTTTGTTATATATACATTGTTCTCTCTTTAAAATTTTGGGATACAGTTTCTTCTAACAGAACAAAATATACCCTAAATCTCTAATATATGGCTTTATTCTAGTCTCCTGCCTGATCAAATTCTCTCCGCTTTTTTTTTAATTCTTCTTTCTTTTTTCAATCAACTTCTTATCAATTCCTTATATGAAATCTTTTATAATTTTCATCTTCACAATCATATTCCATCCCTTCATCATATTTACCCTTATTTTTGTGCACATATAAGTTTTTCTTTCTTTAAAATTTTGGGAGGCACTTTCTTCTAACAGACCAAAATACGCATTGATCTATGCCCCAACCTGATCATATTTGATCATATTCTTTTTTTTATCTTTTTCTTTTTTTTCCCTCTTTTCTTTCTTTCCCTTTCATTTCTCCCAGTTTCAGGTTTCTTCTGATTTGTTTACTGTATACTTTTCTGGGGTCGTTGTTACCCTGTTAGCATTTTGTTCTCTTATTCATCTATTGTCCTCTGGACAAAATGACAAGATGGAAAAAATCACCTCACAAAAAAGAACAAGAAGCAGTACCAACTGCCAGGGACCTAGTCAATACGGACATTAGTAAGATGTCAGAACTAGAATTCAGAATGATGATTTTAAAGATACTAGCTGGGCTTGAAAAAAAACATGGAAGATATTAGAGAAACCCTTTCTGGAGATATAAAAGAACTAAAATCTAACCAAGTCGAAATCAAAAAGGCTATTAATGAGGTGCAATCAAAATGGAGACTCTAACTGCTAGGATAAATGAGGCAGAAGAGAGAATTAATGATATGGAAGACCAAATGATGGAAAATAAGGAAGCTGAGAAAAAGACAGATAAACAACTACTGGATCATGAAGGCAGAATTCGAGAGAGAAGTGATACTATAAGACAAAACAGTATTAGAATAATTGGGATCCCAGAAGAAGAAAGAGAGAGAGGGACAGAACGTATATTGGAGTAAATGATAGCAGAGAACTTCCCTAATTTGGGGAAGGAAACAGGCCTCAAAATCCAGGCGGCACAGAGAACCCTCCTCAAAATCAATAAAAATAGGTCAATACCCCGACATCTAATAGTAAAACTTAAGAGTCTCAGAGACAAAGAGAAAATCCTGAAAGCAGCTCGGGACAAGAGATCTATAACCTACAATGATAGAAACATTAGATTGGTGACAGACCTATCCACAGAGACTGGGCAGGCCAGAAAAGACTGGCATGATATATTCAGAGCAGTAAATGAGAAAATCATGCAGCCAAGTATACTATATCCAGCTAGGCTGTCATTGAAAATAGAAGGAGGGATAAAAGATTCCAGGACTAACAAAAACTAAAGGAATTTGCAAACATGAAACCAGCCCTACAAGAAATATTGAAAGGGGTCCTCTAAGCAAAGAGAAAGTCTAAAAGTAACAAAGACCAGAAAGGAACACAGACATACAGTAACAGTCACCTTACAGGCAATACAGTGGCATTAAATTCATATCTTACAATAGTTACCCTGAATGTAAATGCCCCAATTAAAAGACACAGGGTATCAGGTTGGATAAAAAAAAAAAACAAGACCCATCGACGTGCTGTCTGCAAGAGACTCATTTTAGACCAAAAGACACCTCCAGATTGAAAGTGAGGGGGTGGAAAACCATTTACCATGTTGTTTTTTTTTTTTTACACTTTGATTCTTTTTTTTTAATTTTTTATTGTTATGTTAATTACCATACATCATTAGTTTTTGATGTAGTGTTCAATGATTCATTGTTTGTGCATAACACCCAGTGCTCCACGCAGAATGTGCCCTCTTCAATACCCATCACTAGGCTAACCCATCCCCCCACCCCCCTCCCCTCTAGAACCCTCAGTTTGTTTTTCAGAGTCCATCGTCTCTCATGGTTCGTCTCCCCCTCCGACTTACTCCCCTTCATTCTTGCCTCGTGCTATCTTCTTCTTTTTTTTTTTTTAACATATATTGCATTATTTGTTTCAGAAGTACAGATCTGTGATTCAACAGTCTTGCACAATTCACAGCGCTCACCATAGCACATACCCTCCCCAATGTCTATCACCCAGCCACCCCATCCCTCCCACCCCCCACCACTCCAGCAACCCTCAGTTTGTTTCCTGAGATTAAGAATTCCTCATATCAGTGAGGTCATATGATACATGTCTTTCTCTGATTGAATTATTTCCCTCAGCATAACACCCTCCAGTTCCATCCACGTCGTTGCAAATGGCAAGATCTCATTCTTCTTTATGGCTACATAATATTTCATTGTGTATATATACCACCTCTTCTTTATCCATTCATCTGTCGATGGACATCTTGGCTCTTTCCACAGTTTGGCTATTGTGGACATTGCTGATATAAACATTGGGGTGCACGTACCCCTTTGGATCCCTACATTTGTATCTTTGTGGTAAATACCCAGTAGTGCATTGCTGGATCATATGGTAGCTCTATTTTCAACTGTTTGAGGAACCTCCATACTGTTTTCCAGAGGGGTTGCACCAGCTTGCATTTCCACCAACAGTGTAGGAGGGTTCCCCTTTCTCCACATCCCCGCCAACATCTGTCGTTTCCTGACTTGTTAATTTTAGCCATTCTGACTGGTGTGAGGTGGTATCTCATTGAGGTTTTGATTTGGATTTCCCTGATGCTGAGCGATGTTGAGCACTTTTTCATGTTTCTGTTGGCCATTTGGATGTCTTCTTTGGAAAAATGTCTGTTCATGTCTTCTGCCCATGTCTTGATTGGATCATTTGTTCTTTGGGTGTCGAGTTTGATAAGTTCTTTATAGATTTTGGATACTAGCCCTTTATCTGATATGTCCTTTGCAAATATTTTCTCCCATTCTGTCGGTTGTCTTTTGGTTTTGTGGACTGTTTCTTTTGCTGTGCAAAAGATTTTATCTTGATGAGATCCCTATAGTTCATTTTTGCCCTTGCTTCCCTTGCCTTTGGCGATGTTTCTAGGAAGAAGTTGCTGCAGCTGAGGTCGAAGAGGTTGCTACCTGTGTTCTCCTTTAGGATTTTGATGGACTCCTGTCTCATGTTTAGGTCTTTCAACCATTTGGAGTCTGTTTTTGTGTGTGGTGTAAGGAAATGGTCCAGTTTCATTCTTCTGCATGCGGATGTCCAATTTTCCCAACACCATTTGTTGAAGAGACTGTCTTTTTTCCATTGGACATTCTTTCCTCCTTTTTCAAAGATTAGTTGACCCTACAGTGGAGGATCCATTTCTGGGCTCTCGATTCTGTTCCATTGATCTATGTGTCTGTTTTTGTGCCAGTACCATACTGTGTTGATGATGACAGCTTTGTAATAGAGCTGGAAGTCCAGAATTGTGATGTCACCGGCTTTGCTTTTCTTTTTCAATATTCCTCTGGCTATTCGGGGTCTCTTCTGGTTCCATACAAATTTTAGGATTATTTGTTCCATTTCTTTGAAAAACGGAGGCCCCCTCCCTCGCCATCTATCCTCCCGAATATCGCCTCGGATTCACTTCTCCGCATGTCCTACCTTCCAGTAAGTGGTCGCTTTTCTGTTCAGAGAGTTGTTGCTATTCTTCTCTTCCTTCTCCTCTTGGGTTCGTAGGTGTTCAGAATGGTTTGATCCCTATTTAGCTGAATTTCTTAGACCAGACGAAACCCAGGTCCCCTACTCCTCTGCCATCTTGCTCTGCCTTTACCATTTACCATTTTAATGGACACCAAAAGAAAGCTGGGATGGTAATCCTTATATCAGACAAATTATATTTTAAACCAAAGACTATAATAAGAGATGAGGAAAGACACTATATCATACTTAAAGGGTCTATCCAACAAGAAGATCTAACAATTGTAAATATCTATGGCCCTAACATGGGAGCAGCCAATTATATAAGCCAATTAATAACATAAGGAAAGAAACACATCGACAACAGTATAATAATAGTAGGGGACCTTAACACCCCCCTCACTGAAATGGACAGATCATCTAAGCAAAAGATCAACAAGGAAGGGTGCCTGGGTGGCTCAGTTGGTTAAGCCACTGCCTTCGGCTCAGGTCATGATCCCAGAGTCCTGGGATCGAGTCCCGCATCGGACTCCTCCTTCTCTGTGGGGAGCCTGCTTCTCCCTCTGCCTCTGCCTGCCACTCCCCCTGCTTGTGCTCACTCTCTCTCTCTCTCTCTCTCTCTATGTCAAATAAAAAAAAAAAAAAAAGA
>NW_027397089.1:15486107-15515915 GCF_003265705.2 Callorhinus ursinus
CTCTCTCTCTCTCTCTATGTCAAATAAAAAAAAAAAAAAAAGATCAACAAGGAAATCAAGACTTTAAATGACACACTGGACCAAGTGGACTTCACAGACATATTCAGAACATTCCATGCCAAAGCAACAGAATACACATTCTTCTCTAGTGCCCATGGCACGTTCTCCAGAATTGATCACATTCTAGGTGACAAATCAGGTCTCAACTGGTACCAAAAGATTGGGAACATTCCCTGCATATTTTCAGACCACAATGCTTTGAAACTAGAACTCAATCACAAAAGGTGAGGCTAAAGAGCATCCCACTAAAGAAAGAATGGGTCAACCAGGAAATTGAAGAATTTAAAAAATTCATGGAAACCAATGAAAATGAAAACACAACTGTTCAATATCTTTGGGATGCAGCAAAGGCAGTCCTAAGAGCAATGTGTATAGTCTTTCTCAAGAAACAAGAAAGGTCTCAAATACACAACCTAACCCTACACCTAAAGGAGTTGGAGAAAGAACAGCAAATCAAGCCTAAACCCAGCAGGAGAAGAGAAATAATAAAGATCAGAGCAGAAATCAATGAAATAGAAACCAAAAGAACTGTAGAACAGATCAACAAAAGTAGGAGCTGGTTCTTTGAAAGAATTAACAAGATTGATAAACCCCTGGCCAGACTTATCAAAAGAAAAGAGAAATGACCCATATCAACAAAATCATGAATGAAAGAGGAGAGATCACAACCAACACCAAAGAAATACAAACAATTATAAGAACATATTATGAGCAACTATATGCCAGCAAATTAATCTGGAAGAAATGGATGCATTCCTAGAGATGTATCAACTACCAAAACTGAACCAGGAGAAAGAAAACCTGAACAGACCTATAACCACTAAGGAAATTGAAGCACTCATCAAAAATCTCCCAACAAACTAAAGCCCAGGACCAGATGGCTTCCCAGGGGAATTCTACCAAACATTTAAAGAAGAAATAATACCTATTCTTCTGAAACTTTTCCAAAAAATAGAAATGGAAGGAAAACTTCCAAACTCGTTTTATGAGGCCACCATTACCTTGATCCCAAAACCAGACAAAGACCCCAACAAAAAGGAGAATTACAGACCTATATCCTTGATAACATGGATGCAAAAATTCTCACCAAAATACTAGCCAGTAGGATCCAACAGTACATTAAGAGGATTATTCACCACAACCAAGTGGGATTAATCCCTGGTTGCAAGGTTGGTTCAACATCTGCAAATCAATCAATGTGTTACAATACATTAATAAAAGAAAGAACAAGAATCATATGATCCTCTCAATAGATGCAGGAAAAGCATTTGACAAAGTACAGCATCCTTTCTTGATCAAAACTCTTCAGAGTATAGGGATAGAGGGTACATACCTCAGTATCATAAAATCCATCTATGAAAAACCCACAGCGAATATCATTCTCAATGGGGAAAAGCTGAGAGTTTTTCCCCTAAGGTCAGGAACGCGGCAGGGATGTCCACTCTCACCACTGCTATTCAACATAGTATTAGAAGTCCTACCCACAGCAATGAGACAACAAAAAGAAATAAAAGGCATCTGAGTCAGCAAAGAAGTCAAAACTCTCTCTTTGCAGATGATATTATACTTTATGTGGAAAACCCAAAAGACTCCACCCCAAAACTGCTAGAACTCATACAGGAATTCGGTAAAGGGTATTATGCTGAGTGAAATAAGTCAGTCAGAGAAAGACATGTATCATATGATCTCACTGATATGAGGACTTCTTAATCTCAGGAAACAAACTGAGGTTTTCTGGAGTGGTGGGGGGTGGGAGGGATGGGGTGGCTGGGTGATAGACATTGGGGAGGATATGTACTATGGTGAGTGCTGTGAATTGTGTAAGACTGTTGAATCATAGACCTGTACCTCTGAAACAAATAATACATTATATGTTAAAAAAAAAAGAAGAAGAAGAAAAAGGAGAAGAAAATAGCAGGAATGGAAAAATGAAGGGGGGGGGATTCGGAAGGGGAGATGAATCATGAGAGACTTTGTACTCTGAGAAACAAACTGAGGGTTGTAGAGTGGAGGGGGTTGGGGGGATGGGTTAGCCTGGTGATGGGTATTAAATAGGGTACGTACTGAAGGGAGCACTGGTTGTTATATGCAAACAATGAATCATGGAAAACCACATCAAAAACTAATGATGTAATATATGGTGATTAACATAACAAAATAAAATAAAATAAAAAAGTAAATAAGAGAATGAAAAGTGTGTAATGCTGGATAAAACAAATGAGTATTCTAGCATCCCCAGTGTCTTTGAGAATGAGTTTTCTTTAGTATGGGATCAAAACTGAAAGCATAAGCATGAACTCATGAAATTTTTTGTTTTTTTGTTTATTTTATTTTATTTATTTATTTGACAGAGTGAGAGAGAGAGAGCTATTACAAGCAGGGGCAGTGGCAGGCAGAGCAGAGGGAGAAGCAGGCTCCCCACAGAGCAGGGGAGCCGGATGAGAGACTCAATCCCAGGACCCTGGGATTATGACCTGAGCTGAAGGCAGTCACTTAACCAACTAAGCCACCCAGGTGCCCACTCATGAAGTTTTTTTTAAAAAAATTCTCTCTCTTTTTCTCATCTCTATTTATCTATCTACAGTGGTATTCCTTGGAAAGGCCTAGAAAAAAAATGCCCATCTCAATAGCAATGAGCATCACTAACATCCAGATTGTGATATTGAAATACTACTTATTAAAAGCAGGACTACTTGGGAGACCAGCTCATTTCTGATCTAGAGAAATAATGTATGAGGTGAGTTTAAGAGATCCTATTGCTGTAATTAGTAAGGAAGATATTAGCAGATACAAGGGTGCATCAATAGGAAGTGAGAGCCAACTTGAAAAGGCTCTCATTGGCCAAAAAGTATAATAACTGAAATGGATGAAAACATACCATATGTGTTTAAATGCATAAATTCATAATGACACACATACACACATATGACTAATTGCTTTTGTACAACACAGGGTTGATAGAGTACACCATAAAATATTTGTTTTATCTTTTTTTATATGAAATGATCCCTGCATAACTAAGGCAAAATTTCTTTTTGTAGAAGTATCCAACTAATAAATGAAGAAAGAATGATAGGTTATCAATAGTTTACAATGTCATGAATTATTAAATCTAGGCATCAAGCATTGGAGGCTGCTAACAACACAAAAAAGAAAGGCATCCAGGTATTTTGTACTTTCTGACATAGAATTCAAAACTACCATGAAGAAGTCTTGCAAATAATTTAACTTTTTTTAATCTATCTTATTAAACTTCTATATCCAATCACTAATGCTCAAGAAACATAGAGGGCAGAGGAACATGTTAAACTAAAAACAGGATAGAAATCGATATAGGAAAAATAAGTTTCTTCAACAAATAAATTTCAAGGAAAAAAAGGAATGAAAGTGGAATACATTAATTGAAAAAAAAAAACTATAAAAACATACACACTCCCACCTGACTGCCAAAGAAAAAAAGGCAAAACAAAGCCATACACTTTATTTATATACATTTGGATGATGAATCTATGCAGAAAAGTACAGTGTGTACGAGAAAGGTGTTTATTTTGGGGGAGAGGGTGGGTATTGTGATGAGGAGATGCATGGGGGCTATTTGGGTGGCAGGAAAGGTTCATCTCTTGACACAGAGGGTGGTTGTTCAAGTTATAATAGCACATTAACCTGTACACTTGCTTCATGTCATTGCTAATATCATAAATTTTGTAAAGGGAATAGGTAGCCTGATTTTGCACACATGTGGGACTTGACTTGAGGATTTGTACAAAATCTAAGTGAAGATGCTGAGTAAATATTTGCACATATGGTTCTTTAATTCAGGAGATAGATTTTACAGTTGAACCCATGAGCCTTGTTTAAGGACGGTTTAATTAATTAAGAAAAAATGTAATCAATCTAAAAATGGAATTGTGCTGTGGGAGATAACCCATATTTAAAGAATGGACCCCAAAAGTGAAAATACAAAATAGTCTGAGAGGTAGGAAGAAACCTGTAAGCCACTATCACCCCACTTTGTCCACTTCTGGAACTAGAAAGAGGGAAAAAAGTGAAAGGCAAGTGGCTCCTTTGTAAGGACCTCATTGGGTAGTTGCATGTATTTCTTTTCACATCCATTGGCCTGAATATAAAACCGCAAGGAAGGTTGGGAAATGTGGTTCCTTATGGTGTCGCCATGAGACCAGAAAAAACATGACTATGCCTTACTAAGAGGAAGAAATCATCTTATTGAGAGCATTCATGATGAAATGGTTTTCCAGTTCTCTGGGAGGCCTGGGGTTAGAATGTGAAATGCACACACTGAACCAGGTGCCCTAGGAGCAGAAGTCCCTAAAAGATTTGGAGAAACAAGGTCAGTGGATGTTAGTAAGTACGGGGGATGTAGGCAATAGAGCAAGATGTTGTGGGATTCTGAATAGAGTTTACGTATGAACTGTTGTTTAAGAATAAAGTGTTAGAGGGGCACCTGGGTGGCACAGTCGGTTGAGCCTCCAACTCTTGGTTTCAGCTCAGGTCGTGGTCTCAGGGTCGGGAGATGGAGCTCCATGAAGGGCGTCAGGCTCTGAACTCAGCATAGAGTCAGCTTAAAATTCCTCTCTTCCTCTCCCTCTGCCCCTAACGCCGCCCACCCACCCCCACGTGCTCTCTCTCTAAAATAAATAAATCTTTTTTTTAAAAAAAAGAATAAAATGTTAGAAATGAAGGACCTGTAAGGCAGCAATCTGGATGAACATTGGCCTTGCCTCCTGTTCCTCGGTATGTGGGCATGGGAGAAGGAACAGCTTCCACAGGAGGGCTGCAAAGGAACAGGTCCTGGGTAGAGCTAGATTTCCCTTTAGGAAAAGGAAGTGGAGGAAAGCTAAAGAATTCAACAACACATCTTGTACAGATTAAATCTCATCTGGAAAAAAGTGCTTCCCCCTATATTTTGCAACTTGGAATTTCTGTCACTCTTCTTACATTGAGGGGGCATGGAATACAAAGCACTAGTTAATTCTGATCTAGTTTTTAAAATTAGCTGTTTAATTTAAACATATTGAAATTGTTTAAATAACAATATATTAGTATGTTTATAGTAATCAATTACAGGCATATGAAAGTTACATTTTTAGAATATGAAACTATTCTTTAAAAGGATTTATATTTATGAAACATTATACATTTTCATTATAAAGTACCAGCAATAGATTGTTTTCTGTCATTTCAAACTGCCAAGAATTAGAGTAAAAACACAAATAGTTGTATAACTATGCTAAATTTCATAGTATACTGGTCCAAAATCATTTGAACTACTTTGTTTTATCTGACCCAGGAACTTAACCTTTAAATATTTTCTTGGGAAACAATAATAGGACAATTCCAGGCTCTAAAAATAATTCTGTGAAATTAAAGCAAATTGCTTTCAACCATATCCTCCAATATATAATTTTTTAAATCTATTTTAACTTTTTAAAAACGAATCTAGGCATTTTTAAATAAATATAAAAATTTTGATTGATTGTCATATTTATTTCCATCTAGTTTAGGCTTCATTGCTAAATACTAACATAGCTTAGCAAAATTTTCCATACATGCAAAAGGTTACCCTTTTTGTAAATATTTGAAATAAGTAGCAGAAGTAAGTCAATAACAATTTTTCCTTTGGGAGAACTCTAATATGGATCTGAAACCAAAGCAGTAAAGAGTTTTATCTCACAAATGAAATCTCATTACATGGTAGTAGCTTTCCAGGACACAGTTTGAGAAGAATTGTGTGGCTGAGCAAAGCTCAGGGAGCAATAATGCCCCATTACCACCATCTGCCTGGATGCAGAAATGGGCGCATAGGCATGCATGCCACATAGTATTTATTATTGTTCTAGTAGCTAGAAACATGTCCACTTTTTTAACCAAATACATTCAGACTTACAGGTGAATTAAATGTTCAAAATATTACAGATATGAAGAGATACCTACTTAATATTAGCATTAACAATCTTTAGCATATAATATGAATTCTCAAGAAATCTAGATTTCAGCTGAATCTTTGAAAGAGTTATTGTTATGATGAATTTGATTTGAATATTAAAGAGTGATCCTAGACATTTTTAAAAATCCAAGTGTAGGAGGGCCACCTGGGTGGCTCAGTCAGTTAAGTATCCAACTCTTGATTTCGGCTCAGGTCATGATCTCAGGGTCCTGAGTTTGAGCCCCACATGGGGCTCCATGCTGGACATGGAGCCTACTTAAGATCTTAAGATTCTCTCTCTCTCCCTCTCCCTCTGCCCCTCCACACCACCCCCCTCACGCACATGTGCTTTCTCTCTTTCAAAAAAAAAAAAGTGTAGGAAAAAACATAATAATATAAATACAGTGGTAATTTTAATGCTTCTACGGACATGTTTATTGTACCAACTTAAACACCACAAGGCGTTCCTCTAAAATATGTGGGTTCTATTTAAAATATACATCTGAAAGGCATACATAATATTATTCACTGCATAGGAGCTACAACAATAAGAATGCATTTAAAAATCAACATAGTATAAGAGTTGAGTGAAATAGTATTGTTTAAAAGAAAACCACAGGCCCAAAATGATGTTACTTAGATCTAGTTTCCAAACCAGGGCTTAATACTTAATATAATTGCAGTTTCAATCTCCTCTAGAAATGCGGTCTTAACTGGTCAGTCAGGACTTTTTCCATCAGCACCAATGAGTCTGCTTAGAGCCCTCTCCATTCCTCCCAACCCCAAACAGAAGATTAGGTAATCTGCATAAGACCCCTAGCCTTCCCCCCAAAGCAAGCAGCCTTGCTTGAAACAATCCTTTTCCTTTGCTAATAACTTTCTTCCTCCATCCTCCTTTTATAAAAACCTTCCATTGTGTACAGCTCCTCAGAATGTCCCTCTGTTATGCTAGATGGGATGCTGATGATTTATGAATTGTTTAATAAAGCCAATTAGATCTTTAAAATTTACTTGGTTGAATGTTTGTTATTTAACAGTATGTAAAGGTTAAATGAAAAAAAAAACAGTAAGGCAGAATCAGAAAATTTTAAAACATCCTTGAAAGTTTGTAAATTACCAAAATAAAAATTGGTTCACAGACCGTGAGTTTAGTAAATGAGTTCAGTTCCTTAATCTTAGAATAATGATAATAAAAGAAATTGGGGTTTCAAGATCAGTTATTTTCTTTAGAATGGCATCTGGTTGTTAGTATGTGATTTAAAAAATTAATCCTATATTAAAAAAAATTAAAAACCAAACTATATATATTCATAGTATGACTATGACATTACCAGCCACAAAAGACTGACAACCATTCATTTGATCACCCCAGTTTTCACCATATGTGAGTCAAAGTAGATCAAACTGAAATAGAAGGGAAAAAAAAATGGCTGACACTTACTTTGTTATCTGAAGGAGAATAAATCTGCCAGCCTGAAAAATGGTAAGGAGATGACTCATTTCCCTGCTATTTCCTGACTTGTATCTAGGGTCTGATCAACTTTCCTCCCAACCCAAAAAAGGATATCTGTAGCCAGTGTTGCTTTATCAACCCCTTTTTACATGCTTTCTAAGATTAAATTTTGCATTAATGCAAATATCTGGAGTCTACAGTGGCTAAGCATTGGTTTACTACATCTGGGAATGGGAGATGAGAAAGTGCAAAAGTAGACTGTTTTTGGCAAAAGGACTATATATTGATTAGAATTACCTAGAAATATGTCTACCTTCTCAAAGTGGTCAACCAGACAAAGAAAGCAAGAGAGATGAAGTTCAGAATTTATTTGAACTGTTAGTGACCATAATTAAACTAAGTCTGCTCGCATTTACTGTTCCTGTAGCTGAAAACCTAAGAAACATGTTTTAACAGCAACCAGGTAAAAATGAAAGGAACCAGGAGAAGCTACAGACATTATTTCCTAAAAGATGAGTAATTGAGAAAAAAAATCAACACAGGAGATGTGAAAATATTTTGTAAGAAGTAAAATGACTAACAATCAATACATGAAAGGAAAAATTACTTTGGAAAAATATATGCTATAGTATACCTAAGTAAATTGTATAAAAACTTAAGCTACATATATATTTTAAAGATTTATATATTTATGTGAGAGAGAGACAGAGAGAGCACAAGCAGGGGAGGAGCAGAAGGGGAGAGAAGGATTACAAGCAGACTTCCTGCTGAGTGGGGAGCCCAATGTGGGGAGACGCAGATGTGGGGCTCATCCCAGAATCTTGAGATCATTACCTGAGCCAAAGTCAGACACTTAACTGACTGAGCCACCTGGGTGCCCCAAGCTATATGTTTTTTATAAAATTAAGGAA
This sequence comes from Callorhinus ursinus, assembly GCF_003265705.2. NCBI lineage: Eukaryota > Metazoa > Chordata > Mammalia > Carnivora > Otariidae > Callorhinus > Callorhinus ursinus. Next base: position 15,494,476 of record NW_027397089.1, read on the forward strand.
CCATGTGTTTGATTAAATATGATATAAAAATAAAGTACAAAATAATATAGCAATAAAATATAGGATAAAAATATAGAAGAAATGGGATAAAAGGGAGATGTTAATAAAAACAGAACTTAATGAGCTGTTGAAATGTAAAGAAACTAAAAATTTACTCACACATTTAAAATATCCATTAAAAGCAGAATTGGGGAATGCCTGGGTGGTTCAGTGGGTTAAGCGTCTGCCTTCTGCTCAGGTCATGATCTCGGGGTCCTGGGATAGAGCCCTGCATCTGTGTCTCCCTTTTTCTCTGCCTCTCCCTCAGCTCATGCTCTCTCTCTCTTTCTCTCTCTGTCAAATGAAATAAAATATTTAAAAATATGGGGCGCCTGGGTGGCTCAGTTGGTTAAAGCGTCTGCCTTCGGCTCAGGTCATGATCCCAGGGTCCTGGGATTGAGTCTCACATCGGGCTCCTAGATCAGCGGGGAGCCTGCTTCTTCCTCTGACTGCCGCTTCCCCTGCTTGTGCTCTCTCTCTCTCTGACAAATAAATAAATAAAATCTTAAAATAAATAAATAAATAAATATAAATAAAAATAAATAAAAGCAGAAATGGCACAACAGAAAATGAAATTTGAATACAAAGGAAAAAGAGCTAGTGTGGAAATGAGTAGGCGGTGCTATTGCAATTGCAACAGAATAAGCACATCTAACATCATACTGAAATTCTAAAAATAAAATGAAACAAATAGAAAGGTAACATTAAAGGTTGTAAAAGTAAATCAAAGGGCTGAGTAAAGCTCTGAATATGCATATCAAACCTGCATACATATATGACACATACACACACAACTAGAAAAATTAAGAAAAAATATGTAAACTTCTTAAATTTCAAAAATAAAGTATTTACTTTTGAAAAGAAGAGGTGAGGTGGGAAGAGGGAAGAAAAGAGAAAAAAAAGTTAGCTTATTCATGGATTTCATCTTTAAGACAAGGGAACAACAGCTACATAGTTACAAAGTTTTGAATGTTCAATTTTCCATTTTGTGAGACCAGCTAAAACATATTTGCATGTAAGTATGTGCTCAGAAATCTTTGTAACCTTCTAATGGAAAAGGTGCATCAGTTAACAAAATTTTAATCAAAATAAGAATTCAAGAATAAGGAACTAAGAGTAACTTTTTAAAAATTGGTTAACATTGACTTAGACTTAATAATTATTACAGAAATAATTTTAAATATAACTTCAAAAATTATTTGGTATTAAACTAGATGAAAAATTGTAGTCTTTCAACTAAAACTGAAAGGCATGCTAATTTTCTGTTTTATAAGAAGAAAGGGGATAAAATTATGCTGTTTTCTTTTTATTGATGATTAAGAAAAAATAAGTTCAGGGGTGCCAGGGTGGCTCAGTTGGCTGAGCGTCTGACTCTTGGTTTCCGTTCATGTCATGATTTCAGGGTCATGAGATCAAGTCCCATGTGAGTTCTGTGCTCAGTGTGGAGACTGCTTGAGATTCTCTCTCATTCTCCCACTGCCCCTGCCTACCACCCCCACTCACGCTCTAAATAAATAAATAAATAAAATCTAAAAAAAATTAAAAAAAGAAAAAAATAAGTTCATATATATTTTTAGCGTATATATATATATATGTAAAGGTTATGTATTACAGAGTCTTATTAGTTGAAGACAAATGGCATGCGTAGTTTCTAGAATGCTAAAAGAATCAAAATTTGATGACATTTACATTATAATCAACGGGGAAATAGGAAATTAAAAATATGTGTTAAGAACAGAAAACAGAATGACTTAGGTAGGATCAATTGCATCTCTAATGACAGTAAATACAAGTAGCTAATGGATTAAAAATCGTTATTCAAAAATATATTCTCAACTGTGTAATTTTTGCAACAGAAACATAAAAGTATCAAAGCAAAGTTAAAAGTGTTGTCAAATATGTTACTCAAATATACACATACCATATGCACACAGATATACACACACACAAGTACACAAAATTAAACAAGATAGTAAATATTGGTGTCTAGTATCAGAAAGCAATAGAGGACAAAAAGCATCAAGATCATTTTATTGTAATTTCTAAAGAAGTTGTAATAGATGTGGGCATTTGTGTATCAAATAAAAGTGTCTGTGTGTTCACTTTTTAAAAAGTGAATTAATGGACACTTCTGGGATTTTGTAACCAACTTAATTTATTAATGAAAATTTTATATTTACACTTTATAATTTTTCTTTTTTAATCTGCCCAAGATTGAATCTTTTAACAAGTAGTTCATCAATAAATCATAGCAGAAAAATAATTTTTGGATTTGATATTTTCATCTATTTATGATTTTTTTAAATGGTGAACTACAAATGAAAAAAACGTAATTAAACAGATAAAAATAATTTGCATACACTAACAACCAAACTTTATTTAATGAAGAAACACTATGAAATTTCTCCTTCCAATCAAGAATAAGAAAATTATTTCTTCTGTCAAATTATTTTAGAAATATAGTCAATGCAATAAGATAGATGAAGTTATAACCATTAGAAAGGAGATTATTATTATTTGTAATGATATGCTTATGTATGGAGAATGTGTTAAATCCTTAAAAATGTGGAGACAATATTTCAAGATGAGAAGAGGTAAAATTAAAATATAAAGTTTGGAAGAATTTATACATTTAATTCAATACCATTTGGGAAATTGATAAGCTGATTGTAAGCACTTTTGTAAAGAAATGGATGGAAAAAATATTAGTAGGGACTTGCATATGAAAAATAATACATATTTTTAAGGAAACAATAATTAAAACAATGTACTAAGCAGCTATAGATGTATGCATCAAAGAAACTAAAAAGAAAATTCATGAATCAGCCCTAGCATGTATCAATTTTTGGTTTAAGGTAGACATGAAAGAAATACTAGGTTGCTTAATAGATGTAACTGGGCAGACACACTTAATCACCTGGATAAAAAAACTTAACACCATTAAAAATGGATTACAATCGTAAAGTAAGTTTTATAGGGAATATAGATCTAAAATGTGGAATCATAAGAATCCCATATCAGTGGTTCTCAGACCACTGTGAAACACTAGGTTGTGGTATGAAACATGAATTTGTCATTTGTTACAAGAAGTTGTCAGGAAAAAACGCCCAAATATGTTTGCGAAATGCTGACTTACACTAAGGTAAGCATGTTTTTTTTGTTTGTTTTAATGTAGAGATTCAAGGAAATTTTACTAATACTTGTTAAATGTCAAGAAAGGGTTATAATTTGCAGTATTTTAAAACTGGGTTACTCAAGATACTTTTTTGAGAGCACTTTTGTTTTGGTCAGGCCTCTGTCACAAGTGGCAGAAAATGCAATAGGGAATATGATGTGAACTAGGAACATGAACACTGTCACAATTAAGCCTCTCTTTCTCTCTCTTGAAGTTCTTTTTCTCTAAATATATTGGCTTCTGTATTAACTACAGCAAAATTGGGTTTTTCTTCTGAATGAGATATATGGGTAGAGATTTTTGGGAAGCATGTTTTTCCTGCGCAGTAAATGACATCAGTTTAAAAGTTTAGAGCAGGAATCTGATTGAGCTGGCTTAGATAATACACACATCTTTTGGGGAAATCCCAGCGGTCAGTGGTAGGCAGAGAGTGAAGTACTAGGATTAGCCCAGACTGGACCATGAGCCTAACTATATGTTCTGTTAACAGGAGAATGAAAACCCAGACATGGCCATACCCCTTCTAGCCACACTCATTAATATTTTCTGGAAGATTGTCAGAATATATTCTGGAACATGCTGCTTAGGAAGAAAAAATATAATGATTACAACCATTACAAACATCTGTTAAGTGATAACTTAGAATGTGCAAAGCATTATTCTAAGTGCTTTCTGTTTTTAACTTATTTAATCCTAATACGAAACTTAAGCTTCATGATGGTTGTTTGAATGGGCATTATCAATTTCTTCATTTTAGAAGAAATTGAGGCATAAAGCATGTAAGCATCTTTAGGAGCTTATATAGCTAGGAAATGGAAGATTTAGAATCAACCCTTAAGAATTAGAAAGAAGGATTATTATATTTTAAGAGATTAACTTCAAAAACCCACTCTTGATGTTAGTGATTTTGATATCATCTTTTGGACAACTAATATTATAAAAAATTATTGATTGGTAACATAAACTTAAAGCATGAGGTAAAAAAATAATTGCATCGTATTGTATAAGAATTAGCAAGCTAAGTACTGTACTTTTAAAATACATATCAAGAAGATTTTTAGTCTTCTTTTTTATTTTGGACACTACTTACGGTTTTGTGATTTTAAGGAAGAGTATATGTAGTCTTCATATGCTATACTTAGCAATAGAAAACTATTTGGTAACTCTCAAGTAAAGGTTTAAAAATAATTTGAAATAGCAAAGATAGGTAGTTAGCAAAGTAACTGGAAATTGACATGAATTCATGAAAATTAACACAAATAATAAAATGACAATTTACTAAAGTGGATTGCTTTACCACCAAAAAGGCCAGATATGTGAACACTTAGTAAAAAGGAAAATTAAGGTAAGTTGTTGGAAAGGCATAGGGAAGGCCTCTATCCTGTTCTTTGTCAAAGATCAGAAAAAGATTATGCCTGTGTTGTGTTGGTTCTGCTCTTTGAGGCAATCAGTGTTTATGTCTTCTTATTCACAAAATGAAAGTATATTGAACACCTGTTCTATGCCTGTCACTGTGGTAGACACTGGAGATATGACCTTGGATAGAGATAAGACCATCGTCTTCCTTTTATGGTGCTGAAAATCCTGAGAATGATCTAAAAAAGTAATTTTGAATGCTATATGCATGGTACAAAAAGAAGGTTTTTTTTTCTCCCTTCTTCAATTCTGAAACTCCAACCAAGTGAAAATAATGAGCTCTAAAGTAAAGTAGTAGTAGGGGGTGGCTAACAATGGTGAATTACATCAAAGAGCATAGTGTTCTTGTATAAACATCACTGTAAGTTTGAAAAAGGACTAAAAACCTCTGGACAGCAGTTTTTTTCCTGAGGATGTACGTGTTTGAGTGTGTGTGTGTGCATGTGTGCAAGCACGTATGTGTGTGTAATGTATTCAGATAATCTGAAGCTAGGTATGGGTGTGTGGAATTATTTTTAGTTCCTTAGACTTGGATAAATTGAAAGCTCATTGAGGACTAGAAAATAGGGCATCTCTGAGGGGATTCAGTCAGAACATAATTGATCAGAGTACAGATAAAAAGAAAATACACATATCACTGATTTCTCTGGATAAACATTTTCTTCTTAAAGTTTGAATACATTGCCATGCATGTGTATATGCAAACATATGGACATGCACACATTCACACACACAAACACACAATGAATAAATAACCAATCTGATGTTATAGAATTATTTCAATACTGTGGGAGGAAAATATCAACATGAAGACTCTAAGAAAGAGAATTCTCCAAATAATTGAAGAACAGAGTTGCCAAGTAAGCAAGCATGCAGACATCCCATGCATGATTTTAGAGAACGGGCTATTAGTCTCAAAAGGTAGAGGAGAACAAAAGTGACACTGGTTTTAATTAGCTGAAGACAAATACCTTGTCATGGCCCATCTGGTCATACATTCCGGCCTTCACTGTTGGGCCAGGTAGATGTCTTTCTGTCTTGGAGAATATTTACCCAAAAGGTAAAGTGTTGATGAGAAAATGTTTTGGACAACAGATCTGAATCCAAGCTGTGTGCTCACTTAGCTAATTTCCCTAGTTTCCTTCATACACAGTCTTTCAAGAAGGAGCTGTCTCAGAAAAAAATCACTCCTATTCAAAGATGCACAATTATAAGAAAGTAATCAGAATGCAACCTAAGCAAAAATATCACAACAAAAGGGGGAGCCAACAATGATGGTGAAAAAAATCAGATGAGGAACATAAGTCGATCAATACTCAGCAAAACTCTCTTTCAAGAAGTAGAACAAGATGAAAACATGTTCTCATAAAGAATAATGAGTTAAATTGTAGTAAATATGTGAACTATTCTAAACTAACATTGGCTGTATAAACAATAATAATTGTTAATTTGGAGATTAAAATAAATTAGATATAATTAAGTACTAGACCACAAGGCTATATAAGTCTGGGTTGGGTGATCCAAATTTTAAAAGTTCTTTGTATTGTCCAGGAGGAAGTACAGATATACATAACTTTAGAAGTTTCAAGAATGCATGTTAAATTTTTAGATGTAACCACTAAGATAGCAGAGGGTATATCTTTCTACAGCAGAAAGAAAAGGAAATGAAAGCAGTAACAACAACAACAATCCTTGATCAATTTGGAAGGAGGTCCAATGGTGTCAGAAAAATACAGAAAATTGTACAAATAGAAGCCTTCTCTAAAACAGTAGAAATAAAAAAGTGTGTGTCAGAAACACATAAATATAAACGTTCTGAATATATTTTGTAAAATCTCTAGATTGTGACATTGTATTAAAAAAGAAAAAAGCCCATCAGTTGTATGGAGACATACTAGATATGCAAAAATAAGGATTGCTTAAAATGAAAAGGACAGGAAAACATATCCAAGGCAAACATAACAACAGAAAACTGGTGTCATTATGTTAAAAAGAGCCCAAACAGACCTACCTGCAAAAAACACGTCTGGAGGAGAAAAGAAGCACTTTATAGAACTAAAAGATTCAATTCACCTTGTAGGTATCTGAAATGTGTATATACTAAAAGCAATTCCTTCAGAATTCATGCCGTTACACATTATAGTGCTACAAGAGAAACAGACAAATCCACTTTCATAATGAAAGGATTGCATAGAAATCTCACAAGATTTATAGATCAATTAGATAAAATCTCATTAGGCATGTAGAAGAGTTGAAAAAAACAACAAGCTTGATGTAATGGACATATGTAGAATATTGCATTCAATTAATGGAAATTACACATTCTTTTCAAGGACAATCATTGCTTATGGAACTTGACCATATATTCTGTGACTTTTAACATAATTCAAATATTACATAGACTATTCTTTCTGACCCCAGTATATAGTTAAATATCAATAAAAAGAAGAAAATTTACAAAATAACTCATAAATATTCAACTTCAAAACATTTCTAAATAACTCAAGAAGAAAAAAATCACAATAAAAAGGAAAATATTTAGAAATACAAAATAAAGTCGTCAAGAAAAGAAACATGTTTGTGTTAAGTCAGACGTTCAAAGATACACATCATCCTTATTCTTGTAGCAGAAAATAATTCTTGAAAATATTCCATCCAACAGAAAAATAACTAATAACTTAAAAATGGACAAATTGTATCATTAAAGGACTATTACTAAGAGCTGATAAGAAATAGATTTATGCCTAAATAATTATAAGGATTCATTTTTTGCTATGATTATCAGTATATCATTTCACCGGATCATAAATTTGGAAAAGAAACTAATAATTTAATTAGACATCCAATGCAATATATTCCTAGATAGGAAATGACTACCATATCACTTTTTCTTTCTAAGATCCAAGAGAATTATACTGTGCTGTTTGCTTACTTGAAGAGGGCTTCCTCACGGAGAAAATGATCCCAGCTCTGAGAGGAAAAAAAAAAGTGAAATCATGGCCTGGAGGCTGACACTGGCAACAAATGAGCGTGTTCATTCAATGAATCAGTTAACTCATTTGCTTAACGTGATCCTTTTGCATAGAAGCTGGCTGTAGCCGTCTTGTTTGCCATCTCAGTCCTGGTACTATTTCCTGATGCTCAATTCACAGACTTACTTTCTGTGTGGACCAGATGGCAAGTAGACATATATGGAATAGGAGTTGCATGTCATGGAAAGAGCCCTTGAGTTGGAACAAGAAAATCTGGATTCAAATCCGAGCTCTTGATGACGTTGCTAATGACCTAGGTGACGTTATTCATTACGTAAGTGACATGGTTTCTTTAACCTTTCTGCTGTTACCTGATATACAGTATGACATTAGATAATGTACTTAAAAAGTTTGACACTATACACAAGTTACATAGTATAATTACTTTTTTAAAGTAGAGCATGTCATTTCTGTCTTTAATCCTAAGTACCAGAAATCTATTTGTTCCCGTTGGCCTTCAATGAGCTGCCAGTACAGCGGCAAGCAGGTAGGACAAGGCAGGAGCCCAGCCTGGAGACAGAACAGAAGGAAACCAGCTGCTTTTCTCCAGTCAGTACGAAGCCCATATGTTAAGAATATCCACCCTTCCTTTAACAAGAAAATCCTTTTGGAGTCATCATCAGCATGCAGTCTATAGCCTACTGGCACCAGCTTCAAGATAGTGAAGAAAAAGTGCACAAAGAAAAAAAAATCTACCAGCAGACATGACTGAAATTGGCTCAAGACTCTGATGGGCATAAAAATGAGCAGTTAGGAGATGACATAAAGGATATGATATCTACGGGGTCAGCCGAAGAGAGGGAGGGAAAGAGGGAGCGCGGGAGAAAAGGGATAATCGAGGCATAATCTGTTCATCTGGAGAATATTTACAAACTTACTCAGATTTTAAACTCCTCTACCATTTACGTTTTACAATATGATTAAGGAGCTACTTTCCCTCAACAATACTTTGGAATTCAAATACTCTTCTATGTATTTGGTTAAGTACAGGAAGTTTACTTGTTTCAATGTCTTACCTGAAGCGTACATCTTCCTGAAATGAAACATGATCTCATTTCTTTTCAAGAGTGAAATATGCTCGTACAAGCTAAAACACTTCTGTTTCAAGGGAACATTATGCTTCCACTGAAAGCTTTTATTCCTGTTTGGCAGGTTTGGCTTGTTTAGGAATCTATTTTTCATCAAAGCCTGGAGGGCTATATGGAAAAAAAGGAGTTTACATAATGAATACAGGATTTAAGCACAAAACTTAACAAGGAATTAGCTTCTCTGTGCTAAACAGAATTTGTGCCAAACAGCAACATGCAAACAAGAATATATTTTTTAAAAAAGTGGGTAAGGTGAGCATATTTCTCCTCCGTGTTTTTGGTCATATTACTATGCATTTGAATGCAGGGGTGGATGGGGACAGGAACAAGTGGTTTCAATTCGTAGAAGCAGAAGTGAACACTTGAAAATGCTAGTCTAGCCATTCTGTGAGTTTGACTATCAAGTTATTTTCTTTATTTAATATGTTCTTTTTTTCAAGTTTAGGAAAATGTCCATTTTGTTTTCTCAACCTCAGGACCACTGTAAATTTCGATCTTTAAGATATTTCTTATTTATCTAATCATATTTCAAAGAAACAGAAATAAAAAGGAATAGTTAGAAGGCTAACAAGAAAATAGATGTGGGTAGTTTGTTGTTCTCATGTTGGTATACTGTTGTTGAAAATGAGCAATGAGTGGAAATTTTGTGGCAGCCCATAAAATTATCTAATTGGATCCAGGAACAAGGTTCAGCCAGAAGCATGCTTGCTTTATTGGAGAAAGTTTTAGCAACAAAAATATGTTGGGTCAATATTTTTGTTACCAAAATATAATCATAGGAATCTCACTTTTTTCTTGTTTTCTTTTTCCTTTCTTTTAATTTTATATTAGTTTTTTTTAAGACTGGATTTTTTTGATGGAAAGATGGAGAACAGAAAACTGTGAATTTAATTCACTCTCAGTGCTGCTTATGAAAAGATATTTATAATATCAAAGGCTCAAAATGTACATCCTTCCCTCAGAGATTAAGACAAAGTAGAAGTTTCGCCTGGAAACGGAAAGCGAAAATGGTCGCACCTTTATATTTTAATCATAACCTAGATTGCAATTCTGAACTTTGAGACTCTGGAGAGGTAGAGGGGTTTAAAAATAGCTTTACATGTAATGATCTTTCCTTAATACATTTATGCTAAGCACTCATTATCTCCTTACACTAATTCCTACAATGGGCCACTAATTTTTAGGAAAATACTCCCTTGAAAAATTGGGCATTTTTTTGGACCTACAAATCTCTTATCCTGTTATAGTATACTCGTGTACATTTGAGGAGAGGCTGAGAGAGCTGAATTGTTTTGAAAAGGAACAATCTAACCTTGGAGGAACTGAAAGATTAAGGTTAGCATGGTTTGATAGCTATTATTTGTTAACAAGAACGGGTACTGAAATGTACCTTGTACTTTGTTTTCTTTGAAAATACGCCCTTCAATACCATCTATTTCCTTAATATGTATGCTTACCTATTTCAGTAGAACTTTTAATTAAAAATAAAATCCGATGGACAATTGTGCTTTTTCTATAATTCACTTTCTCATGGTTTTGTTCTATGCCTACTACTTAAACAGGCAAAACTTTGTCTCTTACTGAAAAGTTTCTCATTTTTCAGGCAAAACATTTAAGACAAAATGACTAGCCGTCAATGCTGAAATTGCAAGTCTTTTGGGAAAAAGGCAATCTTTACAGTATCAGTTTCTTCCATTTCCTGTGTGTTGTGTTAATATTACTTTAGGTTATCTTATCTATGCTTTTTATTATAAAATGCAAAACTAAAAAGTGTTGGAAACAAGAGTTTTCAGTGTTTTGGTGGGTAGACTCCTAAAACTTTCCTGCTCATGGCATTAAGAAATTAATGTCCAAGTACATACAAACTTTTTTCTACATACGTTTATTTCCTCCCACTGTAAAGTAAATATAATTTATTTGTTCAAAATGCCTTAATTTTAATTTTTTATTTTTTAAATGCCTTAATTTTTAGAAAACACATTCCAAGATAGGTTCTGTAAGTATCCTTACTAGGCAGCCTGTAGTCTTGCCTCAAACCTGGGAAAGATTCTTCAACCTAGGCTTTAACAATAAGATAGAATTTAAGAGTAATCTTGAAATTTTGATTTGGAGCATTACAATTCACAACTGTGAGACTGGCAACATTCAAGTTTCATATATGCTCACAATTTCCCTACACCCATTCCTCTTAATATTATTTGCACAAATCCTTTTGAAAATAGGACCTCACTTATTAAGTCAATCATTCTGATAGGGTATCTACCAGGTGCCTACCACCTGCTTGGTTCTGGGTGTAGTCTGATAAACTGGCAAGGTCCCTCTTATCATGCAGCTTACATTTCCTTCCCCCAGCACTACCTAGTATGGTGATCTGAACCCAGTTAGTACCTCATTGAAAAACAAGTGAAGGCAGTTGCAGAGATGATAAAGTTATTTGTATATTCCTACTTCAAATATTAGGAAACCGACAAAGAAAAGAAATGTCCTGATCAAGTCATTTTGAAATTAAGTGCTAATTGCATTGCTGCTATATGAAAAGCAAATTGCTTGTTCTTTCATTCACTTTAGCCTGGGGCTTAAGGAAAAAGTGTATCAATAGAGTATGAAGTCCTTGTAAAGATAGACCTTTCAGACCTTCAAAAGTAGTATTTGTTTAAAGTCTAGTGTAAAGGAGCAAGAAATTGATATTGATATTTCCAGACCTTATACAAACTATGTTTTTGACATTCTTAGTGAAATTAATCCAATCGTTTTATTCTAAAGGATTATTCAATTACTAAAGAATAAAGACAAATGGAAGGTTCATTAAAGAGTATTCATTTGAAATAAAACAGTATTTTAATAATATCTGCTCTCCTGGGGTGCTCATTGTTCATTAGTAGCACTGGCAAATGCTGTGGATTGGTTCACTAAATACCATTCCAACCTTTTTCCTTCTGTACATGTCTACCTGCAGATTCTGAAAAGCTTAAAGTGACACTTCCCAGGAGTCGGGTTCTACCAATAAGATGTATTGAAACACATTTTAAAAGGTGAAAGCAAGGAATATTTGTGTTGCTTTGGAGTTTCTTTTCTACTGCCAAACAAGTTCATGGTTTCCAAAGCAATACTCTTCCCTCCTTCCCTGGGCATTGGGAGGCAGCTATGGCAAAAGTAATGGTGACAGCTAATTCCCAGTTTTCTGTTTAAGGGGTTGCTTTTAAAGTGGAATGTTTGTACTCAGTAGTTAGAGTGGTGGCCTCGATTCCTGGATATGTCTGTTCTGGAGTATTCTTTTCCAGTTTAGAGCCCACAGCTTTGGCTCTTCCTTTCATCATTTTTTGAAAGTACTGTGTTCTCTGAATTATGTTTTTCTTCCCTGCTTTAAGTATTTAGATTTGTTTCTGAATAACACAGTAGCATGTCAGACTATGAGTTGTTGCCCCATATCTGTTCTTCATCTCTTTCCATAATATAGTTTCGATGGGTCACATATCTATTCCATTAAAGAGTGCCTTTCTCAGCCTCCCTTACTGAAAGGTATGACCATGTGTCTAAGTTCTAGATAATGGAATTTAAACAGATGTTAGATTTGATACTTCTGGGTTTTGTCCTTAAAATGATACAGCATGCAATATTCTGGCACCTTTCCCTCTTACTGATCACTATATGAAGGCAAAAGTTGCACCACTTCCCTGAATCTAGAGATGGAAGTTACACGTTGAGAATGGTAGATTGCTCTGTATTATTTTATGAGACATACATCTATCTTATTTAAAATGCTGGGGGGCACCTGGGTGGCTCAGTCGGTTAAGCGCCTTCCTTCAGCTCAGGTTATGATCCCAGGGTCCTAGGATCGAACCCCACATCAGACTCCCTGCTTGGCGAGGAGCCTGCTTCTCCCTCCTCCCTCTTGTGCTCTGTCTCTCGCTAGCTCTCTCTCAAATAAATCAATAAAATCTTTAAAATGCTGGATTTTAGTCTCTTTCTAATGGCATCTTAATCTTAAATAAAACATAACTTGGTTACTAGAAGTGGGACTCTACCATACTAAAAAAAAAAAAAAAAATGAGGCCTTGGTCTAACAGGTAGTGGGAGGCAAGAGCACATATATTGCAGGCTGGAATACAGCGTTTTACAACAGCCCAATGACAGCATTATACAACATTGGGTAAAACTGTCACTTGTCATCCTTAACAAAGGTAGACTACTTGCTGAAAGAAAACGTACGTAACCTCCGCGAACTGTTTGGGAGAACTCAGAACATTGAAAAACACAGACCGTTTAGATATGTTGGCTGTTTCTTGTTGTGCAAAGTTCTATGACAAGACATACTTGGGCTGGTTATAAGAGGGGATTTTAAAGAAGCCACTTTAACAGTAAATAGGCCTCCAGTGCCCACATTAAAACTTCTTGGTCAATTGGGGTCCATTCTAGTTTCAAAGGTTGGATTAAGGATGATGCTTTCCTATCCAAACTAATATTTTCAGATAGTTTCAAAGTAGACACCATTAAATTGAAGGGAAGCAGAAATGTGCTGAGCAAAGAAACCAGTAAATATAGGAAGGTAGTCTGCAAGCATAAAAACCTTGTCTAGATTAGATCTTTGGTGATGGTTATTTGCCTGTGGATCTGATGGTCAGTAACTAGACCAAAAGCTTACTAAGTTTTTTAGGGATTGTATTGATTTGTAAAAGCCAATGTGTGTTTGACCTTTAAAGCAGTTTCAGAAGCCTCCCAAAGTGGCTTTGCAGAATATAGGTCATAGAATGTGGGCAGTCCCTGATGGAATAGCATCCAGTTCTCTTGTAAGGAAGGAGATAATTCTAGGGTCATCAAATTCTTTTGAGAGTGAAAGGGACACATTCAGAACAACGAATTCATTCATTCAATATTATACCAGGGCAATGCATATAAATCAGGATGGTCACAAGAAAACCAGTCCCTATGGCAATAGAAATAGTGGATAAATATTCCATAGTAAAAAAATATCCCATAGTAAAAAAAAGGAACCATAAATGACAAGGGGTGAAAGAATTCCTCCCACAAAATATAATCAGGATTTATTCTGATAATTTTGCTGCCACACAAGGGAATGTTTGAAATTCCTATCCAATAGGGTTTGACAATCGCTTTGAAAAATGGAAGTTGTGTTTTTCCTATTCTTCATTGTTTTAGAAGGCAGCTATCTATGCTCACCACTGTACCTCCAACACTGTGCTCTTCTGTTTTTTGAATGAAACTTTATACTATTGGATGTGTACATGTGTGTAGAGGGCGCAGAGATATGGAATGAAGTTGTACACCTGGAAGTTTGGTGGCAGGCTGCAAGTTATATCCTTTCTCCTCCTTAAAGTAATAGCCACCCACTCAAAGGCCACACTTCCCAGCCCCCCTTTCAATGAGATGTGGGCAAGTTACTAGTTCTCAGTGAAATGTGAAAAGAAGTGATATGTGAGTCTTCCAGCTGTGCCCTTAAAAGGACTGTATACTCATTCTCCCATCTGCTCTTTCCCCCTCCCCTCCACACACACTCCTGGGAGATGGTGATGAATAGAGTAGCCACCTTGGAAAGGGATACCTTGTGCTGAGGAAGTAAAGCTAAATTGCTATTTGTTGTTGTTGTTTTTAAAAGATTTTATTTATTTTATTTAGAGAGAGAGAGAGAGTGTGGGGCAGGGGCAGAGGGAGGGGGAGGGAGAGAGAGAATCTTAAGCAGACTCTCCACCAAGTATGGAGCCCAACATGGGGCTCAGTCAAACGACCCCGAGATCATGACCTGAGCCAAAACCAAGAGCCAGATGCTTAACCTACTGAGCCACCCAGGTGCCCCTGAATTGCTGGTTCTTATCCTTACCTTAGATATAAAGAAGAGAGAGAAAACACGAAAGAGAAAATTCTGTCTTGTTTACACTGCTATATTTTGGGCATCTTTGTTGCAGAATTTAAATTAAAACTATGTTAACTACTATAGTATACATAAATTCAAATGATTATTTTTCTTAAAATTTTACTTGCATTACTCACAAAAATTAAGTCAAAGATTCAAACTGACTATTCCTGGCTGGGTGCATGTTCAAAATAAGAATAGTACAAATATTTATATTCCACAAATTTAGAATAAAAATTTAATTGTTGTCCAATAATTATTTTCAGAGAATATTGGCATTAAAAATTTTTCCACTGAATAGTGATGCCAGTAATCATTAAACTAATTCTAATATCTAATTAAGTCTAATTTCCATTCTGAAAAAAAATGAATTAAAGCTTAATAACAACTGAAAACTCTCTTAGATCATTGTGTGTAAAATTAATGTTCAGAGTACAGAGTGCACAAAACGAAACACAGGATTGATTTTAAAAGGAATTCAGATTTGTTTTTGCATAAGACATCGTGATTAAATTTTTCTACATTTTTTTAAAAGATTATTTATTTGACAGAGAGAGAGAGAGAGAGCAGGAGCATAAGCAGGGGGAGTGGCATGCAGAAGGAGAGGGAGAAGCAGGCTCCCTGCTGAGCAAGGAGCCCGATGCAGGACTCAATCCCAGGACCCTGGGATCATGACCTGAGCCGAAGGCAGACGCTTAACCGACTGAGCCACCCAGGCATCCCAAATTTTTCTACATTTTTAAGAAAATAAAAACAAAACTAAAAGTGTATTCCTCCTTTATCCCAAAGCTTGTGTTTCTCAAATCCAAGACCAAAGGGCTATATGCATTTTTTTTTTTTTCTCTCTTACTCAGGTATGTCTCTTTGGAGCAACCTGAGAAAATTCTCACTGCCTTATGGCTAATAGAGTTGCCAGGGTGAGAGCAAAGCTGAAATATGAAGCTTGAGGAGTAGAGATCAGAAGAAAATATTTGGCTAACTGTTCTCCTGAAAGTAAAAGGAAATTAGTTGAAGTCACCAGATTGGTTTGGGCTGATGTTATTTACTAATGGTTATATTTTACCTTACCATAGATAATTAGAATTTGAACATAAAGGATAGTGATAATCATACTGGAATTATATTTTGGGCATTTGGGAAATACATGAATACTTTTAGGCCTTCGAGGATATCATTGCACTCCAGCTACAAAGTACAGTGTCCCTGGCAACAAGATGGCTAAGTTACTTTTGAGTCTGTGTTCACCTTTTTGGGTTTAATTTATCCAGATAAAATCCTTCTTAACATCTCTTTTTCTTCTAAAATTGCATTGTTCTTTATCTCACCAACTTTTGAGGCATTTATTACTTTCTGCCTTATATTATGATGTGTATATATGCATTTTTACTGTCTTGCATTTTATTCACATTCTCTTGCTTTTTGAACATAATAAGCACCAATACATTTATTTTAAGAATTTATTGTCAATAGATCTTGAACCTGCTTCTGTGCCTTTTTGTATTATTTCTACTAACCACATACATTTGTTTAAAAAAAGTTTTAAAAAATTGACTTTTATTTCTTTATTCATTTTGTTGCCTTTTGGAGCCAAAATGAATACAGTAAGGAAGGAAACTCCTCTTCCATTCCATAAAAAAACTTAGCACGACTTTTTAAAATGCACCTCCCTTTTTTCCTGTTATCTTGCTTGAATATAATCTCTCTTTTTTTGGAGACGTAATTTATATACAGTGAAATGTATAGATCTTACATGCACAGTTGGATGTTTGGAAGAATGCATAGACCTCACTCAGAGCTCTGTCAAAATATAGGACAGTTCCATCATCCCAGGGAAAGTTGCATCAGACCCCTTCCAAAACAATCGCACCTCTCCTCTCAGATGCAATTACTGTCCTAAAGTCTATCACCTTCGATTTCTCCCACCTTTATAGATCTTCTGGATTCAGAAGACTGCGAAAGGTCTTTAATTTTGCCCTAGCAGGCAAGTGACTTTACTACTAGAGTTTCAACTGGATCATTTTGAGCTTAATTACAATACAGGGATAGACCAGCATTGCACGAAGCCTGGCAATTCTGGATTTTTGACTTAAATACTAGGATGTTCAACACAGTCTCTCCTTTCTGGCTGGTGAAGTCTATGATATATTCTAGTACTGCCATGCCCAGACTCTCAGATGGATTTATAGATCTCCAGAACAGTGTGCCATGCCTATGGAGACTCTCTCTACACATGCACAGCTTAGAATTTGCAAAAAGAATTTGCACAAAGAATTTGCACAAAGAATTTGCAAGGTGACTCTTACCCAGATTTGTGCAGTTCTCTGTCCAGCTGCCTTCTTTCTGGGACCCTTCCCTGCAAATAACAGGTACTTTGGTGGTGCAGAACTCCAATCTTTGTTCCTTCTCCTCAGGGAGATTGCTGTTCTGTGTTTGAGCTCCACTTCTTAAGATGGAAAGTAATCCCTAGCAGAAAGCCCAGGATGAACTTAGAGCTCATTTTCCGTGTTTTCTTTCTCTCATTGATCACAACCCTGAGTTCTCTGTTTTCCAATTTTGTCCAGTTTTGTAGTTATTTGCAGCAGAATTTTAAATCTGATACACATTACTCATTGCAGCCAGAACTGAAAGCCCCATAATCAGGTTAATTTTTACTTACATTTTTTTTCTGACATCCTGTCTTGGTTGATATTTGCCTAAGAACTGGAAATATCGATTTGAACCGAATATTTGGTTTACTTAAATCCAAATGTTAATATTTGAAAGAGTTGTTTCATAGCTTTTTAACTGGGAACAACTCTAAACTCTATTTTAAGACAAATTTAAAGAAAAATAAATCTAATTTACATATTTGAAAATAATTGAAGAGAGTTTATTACATTCAGGGATGGATTATTAGTAGAGATAGTATTGCTAAAACATCACATGTAATTTTGGTATGCTCAGTCTTTTTCCATTAAGATAAATTGCTGGTTTAATTTGCAAACATCCTCACAAATCCCTGTAAATGAATGTGGTATATATATTTCTATAATGCTTTGTGGATTGAGGCTGCAGAGAAGTTATAATTTAACCAAGACCAAAGGATGATTACTTTTTGAATAATCCATTTTTGGGTTAAATTGATTTTGGATTAAATATTTTGGATAAAACATTTTTGTTGCATATTCAAGAAAAAATAGATTTAATATAATAGCATAAATATTCAAATATGTAAGTCAGGTATCTGTTCTTGACCTCAACAGGTAAACTATGGAGCACCTTAAAATTCCAAAAAAGTAAGAGTGACACTCATTAATGCATTTGTGATAGAAGTGCTGCACTAAATACATTTTACATGATGTGTTTGAAACATGCTTTAGGCAGCCTGTACTATTGTCACATACTTACAGTTATATAAGAGATGCATTTGTGGTTTGTATACTAACTGGTAAACAATCGTACTCAGACGAATAGCTCTCAGGACATAGATGAGTATGACTAAAACCTACAATTATTTCAGAAAATTATTAGTTGACTGTGTAAATGGACTTTGACATTCTAAATATAGTTTGACTTTGACCACTGAATAAATTCTTATTGCCAATAAAAATAAATAAATGTGTTGGAAATATTTGCAGTCTCAGCAGGATGACAAATATTC
This sequence comes from Callorhinus ursinus, assembly GCF_003265705.2. Lineage (NCBI taxonomy): Eukaryota > Metazoa > Chordata > Mammalia > Carnivora > Otariidae > Callorhinus > Callorhinus ursinus. Next base: position 15,512,735 of record NW_027397089.1, read on the forward strand.
CCAATTTGTCCCTCATAGAAAATGGATCAGTTTACTATAGCCAAACTATATTACTTCCATAATGCCACATACCTTTTCACTAGACAAAGATATTTCTAAGAACTCTTCTTAGAAAATTCAAGAATTAATGGAATTCTTCTCTAAAGATGAAATTCTTTTTATATCTCTTCTTACTTTCTTTTTTTTTTTAAAGATTTTATTTATTTATTTGAGAGAGAGAATGAGATAGAGAGAGAGAGCATGGGGGGGGAGGGTCTGAGGGAGAAGCAGACTCTCTGCTGAGCAGGGAGCCCAATGTGGGACTCGATCCCGGGACTCCAGGATCATGACCTGAGCCGAAGGCAGTCGCTTAACCAACTGAGCCACCCAAGCGCCCTCTTTTTACTTCCTACTTCTTTTTCAGCTCCATATGCTTATTACAAATCAAGGTTTTTATAATTTCAGCTATTTCTTTAATGATCTCTGGGAAATTATAAATTTCCATAATTATCTGATTTTGCATATATTTTGCATAAAATACAATTCTATGGCATCAAATGTTATTCAAGTACATTTATAAATGAACTTTATTGAAAGTCAAAACAGAAGCTGGTATACTCTTCTGTAAAACTGGCCTACTTTTCTAACATGTCCCATTATATTTTTATCTATTTTATTTTAATGCTGCAATATCTACATTGTTGCATTGCTAGTTTTCCCAGACAATAAGTCAGGTCAGAGACATAGAAAAATACTCAGAGCTTTAACAGCTATCAAATACAAGACAGCAGGCATTTATTTGGTTTGAGTACACACTCTGTGTTTCCAGAATTTTGGTTAACTTGAATGTTAATGAATGCACCTCTGCTGTGTTTCAGATGAAAGCAAACTTGGGGTCCCAACTAGTCTAGAGCGCCACCTTCTGGAAATTATATGCTTCTCTAAAAATCAAGAAGTCCCTCGTGTTTGTGCTGAAGTCAGACTTGGTATTGAGAAAAATCATGCCTCATGAGAAATATATGCTTCTTTCAAGCAAATAAGATATTCCCTACCTCCCCCACTGGTGGATTAAAGTTAAAGAAAACACTGATATATGGAAAATACAGAAGTGAAAAATTTTTTGACTGCTATATTAGGGATAAATTTGTCAGTTTTGTTTTTCCCCTTGATAACACTAAAAAACAAAGTTGTTCTGCTTCCTTATATCTAGTAATAGTACATAGAAATATGGAACACTGTCATTAACACAGTTAAAGATGTGCTAAGCCTTAGAAGTGCAGTTAATAATATATTCTAAGGTTAATTAATGAATATATGTTTTGTTTTCCATAAGACATGAGATAACCTGCTTTTGTTTCCTGAGTAATTCTGACTACATTAAGTTAGTTAAACTTGTCATTAGCTAGAGTTCAGATTTAAGTCCAGGGCATCCCACATTTGTCACCTCCAAGAAAAAAATATTTTCATCTCAATTAAAAGATTTTTAAAGGGGGACACCTGGGTGGCTTAGTTGGTTGAGCATCTGCCTTTGGCTCGGGTTGTGATCCCAGGGTTCTGGGATCGAGCAATACTTCAGGCTCTCTGCTCAGCGGGAAGCCTGCAGCTCCCCCCGCTTGTGCTCTCTCTCCCTGTTAAATAAATAAATAAAATCTTTAAAAAATAAATTAAAAAAAGAGTTTTAAAGGAAATGTTGGTATTTCTTAGGTTTTACTTTTTTAATAAAAAAAATCAGGTAAAGATTGAAAAACATTTTTTTAAAGATTTATCTATGTCAGAGAAAGAGAGAGAGCATGAGTAGGGGCAAGGGCAGAGGGAGAGGGAGCCTAGAAGATCCCCCTGATGAGCAGGGAGCCCTGTGCTGGTCCTGTGGAGCTCATCCCAGGACCCTGAGATCATGACCTGAGCTGAAACCAAGAGTCAGAGGCTTAACCTTCTGAGCCTCCCAGGTACCCCTGAAGACTAAAAACATTTCTAATCCCTGTTTTAATTTCTAATTCTGGTCACATGAAGATTGTAGATATACAGTCTAGTCAAATAATCATAATGGTATCATGCAAACATTTGGCCAAATTTCGAGGAGCAAATTTATTGTACATGAACAACTTCTCCTCCCCATATGGCAGATATCACTAACTGATCTTGACTCCATTTCTTTCTAATACAGGAAACAGTATATATAATACTTTGCTCCAAACAGTCTCAACAGAATAATTTATTTATGAGATGAAGCTTACTCATTATTGAAGGCCTAGAAGAACTATGAGGAAGATGAACGTACTTACAGTGGAAGTAGGAGAAAAAGATGAACAAGAATATTAGCAATTTTTTAAAGATTTTATTTATTTATTTGACAGAGAGAGACACAGCGAGAGAGTAAACACAAGCAGGGGGAGTGGGGGAGGGAGAAGCAGGCTCCCTTGGACTGTTTCTTTTGCTGTGCAAAAGCTTTTTATCTTGAGGAAATCCCAATAGTTCATTTTTGCCCTTGCTTCCCTTGCCTTTGGCAATGTTTCTAGGAAGAAGTTGCTGCAGCTGAGGTTGAAGAGGTTGCTGCCTGTGTTCTCCTTTAGGATTTTGACACCAGTCAGAATGGCTAAAATTAACAAGTCAGGAAATGACAGATGTTGGCGGGGATGCGGAGAAAGGGGAACCCTCCTCACTGTTGGTGGGAATGCAAGCTGGTGCAGCCACTCTGGAAGACACTATGGAGGTTCCTGAAACAGTTGAAAATAGAGCTACCACACGATCCAGCAATTGCACTACTGGGTATTTACCACAAAGATACAAATGTAGGGATCCGAAGGGGTATGTGCACCCCGATGTTTATAGCAGCAATGTCCACAATAGCCAAACTGTGGAAAGAGCCAAGATGTCCATCGACAGATGAACGGATAAAAAAGATGTGGTATAGATACACAATGGAATATTATGCAGCCACCAAAAGGAATGAGATCTTGCCATTTGCAACAACTTGGATGGAACTGGAGGGTATTATGATGAGCAAAATAAGTCAATCAGAGAAAGACATGTATCATATGATCTCACTGATACGAGGAATTCTTAATCTCAGGAAACAAACTGAGGGTTGCTGGAGTGGTGGGGGGTGGGAAGGATGGGGTGGCTGGGTGATAGACATTGGGAAGGGTATGTGCTATGGTGAGTGCTGTGAATTGTGCAAGACTGTTGAATCACAGATCTGTAC
>NW_027397089.1:15516015-15539942 GCF_003265705.2 Callorhinus ursinus
TGAAAAACAAACTGAGGGTTCTAGAGGGGACGGGGGTGGGGGGATGGTTTAGCCTAGTGATGGGTATTTAAAAGGGCACATTCTGCATGGAGCACTGGGTGTTATGAACAAACAATGAATCGTGGAACACTACATCAAAAACTAATGATGTAATGTATGGTGATTAACATAACAATAAAAATTTAGAGAAAAAAACCCATAATACTATATAATCATTAACAATTGTATAATATTTATTTCCTAAAAATCTCAGCGACCTTAAGAACATCTTCTCTTGGTAAAGAGTGAGAGACAGAGAGGCAGACCAAATTTTTCAGCATATGTGCTGTTCAAGCATGGTGAAAGTCCCAGCAAGAGAAAATTGCAGATTAATTACTCTGTCTAGGAAGAAATCCAACAACCTTCAAGCCTACGAGGTGCTGGATACTGTTTTGTGTGCTTAGGGTACAGAGAATATATGCTAGAGTCCTAATAACAAAAAGCACCCCCATTAGATCAGAGAGATTTACATAAAAGAAGGTGGTTGGAGCTTTTTCGCTGAGTTCACAATTATGCTTGCAAGTAGTACAGATGGAAAACAAATGAGAACTTAGGAATAAAACAAAATTCCCTGGAGAAATAAATTCAAAACCAGTGCATAATTGGTCAGAACAGAGATAAATCACCTCAAAGAGATATAGGATAGGAATAAGACATACCCCAAAGTATTATCTTCATGTATATTATATGACCTTGGTATATATAAAGAATATGACAATTTTAAGGGTGATTGGTCAGTAATAGAAACATGCAAAAGGCAACTATGAAGTCAAAGTTGAGGAAACTTATCCAGATATCTCCCAGGTGAATCAGTAAAACCCTATTTTGGTTGCAGTTGATTTCGCAGGGGAGGGAGGGAAAGAGAGAATTTACAAGTTTATATAATTTAAAAATTAAGAGATATAGTTGACCTCAGACACTGCTTGACCTAAGAATTCAGTGCTATCATCAGGACTTGGTCTTTCTTGCTATCTCATTTCTGGTTGTGTGTCTACACCATTCTCGGGTGCCCTTGGCAACTCTCAGGTACCACTTCCATAGTTCGCAATCCAGGAAGTTAATCTCATCTCTCCTCCCCTCTCTTCCCTTCCCCTCCCCTCCTCTCTTTCCTTTTAAAGCAAAGCATATTTCATTATGCTGTACAAAGTTTTGCATCTACACTATGTTCTGATCTCTCCAAATAACTACAAAAATATAAATATATATTTATGTTGGTTGTATTATTTAAAAGCTCTATCTCCTTGATTCATTAAATTCTGATGGACATATATTTAGAGGTATCACTTTCTGCTTCCCACCACTTCTCACTAATTTGAATCTCATTGATTCTGATGGTCTTGGCTCCCTCCCCTTCCCCATAGATGTTGAACATGCCACAGAAAAGATGTCCACACAACTTAGGAGGAGAAACTGGAGCCTTTTGAGTATTATAATTACATAGTCTAAGCCTGGGTTTCTTGGATCTCTAGTACTGGGAGAGATCAGATGTTCAGCTCCCATCCCCTGCAAAATTTAAAAAAAAAATCTATTTGGGAAATAAGGCTTATTAGATTTCCCTCTGAGACATAAGAATGAACACTGTGGTATGAAAAGCTGTAAGAAGTCTTGCAATGAGAAAGCAAATTTCTACAATTAGTTGAGTACAAATTGTTTTATACAGCATATCATTTTTCTTCATCAACCCATTATAATATGATTTGGGAAATTCTGGGATAGATGATCTCCAACATAAAAATAAATGAGTCTCATCATCTTAGTCTATTGCCATTAAATGTTCAAATTATAAAATTCCTGTTTTTCTGCTTCAAACTCTGCAAAGCAAACAATTGATTGTAATTTGAACTTCTATATAAGTCAGTCTGTGGGGAGAGGATGTTCTAATTTTGACCATCAGAGAATTCCAATCTGCATGACAGCCATATTGCTAATGGTAAGTGACTGAATTGGACTCTGCCTTATATAGCAATGATGTGAGAGAATGCTGCAGAAGTATTCAGACCTACCTTAACAATTTTCTGATATAATATTGAAATGTAAGTAAATCCTTCACTATGAAGTGACTTTTTTCAGTACTTAATTATATTACACAAACATCAAAAATGTAAAATGCAGATGTTAACTTTGAGTTAAAATGGGAATTTATTGAAAATAGGACTAATAAAACATAAAGAAAAAAGCAGCATGATTATTGAGTAAGAAATACTCCCACTGAACTGGATATTATAGAATATGTCTTTTTTCTTTTTCCATAGTGTTTCCCTAACTTTTTGGATTACATGCCTCCAAATTAAATATCTTGAAATACAGATGCCCATTTAATCTCTTATTGTACTATTCAGTTCACATACTTTATCATTTGACCCTCTCAAAAATTCTGTTAAAAAGGCTGGGCAGGGGGCGCCTGGGTGGCTCAGTCGTTAAGCGTCTGCCTTGGCTCAGGTCATAATCCCAGGGTCCCGGGATCGAGCCCCACATCGGGCTCCCTGCTCGGCGGGAAGCCTGCTTCATCCTCTCCCATTCCCCCTGCTTGTGTTCCCTCTCTCACTGTGTCTCTCGCTATCAAAAAAATGAATAAAATCTTAAAAAAAAAAAAAAAAAAAGCCTGGGCAGGGGTGCCTGGGTGGTGCAGTGGGTTAACCATCCAACTTTTGGTTTCTACTCAGGCCCTCATCTCAGGGTCGTGAGATCAAGCCCCATGTTGGGCTCCACACTCAGCACAAAGTCTGCTTAAAATCCTCTCCCTCTTCCCCTCCCCCTTGCACTTGTGCTCTCTATCTCTCTAAAATAAATAAATAAATAAATCTTAAAAAAATAAAAAGGCTGGGCAAATTAAAATACATCCCATTTATATTTGAAAAATTGAGAGCCAGAAGAAATATAAGACTTGCCTGAGTACACAAAGAAAAATCAGAGAATTTCATCCAAATCTGACTTCAAAAGGAATCTTTTATAATAATCTAGCTTGCTAAATTAAAAAAGGAGATTGTGTTTTTTTTCCTTTCCAGATGCCATCAATATTCTGTATTATCTATGATGCATACTTTGCATTTAACTCCATATTGCCATGCATTATTTCTGAATTGTTTTTAAAATTAATGTTTATTGTTACAAATGTACTGATATTGTCCTAAGGACAGGACTGTGTCTTCTCCTTGGTTATTCTCTACAGCTCCAAGCAATTGATAGCATTATAGCAGTTCTAAAGATGTATTTCATCAAACAATGACTGGGAATCCTAATACTCTCCTGATTTGGTTAAACCCTTAATTTACTTTAAAAATCAAGAAAGATAATATAAGATATCAGAGAAAATAAGTACCTGGACTTAGAAATACCACCTGGAGAAAAGTGCTTCTCAGACCCAGAAATCAGATATCAGATAAGCTCAGAATTCCACTAAAAGTAATGTAAAGTTTGTGCCTACCAAATTCTCTTTTTTATTATGCCCTTTTATCAATCCACTAAAAACTTCCAAAATTCCAATTTGTTATACTGCCTAACATATTACAATCTAAAATGTCTATCTACTAAGGGTTTGACCAGAGTCAGTTATATTGGTATTATCTTTGGCTTATCGTATTTTATTTTTTAGGCTTTGTTATTAACTTTTGAGTATCTTGTTATCTCTATTGACTGGCAGTTTTCTACTTTGTTATATATTATAAAATTTGGGGAGTTTTCTTTGGCAGATAAATTTATTTTGCTTCATTCTATATCTTTAATTTACCAAGACCACTTTGATAGCTAACATTCTTCTATCGTTATTTTTATACTAAACTCTTGTAATAGAGCCTCTGTGTCTCATAGTTATTATCACACAGTACCGTGAGCTATAATTGTCACTTTGTTCTCTTCCACTGAACATTAACTCTTTTTTTTAACATTAACTCTTGAACACAGGGATTCAGTCATAATCTTTTAAATATACCTGTTATTTATAGGAATATCTAGCACATAAATATACTCAGAATGTTTAATACATTAATGAATTTGAGTGTCCTTTAAATATGATTAAAATGGCAGATTCAGTGCGAAGCCCACTGTTATGCTTAGAATTTCTGAATTTGAAATTCTATTTTAAAATGCAAAACCATACGAAATGGGTATATGCATTAAAAATGAAAGCTAGCTTCATAAAGTAGAAAATGAAAAAATCCAATGTGATGGCTCCGTAATAAAGACTTTATTATCTTGACACTGGTTTTTGAGGGTTTAGGTCTCTTTCTCACTGTTATTCCGTGGCTGCGCACTCTATTTGTGGCTAAAATGTGCAATTATCTCTTTGTGTTTCTGAAGTTTCTTTTTTACCCCCTTTTGATTTTGACTCTGCATTTGTTCTTTGGACCAGGTGGAAGTCAAATACTGACCTTGACCATACCATTTAACCTTTCTGGGTTTTACAGTCCCATCTCTAAAAGAAGAGTTTCGAACCAAGATCTTTAACAGCTAACTGATTAACAAAGTATTTTTGCTTTACCCTATTCTCGCAACAATTTTTTATCCAAAACAACTATCCCAGAATTTTTTTAAAAATGCACATTGAAGAAAATTTTGCTTATGGGAATTCAAACTCCATTTATGAACTAATAATTTTTATAATTATTTAGGCATTTTTGTGATTAAATATTTCACAACACACTGTATGTTAGTATGATCACCATATATTTTCTTTTCTACTTAAAATTTTATTTCTGTCTCCATTGGAAATGCAAACAGGGTGAGTTTAGAAGCTTATTACATTTTTAATGATTCACTACAACACCATGAAAGGATTTTTGTTCACCTTTGATTTTATCTTATCAGTTGCTACAACTAAAATTACATGTTCCCATGCTTTGCTTGAGCACCTTGAGTGACTGGCATGACAACTATCAAAGTGATTTTCTCCCATCTCTTCCATTAACACTTTCTATTGACACATTTAATTTATACGACTGAACAGTTACTGGTAATAATCCAGTTGTTTAATCCTCTCTCTTTCACTAGTTCCCAAGGCCTGGACAGGGAGGTCAAGGCTATGCAAGGTCTTTTTTTTTTTTTTCCCTGAAAAAAAAATATGAAACGCTTCACGAATTTGCGTGTCATCCTTGCACAGGGGCCATGGTAATCTTCTCTGTATTGTTCCAATTTTAGTATATGTGCTGCCGAAGCGAGCACTATACAAGGTCTTTTATAAACTTCTCTTAGAAACTTGATTATGGTTTGAAATTGTCACTTTCTTTTTCTGTCACCCATATGAAATCTAAAAGTTTTCATTGATGGTTTAGTGGAGTTGGGATTAAAGGTGTATGTTGTAGCTCTTATATACTTCTCTGTAAAAAGATTACTAGAGGGCGCCTGGGTGGCTCAGTCAGTTAAGCATCTGCCTTCAGCTCAGGTCATGATCCCAGGTCCTGGGATCAAGCCTGCATTGGGCTCTCTGCTCAGCAGGGAGCCTGCTTCTCCCTCTCCTTCTGCCTGCCGCTCTGCCTACTTGGGATCCCTCTCTCTCTCTGTGTCAAATAAATAAATAAAATCTTTAAAAAAAAAGATTACTAGATTGGTCTCATTAGAAATGGAATTAAGTCTAATGGAGCAATTCTAAAAGATTTTTGGTTTCAAGAATCTTTTATCTTTTTAAAGATAAAAACTGCTAAATAGCTTCTGTTTATGTAAGTTATATCTTTTAGGATTTACCATATTGGAAATTAAAATTGAGAAACATTTAAAAACATATATATTTTTTTCTGTGTATTTTTTTCCAGCTTTATTGAGATATAACTGACATCTAATTGTGCATGTTTAGGGTATACAATATATTGATTTAGTACACTTATATATTGTGAAATGATAGCCTCTGTAGCATTTAACACCTACAAAGTGCCACCTAATTACTGTTTATTTTTTATGGTAAACACATTTAAGATCTAGTTTGTTAGCAACTTTCAATGATATAATATAGAATTCTTTTTTTTTTAGGATTTTTTTTTTATTTGAGAGAGGTAAAGTATGAGCGGAGGGGAGGGGCAGAGGCAAAGGGAGAAGCAGATTCCCTGCTGAACAGGGAGTCCGACGTGGGACTCAATCCCAGGACCCTGAGATCATGACCTGAACTGAAGGCAGATGCTTAACGACTGAGCCACCCAGGCGCCCCATAACTGGAAGTTTGTACTTTTGACCATTATCTCCCTCTTTTCCCTGTCCCCAGCCCCTAGGAACTCCCATTTTACTATCTGTTTCTATTAATTTAACTTTTTAAAATTCCACATATAAGTGAGACCATACAGTATTTGTCTTTCTCTATCTGACTTATTTCACTTAGCATAATCCCCTCTAGGTCCGTCCATCTTGTTGAAAATGGCAGGGTGTCCTTTCTCATGGCTGGATAATATTCCGTTGTATATAAATACTGTATTTTCTTTATCCATTTATCCACTGATGGATACTTAGCTTCTTTCCATTTCTTGGCTACAAAACGTGAATGCAGATATCTCTTCAAGATCCTGTTTCCATTTTCTTTGGATATATACTCAAAAGTGGGATCGCTGAATCATATGGTTACTATTTTTGGGATTTTTGAGGAAACTCCCTACTGTATTCCTTAGTAGCTGCACCAATATGCATTCCTACCAACATTTCATGAGGGTTCACTTTTCTCAACATCCTTGTTAAGATTTGTTATTTCTTGTCCTTTTGATGATAGCCATTCTAACAGGCATGAGGTGACATCTCATTGTAGTTTTGATTTCCATTTCCATGATGATTAGGGATGTTGAGTACCTTTTCATGTACCTGTTGGCTCTTTGTATGTTTTGGAAAGATGTTTATTCAACTTCTTTGCACATTTTTAATCAGATTCTTTTTTCACTATTGTGTTGTATGAATTCTTTGTATATTTTAGATATTAATACCATTGTCAGATATATGATTTGCAAATACTTTTTCCCATTCTTTGATGTTGATGGATGTTGATGGTTGGCTAGGGAGAAAGTTTTTAATTTAATGCAGTCCCACTTGTTTATTTGTGATTTTGTTGCCTTTGCTTTTGTTGTCAAATCCAAACAATCATTGGCAAGACTAATGTCAAAGAGATTTTCTCCTATGTTTTCTTCTAGGAGTTTTATGGTTTCAGGTCTTACACTCAAGTATATTATCCATTTTGAGTTGATTTTGTGTATGGTGTAAGATAGTGGTCCAGTTTCATTTTTTTTTTTTTTTTGCATGTGGCTTTGAGTTTTCTCAGCATATTCATTGAAGGGACTATCCTTTCTCCATTGTATATTCTTGACTCATTTGTTGTAAATGAGTTGACTATATATGTGTGGATTTGTTTCTGGCTCTCCGTTCTGTTTCATTGATCTCTGTGTCTGTTTTTATGCTAACACCATTCTGTTTTCATTACTATAGATTTGTAATATCATTTGAATCAGGAAGTGTAATGCCTCAAGCTTTGTTTTTTCTTAAAATTGCTTTAGCTATTGAGGGTCTTTTGTGATTCCATACAAATTTTAGTACTGTTTGTTCTGTTTCTGTGAAAAATGGCCATTGGAATTTTGATAGAGATTGTATTAAATCTGTAGATCGCGTTGGGTAGTATGGACATTTTAACAATATTAATTCTTATAGTTTTCCTTGTACAGATTTTTCACCTCTTTGGTTATATTTATTCCTAAGTATTTTATTTTATATATATATATATATATTTGTTATTGTAAATGGGATTCTCTTCATTTTTTTTCTGATAGTTTGTTGTTATTGTGTAGAAACACAACTGATATTTTATCTTGATTTTGTGTCCTGCAAATTTACCATATTTGTTTTTTAGTTCTAATTTTTTTTTTGTAGTGTCTTTAAGGTCTTTTGTATATATAATACGATGTCATCTGCAAATAGAGAAAACTTTACTTCTTCCTTTCCATTTTGAACGCCTTTTATTTCTTTTTCTTGCTTAAGTACTCTGGGTAGGACTTCTTGGACTATGCTGAATGAAAGTGGTAAGGGTGGGAATCTGTTTCTTATTCCTGATCTTAGAAGCTTTCATTTATTTCATCATTGAGTATGATGTTAGCAGTAGGCTTGTCATTTATGGCCTTTATTATTTTTAGGTACGTTCCCTCTGTACCCAGTTCATTGAGAGTTTTTATCATGAATGAATGTTGAATTTTGTCAACTATTGAGGTGATCATATTATTTTATCCTTCATTCTGTTAATGTGATATATCACATTGATTGATTTGTGCATGTTGAATCACTTTGCCTCCTTGGACTAACTCCCACTTGATCATAGTGTATGATTCTTTCAGTGTACTGTTGAATTTGATTTGCTAATGTTGTGTTGATGATTTTTTTGCATCTATATTTATCAAGGATATTGGCCTATAATTTACTTTTCTTGTAGTGCCTTGTCCAGCTTTGGTGTCAGGATAATACTGGCCTCGTAAAGTGAATTTGGGAATGTTCCTTTTTCTTCTGTTTTTGGAGAGTTTGAGAAGGATTGGTATTAATTCTTTAAATATTTGGTAGAACTCATCAGTGAAGCCATCTGGTAGTGGGTTATTTTGTGTGTGGGGGGAGGTTTTTGATTACTGATCCAATCTCTTTAGTGGTATTTGGCTTATTCAGATTTCTATTTCTTCCTGATTCAGTCTTGGTAAGTTATGTTTCTAGGAATTCATTCATTTCTTTTAGATGGTCCAATTTGTTGGCATATAATGTTCATAGTAGTCTCTTATAATCCTTCTATTGGTTTGTATCATTTGTAAATAATAAACTGTTACATGACAAATAAATAGCACATTTTAGTGAAAAAATAACTACAGTGTCCAGAGAGAGAGAGAAAGAGAAGTGGCATTTTTAAAAACATTTTTGCAAAACCTGTTAGTGTCTGGTTTAATAAAAGCAGATAGATTCTGATAAACTTTTCTGCATTCAGTGTGTTACTATTCTTTTCCACTCAGTGTGGAAATTGTTCTTTGATACTATACCATAACTCATTAAATGTTAGTAACACTCATTAAGTGTTAGTACAATATGGAATATGAAATCCTGTTAACAAACCTTTCACACACAGCTACATTAAAATTCACAGTTTTATCTTATAATGGATCTTTTGCTCATGCATGATTTTATAACACCAAGCATTGCTTATTTGGAAAATACCGATTTACTGGGTTATGCATCTGTTCCAGGTATTGGCATGTTTCATTATAGAAGATCCAAAAACAAATCACATTTGTTGATATCACCACTAATCTGTTTAAGTATTGGCAACATAAAGAGTTTAGAGTGGTGGGTACAATTCTCCCAGAATTCAGACTTTTGCCTCAAAGATTAAGGTTTTTTGTTTTGCTTTGTTTTGTTTTGTTTTGGCAACAAATAATTGTTTTCTTTGACATGACAAGCTCACTTCATTTTTAAGGACACCAAATATTCAAGGGGGCACCTGGATGGCTCAGTCGGTTAAGCTTCAGATTCTTGATTTCAGCTCAGGTCATGATCTCAGGGTCCTGAGGTGGAGCCCCGCACAGGGCTCCACACTTAGCAGAGAGTTGGCTTGAGGATATTCTCTCTCCCTCTCCCCCCGCCCTCCCCCATTTTCTTTCTCTCTCTCTCTCTCAAATAAATAAATCTTAAAAAAATACCAAATATTCAATACCTAAGTTGAGTAGCCATAATTTCTCTGTCACTCATTCCAATAAGTAAAAATGGTGTTCTTTAGAAATGTATAGTTCATTTTTCAATTCGAGCAGTTGCACATTTGCCTTTCCTCCCAATAATCTTATATTTTAACATGTAACAAGCATGCTCTATGTGCAGTTTTTATTGGATTACACAAAGTGTTAAAATAACTTGTATTTAAAGTTTGAGATTTTATTTTATTTTTTTAAGATTTTATTTATTTATTTGACACAGAGAGAGAGCACAAGCAGGGGAGCAGCAGGCAGAGGGAGAGGGAGAAGCAGGCTCCCTGCTGAGTAAGGAGCCCGATGTAGGGCTCAATCCCAGGATCCTGGGATCATGACCTGAGCTGAAGGCAGAAGCCTAACCAACTGAGCCACCCAGGTGCCCCTGAAGTTTGAGATTTTATAGAAAGAATGGTTATATGACTTAATCAGATTTTATAAAAAAAGTTTTTTTACTCAATTCATTCTTAATGAATGTTACCTTTTCTTTTCTTTTTTTTTTTTTAACTGTTCCTGTAGGCCAATGAAGAACACAATAACAACTAGAACAATTTAGTTCCATTTGTTTGGTTTGTGATCAGTTTCATCCATAATTGCTTTTACACCAACAGTGCAAATGTCAACAAAATGAAAAAGGAGACTAAGTTTTGTATTTTTATGAAATTATTTGAACTCATGGCCCTCCTCAAAGGTGTCTAGGACATGCATGCTTATAGATGACTTTTGAGAACCATTAGTCTTAGTGAAAAAAGCTTCCACCTAGAATTAGTAGACCTAACTGGGTAGCTCAGCTTTGTTGTAATTATTTTGTAATTTGTGGTAAATTTCTTAAACTTCTAATCTTAGTTTCTTCATCTATAAAGCCTATAAAAATTAAAGTGTTAATGGTTACTTACATCCTTTGCAATACTAACATATTATGATGTTATTAAAAAATGTGTGTGTGTGTTTGTGTGTGTATGTGTGTGTATAAAATCTGAGCCTCATTAGAACTAAATTATTTATCCCAGATTCTATACAGGGATAAAATGTGATAAAATTTCATCTGCTTAATTAGTGAAGCTCATCCATTTTTGTTAAAACATAATAGTAGATATTACTGGTTATTCCTAAAAATCACTTGAAAGTTGGTGCAGTGTGAGTTTGTTATATCTACATGGTAACTTTACATTATTTCAATATTAGTAATTAGAAATGAGATTACATTAGGGTAGAGTGCTATTTTTCCTTTTTTTATTTAATTAAAAACTCAATTAGAAAAATCTATTCTGAAAATACACTGAAATTTTGCTTTAAAATGTAGTAATAGCATTTTCAAGTTAATTGAATTCTGTTGCTAAGTAAGAATAATTATCAAAAATAATTCCTAAAACTTCTGTCTTTGTTAAAAATGCACCTGGGCCCTTCCCTCTTATAAATCTAGTTAATAATCATCATTTTTCCCTTTGTAGATTATTATAAAACACTCACTGATTCAGCTACATCAGTTGGAGGCCTTTATATCACTTTATAGATCTATAATTAGTCTTGATGAGTGAAATTAGCTTGAATTCCCAATATTCACCTTGTGAATATACAAAACTCTACAATATTTCTGTAAATATTGGTGATATTCTGTACACTTCTCCTTTAGAAATCCTGCTGTTATGGTGCTATATATGTTTGAGCAGCTTCTCACTTTCCATTAAAACTCACTTACACTGGGGCGCCTGGTTGCCTCCATGGGTTGAGCGTCCAACTCTTGATTTTCGCTCAGGTCATGATCTCAGGGTCCTACTTGGGATTCTCAAGAGCATGGAACATGGAGCCTACTTGGGATTCTCTCTCTTCCTCTGCCCCTCTGCCTCACCACCTGCTTGTGTATATGGGTTCTCGCTCTATCTCTCTCTCAAACAACAACAAACAACTCACACCAAGTAGTATTAGCGTAATAATTTACAGCAACAAAGCTATTTCCATAAACTTGTCATTTAAACTAATGCAAAAATCTTCCCTCATCTCTACAAATAATTTGAAGTGCTGAATGATATGAATTGCTCATCTGAGTTCTTGCAAAAGACAAGAAACCTCCAGGGCACACAGGGAGAGGGGACAGAAACTAGGTTTAAGAGCATAAGCTAACCTTGTGATTACTTTGGGGGTATGAGTTTAAAAAGACTCTTGTAATAAATTTTGAATCTACAAGGAACTTCCCAATAAGTGAAAGAGGTATTAGACATACTTTGGCCACCAGTTTTGGAAGAAAAAAACCAACATATTTCCCTGTTAGATAAAGAAAAATGTCTCCTTGTGAGAAATCAAGACCTGAGATCTGTACCTCAGATAATATGGAGACGGATACAACACACAGTGCACTGCCAAAGTCCCCCAGTCCAAGACATTAGCAAAGTCTAAGATTCATTGTAGACCATGTTAAGTCACATATACATGGAAAAAAACCTTTTATTGTAATCCTTAATAATACAGAAATAATATGCATATTTTGAAACCAGTAAAAGGGAATAAAGAAAAATCAGATAAAAGAAGAAAGTTAACAAGTGGATTAAGAAAAACAAGGCTGTTTTTAAAAAGCATGGTAAATAGCTTTGAAGCATGGAAAGCAAGAAATACAATGTAGAAATAAATCCAAATATGTTGATAATTACAATAAAAAGGAAGAACCTTTCAAGTTAAAAGACAGAGACTCTGGTTTAGACTAAAATATAAAGGTATCCAGTTAAGTGTTATTTATGAAAGACATCATGATATTCATTGAACTAATATCTTCGTTTTTCAACTAATATCTTTTGAGATCTTATGTGCCAGGCATTGTTCTAATATTTCAGTACATCATTGAATCAAACATATAAATATTCCTGCCCTCATGAAGTTAAATTTCTAAAGGGCGAGGGAAAATAAATAGTAAATAAGTACATTAGGGGCGCCTGGGTGGCTCAGTCGTTAAATGCCTGCCTTCGGCTCAGGCCATGATCCCGGGGTCCTGGGATTGAGCCCCACATCCGTCTCCCTGCTCTGCTGGGAGCCTGCTTCTCAACCTCTCCCACTCCCCCTGCTTGTGTTCCCTCTCTCGCTGTCTCTCTCTCTGTCAAACAAATAAATAAAAACTTAAAACAAAAATAAGTACATTATACAAAAAGTGAAAAATGTGAAATATGGAGACATTAAGAAAACAAAGAAGAGGGTGTAAGGTAAATAATATAAAAAGATATGTCAGGCAAACACTTAGCAAAAGAAAACTGTGATATCTGTATTAGTATGAGAAAAAAGTAGACTGAAGGCAAAACAATCATTAGTGAGTAAAAATATTCTATATATATGATATAGAAATTCAATAGAAACATAAAAATCTTGAACCTGAACATACCTAACAACATAACTTCAAGATTTACAGAGCAAAGATTAAAATAATCAAAATATGTAAAAAGCCACAATAGAATTTTGAGATTTTAATCCAACTTTTGAAAAATTGCTAAAGCAAACAAGCAGTAGAAGCATATAGAATAGTAGAACAATAGTCTTGAATACAAGTTTATATTTATTTATTTATTTTTATTATTGTTATGTTAATCACCATACATTACATCATTAGTTTTTGATGAATACAAGTTTGATCAAATGGACATGCCTCCGACAGAGAGTATAAGTTATTTTTTATTTTGTTTTTCTTAATGCATTAATACAAGATACACAAAACCTTGAAGAAACAGACAATTCATTGTGCAAAACTTTTTGAAAGAATGGAAAACTTACTTTTTAAGGATTTATTTAATTTTATTTTTTTATTTATTCATGAGAGACAGAGAGTGAGAGAGAGAGACAGGCAGAGGGAGAAGCAGGCTCCCAAGGATCAGGAACCCCAATGCGGGACTCGATCCCAGGACTCCAGGATCATGACCTGAGCCGAAGGCAGACGCTAAACCATCTGAGCCACCCGGGCACCTGGAAAACGTACTTTTTAATGAGGTTATGAGCTTAATATAACCTGGATACCCAAAAACCCCAAATCCCATCAAAGTAGGAAAACAGAGAAGGAAAGGAAAAAATATAATCCAAATTTATTTTTGAACATAGGAACAGTAATTCTAAAATAGTAATTTAAAAAGCAAATAGGTACTATCTCATTGAGGTTTTAATTTGGAATTCCCTGATGCTGAGCGATGTTGAGCACTTTTTCACCAGGCTAACCCACCTTCCACCCCACTCCCCTCTAGAACCCTCATTTTGTTTTTCAGAGTCCATCGTCTCTCATGGTTCATCTCCTGCTCCGATTTCCCACCCTTCATTCTTCCCCTCCTGCTATCTTCTTCTTCTTCTTCTTCTTCTTTTTTAACATATAATGTATTATTTGTTTCAGAGGTACAGATCTGTGATTCAACAGTCTTGCACAATTCACAGCGATCACCATAGCACATACCCTCCCCAATGTCTATCACCCAGCCACCCCATCCCTCCCACCCCCCACCACTCCAGCAACCCTCAGTTTGTTTCCTGAGATTAAGAATTCCTCATATCAGTGAGATCATATGATACATGTCTTTCTCTGATTGACTTATTTCGCTCAGCATAACACCCTCCAGTTCCATCCACGTCATTGCAAATGGCAAGATCTCATTCCTTTTGGGCGCCTGGGTGGCTCAGTCGGTTAAGCGACTGCCTTCGGCTCAGGTCATGATCCTGGAGTCCCGGGATCGAGTCCTACATCGGGCTCCCTGTTCGGCGGGGAGTCTGCTTCTCCCTCTGACCCTCTTCCCTCTCGTGCTGTCTCTCATTCTCTCTCTCTCAAATAAATAAATAAAATCTTAAAAAAAAACAAGATCTCATTCCTTTTGATGGCTGCATAATATTCCATTGTGTGTATATACCACCTCTTCTTTATCCATTCATCTGTCGATGGACATCTTGGCTCTTTCCACAGTTTGGCTATTGTGGACATTCCTGCTATAAACACCGGGGTGCACGTACCCCTTTGGATCCCGACATTTGTATCTTTGTGGTAAATACCCAGTAGTGCAATTGCTGGATCATATGGTAGCTCTATTTTCAACTTTTTGAAGAACCTCCATACTGTCTTCCAGAGTGGCTGCACCAGCTTGCATTCCCACAATATAAAATAGAAAAGCAAATAGGTACTTACGAGGGGCACCTGGGTGGCTCGGTGGATTAGGTGACCGTCTCTTGATTTTGGCTCAGGTCATAATCTCAGCATTGTGAGATCGAGCCCTGCATCAGGCTCCACGCTCGGAAGTTCCTTCTCCCTTTGTCCCTCCCCCGTGCTTGCGTGCATGCTCATTCTCTCTCTCTTTATCTCAAATAAATAAATAAAATCTTTTTTTAAAAAAGCAAACAGGTACTTGTGGAAATGAAATGATGCCTCATAACTAAGTTGATTTTAATCTAGTACTATCTTACCATTGGAAATATACGAAGATTTCTTTACATATTAACAACAGTCAAGTAGAGGAAAAGTATATGATTATCTCATTATAGGTAGAATATTTTTAAATTAAAATTTTATACTAATTCAAGATAAAAGTTTTAGCAAGCATGAAATAGATGGGACTACCTCATCTTAATAAGAGTGTCTAACAGAAATATAAAACATTATTTGCAATGAAAAATGAAGTATTTAAAATAATTCTGTTTTCATAGGAAATAAAATAAGGACTACCAACATCATTGTATTCAACATTGCATTAGAGATCCTAGCTAGCACGATGGGTTTTAAAAAATAATAATGATTAGAAAGAACAGCTACTATATTTTGATGATGTGATAGTCTGTATAGAAAAGTCAAGAGATTTCACAAACTATTAGAATAAATAAGAATTCAGAAAACGTTCTGCTATGGGTTAAATAGTAAAAAAAAAATGCAGTATTCCAATATTTGTAATTCACAATTAAAAATGTAACTTAAGGACAGATAAAATGTATGATAACATGGAAACAATAATATGCCTCTGAAAAATATTGACAAAAGATGGATTCTTTACAGAGAAAGCAATTAGTATTCAAGACTATAAAACAAAGTGTAAGTAACTGGAGAGAGTTATCACTGTCATGGATATAAACACTCAATATCTAAAAGATAGAAATGTTATTCAATTAAACTCTTAAGGAATGTAATTCTTACTTAAAATCTCAACACGTTCCTTCATGAAACTTTATAAGCTTTTCTACAATTCATTTGGAAAGGCAAAGAACAAGACGGGCTAAAATAATTTGAAAGTAAGAAGAATTTAAGAAAAAGTTAACCCTCCAGGTCTCTAAAATTATTAGAAATTATAGTAACTTAATGATATGGTATTTGAGCAGGGTTTGACAAGGAAGCCAATGACACACACACACATGCATATATAATGTAGCGGCATTACAAATCCATTTACTTTTAATCTTTCTGTGTCTTTTTTCTTTTAAGATTTTAGAGAGAGCACAAGCAGGGGGAGCAGCAAAGGGAAAGGGAGAAGCAGGCTCCCCACTGAGCAAGGAACCCAATGTGGGACTTAATCCCAGGATCCTAAGATCATGACCTAAGCCAAAGGCAGATGCTTAACCAACTGAATCACCCAGGCACCCCCTTATTTACCTGTGTCTTTATATTTCAAATGTGTTTCTTGGGGTACCTGGATGGTTTAGTCAGTTGAGCGATGGACTCTTGATTTTGACTCAGGTCATGATCTCAAATTGAGCCTCACATCAGGCTCCCCGCTCAGCGGAGAGTCTGCTTCTCTCCTCCCTGACCCTCTGCTCCTCCCCACTGCTCCAGTGTGCCCTCTCTAAAATCAATCAATCAATCAATCTTTAAAGTGGGTTTCTTGTAGACGACATATAGTTGGACCTTGTTTTTTGATCTGCTCTGATAATTTTTGTCTTTTAATTGGTGAATTTAGACCATTGACATTCAGTATGATTATTGATATAGTTGGATTAATGTCTACCATATTTGTTGCTGTTTTTATGTTTGTTGTCTTTGTTCTTTGGTCTTATTTTCGTCTTCCAGTCATTCTCTTCCTTTTTTGGTTTCTGGTATTAAATTTTAAAAGAAAAATTAAACTCTCTTTACAATGATATTAGTAAATTACTGAGAGGAACTTGCTTTCTGATATTTTGTTTTTTTCTCCAAGATTTCAAATGCAGAAAATTATGCATTTGGTGCATTATGGCGGTGGCTGGCAATGGTGAGTGAGGTAAAAAGCGGTGAAATCCTTAAATATGAATTCTCTTTTCCCAGCATTTGCCTCGGTGCTTAGCATAATGAAATGGCAAAAACAATGTTGATGATAATGACAATAAATCATCATGTGAAATAATCATTATGCATTCTCTAAAATTAAGATAGTATAAATATTTAAATGACAAATATAAGGAGGCTTCTTATTTTTCATTTCATGTATTTTTTACCTATTTTACCTATTTTAACTGAACATTTTGTGCTGTTAATTGGAACTTGCTATTTATAACCTGGTACTTTGAGCCCCCCGTATTATTTACTTCTAATAATTGATGTTGATTGTTTATAATTTCACCTATTTCAATGATATTAATATAAGAATATAGCTCTCTTTGCACTAATTTCTAGAAACTTGCAGGAAGAAACACAATGAAGGAAAAGTAACAAGTCACAAATTTGAATGCCTTAATCTCAGTCCTTTACTGTTTCCTTGAACTAAATTTACTTTAGAATAACATGACATATTTTAGAATATACTAAGAATATAATATGTAAGTAAGAATTCACAAGTGGCCTAAAATAATAAAAAAGTGTATGCTTGTTGATATTTGTAATGATGGATGAGAGTCAATACTCTCAGCACTGAACTTAAACTAACGTATGTATTAATTATCTAGGTAAGATTAATACAGTAGTTTACTTTATAAGTGTGTATTTAAGTACATCATTTTCACAGCGTTTAATTTTCCCTATGCCTTTCAAATTCCTGCAAAATTCCTCTGGAGGGCACTATTACCATAACTAATACAATTAACTCCAGTTGTCTGTGATAGTGAGCGGCATTGCATCTTTGTTAGTGCTGCTTACCTATTTCAAGTCTCAGTGTTCATCCAGACTTTAACTTCTCCATCTCCTTAAGGGAAAAAATTAACTCTCCTGTCTTTCTCCTTTGAGGATTATAGAAGTTATCCCTAATCTCATTATATAGTATTTAAAAACAAACACCATTTCTGCCCTCCTTATTACTTCTTGATAAAATACACTGGAAAGCTAACTAGGTGCTAGTGTGAAATGAAAGTTTTAGATGATATTTTTTTTCTAATTGCTTTCTTAATAGGTAAATAGGAGTTTGAGGAAGTAGAGAAATCAACTAAACATAAAATTATATCCCCATTTCATTTTCTTCAATACAATCTTTTGCTCATTGAATGAGAATTCAAGGCAAAAAAAAGTCAAAGTTGCTTTTATGTTTTTATATTTGTAGAGCATACATGTTATTTTAGGAAAGTAAGGCTGCTCAGAAAACTGTATGTGATGACTATAACTGAAATAATCAGTTCCTTAAATAATTTATGTGATCCCACTTAGAATTCTAATTGAAAAGGAACGTATTTCATTGAAAGTCAATTGAGATAATTACTTATCTAAATGATACCTGGGTCACTGCACTATTTACCTGTAGTGGTCTCTTTTCTGAATCTGAATACTTTGTATCTTTGAATCTTTTTCATTTTCTGCTTACACAGAAAATCAGAAGTGTTTGGAGATTTCATAAGTTTCTAAATTACAACCAGAAATTAAATATTGCCTTCAAGATAATAAAAATTTTCAGAAATACTGTCTTTCATTTTAATGATTTATAACATAATAGAAATGTAGCAACTATAATTTTCGATATTGAGAAGGAAAGAGAAGAAATAATGGCATATAAAAGAGTGAAATCTTGGGGTGCCTGTGTGGTGCGGTTGGTTGAGTGTCTGACTCTTGGTTCTGGCCAGTTGCGATCTCAGGGTTATGAGATCGAGTCCCGAGTGGGCTCTCCCTCTCTCTCCCTTTGCCCTTCCCTCCTCTCTCTCTCTCTCATAAATAAATATTTAAATAAAAGGATGAAATCTTGCCATTTGCAACAGTATGGATGCAGCTAGAGTACATTATGCTAAGTCAAAAAAGTCAGAGAAAGACAAATATCATATGATTTCACTCATACGTGGAATTTAAGAAACAAAACAAATGAGCAAGGGAAAAAAAGAGAGTGAGGCAAACAAAGAAACAGACTCTTAACTCTAGAGAACAAACTAATGGTTACCAGAGGGGAGGTGGGTGGGGCGATGGATTCTACTGGTGATGGGGATTAAGGAATGCACTTGTGATGAGATCTATAGAAGTGTCGAATCACTATATTTTACACTTGAAACTAGTATTACACTGTATGTTAACTAACTGGAATTTGAATAAAACTTAAAACAAGGTAATGGCATATAGAACATAATTGAAAAAGGGACAAAATATTTTTCTTAATTTTCCAAAAAAGTACATTTTACCTACGTATATTCCATATCCATCCATATTCATTTTGAACTATTAGCAAATATATTAAGATTTACTTTAACAGTGACTCTGAAGCAAATTATTACATATTTATGACATTTATAAGAGATTGATTTTTTTCCCTTCAAAGAAAATAATCTTTTCCTCAGGAGATTTACAATTATTGATCAATGGCTAATCTCAGTATAGGCAATTACTCTAAGATAGTGGTAAGGAAGGGGGCTCTGGGATTGAGTGTGCTCTGCTTCCTACCATTTTCAAGTAGAGTACTATTAACAGTGAACTGATTCCACATTGTGTGAAATGTCTCCAGAGCCTCTTGTTTTCTTAAGAATTTGTGTAATTTTGCATTTTACTCCATATAATTCCATATTTGTTTTAAAAGAGAATATCTGAAATACTATGTCATGTTTATCCTGCTGAGATTTCACTCTAAAGCCCTTTTTTAGAAGCTAGAAAAAGAAGATGGCATTTGTGCTTAAATACAGATTCAGCTCTTAAGTGTATTGTTTACTGATATTGGGCTTCGCACAATTTATTTAATTTCTCTAAACCTCAGGTAAATGGAATTAATATCAGACTGAACCACATGAAATTGCTATTTATGCAAATTAAAAATAATGGGGTATCAAAAATTTCTTATGGTTCAAGCCAATAATAGCCTTACCTTCCCACGCATATATGAAATAATGTGGACAAAGCTCCTAGTAAAGTGCTTGACTATAGTAATTTTAATTATGCTAGGAAAAGGGGGGAGCAAGATGGCGGAGGAGTAGGAGACCTAGATTTCGTCTGGTCTCAGGAATTCAGCTGAATAGGGCTCAAACCATTCTGAACACCTATGAACTCAACAAGAGACCGAAGAAGAGAGTAGCAACAACTCTCTGAACAGAGAAGCGACCACTTACTGGAAGGTAGGACGTGCGAAGTGAATCCGAGGCGATATTCGGGAGGATAGATGGCGGGGGAGGGGGCCTCCGTCGGCCGCTTCTGGCAAGTGATAGAGCCGCGGAGCACAAAATCGGAAATTTTAGAAGTCGGCTCCGCTGAGGGACGTCGTTCCAGTGGCTAAGCGAGGGGTGGAACCCTCGAGGGACAGTGTGGTCTCAGGACCCTCAGGGTCACAGAAAGACAGGGGGTGCCTGAGTGCACCAGAGCTCCCAGGTATCGGAGCGGGGAAGCCGGCTGCAGAGATGGAGCTGAGGCGCGGACTCTCAGCTCGGGGTGGCCATAAACTGTGATCTGCGGCCCAGTCGGGCCACTGCTCCTCCAGCAGGGACCCAACAAGCGGCAGAGCCGGGGAGACTCCCATTCCTCCCCCGGGAGGAGCGGCATGGAAGCGCACCGCAGGGATCTGCTGGGTTTGGAGACTCCACACGGGGTCGGGTGCCAGAGATAGAAATGCTCAGTCACAGGCCGGGTGAGCACGGAGTGTGGCCGGAGACCGGGGAGACGGGAGTGACTGCTTTTCTCTGGGGGCGCACTGAGGAGTGGGGCCCCGAGTTCTCAGCTCCTCTGAGTGGAGATTGGGAGGGCACCATTTTTCACCCTGGTCCTCCAAAGCTGTACCAGAGCTTGCAGGGAACAAAAGCTCCGGAGAGCAATCCCGAGCAGCTTGCTTAGCCCGGAAACACAAGGGTGGGGCAATTCCACCTCCGGCAAAGACATTTGGGAACCACGGCAACAGGCCGGTCCCCCAGAAGATCAGCACGAACAGCCAGCAAGCCAAGACCAAGTTTACCGATCAAGGAGAATGGGAGAAATCCAGCCCTAGGGGAATACTGCACATAGAATTCATGGCTTTTTTTTGCCATGATTCATTAGTTTTTCAAAGTTAATATTTTTAAACGGTTTTTTAAATTTTTCTTTTTTCCTTTTTCAAGCAACATTTTATCAATCCCTTTTTTTAAAAAAAAGATTTTTTATTTTTCATTTTTAGAGTCATATTTTATCCCTTCATAGTGGTTACCCTTATTTTGGCATATATATGTAAGTTGTTCTCTCTTTAAAATTTTGAGATACAGTTTCTTCTAACAGATCAAAATATACCCTAAATCACTAGTGTATGGCTTTGTTCTAGTCTCCTGCCTGATCACATTCTCTCCCTTTTTTTTTCTTTTTTCTTTTAAATATTATTCTTACTTTTTTCAAACAACTTCTTATCGTATCCATTCCTTTTATAAAATCTTTTATAATTTTCATCTTTACAGTCATCTTCCATCCCTTCATTGTATCAACCCTTATTTTCTACATATATAAGTCTTTCTCCCTTTAAAATTTTAGGAGGCACTTTTTTCTAACAGACCAAAATACGCCCAAAATCTTGTGTGTGGTACTGATGTATGCACTAGCCTGATCATATTTGATCATATTCTGTTTTTTTTGTATTGTTCTGTTTTTGTTTTTATCTTTTTCTTTTTGTTTTTTTTCTCTTTCTTTTTTCTTTCTTTCCCTTTCTTTTCCCCTGGTTTCAGGTCTTTTCTGATTTGTACAGAGTATATTTGCTGGGGATGTTGTTAACCCGTTAGCATTTTGTTCTCTCATTCATCTATTCTCCTGTGGACAAAATGACAAGACGAATAAAATCACCTCAGAAAAAAGAACAAGAGGTAGTACCGTCAGCCAGGGACCTACTCAATATGGACATTAGTACGATGTTGGACCTAGAGTTCAGAATCATGACTTTAAAGAAACTAGCTGGGGTGAGAAAAGTGTGGAAGTTATTAGAGAAACCCTTTCTGGAGAAATAAAAGAACTAAAATCTAACCAAGTTGAAATCAAAAAGGCTATTAATGAGGTGCAATCAAAAATGGGGGCATTAACTTCTAGGATAAATGAGGCAGAAGAGAGAATCAGCAATATAGAAAACCAAATGATGGAAAATAAAGAGGCTGAGAAAAAGAAAGATCAACAACTACAGGATCACGAGGGCAGAATTCGAGAGATAAGCGATACGATAAGACGAAACAACATTAGAATAATTGGGATCCCTGAAGAAGAAGAAAGAGAGAGGGGGGCAGAAGGTATATTGGAGCAAATAATAGCAGAGAACTTCCCTAATATGGGGAAGGAAACAGGCATCAAAATCCAGGAGGCACAGAGAACCCCTCTAAAAATCAATAAAAATAGGTCAACAGCCCGACATCTAATAGTAAAACTTACGAGTTTCAGAGACAAAGAGAAAATCCTGAAAGCAGCTCGGGAGAAGAGATATGTAACCTACAATGGTAAAAATATTAGATTGGCAACAGACCTATCCACAGAGACCTGGCAGGCCAGAAAGGACTGGCACGATATCTTCAGAGCATTAAATGAGAAAAATATGCAGCCAAGAATACTATATCCAGCTAGGCTCTCATTGAAAATTGAAGGGGAGATAAAAAGCTTCCAGGACAAACAAAAACTAAAGGAATTTGCAAACACGAAACCAGCCCTCCAAGAAATATTGAAAGGGGTCTTCTAAGCAAAGAGAGAGCCTAAAAGCAGCATAGATCAGAAAGGAACATAGAAAATATACAGTAACAGTCACCTTACAGGCAATACAATGGCACTACATTCATAGCTTTCCATAGTTACCCTGAATGTAAATGGGCTAAATGCCCCAATCAAAACACACAGGCTATTACATTGGATTAAAAAACAAGACCCATCAATATGCTGTCTGCAAGAGACTCATTTTAGACCCAAAGACACCCGGGATTGAAAGTGAAGGGGTGGAAAACAATTTACCATGCTAATGGACACCAAAAGAAAGCTGGGGTGGCAATCCTTATATCAGACAAATTAGATTTTAAAGCAGGAACTGTAATAAGAGATGAGGAAGGACACTATATCCTACTTAAAGGGTCTATCCAACAAGAAAATCTAACAATTGTAAATATCTATGCCCCTAACATGGGAGCAGCCAATTATATAAGGCAATTAATAACAAAATCAAAGAAACACATTGACAGCAATACAATAATAGTGGGGGACTTTAACACCCCCCTGACTGAAATGGACAGATCATCTAAGCAAAAGATCAACAAGGAAATAAAGACTTTAAATGACACACTGGGACAAATGGACTTCACAGACATATTCAGAACATTCCATCCCAAAGCAACAGAATACACATTTTTCTCTAGTGCCCATGGAACATTCTCCAGAATAGATCACATCCTAGGTCACAAATCAGGTCTCAACCAGTACCAAAAGATTGGGGTTATTCCCTGCATATTTTCAGACCACAATGCTTTGAAACTAGAACTCAATCACAAGAAGAAAGTCGGAAAGAACTCAAATACATGGAGGCTAAAGAGCATCCTACTAAAGAATGAATGGGTCAACCAGGAAATTAAAGAAGAATTAAAAAAATTCATGGAAACCAATGAAAATGAAAACACAACTGTTCAAAATCTTTGGGATACAGCAAAGGCAGTCCTGAGAGGAAAGTATATAGCAATACAAGCCTTTCTCAAGAAACAAGAAAGGTCTCAAATACACAACCTAACCCTACACCTAAAGGAGCTGGAGAAAAAAACAGCAAATAAAGCCTAAACCCAGCAGGAGAAGAGAAATAATAAAGATCAGAGCAGAAATCAATGAAATAGAAACCAAAAGAACAGTAGAACAGACCAAGGAAACTAGGAGCTGGTTCTTTGAAAGAATTAACAAGATTGATAAAACCCTGGCCCAACTTAACAAAAGAAAAGAGAAATGACCCAAATCAACAAAATCATGAATGAAAG
>NW_027397089.1:15542942-15544273 GCF_003265705.2 Callorhinus ursinus
AGCTATTACATGATTCCAGCTCTCTGACCATTCTGAAAAAGGGAAAACTGTAGGGACAGCAAAAATCAGTGGTTGCCAGGGGCTCAAGGGATTGGAGAGGGATGAATAGGTGAATCTCAAGGAATTTTCAGAACAATGAAACTATTCTGTATGATCCTATAATGGTACATGAAATTAAGCATGTCAAAAACCCTAGAATTTAGATAACCTGGAAGAAATGGGTGCATTCCTAGAGATGTATCAACTACCAAAACTGAACCAGGAAGAAATAGAAAACCTGAACAGACCTATAACCACTAAGGAAATTGAAGCAGTCATCAAAAATCTCCCAAGAAACAAAAGCCCAGGGCCAGATGGCTTCCCAGGGGAATTCTATCAGACATTTAAAGAAGAATTAATACCTATTCTCCTGAAACTGTTCCAAAAAATAGAAATGGAAGGAAAACTTCCAAATTCATTTTATGAGGCCACCATTACCTTGATCCCAAAACCAGACAAAGATCCCATGAAAAAGGAGAATTACAGACCAATATCCTTGATGAACATAGATGCAAAAATTCTCACCAAAATACTAGCCAATAGGATCCAACAGGACATTAAAAGGATTATTCACCAAGAACAAGTGCAATTTATCCCTGGGCTGCAAAGCTGATTCAACATCTGCAAATCAATCAACGTGATACAATACATTTAACAAAAGAAAGAACAAGAATCATAGGATCCTCTCAATAGATGCAGAAAAAGCATTTGACAAAGTACAGCATCCTTTCTTGCTCAAAACTCTTCAGAGTAGAGGGATAGAGGGTACATACCTCAACATCATAAAAGCCATCTATGAAAAACCTACAGCGAATATCATTCTCAATGAGGAAAAGCTGAGAGCTTTTCCCCTAAGGTCAGGAACGCGGCAGGGATGTCCACTCTCACCACTGCTATTCAACATAGGATTAGAAGTCCTAGCCACAGCAATCAGACAACAAAAAGAAATCAAAGGCATCCAAATTGGCAAAGAGGAAGTCAAACTCTCACTCTTTGCAGATGATATGATACTGTATGTGGAAAACCCAAAAGACTCCACCCCAAAACTGCTAGAACGCATACAGGAATTCAGTAAAGTAGCAGGATATAAAATCAATGCACAGATCAGTGGCATTCCTATACACCAACAAGACAGAAGAGAGACAAATCAAGGAGTCGATCCCATTTACAAGTGTACCCAAAACCATAAGATACCTAGGAATAAATTTAACCAAAGAGGCAAAGGATCTGTACTCAGAAAACTATAAAATACTCATGAAAGAAATTGAAGAAGACAGAAAGAAATGGAAAAA
>NW_027397089.1:15547273-15548930 GCF_003265705.2 Callorhinus ursinus
CCAGGTCTCCTACTCCTCTGCCATCTTGTTCCTTTTATTCTTGATCTTGAACAAGAATCCTGGTGTGCCTGTCAGAATCGTAAGGGAAAGTAGAAAGAAATTAATCACCATGGTGCCAGAAAATGAGAGGTAAATGAATAATTTGAAATGGTAGATTTTACAGAGACAGAACAGAATTTGTTATTCTTAAGAAAGTTTACTAAGTCATTTAGGATAAAAACGAATATCTAAGTTAATATATTTCTCTAACAGCTGGACCATAAATAAAACTTATTGATCTTTATATTTTAAAACCAGTGTTTTTTTATATTACCTTCAAATACTCTGGTAATGGCTAAAATAGATTTTTTGACTGTTACAATCTTTATCAAAATGTACTTATTTTGTCCATATAAACTTTGTTGTGAGAGTACATCATTCAGGAAGTATAAAAATAAGAATTAAATTCATTCTGACAGTTTCATGAATTTTATGAGTTTTAGGGAAATATTTATGAAAAACTCTAATCCAAATTAATATCCAGTGTGACTATATTAATATGAATTATATATTACTATACACTATATACCATTAATATTAATATATTAACGTTCCTGTTACATGTCCAACTTTCAAGCAGAGAATCAAAAATCATTTGAACTAAGTGTTTCTGGCATCTTAAAATGCAACTTTATTAATATTTTCCAAAATCAAGCTTACAATTGCTTGAATAATGCATATTGTGTCTAGATTGTCATTGTGTTCAGGTGTAAATTTATTTGTTTGACATATATTGTTATTTTACATTTTCATATCTTATGCAAATTTGTGAAAGTATGTATTTCAGAAGACTCATACCATTTTCCTTGAAATCTCCACTTAGCATGGCTTCAGATGGAAGTCCACTGAAATTCTTATCCTTGTTCCTCTGTTGATAAGATGTTCCTTACTTTCAAGACATTTTTCTCTGGTTTCTGGAGGATGAATATTATGTGGTTATTTTTTTTTTCTTAATATGCTTGTGTTTTCTGAGTTTCCTTGATTTGCAATTT
Source organism: Callorhinus ursinus (assembly GCF_003265705.2). NCBI lineage: Eukaryota > Metazoa > Chordata > Mammalia > Carnivora > Otariidae > Callorhinus > Callorhinus ursinus. The sequence goes on from NW_027397089.1 coordinate 15,548,305, forward strand.
GATGTCTGGCATTCATTTTGGAAAATTCTCATCCATCATTACTTTCAGCTCCCTTTCCTCTTTCTTCTCTTTTGTGAATCTAATTACATGTATGTTATAACATTTGGTAATGTCCCACACTTCTTATTTGTTCTGTTTTGTTCATTCTTTTCCCTTTTTGCATTCTATAACCTTCAGATTAAATCTCAGTGTTTTAGTGGGTCCGTATATGTGGGCTCTGACCTCAGTATTTCTCCAGTGGTATAACTTTTTCTCCTGTCCTTACCTCATTCCCTGGCTGTAGTCTTTTCAATCTACATCCTTGAAGGCTTAACTTGTGTTGAATTTTTTTTCCCTGATAGGTGAGAGAGCAAATCCAGAGGACATTAGGTTTAGAGGAATGCCTTTCCCCATTCTGGAAAAAGGCTCTGGTACAGATCTTTTCCCTGGAAAGTAGGTTTTATTATGGAGAAGGTTCTGAACATATTTTGTAATGGTTGTTATTCACTTCTGCCTGCCAGAACAATGAAGAAATCTTTCTTAGATTTTCATAGTGATAAACTGAAGCTTTGTTTGTTTGTTTTTAGATTTTATTTATTTATTTGAGAGAAAGAAAAAGAAAAAGAAAGAAAGAAAGAAAGAAAGAA
>NW_027397089.1:15549030-15579510 GCF_003265705.2 Callorhinus ursinus
AGAAAGAAAGAAAGAAAGAAAGAAAGAAAGAAAGAAAGAAAGAAAGAAAGAAAAAAAAGAAAGGCGAGCACAAGCCAGGGTGAGAGGCAGAGGCAGAGGGAGAGGGAGAAGCAGACTCCCCGATGAATGGGAAACCTGATGTGAGACTTGATCCCTGGACCTTGGGATCATGACCTGAACCAAAATCAAGAATCAGACACTTAACAGACTGTGCCACCCAGGTGCCCCAGGGGGCAAGGAATTTTGCATTCCAAAGAATAATTCAATCTTTCTATAAAGAGGGTGAACCTCATTAACGCATTCTGGTTCTGAACAAAAGGACAGTACCAAAGTAAATGCTTTAATATTGCATCAAATAATTTGAGGATAAAATTACTATATCCTGTTGTCTGTGCCTTCGTATGCAAAGATACTGAAACCCCTTTGTGTCTCACTATGATTTCTGTAGCAGTAAACCATATTATTTCTGTTCCCCAGTAGTGAGTACTTGAGTTATTTAGATGCCAGTACATAGAATTCTTAGAGTTGAATTGAATGTTAATGCAAAATATAGTCATGACAATTATGGAAATAATTAACCTTAAAATATTACCTTTTCCTTTAACATAATATTATAAAAACCTCAATGACAAACAAATGGTTAGATTTTATTTTAGAAAATAACAAAAAGGGGCACCTGGGTGGCTCAGTCAGTTAAGCATCTGCCTTCAGCTCAGGTCATGATCCCAGAGCCCTGAAATTGAGCCCTACCTCAGGTTCCCTGCTCAGCTGGGAGCCTGCTTTGCCCTCTCCCTCTGCCATTCCCCCTGATTGTGGTCTCTCTCTCTCTGTCAAATAAATAAATAAAATCTTTATAAAAAAAAGAATAACAAAAATTGTAATTTATTTTAATTTTCTTTTGTCAAAAGTAAAGTTCCAGTTTATCTTAATGTGACAGCCATACTCCTCTAGGGCAAAGAGAGGGAAATTTTTTTTTTAATGGACTTTGAGGGGTGCCTGGGTGGCTCAGTTGTTTAAGCAACCAACTCTTGATTTTGGCTCAGGTCACGATCCCGGGGTCGTGGGAATGGAGCCCCAAGTCGGGCTCTGTGCTCAGTGGGGAGTCTGCTTGTTCCTCTCCCTCTCCTCCTCCCTCTTCTTATTCTCTCTCTATTTCTCTCAAATAAATAAATGGGCTTTGAACCAAGAACTGTTCCAAGCACTCTACATACCTCTATCCCTTATCATTAGATAAATTGTATCATTCCTATTAACTCCAGTTTATAGTAAAGTCAACTGAGGTTTAGGGAATTTAGGTTTAGAGAATTTTCTAAGTGTGAAACTCTGGTGTTACCCATAGCAATTTCCTACCATGTGGGAAAAGTTAGGCTTAGAAGGAGAAAATGAAGAGAGGTGAAGACAAGAGATGGAGAAATAGAGGAGAATACATACAAGCATCTGATTTCGTGAATTGCATCTTTGCCTTTCCAGTGGTTTGTTTTTGAACCGATATATTTACCCTCCATATTTTGGCTGAAACTGGTATAAAATGGATTTTCATACCTTATAACTATAGATCTGTATTTAGTATTTAATTACATACATTATAACTGAAAATTATAAATCAAGTTTTAAAATGTCCTAAAATTGCAAAACTTTTACTAATTTTGAATTGTAAAACAAGTAACATCCTATCAGGGGATCTGCCATTACTTTGCTTGACTTTTCCACTGCAACTGCGCTAATAAAGCTTTCTCTGTGAACAGGGTGATCCAATTAACGGGTATTATAACAACCCTGCCAATTCAATTCAAGAAACAACTATTGAGCCTAACCATGTGCTAAACACTGTGTTTATTCATCTCTATGCCTCTAACCCACTTCTAAAAGTAGAGTACTCCAGAGTTTAATCTTTGACTCTTTCCTTCTCTATAAACAGGGTGTTTTAAGATTCTATCTGTAGGCTGATGCCTGCCAACATTAAATTTCCCACACTGAATGCACATCTAAGCTTCTCACAATTCATTGCTGTTCTTCCATTGACCTCTTCATTTTTACTCTGCTCGGCATCTCAAACTTCATTTTTTAAAAAACAGAACTCTTAAACCCACACTCTCAAAACCTGTTCAGAATCTATTTTCCTCTTCCCATTTCCCTCTGCTATGACCACTTCTACTCAAGCTCCTGTCTCCTTTGAAACTAATAGTTTCTCAACAAATGCTTTTCTTTTCCTATAAGTTGTTTTCCATACCACAACCAGAGTGATCCTTTAAACTGTAAACCAGGTTATGCACTCTCCTTGATTAAAGTCATCCTATAAATTACCTTCAAAATTACCCTGGTTGCAAAGCCTTACAGAATCTGGCCTTCACCTTTCATGTTACAACACTACCATTTTGTAAGCCATGCTCTGTGTACTTGCTTTTCCATTTCTCAAACACATCAAGGTCATTTTCACCTTAGAATTTTGTATCACCTTTTGGTGTGCCTAGAATGATCTTTCCAGTGTCTTCCCTGCTATTCAACTTAACTTCAGTGTCACTTCCTCACACAAAACCTCTCTGTCTGCCCAACTGAAGAGTCACGTTGTATTCTGAGTCTATCAGAGTTATCACTATCCAACACTGTATTTTGTTTGTTTTCTTTCTTCTTCCTACTAGGATGTATTTTGTTCAGTCATTAGAATTCCAGTATTTAAAGCAACAGTTCAGAGTAATTTTCAAAAATATCTATTGAATGAATAAATGAATGATTTTCTTTTTTTTCTCAGACTCCTCATCGAAGTAAATTGTACCCAGTTGCTTCAAAAAAAATCTGAAAGCCGTCCTTGATTCTTCTCTAGCTCCCCAACCTAACACATTAGCAAGTATTTTGGCCCCATTTCAATAATTAACTCGAAATCCTCTACTCCTATACATCTCCACTAATCACTTCTAAACCCAGACCAATACAACCTCTTGTTTGGACTATCAGATATTTTTTTTTTTCCCTTCAGTTCCATCCTTGACAACCAAGATACTTCTAAAAAATATATAAATCAGATCATGTCACCCTACTGCATAAAATCTTTAGCAGATTATGAACAGACTTGGAATACAACCTAAACTCCTCACCATGGCCTATAATGTTGTCATGACCCAGACCCTTCTGGATCTTTCCTTCTTGCTCATTCTGCTTCAGGCACACTGGTCTTCTTTTGGTTTCTTGAACACGCTGCTATGGACATGTTCCTGGTTTCTACCTTGAGGTATTTATTTGTTGTTTCTAGGACCTGGAACCTATTTTTTCTCAGAATTTCACATGATTAATTACTTATTATTCAGCTCTTAGCTCAAATATCAGAGTCTGAGAGTGAAACACCAGCAACATCTTATCTAATATTTCCTACTGACACTATCTGATTCATTCTTTTTTTTTTTTTTAAGATTTTATTTATTTATTTGGGAGAGATATTTGAGAGAGAGAGAGAATCAGAGATAGAAAGCACGAGAAGGAAGAGGGTCAGAGGGAGAAGCAGACTCCCTGCTGAGAGGGAGCCCGATGCGGGACTCGATCCCGGGACTCCAGGATCATGACCTGAGCCGAAGGCAGTCACTTAACCAACTGAGCCACCCAGGCGCCCCTGATTCATTCTTTATTATGTTACTCTTCTTGATTTTCTACATAGCATTTGGTACTATCTGATTCTTTTTTTTACTTGTTTAGTGTCAACCTTTCTTAGTAAAAGTTATCTTACAGCCTTAAATCCTTTTGCTATTTTGAATAGAACTAAGGGCTCATGTTGGAGCATAATAAAAGATAATGCTACAAAGTAGTTTAGACAGAATGAAATGAGCTTTAAATACCAAGATAAAAAAATAGACTTTATCCCATGGATGAAGAAGACATTGAAAATTTTGGAGCAAGTAATATAATGAGACAAATGTTTTATGGAGCTTAGCTTGGATTTGTAATTAGTGCAGTAGACAATTTAGTGGGATATTTTGGTACTCCATTGTATACATGTGTAGTAAATATGGGAATGAACAAAGAAAGGAACATTTAACTGACAGATAGTAATAATATAGAGCTGGCTGAAGGGTTGGATTGAGGAGGAGAGGAGAGCATGAACCTTAAATCACCAGCCATAGAATTTTAGAATTTATATTATCAAAGCATAGGTGTTCCCCATGTAAATTAAATTATCCCATTATTGAAAATGTAAACAACTGATCTTTTGAAAACTTTGTGTGAAGCTGAGTTTTAGCTATATAAAATAAAAACAAATAACTTTCTATCAAAAACCAAATAAGATGTGCTTTTATTAATTATTGCTATTTCAATGACATCAATTGCAATTACCATTTTATTTGCAATAAAATACCACAAATGGACAGAAGCCAAAGTAAGTAGGAGATTGTAAAAGCTAAATCATATATTCTCATAGCTCTCTTGGATTTTCACAAGTACCTCATTATCATCAAAACAAGCTCAATAAAATTTTTGTAAGAGATATGTAAGCAAAAATTTGATATGTGTTAATTCAGTATAAGAAATATATTACTATATTTTAAGTTCTGTTTAATTTTTATATAAAAATGATAACTTTAGTCTTCCATTTCTTTGTAATAAACTATAACTTAAGCCAAAGATTCTCTGAGTCAAATTTTTTCTTCCCTTAAAATACTCCAGCTAGAATATTTACGTGGAAACTGTCAGCATATCTATTAGATTTCCAGAAAATTCAACCAAACATTTCTTGAAATTCTCCTAATTACCACTTGTAAAGAATAAGAGTGATATTGATTGACTGTAATGTTTCACTATATCAACGGTCACCAAGAATGAGGACAACTGATGCCTCCTTTATGAAACCCAAATCACTCAAGACTTAAAATCAACTTTTAATAACAATAACAAAATCAACTTTTAATAACTTTAATAGCAAGAACTCTGTTTAAGTATTCAGTTTATTAAGAAAACATAAACATAACAAAAATTATAATTTTAAATTAAATTTCATGAATAAAAATGTCAAATCGTCATTAGAAATACAGCATATTAAATACTTCTTAACTTATAAGTGCCTTTTGTATTGATGTTTAACTTTTTAAACTAAAATATATTTTATCTTGTAATATATTTCTAATTTATTGTCTTGAATGTTACACATTACAACCATATAACTGGCAAATAAATATAATTTTATTTTCTCTCTTCAATTTTTTAATGCCTTGAATATATTGCTTTAACATAATTACAGTGGTGGTTATTACTGCAACAATGATCAGCGGTGATAGGGTACATTCTTGTTTTATCTGTGACTTTAATGAGAATGCTGCCATCTTTTTCTATTAAGTGTTAAGACTAGTTCTTTAGGTTGTATGTATCTGCATAACGTATACATGACATATAAACATGCTAGTAGAATCAGTTGCTATAACAAACAGACTACACATAGTCATGGATTAAGCAAAATAAAAGTTCATTTATTGATTGGCTGTGTGCTGAGAAGTTTTAAGGGGATTGACGCCTGTCTTGTTGCACTGTTCTACAATCTCACCCTCACCTCTCTGGTGCAGAATGATTCACAATCACATCCACATTTCAGAAATGGAAGGGAAGGGAAGGTTGCATCAGACTTATTGCAAGCATCTAGAAAAGAAGCAACCCAAACTCAGGTTTCTATGATCTTAAAAAACCCCAGTGTTTTCAATATTCCCACACCGAACTGAGCACGTAGCTCAATTCAGATAGGAAAGAGGAAAGAAGTGGGCATTACAGGTGGGGTTAACAATGGTTCTACCATTCGTATTTTCCAGACCCCTCTGATTTTTTTTTTTTATAAATAAATACAGCTCATAGAATCCTGCACCATTCCAGTTACGACGTAGCAAAAAGCATGGTGAAAACATATGAGGTAGAGGAAAAATATGTTTAAATTAGGTATCTTCATGAAAAAGGCATCCTTTGCCCTGGAGCTGTGCTGCGCTATGGTACTTGATAGTGGTTTGTGAATCCATCCATTCACATATCCTAGGTCAGGTGCATATTTCAGCACCTGCTACATAATTTATTCTGCCTGTTTATAAAAATAAGAAAATGAAAAACAAATCATCTGAAAGGCTTTCAGTGTCTTGTGAAAGTAAACTTGAGGGAAGAGGAAATGTAGAACAGTATTTTTGAAATACCTCAAGTGGTTTGAAAATCAGGAATAGCTTAGAACCCCAGCATGGTTCTGATTTACAATTTAATAACTTCAGTGTTTAGGAATAAAGTGGAGTTCTTATTTAAAGGCTGGAGTACTACCATTTTCTCTGAATACCAGTAATAATTTAAATTCACGACTTCTGTATTCATGCAGCCCAATTTAATATGAACAGTGTTTCTCATGTTCAGTGTTTATGAAGGGAATGTCTTGAGGGTATACTGAGCTTTATAACAAACAGATGCTAAAAGTAACTGCCTAGTGTGCTGCCCTTATGAATTGGAATCATATGTATTACTTTTCTTGGCAACCTGTATACAAAAGAAGATAATTTTTTTCTTAAAATTAAAAAAATATTGTAGGAAGATGCATACTTTAAAAGCAAACATATAAAAAAGTTATTGTTTACAAAAGGAGATTTTTTTAATAGTTAAAGTCATATTTTGAAATTTGAGGTGTATTGATCATGATTTCTTTGACTTAGACACTGGTATGTTTGTTTATCACAGAGAAACAATGTTTTAGAAAATATTAGTAACTGAAAATACACTAGAAGAAAACTAAAGCTTTTATAGATATATAATTCAGCAGGAAAATATGACATGTTGGGAATGCAATTTAAATGTTAACTATCATTTTAGATATAATACTGACACCGTGGAAGCACTGGATTACATAATTAAGTCCAACCCAGTGAATAAATCACTATGTTGTCCTTTTCTGAGCAGGCCCATCTCTATTGTTTCAAATGGTAAGATTTCATTCTTTTTTATGACAATAATATCACACTGTATGTGTGTATATATATATATATGTATGTATGTATGTATATATATATATACATATATATATACACATCCTCTTTATCCATTCTTTCATCAATGGACACTTAGGTTGCTTCCATATCTTGGCTAATATAAATAATGTTTTAATGAACATAAAGGTACATGCATCTTCTCAAATTAGTGTTTTCATTTTCTTCAGAAATATACCCAGTAGTGGAATTGCTGGACCATTTGGTAGTTCTATTTCGAAAATTTTTTTTGAGGAAGACTCATACTGGTTTCCATAGTGGGTGCATCATTTACATTCCCATCAACAGTGAGTGAGGGTTCCCGTTTCTTCCCATCCTCATCAACACTTATTTCTTGTTTTTTGATAATGGCCATTCTAACAAGTATGAGGTTGTTTCTCATTGTGGTTTTGATTCGCATTTCCGTGATGATGAGTGATGTTGAACATCTTTTCATATGCCTGTTGGCCTTCTGTGTGTCTTCTTAGATCAATGGAAGAGAACAGAGAGCACAGAAATAAACCCATGCTTATCAGCTAATTAATCTACAATCAAGGAGGCAAGAACGTACAATGGGGAAAGACTTTCTCTTCAATAAATGGCATTCAGAAAACTGATAGCTACACACAAAGAAATGAAACTGGATCATTATCTTATACCATATACAAAAATAAACTCAAAATGAATTAAAGATTCGAATGTAAGTCCTGAAACCATAAAACTCCTAGAAGAAAATATAGACATAAGCTCTTTGACTTGGTCTTAGCAATGTTTTTTTGGACTATGTCTCCTCAGGCAAGGACAACAAAAGCTAAAATGAACAAATGGGACTACATCAAATGAAGTTTTTGTACAGCAAAACCATCAACGAAACGAAAAGGCCACCTACTGAATGAGAGAAGATACTTGCAAATGATATTTCCGATAAGGGTTGATAATTCAAAAGATTTTAAAAACTCATACAACTCAATAACAACAACAACAACAACAACAACAACAAACACCTGATTTAAAAATGGGCAGTGGATGTGACTAGCTATTTTTCCCAAACATTTACCTACTTTGTAATTTAAGAGTGTGACTTTTGGAATTAGACATGCCTGGGTCTTTCCAGAACACTTATTAATTTAACAAATATTTGTTGAACCCTTACTATGAACAAAGAACTGTGCTAAATTCTGCAGACATAGTCTCTGTTCCATCCCTAATGGAATTTCAGCTGGTGATGTTGAAATGTAATATTAAATAATGTTTTAGAGCTTGTCTAATATTTCTAAGCCTCAATTTATAACACTATAATGAGGATAATAATATGGATCACAGGATTGTGCTCAAAATTAAATATGATTATGTATGAAAAGTGTTCATTTTAGTTTTTATTATATTAAGCACTCAATGAATTATGATTATTAATTTATTGTTATTGCTATTAATTTTTTGTTATTGTGCTTTCATATGCATATTTCTAAACCTCATGACTATTTTAAAAGTAAGTATTGCAAAATCCTTTCTTTACAGATAAGGTGACCAAGGCTGAAATAAGTTGTTTGTTATCTTACCCAGGATTACGGTCAAAATGTTAGCACCGAGTCATGTTCCATCAGGACACCACTTTGCCTACAGTCACTAACCTAGTAACACTCTATCCATTGCAAAGACATAGGTTCTTTCCTCTGTCTTCAGAACTCAGATCTGATGTCATCTCATCCAGAAAGGCTTCCTGACTCTTAGGTAAGATAAATTTCTTTTTATTCTATAGTGATTCTACATACATATTTCAATTATGCTATCCCTTTAAATCTTCAGATTTTATTAGTTTACTTGTCTCTCTTCCTTACTTGGCCAGGAGCTTTTTGCAACCCTCAGTCTAACTTTGTATCTGTGTGTCCCCAGGAGCTTTCCCAATGGCTGGCAGGTAATAGTTTCTTAATAAATGTTTGTTGACTTGAGCTGAAAATAATCATGACATTTATATCTGTAACACTTTACATATTGATTAAAAGACATTATGCATCTTTGTCTTTGTGGTAAACAGCAAGTCCCTTTCCACATTTAGATAGCTATCCTTTTGTCTCTACGTTATGTACTTGAGGATGTCTTGGTTTATTCATAAGTATCTGTATCTGATAACTTGAAATCCTGACATTTCTTCTTTCCAATATCCTCCCACTCTATCTTTCTGCCTGCATGAAATTAATAAATCAACCTGTTATCAGTCTTGTTAAGAACTGATAACTAAAGCAAGAAACTTGTAACTTCATCGTGTTGTGCTTTGCATATCTAGTCCATCCATCAAAATAACTTAAACTCTGTGTTGTGAGTTTGCTTCATGGCATACCATGGGGATTGCATGATGCTCATTTACCATAGAAATGCTAATTCCTTATGTTTATTCTATACTAGATTGTGTGTAGAACATTATAGAGCAAAAACTTTGTATGGTGCCAGCATTTTCACAGACTACCCTATTTTTCCATCAGTAGGAACATCTCTGTGATATATTAAACTATTTTTGAGTTCAGGGCCAATTTAGCTTTTGAAAAGCACAGGTTTCCCATTTTAGACTCGACTTTTCCTCCCACTCCCTTACAAACAAATCAATATTAAGATAATCAAAATTCTTTTACAAGGGGGATTTTCCATATCCCTTCTCAGTCTAAAATATAATTATGATTCATCTTAGAACTGAAAGAAATAAACTTTCACTTATTTAACATACTTTGCATCTGGTCAGCTTTAAATATTGTAGTAGGTGGTATAAAATATTTTGAATAAAAATTCTATGTATAATACCACTTGAATTTATTTTATGTTATAATATTAAAACATCACTCAAATATATGCATAATTAATAGAGAAATATCACACAAAAGAAACAGGACAGGTGGGGAATGGGCTAGATGGGTGAAGGTATTAAGGACAGCATGTGTTATGATGAGTACTGGGTGTTGTATGTAAGTGATGAACCACCAATTTCTACTCCTGAAACCAATATTGCACTATATGTTAACTAACTAGAATTTAAATAAATATTTGAAAAAAATTATATCTGAATCCATAGCAATTTGACTTTCAATATCAAATCCAGTGGATAGTTTTTATATCTTAACGTCTTCACCATTATTGCAGAGTCCATCACTCTTTATCTTTTACAGCTGTTATTTTCTTCTACTTGTTTCTTCCAGAAATATAAAGCTAAAATAGATGTATTTGAAAAATAAAAAGACTGGAGATCAATAATCTAAGAATCCAACTCCAGAAATTGAAAAATAAACAATGACATATAATCAAAGAAAACTGGAGAGAAGTAATAAAGATGAGAGGATAAATTAGTAAAATTAAGGGAGTAAATTAAATTATTAATGAGTTAAATTAATGAAATAGATAACTAACATATACTAGTAATCAAAAAAGATAAAGGTTGGTTCAAAGAAAAACTTGGAAAGAATAACTCTCTAGTTAAAGTAATCAAAAAAAGTAAAGAAACCTTAATATGAAAAGATAAAAGGAAATATCACCATGGATATAGTTCATATATCAAGAGGTATTAAGATAACCGTATGAACAAGTTTAGTTTAAAATATTTGAAAATTTAGGTGAAATGAACACATTTTCTTAAAGAACTTAGAAAACACAAATAGATGAGAAAGTCTCAATCATTTAAAAACTATTAAGAAAATGAAACCATAATTTAAGATCTTCAAATACAAATCCCAGTCTTTCCCAGTGAATTTCACTGAAAATTTAAGGTGGGTAAATTTCCCAGAGAATAGAAAAAGAAAGAAAGCTTTTTTTATTTTTTAAGTTTGAAACCTTTTTAACCCATTAGTGAAGGCAGCATTTTGTATCAAGCAAAATTTGATACAAAAACCTGACAAGGACTTTCAAGAAAGGATCATTACATGCCATTTTTACTTAAGAATATAAATGCGAATATCCTAAAAAAAAATATTTAAAAAGCCAATGAAGCCATGTATAAAAAAGCATAATATGTCATGAGAAAGTTGGGCTTATGTTGCGAATTCAAGGATTTTTTTTTTTTACATCCTTTGACCAAATACTGTAATTCACCACATTAGTAGACTAAGGAAAAAAATAGTTTAATTATCTCAAAAGATTCAGAAAAAGCATTTGAAGAAATTCGTTCTCTATCAGTGATAAGAACTTCTTAGCAAAGTAGGAGCAGAGAGTTCCTTAATATAAAATGTATGTGATAAGCTATGGCCAACCTCACATTCAGCGATGAAACATTTGATGTAGTTTTGAATGTGGGTGGGGTCCGAAACCAATGGCCAAGAAGGAATTCTTGAGATGTCTTTGATGCAAAATGGTGGTTTTATTAAAGCACAGGATAGGACCCCATGGGCAGAAATAGCTGCTACACCGGGGTTGTGAGGGGAGACTGAATATATACTTGAGAGTTGGGAGTTAGGGTTAGGCAAAAGGGAGGTTTTCAAAAGAATATTTGTATGCTAAAGAAGGCCTACAAGATATTGGAGGCCTTGCTATTGTCAAGTTAAGGTTGTTTTTCCCTCTAGTAAGGCATTGACATTAAGACAGTTGGGAGTTTCCTTCTGGACGTCAGGTTATTGTTTGTTTGTTTTTTATTTAAATTCAATTAGCCAAGGTATAGTACATCATTAGTTTTTGATATAATGTTCAATGATTCATTAGTTGAGTATACTGTCCAGTGCTCATCATAACAAGTGCCCTCTTTAATGTCCATCACCCAGTTACCCCATCCCCCCACTCACATCCCTTTCCACAACCCTCAGTTTATTTCCTGGAGTTAAGAATTTCATACAGTTTGTCTCCCTCTCTGATTGGAAGTCAGGTTATTGATAAGAATGCTTTTCTCTTGTAAATCACTAAGACATTTTGTAAACCGAGGGAGACTCATGTCTTGTTGGACTGTGATCTCTATTAGTTAACCATTTGTTTTTCCTTCCCTTAGCTTTAGGGCAGCCAGGAGTACCTGAGAAATGTCACACATATCCCACCTGGGAATGGGGCAGGGTAGGGAGTTTGTGGGGGGCGTGTATGTGGCAGTTGGTCATGAGGTGTCAGCTGGTGCTTTGTCCTCAGCTTGCCCTCTGCTCCCTCATCACATTGATAGTTTTCTCTCTAATATCAGGAATGGATAAAGGATACATCATTTCCATTCACCATTGTCCTGAGTGTCCCAGCAAGTGAAATGAAGCAAAAAAAAAAAAAAAAAAAACCCAAAAAACAAAGAATTAAAAAAAGAATTGTACAGATTGAACAAAAATAATTTGTCAATATTTAGAAACAATATGTCTTTGGGTATAGACTCTAAAGATGACTATTATAATTAATAAGAGAGTATAGCAGTTTCTGATACAAGGCAACATAAAGCTTCAACTATATTTTCATATTTCAGCATCAGTTCAAAAATGCAGTTTATTAGAGATATCCTTGCAGTGCTGAAAGATACAACTCCTTCTGTTATTCAAACAGTAAAATATGCATTTAGAAATGCTCTGAGTAACAAAAAAAGACTAAAACTCAACCTACAAACAAAATTCAGCCCAAGGTTTGTTCAAAAAGCCCTTTATAGTAAAAACTCTAAATGGATCACAGTGGTCCTAGCAAATGTGTTCATTGCAGAAAGTGGCTCAAAAAAAAAAAAAAAAAAAAAAAGACTAAGAGTTTGGCTCCTCCAAGAAAGCTAGGTAACTTTAGACAGAGCTTTATCTTGAAAATAATTGTAGGCATTGCTATTGGCACATTAGCAACATTTAATTAATTGGAATAAAATCGACAAAAGGCCAATAAGGTGTTCGAAAGCATCATACTGCCAGAGTGCAACCAGCCTGAATTAAGAGTGAGACTCTTCAAGAGGTTGACCTGAAGTTTCCTGAATTTCTATTGGCAAGAAGTGGCTGAAGAGAAAAAAGAAGAAGCAAGGGATAACCCAGAGGGTGAATTCCAAAGGACAAGGATTGGGGAGCTACTCCTAGCAAGCAAGCATAACAAGATTCTAAGGAACATTCTTTATCTTCCAGATAAGCTCTCTTGGCAAAATTTGCCAGCAGAAATTCACAATTGTGATGGCTCAGTGATTGCTATGTGCCTCCCTTTCTTCTTTCTGAATGGGAGGTTTCTTGTGATTATTACAACTGTACTTCTGAGGTTACTATGTCACCTTATGTACTTAAGGTTGGTAATTCAAACATAGATACACACTTTCACATGGTCTGTTCTCATTTTATTCCTTCAGAATTTATAGGATTGTATCAGTGTGGGCCACTTCAGGAAAGCAGATGCCACTCTATGTCTTCCAAGAAATAGTGGTTTTAATACAGGGAGTTGGAGGTTTACACATATGTTGAAATGGACTGGGGAGTAAAGGTCAGAAAAAATGCTGCTAGAGTTTACAAAATTACATCGCAGTCAATGATCTCAGCTGCCTACAACCCTAAAATGGATAATTTGTAGAAGCTCACTTAGATGTTATCAACTTGAATGATTTCAGGAAAACCTGCTCATTCCAGGTGCCTACAGCACTGAGATGGAAGATTTATAGGAATTCTTTTTGGAAGTTGCCACATACCTCTTATGTGCTGCTTGCCTCTCTGTTTGCAAATGCCATTGGAAAAGAAGGGCTTCTCTTTTTTTTCTGTCTTTAAAATCTCAAAAGAGAGGCTCTCATTGTTAGATCTTAACATAGGACCACACTGGAAAGGGATTCTCCTGATTCAGAGGAGAATGAATAGAATGTAGAGTTGACAACAGACAATCTGATAAATAGGCAAAAAATAAAATCTGATGTACAGGGAAGACATAAATGATTATTTTAGAGTGTTTTGCTAGTACACATTCTTAGCTTTTGACACTTACAAATATCAGCCTGAAATAGTCATCTGTTTAGCATAATTAGAAACCATCAATGCAATCTTTTTTGATATCAAGATATTTTAAGTGATTTTGACATATAACCATTCCACAATTTGTTATCAAGGACAGCCAAGGGAAGTCCAAGTAGTGAAACTCCATAGTGAAACTCCACAAGAAAAGAAATGTGTGTAAGCATAACAGATGAGCCATAATAACTTTAGGTCAAGAATTTTAAAAGCGAAACTTCAGTGTTTGCCAAAGCTCTGGTTGATGCATTATTCATACTGCTGTTTAAAATGTCTCATAGATTTTTAAAATATTAATTTGGAAAATCTCTCTTTGATGTTATTTCAACAGTTATATATTCTTGAAGTCCCAACTTTACTTTCAAAACAGTAAAAAAGAAACCCTGCAAACTTCAACTTTTGATTTAGAAAACTGAAAAATATTTATATTATTTGAGCTAAAGACTTGTTCTTATAGAGTAATGTCACCATCTTGTGGTGTTTTAAGATATTGCTGCTGAAGGCATTAAAGGATATTTTTATATCTATTAATAATACGAAAGTACAACTTTTTTAGTACTTGTCTCTCATTCAGTATGACATGTATTTAGCCAATGAATAAGCACTTGTGTTTCAACCTTAATAAAAATATCTGCTTCCAAACAGATTTTAAAATTATTTTTTGTTTAGAAAATGCCGATTACACGGAAGCCTTTTAGTAAATTTAATACCACCTAAAACTTACTTGTTTTTTTCTTCCATTTCAATGTAAATTGCATAAGAATAAAAACATTGTCTTGTTCACAGATTAATCTTCCAGGCTTACAAAGCAGTGCCGGGAAAGGTACTGATGAATGCAAATGTGAATGAATGGATGCTTTCTATCTTTTGTAAATATTTTAAGACAAATTAGCTTCAGAATTTTCCTAGTTAGCTAACAAACCATGCAAAAAAAAAAACCACTTTTTTTTGTTTTTGTTTTTTCAAACAACCAAATTGGTATGTCAGAGATTGTAGTGTTTTTGTTTTGTTTTGTTTTTTATCGAGACTTTTGTAAAGTGACTTAGTTCAGTAATATATTGATAACTCTATTTGGTTTTAATTAATTCCATTAGAAAAATATACAGGTATGTTATGAATTATTCTGGCTCACCATGAGTGATAGAATGTAGAGGAAATAGTACAGCCTTTGGAGTCAAGGAGACCAACTTATACAGGCTTTGCTGGCGGTGTGATTTGGGGAAACTAAACTTACTGAGCTTTGATTTTTTTCTCTTCCGATATTGGAGGTATGATTGCCTCTTTGGTGGTACATAGGTAAACTAGAAATGTGAGTTTGTATTAATTTGAATATTTGACTATCCAAAACCAACAGACTGCCTCCCCTGAAGTGAGTCTGTCCCCAAACATTTATAAGTGATATATTTTGTCAGGTATCATGCTAGGTCTAAACGAGGGAAGGATAAACACGGAAGACATTTTTTTTTAAAGATTTTATTTATTTATTTAATTGACAGAGAGAGAGAGACAGCAAGAGAGGGAACACAAGCAGGGAGAGTGGGAGAGGGAGAAGCAGGCTTCCCGCCGAGCAGGGAGCCCGATGCGGGGCTCGATCCCAGGACCCTGGGATCATGACCTGAGCAGAAGGCAGTCGCTTAACCAACTGAGCCACCCAGGCGCCCCTGAAGACATTTTTTTAATACTTGTTGAAAAAAATATTTAGAAACAGCCAATTAATATTATTTATTCTGGACTGAAACTCCAGTTAAGTCCAAACCTGACATTTATTAAAATAAGTTTCAACTAATATAATTTTGGGAATCTTGTAATATTAGCAATTAGTTGATTTTAGTATCATATTTTAAAACCATAAAATGTCATTATTTTTACTAAAGTACAATACATTTTCAATCATACAAGGTATTTTTCTTTAATCTTTTAAAAATCATGTCATCTTCATGCTGAAATAACAAAATTCATGACATAACATCTCTCTCTTTTTTTTTTTTTTGTCACCCATCATCCCTTTAAGATGCACTAAGTTGGGATAAAAATTCCCTGGTCCTGTATGAAAGCTTTGGTTGGTCCCCTGTTTTTTTCTGCTTGCGTATAGGTAAGTCTTTCAAGACATTTTAATTTTCAAATGCTGTCTTAACTTAGTAGTTGGAATTTCAAGTTCTTTACAGAAATAAAAACCTCAAACTTGACTTGAGGTTTGCTCTTCTTGCCTCGGAGTTTTTCCAGATTTTCCAGAGTTACCTTACATTTTGCCTTCAATTATATTCAAGGTAGAGGGAGAGAGGGGATTTAAGGTAATTGGATACTCTCTATTTGTGGATCCTTTCCAGCTTCCCAAGGCTGGCAGCTGGTTAAAGCTAACTCTCTCCAGGGCTCTTTGGGGGATTTTTGCTGTCTTTCCCCCTTGACTATCCCTCATGGATAACCATTTCTGACTCCCAGGATATCAGGAATTATACCTCCAGCTTCTTAGTGGTCCCCAGTTATATATGAGACTCTCATCTCTAGAAAACATTTGTGCAACTCATGTCTGAGAACTCTAAGAGCAAATCTATCTCATGGCAATGATACTCCTTAGATCTGCCCCCACACAGTCTATCAGCTTTCTCCTTGGTCTCTAGATTTTCCACGTAGGAGTCATATCCCAGTTCAAAGGTAGCTTTGACTTTATCAGACATTAGTCAGACCTCAGTCTCCCATGTCTGCAAATCTCAGGGAACTTATATCTGACCCTACCAGAGAGGTCTGTTGTGGTTCAAAGGGAGAGAGTCCTCACATTTCCACTTTGACAAGGCGGAAGGCTCAGAGGGAGGCACAAGCCCTCATCAAAGAAAATTTCCTTGCGATGCTTCCACTTGATTACTTTATATTCTCAAGGTAGGTGAGAGGAGTCAAGGATCCTAGAAACAGTTCTCATAATTATCTTTTGGGAGATTATATTTTGGTTTGACAACTTCCATTAGAATTTCATATCTATTACAGTTTATGCTTCAGTGGAAAATTATATATATATTTTTTATACTCAGTTGTACATCTTCTGATCTAAAGTTTCAAACTATGCTGTGGGAAACTAATACCCTAGTAAGCAAAGAGCTGATTCAATATTAATGTCTCCAAGATCTGGGCAAAACTAAATCCAAGGGACATAATTAATTTTTAGCATTATCCTTTAGTAATAGTTATTTCTCAGTATCAGCATATGTGCAAT
Source organism: Callorhinus ursinus (assembly GCF_003265705.2). Classification (NCBI taxonomy): domain Eukaryota; kingdom Metazoa; phylum Chordata; class Mammalia; order Carnivora; family Otariidae; genus Callorhinus; species Callorhinus ursinus. Next base: position 15,566,079 of record NW_027397089.1, read on the forward strand.
TGAAGTTTGATTTTAAGATAAGTGATTTCACACACCATGTTATAGATGTCTGACATGTGAAAAATCACTTCTGTCCATTTCTTTTTTTTATATTTTTTAAGATTTTATTTATTTATTTGAGAGCGCGAGAGAGAATGAGAGACAGAGAGCACGAGAGGGAAGAGGGTCAGAGGGAGAAGCAGACACCCCGCTGAGCAGGGAGCCCGAGGCGGGACTCGATCCCGGGACTCCAGGATCATGACCTGAGCCGAAGGCAGTCGCTCAACCAACTGAGCCACCCAGGTGCCCCACTTCTGTCCATTTCAAAGAAGAGATCAATTACAAAAGATTATCAAATGCCAAGTAGAGAAAACATACTTGAGGTTTATAAGAGACTATCAACTGCATAAATAGACATCTAAAGATGTGTGAATCTGGTAGCAGAAATGAGAAAATTCTGTGTGAAATGTAATGATATAAATTAAATTACAGAATTAAAATAAAAGAGCTTAATCAGGAACATTTATAAGTATAATGAGTCATTAAACTGCCAAGTGTCTGAAAGAGCCAAGGCTGCAAAGACATCTTTTGCCCTTTTATAGAATTCTCTAGGGACAGATCTTATTGAAGAGATTTTAGAAGAAAAAAAATCAATAGACTTTTAAAATTCTGAAGTTATTATTAGGCTGGATTAATATGGTTGTCTTTTTAAGAATTTAAGACAAACGATAAAACAACTTAATTAAATGTTCACAAGCTTTCACAATAAATATTCACACATTCTGAAACCATCCTGTCATTATAGGACCACCTCTCCCTTTTTTTCTGTGATATTTTTCATATTGATCCATATACATTTTAAGGTAGCCTGACGATGAGACCAAATTTGCACTAAATTTCTTCCATGTGTATTTTTCTGACAATCAGACCCAAAAATGTGGCTAGAAGGAAGTTGGGTAGTAAGAAGTTTTGGACTGGACTAAGTCATGTTAGGCAGAATCTATGTATTTCAACAAAACCAAATCAATATCTTGTATTCCTTGTTAATATAAGCGTCCCTAAAGTTTATACATGTTATTTATGAATGAAAATTGAAATGTAAAATCAAGGTAAAAAATCAGGGTAGTCAGTAGTATAAGTGAGTTTTGATTAGTCAGAGGGCAGTTCTCTATGAGCTCTTGCAAATGAAAGCTGGACACTAACATTTATAAGTGGGTCATCCGGATCATCATTCCTATTTAAGAGAAGGAAAATCTTCTGACCTGTTTAAGAAGAAAAAATTCAAAGTCTTCTCTCAGAACTATTCTTGAGGCCAAATCACCCTTTCAAAGAACAAAATTACGATCTGTTAATGAAAGTGAAGACAATACAGTTATGATTGTTTAATGGTAAATTTGTAAAATTGTAGTGCTGGATAATTGTATGTTCAACTACTTGTTGTAGAGCAGGCTACATCCTGACTTTACAAACAGGAGAGTAGAAAATGTTTCTGGTCTTCTTGGTGGCTTAACTAAGATAAGATCAGACAAGGTAAAGGAAAGGTTGGGAAGGGAAGGGAAGTTAAGAGTGTGAATGGGGCCTTGCTCCATGTTTATGTGTTAGAACCACAGTACGCTCTTCCAGTGGGAAGATGAGATAGAAACTCCTTGTGACATGTAGATGAGGTCACTAGAGATAGTTTTCAGCTTATTTTGCTTTCCATAATTTTTTTTTAAGATTTAATATTTGAGAGAGAAAGTGCTCATGTGCAGGCATGCACCAGCGGGTTGGGGAATGGGGAGCAGCGAGGGGCAGCAGGAGAGGGAGAGAGAGAATCTTAAGTGGGCTCCACACCCAGCCAACAGAGGCTTATCTCAGGACCCTGAGATCAGGACCTGAGCTAAACCAAGAGTGCGAGGCTTAACTCACTGAGCCCCCCAGGTGCCCCTTGCTTTCCATAAATTTTAAAGTCTGTACCTGGTAAGTTTAAAATGTATGGTAATATTATCTTGTGATCCTGAGCACTCTACAATCTTTACCTTAGAAAACTAGCCTTCTTATATAGCTGTCCCACACTCTGGAGCCACTGCTTTTTTCTCCTCTGTTTCAAAAAAGAAATTACAATTTTTCTAGGTGTAACTACAACTATTTTTTTTTTTTTAAAGATTTTATTTATTTATTTGAGAGAGAGAGAGAATGAGAGACAGAGAGCACGAGAGGGAAGAGGGTCAGAGGGAGAAGCAGACTTCCTGCTGAGCAGGGAGCCCAATGTGGGACTCGATCCCGGGACTCCAGGATCATGACCTGAGCCGAAGGCAGTCGCTTAACCAACTGAGCCACCCAGGCGCCCCTGTAACTACAACTATTTCAGGCACATCTCCAAATCTCATGCTCTTAATCACCACTCTTGTACTATACGAATTGGGTTATTCATTATTTTAGTTGAACCATAGTTTCCCCATCTCTGATTTTCACTTCCACCCTAAATAATACCCATATATTGTTCCCAGGGTGAGCTGCTATTATCAGTCAGCTTTGTTATAAAATTGCTGCACAGCAGTTACAAAATCTCAGTGCCATAATACCTGCATAATACATGCTTAATATCTGCGGCTAGGTTGAGGTTGTTCTACTGGTCTTGACTCAGATGGATAGCTGGGTGTCAGGGTGTATGTCTGCTGGGCTTGGCTTTTTGCTGCTAACCAGGCTCCATTCGGTGCTCCATGTATTCATTCTGCACCCACGTATAAAGGGTCACAAATTTTTTCTCCTCATAATAGCAAAAATGTGAGAGGGCAAGGTCCACTGTACAAGCCCATTTCAAGAATTTTTCTCGGCCAAAGCAAATCCTAAGTCCAGCATCAGTGAAAGTGAATATTTCCTGAATAATCCAAATGATCAGAGCTTTCTTGTTTTAATTACTATTGACATATAAAAAATTACCCCAGAATAAGCTATTAAAAAACAATTTTCTTTTGCTCATGAGTTTGTATGTCAGGAATTTGGCCTGACTTTTCCATACTATTCTTGTTTGAAGTAGCTCAGGGGTCATAGTGAGATGGTAGTGGGGGCTTCAGTCATTTGAAGATGGATGGATGGGCAGGATAAGCCAGAACTCACTTACATTGCTGGCCACTGACGCTGGCTGTTGGCTAACAGCTCAGCTGTTGCCTGGAGAGCTAATATGTGGCGTCTCCAGCCTTGAGGTCATAGAGCAGTGAGATTTCACATGACAGAGTCCAAACAGAGTCAGAAGGGACTGGGGAGTGGAAAAGTAAGGAATAGAAGAAGCCTTACTCAGTTGCCTTGTTGTTGGTTCACAACCCTCTTGGAAGCTTCCTGGGTGAAATGTGAACTGGTCCCTCATGTGGAGGGCAGGGAGAGACAGAAGGAAAAGGTAGGCCTCTCCAGATTGGCAGGGGGCAGGTTTAATCAGCAAAGGAACTTACATATGAGGCTTGTCTTGGGCAGCAGCAAGACAAATAGGTCTCAGCACCCACCTGTCAAATCTTAAAAGTTTAGATAGAGGCCTTACGTGGGTTTAGTCACATATACTGGCCAGATACTTTTAACACCACATCACTATCTCAAGGCTTTGTCCTTGGGGTAGCTTCTGGTAGTGGGGAAGGCAAACAGAAGCCACATTCCGAGGACAGGTAGTCGGTGAGGAGCCTCCAGTTGCTGGGCTCAGCTTACAGGTTAACCAGCCAGTCACATCCTCTCAATGACCTTCCTTGCAGTTAGATAGTGGTACCCTCCAGTTTTAGTAGGTGGTTAAAGGTGACTGTGTGTGTGTGTGTGTGGGTGTGTGTGTGTGTGTGTGTGTGTGTGTGTGTGTGGAGACATTTTCAGATTGTTAGGAATACTTTAGTGTTAGAAACATTCTTGCAGTTTTCTTTTAAAGGGTGATGCATGTTCTCTGGAAAGGCACTTAGAATACTCCACTTCCGTTGCTCGATGTCTACCAATGACACCGTTCTTTATGCTGAGAATATGTCCCCTATTAGAAAACCCTTCAATAATGACCTCTCTTGACAACCTTCCACAAGGTGCAAATATGAGTGAGGTCGAAGGAAACAAGAGTCTCTGACAGGCTGCAGGCGAACAGCCTGGCTGGCTTTCCTGTCACTCCTGACCACTTGCTGAGGTCTAGCAGAGCCTTCACTTTTGACATTTCAGGGATGTGTTAAATACACTTACTGTTGTCCCCAAATACTAAAGCTTTTGGTCCTTTGGCCTCAGGATTTTGCCTTCCAATTTCTAAATCTACTGACAACTGTGATTTCTAACCTGTTGTCTTCTCAGACCAGTAGGACCAGTCCTTTCTGTTTGGGCTCTATGCCACGGTCCATGCAGCAAACTGGAAAGGGGCCTCACGGACAAAGTTAGGTAAATGCCTACCTTGTAATGTGGTTTGGATTCTTCCAATCATGACTGTATTTGCATATATATTCATTGTTTCAGTGTTTCTAAACTTTGCCCAAATATCTCTAAATTCATTTGTGTAGAAATGTAACACATATATATTATACCATTTCATGATGATTATACCCTATTGAACTTTTTTTCAAGTGTCACATCTACTTGATTAGTCCTTTGGCAGTTTGCTTTTATTATCTAATTTCTAATTGTGCTTCTCTCTCATCAATATTCTTAATCCATCTTTGTCATTATATTTCCATTTTAGTCCCCTAGACTATTTGATTGCTTCCAATACTCATTAGTATCTAATTTATTCTATTGTTACACACAGTACAGGCATTTTTACACATCTTAGAGCTTTAAAAGCTTATTTAGTGATTTTATGCTGAAAATACAAAAAATATGCAGTTACTGTAAGTAGTTACCACTTTTTGTAAATTGCAGGCAAACATTTTATATACATGCATTGATGAGATTGAATAATCATAGAAAATACATGCCTACTTATACTTGGGTGAAAGATAATAGTATTTATACATCACAATTTAAAAATTTCTATAAATGTTAGGTTCTCAATTCTTAAATAATTAGGAATAAATGTTTTTTAGTAGTTTTATTTTATTTTGCCTGCAAAATGTCTCTCTGCTACCAGTTGCATCCAACCCATGCTTCTGCTTGATATTTCATTAGATTAAGATAATACAAAGTAATGGATGTAGTAAACATGATTATTTTTACCAGAGTCTCAATTTCTAAAATGAAACATGAAGGTAATAATGTTAAGCTTTTAGTAGAACCATTACTTGTTTTGTTTTCTTTGCTACTCTTTCCCAATGTATTTTTTACCCCAAATACCTCATAAAATAAAACCAAAAAGTGTTCACTTATATATAAAGCTATGCAAGTATTTAATAAACATATGTTATTCAACTTGCAATCTTTTAATTTAAAAGTTAAAATGAGCATAATCTAAAGCACGATGACAAAATTTGATCCCATAAAAATGGTGTAGGGATGTAAAATTAAAACCACTTAGCTAATTTTCAGAAATGTATGTTCATGGACTTTAAGTGATATGGCTTATTTTAATAACAGTAAAGTAATCATGCAAACCAAACAAAAATACAACTCAGCTAAACTTCTTTAATTATAATTTTTGATTAGTATATTGGAATTGAAAATAAAAAGAAACCATTAACATAAAGGCATGAAATTTGGTATAAACAAACAACATCAATATTTATAAACAAAATTATGGTTTAGAAATATGTGGGAAGAAACCAAAATAAATCAGAGATATAAGATACACAATGGACTGTCTAGTGAACGCAGGCACATTTTCAATGGAATTTGATGTTAGACATTGCACTAAATGAGCTGAAACTTTTTCCAGATACATGTTATAAAACAAGTTCATCTGCAAGTAATTTAATTTACTTATGTGAAAAAGCTCAGCAAGCTCTGTGTGGCATTAGGTGTCTGAGACATATCACAAAAGCAATTAGATCATACTGGAAACCAGCTGTGCATCAAGTAGATTGCTTTTATCTAAGTGATAAAAACCTTGTAGAGTGTGAACAATATTGGGTATAAAATGTAACATTTTAACGAGAAACATAAAAGAGGAATAGAATGAACAAGAGAAATGGCAAATTTGCACAGGGCGTGTGCAACTGGAGGAAGGGAAAAAGGAAGTGATAAAGATTTGTACTGGATTGTGATAAACTGTTCACCTGTTCTGACTTTTAATCAGAAAAACTTCAACATCATTTAATTAATTTATCAAATTTGTGATCCCAATTTGTAGTTCAGTCACTCTGGGAAAATTCAGAGTTTATAGGTTATATTCTAAAAGAAGGCAGACATGATGTTATCAAAATCTATTCTTTACCGGGGAAGGTTTAGAGGAAAAGAGGTGAGAAGGCAGGCAGGCAGGCAGGAAGGAAGGATGGACGGAAGGAAGGAAGGAAGGAAGGAAGGAAGGAAGGAAGGAAGGAAGGAAAAGTGGGGGGGGAGGGGAGGGGAGGGAAGGGGAGGGAAAGGGAGGGAGAAAGAAGGCAGCATAGATGAAGAGTAAGAGAGAATCAGGTTATCGGGTTATTTTGATGGACATTCATGATTAAGAGGCTAGTTCAGACAGACCAGCTCATATCATCCACACGGGACACGGTCATATTGGAGTCATTGAATAAATGTTAGATGAATGAATGGATGGATAATCTTGCCTAAGTTGGAGAAATAAGTTTCTTTTTTTTTTCCCCAAGATTTTATTTATTTATTTGAGAGAGAGAATGAGAGATAGAGAGCACGAGAGGGAAGAGGGTCTGAGGGAGAAGCAGACTCCCTGCCAAGCAGGGAGCCCGATGTGGGACTCGATCCCGGGACTCCAGGATCATGACCTGAGCCGAAGGCAGTTGCTTAACCAACTGAGCCACCCAGGCACCCCGAGAAATAAGTTTCAAGCTAATGAAAAGACTAGTCAAGAGTACCACAAAATTTTCTAGGTATTATTAAGGAGGACATTACTTACTTTACTGTTAACTTTCTAATGTAAATTTTAACATCCACTGAGTCTATTTCTTACTAATGAGATTTTATATTTTAAATAGTTCTGAACTTTGTTGCAGTTTAAGAACATGGCTGCAAACTACATCTGATTATGAACAATCACATATCTGGGCACAAGAGAGTATTATTTCCCATTCTAAATTATTTATAATTGTTACCACTTATTGAGCATTTACTATGTGCCAAGCCATCTACTAACCATAGTATGTTTATTAAGTTATTTTTTACTAATTCAAACAACTTTTTAGTTTATTTTTGAAGATTTACTTATTTATTTTTTTGAGGGGGGAGCAGCAGAGGAAAAGGGAGAGAGAGTTAAGTAGACTCTGTGCTGAGCGGGGAGCCCTACACAGGGCTTGATCTCAGGACCCTGAGATCATGACCTGAGCTGAAACCAAGAGTAAGATGCTGATCCGATTGAGCCACCAAGGCACCCCCACCATATTTTTCAAAACTTCTCTGATTTGATTGTGATGAGCATCTGTTTTTCACATAGTGATGTGTGGACTGAAGAGCTAATATAAAATGGTAAGTGACATTTGAATTGTGTTGTTTGGTGACTGGTGTTATTTAACTAAATTGTAGTCACTGAAATTTTTGCATATCAGAACCATACAAAGCAAGGGCTGCTTGTGTGTGTGTGTGTGTGTGTGTATGTGTATGTTTAGAGAGATTTATTTCAATATTGAGTCATTTCTTACAACAAACATATAAAGTACTCCACTTGAGATTTTTAAAAAGCATCTTACAATAATATTGAATGGGTCTTCTGTGTTTATTCCTATATAGTTCATAATATGCTGTTATTTTCTGAATGACATATTTTACTTTCAGCTTTTCTGACTGGTAATTTCTGAAACATATGAAGGATATTTTTCTTAATGTACTGACTCCTTTTTTTAATTCTTTTAATTATATTCTTTGTTACTTTTTTAATTATGTTAATCACCATACATTACATCATTAGTTCTTGATGTAGTGTTCGATGATTCATTGTTTGTGCATAACACCCAGTGCTCCACGCAGAATGTGCCCTCTTTAATACCCATCACCAGGCTAACCCATCCCCCCACCCTCCTCCCCTCTAGGACCCTCAGTTTGTTTCTCAGAGTCCATTGTCTCTCATGGTTCGTCTCCCCCTCTGACTTACTCCCTTTCATTCTTCCCCTCCTGCTATCTTCTTCTTTTTTTTTTCTTAACATATGTTGCATTATTTGTTTCAGAAGTACAGATCTGTGATTCAACAGGCTTGCAAAATTCACAGCGCTCATCATAGCACATACCCTACCCAATGTCTATCACCCAGCCACCCCATCCCTCCCACCGCCCACCACTCCAGCAACACTCTGTTTCCTGAGATTAAGAATTCCTCATATCAGTGAGGTCATATGATACATGTCTTTCTCTGATTGACTTATTTCACTAAGCATAACACCCTCCAGTTCCATCCACATCATTGCAAATGGCAAGATCTCATTCCTTTTGATGGCTGCATAATATTCCATTGTGTATATATACCACCTCTTCTTTATCCATTCATCTGTTGATGGACATCTTGGCTCTTTCCACAGTTTGGCTATTGTGGACATTGCTGCTATAAACATTGGGGTGCATGTACCCCTTCGGATCCCTACATTTGTATCTTTGTGGTAAATACCCAGTAGTGCAATTGCTGGATTGTATGGTAGCTCTATTTTCAACTGTTTGAGGAACCTCCATACTGTTTTCCAGAGGGGTTACACCAGCTTGCATTCCCACCAACAGTGTAGGAGGGTTCCCCTTTCTCCGCATCCCTGCCAACACCTGTTGTTTCCTGACTTCTTAATATTAGCCATTCTGACTGGTGTGAGGTGGTATCTCATTGAGGTTTTGATCATGTCTTCTGCCCATTTCTTGATTGGATTATTTGTTCTTTGGGTGTTCAGTTTGATAAGTTCTTTATAGATTTTGGATACTAATCCTTTATCTGATATGTCATTTGCAAATATTTTCTCCCATTCTGTTGGTTGACTTTTGGTTTTGTGGACTGTTTCTTTTGCTGTGCAAAAGCTTTTTATCTTGATGAAATCCCAATAGTTCTTTTGCTCTTGCTTCCCTTGCCTTTGGCGATGTTTCTAGGAAGAAGTTGCTGTGGCTGAGGTCGAAGAGGTTGCTACCTGTGTTCTTCTTTAGGATGTTGATGGACTCCTGTCTCACATTTAGGTCTTTCAACCATTTGGAGTCTATTTTTGTGTGTGGTGTAAGGAAATGGTCCAGTTTCATTCTTCTGCATGTGGCTGTCCAATTTTCCCAACACCATTTGTTGAAGAGACTGTCTTTTTGCCATTGGATATTCTTTCCTCCTTTGTCAAAGATTAGTTGACCCTACAGTGGAGGATCCATTTCTGGGCTCTCGATTCTGTTCTATTGATCTATGTGTCTGTTTTTGTGCCAGTACCATACTGTCTTGATGATGACAGCTTTGTAATAGAGCTGGAAGTCCGGAATTGTGATGCCGCCAACTTTGCTTTTCTTTTTCAAGATTCCTCTGGCTATTCGGGGTCTCTTCTGGTTCCATACAAATTTTAGGATTATTTGTTCCATTTCTTTGAAAAAAGTGGATGGTATTTTGATGGGGATTGCATTGAATGTGTGGATTGCTCTAGGTAGCATTGACATCTTCACAATGTTTGTTCTTCCAATCCATGGCCATGGAACATTTTTCCATTTCTTTGTGTTTTCTTCAATTTCTTTCATGAGTATTTTATAGTTTTCTGAGTACAGATCCTTTGCCTCTTTGGTTAAATTTATTCCTAGGTATCTTACGGTTTTGGGTGCACTTGTAAATGGGATCGACTCCTTAATTTTGTCTCTCTTCTATCTTGTTGTTGGTGTATAGGAATGCCACTGATTTCTGTGCATTGATTTTATATCCTGCTACTTTACTGAATTCCTGTATGCGTTCTAGCAGTTTTGTGGTGGAATCTTTTGGATTTTCCACATACAGTATCATATCATCTACAAAGAGTGAGAGTTTGACTTCCTCTTTGCCAATTTGGATGCCTTTGATTTCTTTTTGTTGTCTGATTGCTGTGGCTAGGACTTCTAATCCTATGTTGAATAGCAGTGGTGATAGTGGACATCCCTGCCGTGTTCCTGACCTTAGGGGAAAAGCTTTTCCCCATTGAGAATGATATTTGCTGTAGGTTTCTCATAGATAGCTTTTATGATGTTGAGGTATGTACCCTCTATCCCTCTACTCTAAGAGTTTTGATCAAGAAAGGATGCTGTACTTTGTCAAATGCTTTTTCTGCATCTATTGAGAGGATCATATGATTCTTGTTCTTTCTTTTGTTAATGTATTGTATCACATTGATTGATTTGTGGATGTTGAACCAGCCTTGCAGCCCAGGGATAAATCCCACTTGGTCATGGTGAATGATCCTTTTAATGTACTGTTGGATCCTATTGTCTAGTAATTTGGTGAGAATTTTGCATCCATGTTCATCAAGGATATTGGTCTGTAATTCTCCTTTTGGATGGGGGTCTTTGTCTGGTTTTGGGATCAAGGTAATGGTGGTCTCATAAAATGAGTTTGGAAGTTTTCCTTCCATTTCTATTTTTTGGAAGAGTTTCAAGAGAATAGGTTTTAATTCTTCTTGAAATGTCTGATAGAATTCCTCTGGGAAGCCATCTGGCCCTGGACTTTTGTTTGTTGGGAGATTTTTGATGACTGCTTCAGTTTCCTTAGTGGTTATAGGTCTGTTCAGGTTTTCTATTTCTTCCTGGTTCAATTTTGATAGTTGATACATCTCTAGGAATGCACCCATTTCCTCCAGGTTATCTAATTTGATGGCATAGAGTTGCTCATAATATGTTCTTATAATTGTTTGTATTTCCTTGGTGTTGGTTGTGATCTCTCCTCTTTCATTCATGATTTTGTTGATTTGGGTCATTTCTCTTTTCTTTTTGGTAAGTCTGGCCAGGGGTTTATCAATCTTGCTAATTCTTTCAAAGAACCAGCTCCTAGTTTCGTTGATCTGTTCTACTGTTCTTTTGGTTTCTATTTTATTGATTTCTGCTCTGATCTTTGTTATTTCTCTTCTCCTGCTGGGTTTAGGCTTTATTTGCTGTTCTTCCTCCAGCTCCTTTAGGTGTCGGGTTAGGTTGTGTATTTGAGACCTTTCTTGTTTCTTGAGAAAGCCTTGTATTGCTATATACTTTTCTCTCCGGATTGTCTTTGCTGTATCCCAAAGATTTTGAACAGTTGTGTTTTCATTTTCATAGGTTTCCATGAATTTTTTTAATTCTTCTTTAATTTCCTGGTTGACCCATTCTTTCTTTAGAAGGATGCTCTTTAGCCTCCATGTATTTGAGTTCTTTCCAACTTTCCTCTTGTGAATGAGTTCTAGTTTCAAAGCATTGTGGTCTGATAATATGCACGGAATAATCCCAATCTTTTGGTACCGGTTGAGACCTTATTTGTGACCTAGGATGTGATCTCTTCTGAAGAATGTTCTATGGGCACTACAGAAGAATGTGTATTCCATTGCTTTGGGATGGAATGTTCTGAATATGTCAGTGAAGTCCATTTGGTCCAGTGTTTCATTTAAAGTCTTTATTTCCTTGTTGATCTTTTCTTAGATGATCTGTCCGTTTCAGGAGGCAGGTGTTAAAGTCCCCCACTATTATTGTATTGTTGTTGATGTGTTTCTTTGCTTTTGTTATTAATTGGTTTTTATAATTCACTGCTCCCATGTTAGTGGCATAGATATTTACAATTGTTAGATCTTCTTGTTGGATAGACCCTTTAAGTAGGATATAGTGTCCTTCCTCATCTCTTATTACAGTCTTTGTTTTAAAATCTAATTTGTCTGATATAAGGATTGCCACCCCAGCTTTCTTTTGGTGTCCATTAGCATGGTAAATTGTTTTCCACCCCCTCACTTTCAATCTGGGGGTGTCTTTGGGTCTAAAATGAGTCTCCTGCAGCCAGCATATTGATGGGTCTTGTTTTTTAATCCAATCTGATAGCCTGTGTCTTTTGATTGGGACATTTAGCCCATTTACATTCAGGGTAAGTATTGAAAGGTATGAATTTAGTGCCATTGTATTGCCTGTAAGGTGACTGTTACTGTATATTGTCTGTGTTCCTTTCTGGTCTATGCTGCTTTTTGGCTCTCTCTTTGCTTAGAGGACCCCTTTCACTATTTCTTGGAGGGCTGGTTTCGTGTTTGCAAATTCCTTTAGTTTTGTTTGTCCTGGAAGCTTTTTATCTCTCCTTCTATTTTCAATGACAGCCTAGCTGGATATAGTATTCTTGGCTGCATATTTTTCTCGTTTAGTGCTCTGAAGATCTCGTGCCAGTCCTTTCTGGCCTGCCAGGTCTCTGTGGATAGGTCTGTTGCCAATCTAATATTTCTACCATTGTAGGTTACATATCTCTTGTCCCGAGCTGCTTTCAGGATTTTCTCTTGTCTCTGAGACTCGTAAGTTTTACTATTAGATGTCAGGGTATTGACCCGTTTTTATTGATTTTTGAGAGGGGTTCTCTGTGCCTCCTGGATTTTGATGCCTGTTTCCTTCCTCACATTAGGGAAGTTCTCTGCTATTATTTGCTCCAATATATCTTCTGCCCCCTTCTCTCTTTCTTCTTCTTCTGGGATCCCAATTATTCTAATGTTGTTTCGTCTTATCGTATCACTTACCTCTCGAATTCTGCCCTCGTGATCCTGTGGTTGTTTTTCTCTCTTTTTCTCGGCCTCTTTATTTTCCATCATTTGTTCTTCTATATCACTGATTCTCTCTTCTGCCTCATTTATCCTAGCAGATAGTGCCCCCATTTTTGTTTGCACCTCATTAATAGCCTTTTTGATTTCGACTTGGTTAGATTTTAGTTCTTTTATTTCTCCAGAAAGGGTTTCTCTAATAGCTTCCACACTTTTTTCAAGCCCAGCTAGTATCTTTAAAGTCATGATTCTGAACTCTAGGTCTGACATCGTACTAATGTCCGTATTAAGTAGGTCCCTGACTGATGGTACTACCTCTTGTTCTTTTTGCTGAGGTGATTTTTTTCGTCTTGTCATTTTGTCCAGAGGAGAATAGATGAATGAGAGAACAAAATGCTCACAGGTTAACAACATCCCCAACACATATACTGTATACAAATCAGAAAAGACCTGAAACCAGGGGGAAAAAAAAGGGAAAGAAAGAAAAAAGAAGGAGAAAGAAAAAAAAAGAAAAAGATAAAAAGAAAAACAGAACAATACAAAAAAAACAGCATATGATCAAATATGATCAGGCTAGTGCATAGATCAGTGCCACACACTAGACTTTGGGCGTATTTTGGTCTGTTAGAAAAAAGTGCCTCCTAAAATTTTAAAGGAAGAAAGACTTATCTATGTACAAAATAAAGGTTGATACAATGGAGGGATATAAGATGACTGTAAAGGTGAAAATTATAAAAGATTTTATAAAAGGAATTGATAAGATAAGAAGTTGTTTG
>NW_027397089.1:15584510-15685652 GCF_003265705.2 Callorhinus ursinus
AGTTAAAAAAATTAACTTTGAAAAACTAATGAATCATCGTAAAAAAAGCCATGAATTCTATGTGCCATATTCCCCTAGCGCTGGAGGTCTCCTGTTCTCCTTGATCGGTAAACTTGGTCTTGGCTTGCTGGCTGTTTGTGCTGATCTTCTGGGGGACCGGCCTGTTGCCGTGGTTCCCAAATGTCTTTGCCGGAGGTGTAATTGACCCGCCCTTGTTGGTCCGGGCTAAGCAAGCTGAGAGCAAGCAGGTTTGCTCTCAGGAGCTTTTGTTCCCTGCAAGCTCTCGTACAGCTCTGGAGGACCAGGGTGAAAATGGTGGCCTCCCAATCTGCACCCAGAGGAGCCGAGAACTCGGGGCCCCGTTCCTCAGTGCGGCCCCAGAGAAAAGCTGTCACTCCCATCTCCCTGGTCTCTGGCCACACTCCATGCTCACCCGCCCTGTGACTGAGCGTTTCTATCTCTGGCACCCGACCCTGTGTGGAGTTCCAAACCCAGCAGATCCCTGCAGTGCGTTCCCGCACCGCTCCTCCCCGGGAAGGAAGGGGAGTCTCCCCGGCTCTGCCGCTTGTTGGGTCCCTGCTGGAGGAGCAGTGGCCCGACTGGGCCGCGGATCACAGTTTATGGCAACCCCGAGCTGAGAGCCCACGCCTCGGCTCCCTCTCTGCAGCCGGCTTCCCCAATTCGATACCTGGGAGCTCTGCCACACTCAGGCACCCCCGGTCTTTCCGTGACCCCGAGGGTCCTGAGACCACACTGTCCCACGAGGGTTCCACCCCCCGCTTATCCACTGGAGCGACGTCCCTCAGCGGAGCCGACTTCTAAAAGTTCCGATTTTGTGCTCCGTCGCTCTATCACTTGCCAGAAGCGTCCGGCAGAGGCCCCCTCCCCCGCCGTCTATCCTCCCGAATATCGCCTCGGATTCACTTCGCACGTCCTACCTTCCAGAAAGTGGTCGCTTCTCTGTTCAGAGAGTTGTTGCTACTCTCTTCTTCGGTCTCCTGTTGAGTTCGTAGGTGTTCAGAATGGTTTGATCCCCATTCAGCTGAATTCCTGAGACCAGACGAAACCCAGGTCTCCTACTCCTCTGCCATCCTCCTCCGCCCCCTCTAGAGTCCTGACTGCTTTTAAGATAATTTGTTTTCATTTTGTTTCTTAGTTTTTGCAAAATATGATCATAACATCTGGAAATAATTTATGTTACTTTTACTTTCACAGCAGTTATAACTCATAAATTATAAAATTATTCAAAATTTATAAATGTATAATTTTTCCTATTTGCTGCATCAACTAGTATGTCCAGAATTATCTTTCTATGGGCCTAAATTAAATGTAAAATCTAGTATTTTTATACTTGATTGTTATTAATTATTAGTTTCTTATCATGGTAAGGAAATTTTATTATATTATAAATTTTTAAATAATACTATATAATTAGATAAGAAACTATAAAACATAGATACATTTACCTTTTGACTCACTGATATAATTATTTTTATAGGTTTCCTAATATTACTTTCTGAGGATACTGCCTCCCCACTGAAGAAAGAGTTACAACTTTACCCAAGACGCTTCCTTTTGATAGGTCATGTCCCATATCTAATTAGAAATGTTTCAACATGTATCTGATATGCTTTCCTAATTTATAAGATTGATTCAGGTTTTTCTTTACATAACCTCCTGGTCATCAGAATAGAGAAATAGAGGTAAAAAAATTCTATATCTTCACTCAAGTCAATTTTTCAACCAGAACCTGAACTTGTATATTTTTTTCATAACCTACATCATATCATCAGAGATGGGAGGAAAAATAATATCATAAAAATTAAAATAAGAAATGATCAATATAATTATCACCATAATGTACTGCAAAAAGCAAAATGGCTAGAAATAAGGAAAACTCAAATCTAGAAAATTTTTGTCATTTACCTTTCTTTTAGTGCCCCAAAGTCACAATCATGAACATATCTACACTATTTTATCCATAAGTTTTAGGTTACATTTTACTACAGAAACTAAAATATTTTCATAAGGATTATAGGAAGCACATAGGATATTATTTTTGGTATTTTATGTTTTCTTCATCTATTTCACATGCACAGTAGAATGAAACCATTCAGTGAAAAATCTAAAAGAATGAATGCTTATGTGGCTGTTTGTTTGCTAAAAGCAATCATATTTTAAAAAGAATAAACACAATTATATGTATTTGTTTTCTGTATACTTCTTTCTTTCTTCATCTTCAGGTTATTTTGGGCTAGTGATATGTAACTGTGGCTCCTTTTAAGAAGTTCCATACTGAGACTATGGACTCTGAGAAAAAACTGAGGGTTCTAGAGGGGAGGGGGGTGGGGGGATGGGTTAGCCTGGTGATGGGTATTAAAGAGGGCACGTATTGAATGGAGCACTGGGTGTTACACGCAAACAATGAATCATGGAACACTACATCAAAAACTAATGATGTAGGCCACCTGGGTGGCTCAGATGGTTAAGCATCTGCCTTCAGCTCAGGTCATGATCCCAGGGTCCTGGGATCGAGTCCCGCATCGGGCTCCCTGCTCCTTGGGAGCCTGCTTCTCCCTCTGCTTCTCTTTCTCTCTCTCCCTCTCTCTCTCTCCCTCTGTCTCTCATGAATAAATAAATAAAATCTTAAAAAAAAAAAACTAATGATGTAATGTATGGTGATTAACATAACATAATAAATAAATAAATAAATAAATAAATAAAGTATGTAAAAGTAAAAAAAAATAATAATCTGACCCACATATGGATAAGCCACAGTTACTGAATAAACTTTGTGCCTATTAAAAAAAAAAAAAAGAACTTCCATACTGGTAGCTACTTGTTCTAATAAGAATTATATTTCAACTTCGGACAAGCCTAAATTAATATGGATTTGGTTATAAGGAGAACTTACTAATTTCTGCCATCTGGCTCATTTAATTACCCTTAGCTTCCTAGGCATTGAGCTAATTATTATTCTTATTAATACCTGTCACATTTACATAGATTTTGAAGGAACTTTGAAAACAATAAGTATGCTATTATAATTCATAAGATCACATGATATTGAAATGTAATATTTTACATGTTGTCATTAAAATTCATTTTAAATCTTTAAAAGGGGTGCCTGGGTGGCACAATTAGTTAAGCATCCAACTCTTGGTTTCAGCTCAGGTCATGATCTCAGCGTCTTGAGGTTCTCTCTCTCCCTCTGCCCCTCCTTCCCATTTGCATGCTCTCTCTCTCTCTAAAATAAAAAATAAATAAATCTTTAAAAATATGGCAAATTATTTTAATATAAAGAAACAAATGTTTCAAAAGCAGTCAAATAATTGAAACCTATTATCAATAAATTATAATAGTGCTTAAATGAATAGAGTTCAATATTGCTATAAGAACAGGTGAAAGATAAATGAGGTTGAATATAAAGTATGTATGTGAGTGTAAGTTGCATTCCAGCTGAAGTCATCCCTCTTTTCACCACTGTCTATCTGTGAGTCCATTGTGGGCCTCTCAATTCCAGTGGCTTATGTGTCATAATCACTTCAGCTTCAGAGTTCCTGTCCCTGCTTCTATTTTGTATACTTCATATTAGTCTATTGAGGGAAGTTATTCTTGTTGCTTGAAATATTAGACTTTGTAGCAGAATATACAAGTTTGAGGATGATAGAATTTTTATGTGACAGCAATAGAAATATTATAGAAGGTCTTTCTTAACTATCCATCCCATCTCACTTTCCATATCAAGCACATTCTGTTATTATCTTGTTTAGTTGTTTTATTTTCTAAATACTGGTCTTAGAAATTTTCATCTATTCTGTTGACTTTGTATTTTTTGTCTTTCCCTACCACCAAAAATGTAAAATTTATAAGAGCTTTGTCACCTAATATCTACATTACTCAGATTAATCTCCTTGCCATAAGCATTCAATAAATATTTGTTGAATAAAAGAGGGAGAAGTCTCCATTCTTCAAAGTCCTTCTGCCACCAGGCCAACTATCCTAACATTTCACCTGGGACTTGCTCAATTACTTGACATTCTCCTCTCCCCCTTTTGCCACTACCCTCTTTAGGAATTCTGCTCCCCCTTTTTTAGCCTATGTCTTCAGAGCATATACATCTTGCCCTGTGATTTCAAAGAATCATCTTTCATCCCTAGGCAATTGTCAGTGTTTCTCCTTAAAGAAAGCTCTGGGTGTGCCTGCCTTGCTGTCTTGGTAGAGCATGTGACTATTGATCTCATGGTCATAGGTTGAGCCCCATGGGTGGCATGTAGTTTACTTAAAATAAAAGATTTAAAAAAAAGAGAGAGGTCTCTACTAAAAGGAATTCTGTCGCTAGTAGTTGAAATAATATGCATTTATTTTGCCTCACACAAAGTTAGTTGGTAAATAATGAAGGTTATATTTCAAACGACTTGAAAAATCATTAATTACATATAATAATTAAAATAAATAAATTCAAAATAAAAAATTAGTAGAATTATTAATTAATTATTAAGGATAAACACATAAATACCTCAAGCTATCAAATTTCAAATGGATTGAAAAGTCGAAGGTAAAAATCTCATAAACAATTAGGTGGCTCTATATAAATAATTATATATCTAATCTGGTGGCAAAATATTTCATCACCACTAAAATACATGAAAAAAACTGCGAATTAAAATAATTAACAATAAATTATCTCTTTTTTTGCCAATCAAGGTTTTAATGAGTAAAAACAAAATAATTTTATTTAGTGCTTATGATTGAGGATTACTTTCCATCAGTATCTCAGCTAGACAAAATTCCTCTGCTGATGAGGTGACTGAAACCTGCATATTTACATAGATTGAATACTTGCTGGTCATGTCTCTATCAAGTTGGCATTTAAAAATTTCCAGTGTGCCAGCATTCTCATACAAGGAATACTAAGCACTGCATCAGTGGTAACTTCTGGTTTTCAAATATATCTCCTTATCCTCACTGAGTAATAGTGGCTCAATTTCATCTGAGGACTTGGAATCAGTCACTACAATGATTCCATTCTTTGCTTTCCTGAATTTTCATGGAGAGCCCAAAATGGCCAGGGACTGTTTCAGCTTCCCATTTAATATGATCATGACTGTGCCTTGGTGAAAACACTTCTCTTTTAATAGCTAGAACCTTCTAACCAACTGATGAAGTTTACAGATATGGAAAAGTAGTTTATTTGCTCTTAGTGAGAGTAGCCATTTTCCTAGCTGTTCCTTTGTTACTATGGCCTCTGCTTTGAGGAATATACCACATCTTATAGGACAGCATCCCAAATGTATAGTTTATATATCCCAAATGATGTTATAATTGAAACTCCAGTAGGTTATCCCACCATACCTTTGCCATGAAATGAATTTCTCAGTGATGATTGGAATGTCAAAATAATGGATAAAGAATGAATAGTGGTACTGACAAAAATGTTCCAGATAGGAAAAGCAAATCTGATTTTTATCTGGTATATGAATCTATTACTCTGCAGATAAATCATTACTCCTTCCATGATGCAAGGCGATAGTGGAAACAACCTGTTGCCATGGCTGTCACTGCCGGGAAAGTGTGCCAGATCAGAGACCCCAAATTTGTTTTTGCTGTTTTTAGTTGGATTCTTAATAGTCATAGTTAAAAGATGAGCCTCAGTGAGGGATATTCTGTATGTCAAAACCATGCATAGCTTTTCTCCTACTTGCCATGAACTCTTCGTAAGCAGGTAGATAGTACCTGACTGAATTTCACATAATAGGTCATCTTCACTATTAAGAGTCTCCTCTTCATGGCTTAGCATATTACAGGACACAAATATCCTCAAATACTGTGCTCAGTCCCAGAGACCTGTTCATATATTTTTCCCAAGGTCACTTTCTCATCTATCTTTTTAATCTTGTAAAGATTGTAATTTCATTTATATATATGGATCTTTAATCCAAGTCTAAATTTTTGTGGTAAAAGCTTCAGTAGAGTTAAATATATTCAAAGCAGTAATCAAGGCAGAGTGTGTTTAAATGTTATGAAGGGTAAACAGTGAAGTCTTTTTTGAGATATAACTGACATATAAAATTATATTAGTTTTAAGTATACAACAAAATATTTGATATTTATGTATGCTATGAAATGATCACCCCAATAAGTGTAGTTAACATCTGTCCCCATAAATAGTTTTTTCTTCTTGTGATGAAGGCTTTTCAGATCTATTTTCTCAGTGGCTTTCAAAAGTGCACTGCAGTATTATTAGCTATAGTGACCATGATGTATATTACATCTCCATGACTTAGTTATTTTATAACTAGAACTTTGTACCTTCTGACTCCCTTAACCCATTTTGCCCACCTCCCACTCTCTGCTTCTGGCAACCACCAATCTGTTCTCTGTATCTGTGAGCTTGGTTGTGGTTTTTTGTTGTTGTTGAAATCTTTAAGTAGAGGAAAGATTAAATATATCTGGATAGACCAGGGTAAATATGAAGGACAAAGTAAATTTCGAGCTGGGCTTGATGAGTACTAAAATTTAAATGGCAGAAATATTCTTGCTCTTTTTTAAAAGAAGAAATGCAAATTCCAGCTTCACAATGTTCTTTCAACATATGCCAGTTTACATAGATAAAGCACTGTTCTTTCACATACATTTTTAAGTCTCGAAATCTTAGGAAGAGAGGACACACATACACAAAATGAGTATGTGATAGAAATGATAATTTCTAGGTAACCAGGATTTGATTAACCATTCTCATATTTCCATAATAGACATTTTGTACTATTTTTAGAAAAGAACATTCTTTAGAGTTTTTAGCATCAAATTGTCAAAATAACATCAATTTTTATCATAGCCATTTTCCATGGCTATAAAGTGAAAAATGTATGGACATCAATCATATCGAACTCAAGGATAAAGTTTCTAATTTTTTAAAGTCCCCAAAAGTCATGTGAATGTTTCCTTCAAAACTAATGCCTGAGAAAGGTCAGCCCTGTTCTAAAAGTAGAAACAGTAAAGTCATGAGTTGGTTCAGAACTTTTCAACCACTATTTTCTCATTATTGTGGAAATGCTGAGGTTTTAGGATAAACTTCTGCTAATACAGTGAAGGCTTCTTTAGGTCAGAAGATAGGAGTCAATATTAGGAAGTCGAGTCACATAACATATTTTTTTAATCATAATAAAACCTCAAGAATTCGGGAACACTTTTTCATGGATTTGTAACCATTTTAATTTAATGTGAATGTCAGATTTGTAAATAAGTTTACCCAAAAGGATAGAGTTTTTAAAAAGATGAAAAATGTTTAAAGTAATTTAAAATAATCAAATACAGATTAAACTGCTTAAGCCAACACAAAATATTTTCATGTTCTTTAGACTGCTTTAAATTATAAACCTTCTAACTGTGAGAAACATCTTGAACTGTGAGAAATAGATTGCAACATGTAAAAGATAATGGGGAAATAATTTGGATTAACAAAGAGACTATTATACCTGCCTCTATGTTGAAAATTTCTTCAAGTCCCTTAGTAGTTAATTGATTGCAGTTAGCTCAATTGTTGGAAAATACATAATGTATACATTTCAGATTTCTCAAAATTATTCTTTGCTTATGTTTTACCAATGCCTCTAAATATTTAAGATAAAAATGCATATTTTTATTGTAATAAGACTCTACTGAGGGTGCCTGGGTGGCTCAGTTGGTTAAGCAACTGCCTTCTGCTCAGGTCATGATCCCGGAGTCCTGGGATCGAGTCCCACATCGGGGTCCCAGCTCGGCGGGGAGCCTGCTTCTCCCTCTGACCTTCTCCCCTCTCATGCTGTTTCTCTCTCTCTCTCTCAAATAAATAAATAAAATCTTAAAAAAAAAAGACTCTACTGATAGCTTTCACATCATACCATTCCCCCTTCTCCTCCTACCACACCTATGCGCAAGTTGAGAAGAAAGCTCAGTGGCTTCCACATTTGGTGCCAGCAGAAAGTTTGAACACTATACGCCCTCTCCATGTGCATTGGAACCCTCACTCCAGCTCCACCCTGTAATCATAATAAAAGTCCAGATATTCTCCTTTTTCTGATCACCTAAGCCATTTTGGATCTGCTTGGAAGCCTCACTGCTCTTCCCAGAAAGCCTCATTATGTGAGCAATGAACCTTCTTAGAACCCCTTGCCCCCTTGGTGTGTGCTATTGGTCTCAACATCCAAAGCAAATTTTTGGTTGGTGGTATATCCTGTACCTATGGGGTGGTGACTGCAACACTTATATATGAATAAAAACTTTTTAAAAATCTGTAGATATTCTCAATTTAATTAATCTGTAACTCATTTTGATGTATTTATATTAACTATTCATACACACAAAATGGTCATCTAGTTTTAAAATAAAAAGTAACTTTTGGTTAAAAAAGAAGAGTTTTTAATTAAAATGACATAACTTTAGAAGTCAAATTACTTTATAATATTAAAGAATAATAATAAGAGTAATTTAGAGAGGATGATACACAACTACAAAGCATATGGACCTTGTATTGACTTCATGAAACTTGGAAGTTTAAAAGAGTAGTTGAGAAAAAAACAAGTGGTCTGGAATTAAAGTGATATAAATCCATAACATCAAACAATAAATTGAGAAAATTCTTCCAAAGGCCCTTTTTTATTATTTTATTTTATTTTCAAGTTTTTATTTAAATTCCAATTAGTTAACATACAGTGTAATCTTAGTTTCGGGTTTATACTTTAGTGATCACCCAGTGCTCATCATAACCAGTGCCCTCCTTAATCCCCAACACCAATTTAACCCATCCTTCTGCCCACCTCCCCTCCAGCAACCCTCAGTTTGTTCTCTATAGTTAAGAGTCTGCTTTCTGGTTTGCCTCCCAAGAGTAGCCTTTAAAATACCTGCTAGCTAAAAGGACTTAATTAATCTCTAAGATAGCCTTAGTTACACAGTTTACAGTTCTAGATGAAAAATTGCTCTGAATTTGGTCACTTGCTTTCAGTTTCCCCTTGAGATACTATATACTGACATTTACATATAAATCCTAGATAGGTACTGAAGATGTGTAGATGAAGAAAATTTTATTCTGGACCTCGATGAAGACTATGCGTCTTTCTTATCACAATGGTTGGCAAGTCCTTTTGCATAATTGTTTGTAGCAGCAGCAGGAACAGCACATAAATGCATATTAAAGTTTGATTAGAGTTGTTTTAAAACCCTGGAGGCCAGGTCAGAGGCCCCAGCTCCCCATGTATAGTGGTAATACTGTCTTTCCTCAATTCTTTTTCCTCTTCCCTGCCCTTCCATAAACTAGAGTGGTATTATCTTGTACTTCCATGTACATATGAATGACTTAGGAATTCTGTTAAAATGTAGATACTAATTCAGTAAGTCAGGCATGGGGCCTGTAATTCTATATTTCTAACATGCTCGCACGTTATGCTGACGCTGCTGGTGTAATAAAAGCATTCTTAGAAAGAAAACTCTCCTTTCAAATGAAATTTTACAAGAAACAATACATAAACTAGATAAATGGCAATCATTGTGTTTCTCAGGCAGTTCAAATCTCTATGGATTGGCAGAAATGTTTGCTTTTATATAGAGCCTCCACTTTAATGCTGCTGATTCAAAATATACATCTTTATCCAGACATCTCTGAGAAGCTGACTCATACCTAACATCTTGAACTTTAAGAGATTTAAAATGAAGTTCTTGATTCTTCAAATCTTCTAAGTTGTTCCCAGATCCCATCAACATTTTTTTTTTTTTTTGAATCTCAGTACTGGTACCATAAATCCTATTGCTCCCAATTCAAAATCTTTAAAGGATCTTGATTTCTTCTTTACCTTTTTTCATTACTTTCAGCTTATTTCCAAATTCTTGCTTATTCTTCTTTCATACATCTTAAATCCACTCTTCTTTCTATTTCTGTTGCTTCATTTTAATCACACCATTGTTCTTTTCCGTGTAGATTGCTGTGTTAACCTATCTCATCTCTGCTTCCTCTCTTGCCTCCTGTAACACATTCTCTACATAATGGCAAAAGTGGTCATCAATAAAAGCTTCCCTTAGCTCTCAAAATACAATCAAAATCATTACTTTAACCTACAAGTTATACCATGATTTGCTCCATGTCTGTCTTCACATTATCCAGTTTAAATCCTTCTCAATTTACTACATCAAGAAGTGTAAGTTTTCAGTTCCTCAAACATGCCAAATATGCAAAATGGCTCACACTTCCATAGTGCATGGCTTAAACTTCATGCTCACTTTATATAATACAACTGAGGAACATCGTATTCCTCCAACCAGATGCATCATCTTCTACGACAGTGGCCATAGAATATACTTGAAAAGGCATTACATTGGTAAGCATGTGTGAGGGGTGAACCAGTCTCTGATTACATTGGATTGACTGGATGAAGAAGTTCATTAGGCCTCTGTATGCACCTCCTTTACTTGGGCCTTTAGTTATAGCAGAAGTTGAAAAGTGTTTTCCAATCATGTTGTAACCAACTACCATCTGCTTCAAGATTACTTAAGGTACATGTTAAAATGCATTTTCTTGAGGCATATCTCCACAGAAATTCTTATTTAGTAGACTTGGTTGTGGCCCTGGAAGATGCATTTTAACAAATCTTCAAGGAGTTCAGGGGCACTAATGTGTTAAGACCACTAATTAAGAGGAAATCATCTTTCCAGTTATAATCTTGGCTCGAGATTGTAACTCAATCGCACAGACATTGATAGAGGCTTCATCACAACAAACCAGCAAAAGTGGCACTTACTATACTTTGTGTCACCTGGGACAGATAATACCAGATGCGTCATCTGCTAGTTTTAACGTATGATTAATTCTACAGAAATGCTCAGAATCCAGAACCCAGAGTGAATATTTGTTTGTTTGTAATTGTGGATTTTGATATAACATGTTTTACCTCTTTGCTAAAAGATGAAGGACAGGAATAATCTGTCTGTCAGCCTTCCATAGATACTGGAGATTTGGAGAGTCATAAAGTTCCTAATTTGAAAAGGAACAGTGAAATCATAATGAGGGGGCACTTATTGTGTGTTTATGCATTAACTTATTTATTTCTCCATTGCCTGCTTGACAGTGTTACTATAATTATACTTATTTTATAGATGAAAAAACTGCCACACAAAAAGGTTAAGAAAATTTTCCAAATTCATATGGTTATGATTGGCAGATGCTGAGAATTAGGAGTTCAAACTTTTAACCACTACAATTTTTTGTTGGATCTTCTATTATCTCAGGGGTCATTTTATCACATGCAGGACAGTGTTGAGACTGCCCTGCTATAAAAAAGTCAACTTTATCAGCATATTCTCTGTAAACTCCTTAACAGGACATTTTCTATCCACAGATCAGATGCTTTCTCTAGAAGGGCAAATTGTTGATTTGAAACAACATTAATGTTTTTAATTTGTTTTCCAAGTCTTACTGATCTGTGAAATAGAGGACTTAAAAAAATGTCAAAAATCTGAGTCTACTAGGCTTAAAGCTGAGGGAGGTTTTGGTTTTAACATGGTGGTCTGTATTCACAAAAGCCACACTAGGAGATTTCCCAAAGGTGAAAGCCAATAGGTGGATTAATTAGGAATTTAGTTCAAATATAAACAAATTTTGAAGAGAGATAATCTATGGGCAAGAAGGTGAAAATTGGGTCAGAAATTAGATATACCAGAGCCAAGGCCAGAAACAGAAGTATTTTAAAAAAGGTGAGCAGGATTCTGGAAAGACGAAGTGGGAAGCCTGATATGAAATAGGCAGCAGAAAGGGTAAGGTGTGAAGTATAGGGTATGTCAAAAAAAAAATGAGTATTTGGAAAATGGATTCTGGAATTTGCTCATGTTCTTTGGCTTTCCCACCAAGCTTGGGTGGGGAATTAAAGAGATAGACTCCTAGTAAAAACCATGGACTTTTAGTCCACTGTTCCTACAAAAATGAAGTTAGATTACTTAAGATTATTTACTATAAATTAGATGGTAAACATTACAAAACACATAACGGATATATATCTAATGTTAAGCCCATAGTGTTCTTTTAATATCTACAAGTCCTTTAAAATAACTAAGTTTATTCCTAAGGTCACTTTCCATGAAAAATCTACTATAGTTGGGAATTACGAAGATTTGAACAATGACATAGACTAATTTTCTGAGCTCTAAGGTTTTGAGGACACTGTCAACTGAATTTAATTTGCATAATTATCTCTTCACAAATAGATTTAAATTGTTTATTTGGATCAGGTTAAAAATGATTAGGGGAAAAAGGGAAGAGCAATTGATTTCATGAGTCCAGATTTTACTTTTTGAAATTGCATGGAGACTATTTAAGGATTATACTTCTAAACTGATAAATTGCCACAAACTAGAATTTAAGTCAGAGACTAAAATTAATTATCCTAAATTTCTATCTGACATTAGTCTAAATTAATTCAGCCACAGAGATTTTGAGAGTAATATATCTTTTTTAAAGATTGTATTTATTTATTTATTTGAGAGAGAGAGAGAGTGAGCAAGAGAGAGTGGTGGTGGGGAGGGGCGTAGGGAGAGGGAGAGAATCTCAAGCAGACTTCATGCTGAGCCTGGAGCCTGACACAGAGCTTGATCTCACAACCCTGAGATCATGACCTGAGCTGAAATCAAGAGTCAGATGCTTAATGGACTGAGGGGCACCCAGGTTCCCATGAACATTTGTATTATGAGGATAAATCTTTTAAAAAGTCACTTGGACTATAGAAACTTATAATAATAATATGTAATTTTGAGGATTAGGAAAAAGAACTGTTATTGATACCATTACTGTGAGGTTTGAATGATACTGGATTTGCAAAAGTTTATATTTTTACCTAACAATATTTAGTAAGGGTTGCAGCTCTATAATCAAGATTCCTTTCAGGGTAAGTATATTTGTTTTGTTCCCATATGTTTTATTTTTAGCTTGTCTTATAATTTATTTTCAACTTTATTTTTGGTAATGTATTCCTTTTCTTTTTTGGTTTTCTCTGTGAGATATTTTAGTCCTGGATTTGAACCAATAGTTTAAGGACATAAATCTTGATTTCTTATGTCTAGGTGCATTTAAAATTATTGAAAATCATAATAAAATTTGTTTTATATCATGTTAAAAATTGAAAAATTCACAAGATAATCCAAAATTTAATCACTTATAAGAGGGTTGTAAAAACTAGTGATTTGGGGCACAAGTCTAGCCAGAGAATTTTAGCTTGTTTTTTGTTCTAATTTTGTATTTGAACACCTTTAAATGGGTTTT
This sequence comes from Callorhinus ursinus, assembly GCF_003265705.2. Lineage (NCBI taxonomy): Eukaryota > Metazoa > Chordata > Mammalia > Carnivora > Otariidae > Callorhinus > Callorhinus ursinus. Next base: position 15,597,790 of record NW_027397089.1, read on the forward strand.
AGACATAAAACTATCCATTTCATGGCAGTTCATACATTTATGTTACCTGCCTAATAGTTAAATGTATTTTAGTTCTTGATTAGTGACTTACAAGATGACAAGTATCTGAAATATGTGTACTCCAGTTTTTAAAATGCTGGAAATTCCATAAACTTGCTTTTACTTTTCTAAGAAAGTCTAGCATGTAAAATTAATGCCAAGATTTATTTAAAGCCTATATTTAAAAAACATAAAGCATATATTTGCCAATTGTTGATGTAAAATCATGAGCTAATTATTTAATAGCTCTGAGTCTGCTTACCATCTGTAAAATAAGTATAATAGTAATTACCCTGTCCATTTCAACAAGCATGCTATGTAGATTTCTGTTACCACATTTCTCCCCACCCCCAAATAAAACATAGCTGTCTATTATATAAGGATCTTAGAAGTTCTCAGTACTAACAACAGGTAGCAAGCTGTACAAACTAAAAAAATCAACAACTCTTCTTAAATTCATCAGAAAAGTGAGGTCACAGGGCAAACCGTTAGACCACAATTGGAGAGAGAGAGACAGACAAGTGTGGACAATCCCAGTTTACCACAGCAGAAGGCTGTGTGGGAACCAGTGCCAGGATAGGAAAACCTGAACTGGAATTGATGAATTGCTGGAGACAATTGTGAGAGTTAAAATCCCCAGGGTGACCCAATTATAGGGAGACCCTACACTTTTATGAGTTTTATCTCCAGGAGCTTTACCAGATACTTAGAGTGTACATCAGAGAGACATGCCCTCACACTTTTGACAAAGGGAGAGGAAAGTTACCATTTTTAAATACCCCAGATCATTCTGTTCTTCTCAACAAAGCCTGTGCTCAGGAGAAAATGATATTACAGAACTTAACCTGCTGGGAAAGGACATCACGGGATAATAACTAAAGGTTATATGGGCACTATAAGGGGGATTGTTATATCAGAAAATTTTTAATGCTTTTTTATTTATTAATTTATCAGAGAGAGAGAGAGAGAGAATGGGCACAAACAGGGGAAGCGGCAGGCAGAGGGAGAAGCAGACTCCCCGCTGAACAAGGAGCCAGATGCGGGACTTGGTCCCAGGACTCTGGGACCATGACATGAGCTGAAGGCAGATGCTTAACCGAATGAGCCGCCCAGGCGTTCCCAGAAAGTTTTAAAATAAACATCTTTAAAAAATTGAAACACAGGTCACCTCTTCATATGAACTATCTATAGTCTATACTCACATCCAGACACTCTTGTTTTCCCTTTTCTAAAACTGAGTAATATCACCAAGATTCTAGGTAATATATTTCTTATTTAAAAAATTTAATAGCTATTTTAATAATCAGCTTACTCTCAGATATAATATATCCTGAAACTAAAATTATCTTTTATAAACAGTTTCCCCACTGCTCTTAATAAGGCATTTAGTACCCCAATATGATAGACCTGAAAACTTTTCATCATCCTTAACCCATTCTGTTTTTGCAAACAGATTTGCATAAATATTTTTCAGAATTTCTCATTCATTTTCATTACCACTGATCATCCCCAAAGTTATTACCACGTATGGTTGTCTTGGATATTTTTCAACATTTTTTTGTTTCTACAGACATTAACCTCGTTTCATTGTACTTCACAGATACTGCGTTTTTATGAATTGAAACTTTATGGCAACCCTGTCCCAAGGAAGTCTATTGGGGCTATTTTTCCCAACAACATTTGCTCACTTTGTATCTGTATCAAGTTTTGGTAATTCTTACAATATTTCAAACCTTATTGTTATTATTGTATTTATTATGGTGATCTGTGATCAGTGATTATGACTCACTGAAAGCTCAGATGATGGTTAGCATTTTCAGCAATAAGTATTTTTAATTGAAGTATGCACATGTTTTTTGTTTTTTATTTTTATTTTTTTAAGATTTTATTTATTTATTTGAGAGAGAGAGAATGAGAGACAGAGAGCATGAGAGGGAAGAGGGTCAGAGGGAGAAGCAGACCCCCCGCTGAGCAGGGAGCCCGATGTCGACTCGATCCCGGGACTCCAGGATCATGACCTGAGACGAAGGCAGTCGCTCAACCAACTGAGCCACCCAGGCTCCTGCACATGTTTTTTAGATATGCTATTGCACACTTGATAGACTACAGCATAGTGTAAACATAACTTTTAAATGTACTGAGAAACCAAAAATTACTTTGATTTGGGATGCCTCAGTGACTTAGTTGGTTAAGCACCTGCCTTAAGCTCAGGTCATGATCTTGGGATTCTGGGATCTGCCCTACATTGGGTTCTCCATACAGTGGGGAGTCTGCTTGTTCCTCTCCCTCTACTCCTCCCACTGCTCATGCACTCTCTCTCTCTCTCTTTCTCTCTCAAATAAATAAATAAAATCCTTTAAAAAATTTTAAGGAATAAATATTAATGATTTTTAAAGCAAGAATTTCTGTGTTATTTTTTCATTTTAGCTTCTTTTCTTTAGAAATACATTCTGAGGGTTGCCTGGGTGGCTCAGTCAGTTAAGCATCTGCCTTGGGGTCAGGTGATCCCGAGATCCTGGGATCAAGTCCCGCATGGGGCTCCTTGCTCAGCTGGTGCAGGGGGCGGGGGGGAAGGGTCTGCTTCTCCCTCTGCCTCTGTCCGTCCCCCCAACTCATGCTCTCTCTCAAATAAATAAATAAAATCTTAACCCCCCAAAAATGACTTTGATTCACTTTGTTGTGATATTTGCTTTATTGTGGTGGCCTGGAACCAGCCCAACCTACAATATTTCTGAGGTATGCTTGTGTATATTAACTCTGTTCAGATTCAGCATGTCTTGATTAATGTATTAAAGCTTACTTGATATCAATCATCACTAAAGAATAGAGCACCCCAGACTGAGGGGTATGCTGGGCTGGGATGGAGTTGGGCAGCTCCAAAGATGAGTCCCTGAAGGAGCAGCGGGCATGTCCAGGTCTAAAGTCCAAGGGAACCTGATGCTCAACTTGAATTCCCCAAACAGTCACTATTACAACTTTAAATCTGGTGGACAGGAAATAGTGGAAACAAATCCAAGTTCTTAGGAACTAAGCTAGTTGTGGAGATGGTTTTTAAATATGTGCCCATATAGGGCAAAAAACCAACTGAGGCATTGGTGATATGAAAAAAAAAAATCATTCTTGAGGAAAATTGTGAACATGGTTCCTTAATCAAGTATACTTTTTGTGAATGTATTTTCAAAGATTCTGGATAAAATACAGTTCCTTTAGCAACTAGGGAAGAACATAGCTAAACATTTTCACCATTGAATAAGAAAAACAAGTGTGAGAGGGGCGGCTGGGTGGCTCAGTTGGTTAAGCGACTGCCTTCGGCTCAGGTCATGATCCTGGAGTCCTGGGATCGAGTCCCGCATCAGGCTCCCTGCTTGGCGAGGGGCCTGCTTCTCCCTCTAACCCTCCCCTCTCTCATGTACTCTCTCTCTCTCTCATTCTCACTCTCTCAAAATAAATAAATAAATCTTAAAAAAAAAAGAAAAACAAGTGTGAGAATAAGGACCACAAAATTAAACAGATTTGAAAAAGGAAATTCTACTTCATATTCTAATGGGGAGGTGTCTGTTCTCAGCCGGAGTTCCTCTGGGAAGAATTCAATTATTAGGGTGACAGAGACCAAGTCTTTGCTTAGATAAATAAAAAAACAAGTCTATCAGAGACAGAAGATTTCTTTGTACTACAAGTTGTAATAATACTTTGACTTTACACATCTCATCATCTATTAAAATGAAAATTTAGTAATTAATCTCGGTTTGATTGTGTGCAATCAAAATTGTCAGCCAACAATTAATACATGACATTTTGGGACACCTACTGTATATTTTGTGCTGTGCTCTACATTATAGACTATAATTTGTTTTGAAAATTAATTTCTGTAACATTTTCAGTTTTGTTATTTGGTACTACAAGCTGATTTAAAAAATCAGCTTCAACAAATGCTGGGAATAAGAATCCTTTAGCTTTGAGAAGAGGTATATTAAAAGCAAGAGATAGTAAGGTACAGAGGAAAAAACAATTATGTATCAAAGAAACTGTAGCTTAAATTCTAGATTCTACTTACTAAGAGTATTTCTTCGGGTCACATACTTAAAATCCCCTCTGAGCCTCAGACTGCACGCCTACAAACTGGGACAAATATGATCTATAATGCTTATTTATGGGTTGTTAAAATAAGCAGAAATATTTTATTTAGTTTTTTTTTTTTTAGAATTTCCAAAATATCTAAAGCATTTTGGCTTAAGAAGCCATCTAAAAAACCATATGTGGAAAAGTCTATGTAAATAGCTTTCTCTCTTCTCGAGAGATCAAAGTGGGTTTTTTTTTTCCCCAGAAAATCACATATCAATTTGCATTCCCTGTCATAAAAACAAGCTTCACTCTGCACTGAAAGTGTGTTGATAAGACGAACTTCTTTCCCCATCAGTTCTGCTGCTTTTCTCATGTTAGGCTTATGGAGTCAGCTCCCTACAGGAATCCCCCAAGGATGTCTCAAACCTAACATGTCCAAAACTGGAAGCATTTGCTCCTTGCACCTGCTTCTCATAGTGAAATTAAACAACAGTAAATACTCAGGTAATGACACCGCTATCAACTTAATCATTTTAAGTCCTAACTTGGTACTCATCTTTAGATTTGGTCTCTCTTTCTCATACCACCTTCCCAGACAAACCATCTCCAAATCCTGCTGATTTTAAAACTTTTATTGGCTAAGTATTTCTCCAAACAATAATCCCTTGATCTCATCGCCACCCTAACTCAGACCCTTTGAGAGTGCAAAATAGCCTTTTAACAGCTGTTGCTGTTTCTACTTATTTGGCTTCTTTTAGCTCCTCGATTTCTACACTTCCAAAGCGTATTTTATATTACATTCCAGAATGGAGCATTTAATAATAATGCATTACTCTCCTACTTAAAAATTCTTTTTTTTAAGATTTTTTATTTTTAAGTAATCTCTACACCCAACGTGGTGCTCAAATTTATAACCCTGAGATCTAAAGTCCCATGTTCTCCTGACTGAGCCAGCCTGGCCTCCCTCCTACTTAAAAATTCTTGATAACTGTTGATCTCCTATAGGACACGGTGCTTAGCATGCCACATAAGGCCATCATAATTTCACTTGGTCTTGTGAATGAGCCCCAACTCCCACCATTTCTACTCATTTTTTTTGCTCTCAAGTAATGGAGAGGTACTTCAATGCCCAGTATCTACCACCCACCTCCTACCTTCATGACTAGTCAAGCTATTCTCTCAGTCTGTAACCTTTTCTACTAGTTTCCTATGGCTTCTGTAAAAAATTACCACAAAGGTTGTGGCATAAAACCACATACAAGTATCTCCTACAGTTCCCGAGGTCAAGAATTCAAAATCTGCTTCACTGAGTTGAAATCAATGTGTCGGCAGGGTCCTGCTCCCTCAGAATCTCTAGGGGAGAATCCATTCCTTGCTTCTTCCAGCTTCTAGTGGCTGCCAGCATTCCTTGGCTTGTGGCCACATCATTCCAGTTTCTGTCTCTGTGGTTACATTGTCTTCTCTTTTGTGTCAAATGCTTCTCTGCCTCTTTCTTACAAGGATTCTTGTGGCCCCATTTAGGGCCCACTCCAATAATCTAGGATAATCTCCTAATCTCAAGATTCTTAATTACATTTGCAAATGATCCCCCCCCATATAATTGAACATTTACAGGTTCCAGATTAATTAGAACCTGATATCTTAAGGATCCATTATTCTGCCTATTACATCTACCCTGTAGAATTTAGTTAGGTTTCTCTTATCTGGGCACCCATGGCACCCTGTGCTTACCTCAATTTATACTTGATATATAAATATTAAATCTTCCTTACTAAAATGAAAACTTTTCAAGGGCAGAGGATGGATGATTTTATTCATTTTCCTTTCTTACTGTCAATGCCTTAGTGTGATTCCTGGCGCATAGTAGGCACTCAACGTGTATTTCTTGGTCTTTTGAAATGAAGGCAGCTCTGCTCTTTTATTTTCAAAGTAGATGACTTAACCCAGTGGGAACAAACAAGAAAGATAGTACATGCTTATCTCATTGTCCGAAGCACTCACAGCCAGTGAGCCTGTCTAATGAAATAATGCAAATAAAAATACTTCACTTTTCAAATGCTGGCTTATTAACTCATTTTCTTAGGATAAAAATTCCAAGACAAAACTGCTAATGGGATTATATGGAGAGTACTGACTCAGAATTATATGGAACACATTAAACAATAGTCATGTCCACACCTGCTTATTTATTAATGTGAAATGTGATCTAATCACCACCATTAATTCTTACATCTATAAATAAAACAAAATATATACTTTGTTCAGAACAAGCATCAAATAAAGAGTTAGGGCACATGACAGATACATGCTAAGGTGATCCTCAGTGAGTCTTACCTTATGTAAGTGCAGGCAGGGTCTATAATTTGCTTCTAATTACTAGAATATGGCACAAATGATGGAATATTTGTCCTATAATTATGTTACAAGACAAATATATATAAGATACACACAAACACAAGATCAGTATCTATCTATCTATCACCTATCTATTTATCTGTCTAACAGTCTGCAAGGGCATATGGACAAAGCCAAGTAACAAGGAAGTATGGGGTCATCCAAGAACCGAGAGAGACCCTGGCTGACTACCACCACCACTACCAAAACCACCACCAAACCGAGAAGTCAAATGAGAAAGAAAATAGAAGGATATCTTAAAAATTAACCATGACTTTATGCTTATGAATATAAAAGGATAGTTCTCTAATGGGCTCAACTTTTGAAAAAATAACCAAAGAGATGAGGTAAGAAAAAAAAGTCAAATATAAACATGTATCATAAACCTGTTGGAATAACATCATTGAGGCTAGAGCATAGGTATCAAAATCTTGCAAAAAAATTGAAAAGGGAAAAATCTGTTTCACATAAGAGCAAACGAGCAGGGAAAGGAGAGATTTGTGGTGGATGGTGGTGTGTTATAGTGGAAAGACTGCAGGCTTTAAGCCAAGCTGCTTCACTGTTTACTCTTTGCGTAACTCTGAGCAAATTACATTTTGAAATACGCTATTAGAGAAAATAAAATTAATTCTTGGAAATTGCATTAGAGTTTGCCACAGAAATAGAACCAATAGGACCTGATATCTATCTATCTATCTATCTATCTATCTATCTATCTATCTATCTAGAAATATGTATATATATATACATAATTTATACACTATGTATATATATAATTATACGTTATATAAATATAATATATATAAAGATAATATATAACAGTTATATAAAAATAATATATAATATTATATATAAAGAAATGTGTATATATATATACAAATAATATAGACATTATAAGAAACTGGCTTATATGACTATGGATGCTGAGAAGTCCTAAGATCTATAGTCAGTGAGCTGGAGATCCAGGAGAATCAATGTAGTTCCAGTCCAAGCCCAAAGGCCCAAGGACCAGAACTGATGGCATAATTTCCAGCCCAAAGGCCAGGACTTTTGAGACCCAAGAGGAGCCAAAGAGATGATATTTCATTTATGATTCAGGTTTATGTGGACAGAAGTGAAGCGCACCTATGCCAGGCTAGCCTCCCAAAACCTCCCACACAGGATTTGTTATGTTCCTTCCCTTTCCACTGCTCCAAGGCAGGATGTTTGGAACGAGAGCTGTTACACTGATCAGGAACACATATTTAGTATTTTATGTGAGCAGGAAATATACTTTTCTTCTGTTTGAACCGTTACATATTTTGAGGTCTATTTATAACAGTCCTTCAGAGGAATCATACTTTTTATTCATTCAATTCCATCTAATTGTAGGATTCAGCTTGAATTCTGAAAATTTAATTTTGGAGTATTTATTTCTAAAGGGTAGTGAAAGAAGTTGAGAAAGTATGAGTAACGTATCCTTCTCACATCTGCATTGCTCAGCCTGCTAAACTCCTATTTCTGCAGAATGTGCATTCAGTGAAGTAAACCAGGCATTGCTCCCTCAAGTTTCCTGTTAGAGCCGCTGCATTACAGAGGAGGACTCTTTTTGAAGACCATAGTCCCTTTTGTCCTACTGACCAACTTCAAGAGATTAGAAAAGAGCTAAGAGCTAACTAAAATTTTAGTCAACTTGCAAACTTCTGACAAAAACTAAAGTGGCTTCAAAGAAAATTACCAGCGTCCACAGGAAGACTGATAGACGTTTTTAGAGAAGAGAAAGAGCGCAAATAGCTGAGTTGTAATTACTATTAGCTATCGTGTTTCAACTATTATAAACGTAGCAGGAAACTAAAACCCTATGAAACAATAAACACCTCAAGAATAATTTAAAAGAGTAAAATAAACACTGAATCATTTACCTTGAAAAGATAATTGCAATTATAAGTATACACGCTGAGAAAAATTAGCAGAGGCATTCAATTATTTAGTCTCACAAATGCTTTGTAAACCTTTGCAAGTTGGTGAGGTTTTCATTATTTTTCTTTAAAAAAACCAGGCCCATGTAATTTAGTCAATTACTAACATTACATATTGAATAAAATTTTTCTTTAGAATATGATACTGAAATGAAATATTATCTTCCAAAACTTGTTCTAAAAGTGATTAGAATTATAAAGGCATAACTGTCATAGGTCAATTCTATTAATGATGTCAACTGAGTTTTTAAATTGTTTGGGAATGATATAAGCCTCTTTACCTTGTTTAATTGAAATTCATACACACACATATATCATGTAGTAAAAATCATGTATTTATTATGTATTACAGTGTAACTTAGAACAATACTGGTTCATAAAGGTGAAGTTTTTATGATAGGGATTATATGTTCAAGTTCTACTGCAGAATGTATCAAACTTTATCTTTTTCTTTAAATTGAAATTAATGTTTACGGTATTTCAATACAATAGTAGCAAAGAAAAAAGTACTCTTAAAAATTGTGTGTGTGTGTGTGTGTGTGTGTGTGTATTTTTATATTATATCGACTCAAGGTATAATCTATGAAATAAGCTATAAAGGAGAAGTTAAAGATATAGACCAGGTCAGGAGAAGATGTCATTCTTTACGAATCAATCTTGTAATTTCGAAATCTGATTAATGTTTCAACCAGGAAGAACACATAAGATAGAGTTGAATAAATTGTTAAAGGAATAATATAAGAACAATTCCTATAACTGAGAAGCAGGGATCTCTAGATTGAGAGGGCCAAATGAGTGACAGTACAATGAATGAAAACAATGACATGCACCAGAAAATAACGTTGTAAAGTTTTAGAACACTGCTGATAAAGAAAAGCATCTGAAAGCGCCTAAAAGCAGCCAAAAATAAAGGAAGCAAGCAAGCAAGCGAGAGAGAGACACATTCACACCAAGAGGAAGGGGGCTGGGGCACAAAGGGGAGGAGAGGAAAAAGAAGAGATAAACCCGGATTAGTCGCAGTTTGTAGACTGGGTTGGTGTTCAGTATTCAGATTGATTTGTTAAATTTTAAGCAAAGACACTGGAGAGGCTATAAGCCAAGAACTATAACCATAAATAGGCGTAGACTCTAAAAATAGTTTTCCCAGACCAAACAATGTGGGAGTAGTTTTGTTACATAGCAATCTGTTTCATATACGTGTTCGGATAAATAGCCAATCCATCAAAAAGGAATCACGCATACCAAAAAGAAATGTATGTGGGCAAATGTAATGAGCAAACTGCTAGAATATAAATTGATGAACTAAGCAATTATTAGTTCTAAGATACATATATTACAGCCAAAAAAATATTGAATAGAAGTTTGTGTATGCTAGCCACTATTAATGTTAATAGAGGTTTTGTAACAATTGCAATAGCTTCATTATTTGGTTAGGCAAATGTCCCCGTCTGAATAATTTCTTTGCAAGAGATTTGGAGGATTTGTGATTGCAGAGAAATTGCTTCTAATCTTTGGTTGAGAATGCTATCTGTGCTATTTATGTCATGATACATGGCATAAAGTGCTTTTGGAACAGAAGAGAGATAGAGCTTAACAATCAAATGTTCTTTTTCTTCTGTAAATTTTCCCCCTAGATTGCTTACCTAACCCCAGCATAATGTGGAAACACCTGAACACTCTCAATGTAGTTTAAGTCTGTTAGCTGTTTGAAAACATGTGCTTTGTGAGATTAGAAGAATACCATTTTCTTCTTTAAAAAAAAGCTACTCTTTCATGAAAAATTTCCATATTATCACATAAAAGTATCCAGAAGTAAGTCCATTTTAAAAACATTTGTTTTCTGCTAGAACTTTATTTCCTTCAGTTCAGTGGTGTATAATTTGAGGTGAAAAAAATACCTCAATTCTGATTAAAAGAATCCATTTATATCTAGATACTTATTTTGCTATTAATAAATCTACACATTCACACACCTTGGTCAATAATCCCATGGGACTAACATAACTGACACTTAAACATCAATTATGAAGTCATTCGATTGGGGTCTTTTTGTTTTTATTTTTCTTTATGTCTTTGGATACTTTTCTGAAGAAGACTTTTCTCTCCCTACACTTATTTGGAAGATTATCATATATATGTCAAAGACTATGTAAACTTTTCTTAGTTTAAGATTTTTAATATTCATAACTTATTTTTCTGCATGATATGAGGTACATAACATTATTCTATGATTTTTTTCTAATAGCATCAGCACAATTAAAAGATAACATGTATCAAAAATGTTATACTCATAATAAAATAAATTTCTTTCACTCAGTTTCTTTACTCAAAAATCTATTCTATTAATTAGGATATCAATCCCATTCTAATAAAATAGTATTTAATTATTTTTTAGTATTATTTGGTTCATGAGAGGTATTTTGTCACTCTTTTACCTAAAAATTTCTCAATTATTCTTGCATATTTTCTTTTCCCAAATAAGCTTTCTACATTCAATTGAACCCTCTTTGTTGGGATTTTAATTGTCATTGCATTTTACTTTTAGATTAATTTGGTAATAATTACAACATTGGGTCTTTGTACTTATGTTTGTCCATGTATTCAAATAGTGTTTTATAAACCTCAGTAAACAGAGAATTCATCATATAAATATTATACATTCTTTTTTGGTTTTATTCTTTTTATTTCTTTTTCTCTTTTCTTTGAGAAAAGGACTGAGTTTCTATTATATTAGAAGTTAATAATGTACCTACCTGAAGTTTCTCAGAGGATTAAATGTAGTATACATGGAAAACATTTTAAAAATTACCTGTTATACACTGTATTAAACATGTGTCAGTTGTCATTTTTATCACTTGGAATTACTGTTTTTATGTTTATCTTTTACCTGGCCATCTTACTGAATGGTCTTATGTATGCTAATAATGTAAATAATATAGTTAAGGAAAAATACCATTTGTAGATCATAAACATTTGTCTCCCCTTTTTCATATGTGTTATTTCTTCTGCTCATTGTGTTGAATAGGACTACCAATTCTATGCTAAAATTAACAAAATACTTTTTTAGAGGAATATTAAGAGTAATAATTCTATAGGTATTTATTTTTCTGGTATTTAGATTTTTTTAAATTTTATTTTGTTATGTTATGTTAATCACCATACATTACATCATTATTTTTTGATGTAGTGTTCCATGATTCATTGTTTGCGTATAACACCCAGTGCTCCATGCAATATGTGCCCTCTTTTCTGATATTTAGATTTAAAAAACAATATAAACTTAATCAAGTTAAGAAATCCCCTATATCTGGATTACAAAGTATTTTGTTTGTTTCTTTGTTTATTTTTTTAAGATTTTATTTATGTCTTTATTCGAGAGGGAGAGCACGTGGGAGTGGGGGGCAGTGGTGGAGGAGGAGAGAAAGAAGGACAAGCAGACTCCACGCGGAGTAGTAACTGCCACAGGGTTCCATCCCTCAACCCTGAGTTCATGACCTGAGCCAAAATCAAGAGGCCCACACTTGGGGCTTCTGGCTGGCACAGTCTGTTAAGTGGCTGACTCTTGATTTCAGCTCAGGTCATGATCCCAGGGTCATGATCCCAGGGTTGTGGGGTCGAGCCCCATGTTGAGCCCCACGTTGGCTCCGTGCTCAGTGGGGAGTCTGCCTGAGGTTCTGTCCCTCTCCCTCTGCTCCTCCCTGCCCCACTCACGTGCTCGCTCTCTGAGAATAAATAAATAAGTCTTAAAAAAAAAAGAGTCAGATGCTTAACTGACTGAGCCACCCAGGTGCCCCTGTTTGTTTGTTTATTTTAAGTGGCTGTTCATGAAATGTTTTGGGGAACATGTTATTCATACAGTTTTTCTCCTTTATCTTGGTAATGCATTGGAAAATTCTACCAAATTTCCCATTGTTCAATCAACCTGTCATTCTTCCAATAAATTCTACTAGCTTACGACACTTGGCTCTTTAAATAACATTTCTGGATTTGGCTTGCTAATATACTTAGGACTTGGATCTATATTAATAAATAACACTGTATTTCTATGTATTTCTTTGTTTTCTCCTTGTCTATGTACACCATTCATGTCTGGTTTAGAATATGAAAGACACAGAAAATGAGATGGGAAGTAGCCCATCTTTTCAAGGTTCTAGAATAGTATAATGGAACAAAGATATTCTTTCTCCTTGGAGATTTTTTTAATCACTCCACCCTTCTGAATCTGAAACTTTTGGTGGAGAAACTCTGCATCTATTCTAAATTACAGGGAAATGAGATTAGTTGAGAAGGGCTGGTTAACTTGACCTCAGAGAAACAAAAATTAAACCGATAAAGTTATAGCATTAATGAACACCTGATATGTAATTACTTATTTTTTAATACTTAATGTCCATCTCCTATGAGCAGAATCTACAAGTACTTTGTCCAATAATATGTTTCTGCACTGAAAATAGTGCCAAGCCCATAGTAGACACTCAATAAGTTTTTGTTCATTCAATAAATGAATTAAGTAATAAAATAATTTTGTTTTGGTTGTGAATAAGTATTTATTTAGGGAAAAGTGAGAGGATTCTATGTAGTATAAATAATGTCTATCAGAATATTAATATTTTAGCAACCTTTACCTGAGACCAAAAAAATATATAGACACTCTGTTTCTTAGAAAAGTATGTTCCTAATTGTATTCTCTCTGTTCAGGTTTATAACTTCACTCCACTCCAACACTAGGCTGCTTTTTTACTAGGTTTATTTTTGGAATTCACTGGAAGTGGGGAGAAGGAGGATATGGTGTAAGAATGCAGGTATTTTGATAACCATCTATATAGTATTTTCAATATCATGCGTACTATGAAGTTAAGTTTTTCTTTCCTATCAGTAGATATACTAAATTCCCTAAAGACAGTGATCAGAACTTTCTTAAGAAGATAGGAGTAGAATTTCTCCAAATAGAGGGGAAAATATCCAGTTCCATAGTATAATAAATCAGCTGGTAAACTTCCTTTTTTAAAAAAGAATATTTTATTTATTTATTTGAGAGAGAGAGAGAGAGAGAGAGCATGCAAGAGCAGGTGAGAGGGGGAGAGGGAGAGGGAGAAGCAGACTCCCTGCTGAGCAGAGTCCGAAGTGGGACGGGATCCCAGGACCCTGGGATCACGACCTGAGCCAAAGGCAAACGCTTAACCGACTGAGCCGGTGCCCTGTAAACTTCCTTAATAAAAAAATAAGTACTTGTTACTTTTAATATAGGTGCATGGATTAAAAAGAGAACATAGCTTATTTTTAATTTTTTTAAGAATTTGTAATGAAAGGAAAAATTTGTTTTAGCTATTACTTTGTTGATCTCACAAATTGCCATACTTTCTCTTGCCGTTTTTATTTTTTCTTTACAGAGTCTATTTCTTCTTTTGGAACAGATACCTCTCCCTAACCCCCAATCACTCTTTCTTTCCTCTGTTGTGTCCTGCTCATGTTTCAAGCTTTACCCACTTTTTGAAGACTTTTCCATCCACTGCTCTGTTTACCCCAGCCTCTGGTTAGAGCCCTATTTTAGCCATGATCATGTTTATTGTAATTATAATTGTTTCAATTTACATCTTAGTAGACTGTAGATTCATTAAGGCAGAAAAATTCTTTATTTAATTGCTGACCTTGTAAGCCCAACATAGCTTTAATAAAAAGAGTGGCAGTTATTCAATGTTTGTTAAATAAATGCATTTTTATTATTTTAATATTTTTAAAAATATTTTTATTTATTTATTTGACACAGAGAGAGAGAGTACAAACAGGGGGAGCTGCAGGCAGAGGGAGAGGGAGAAGCAGGCCCCCGCAGAGCAGGGAGTCTCACACGGGGCTCGATCCCAGGACCCTGGGATCATGACTTGAGTGGAAGGCAGACGCTTAACCGACTGAGCCACCCAGGTGCCCTAATAAATGCATTTTTAAAGAAGTATGTTATACCCGTGATCAACCCAGCTTAGAAATGGAACTCTTTTAACCTGGGCTTCAAAATTTAGTAGACAAGGTTGAATTCTTGTATTTGCTGTTGTACCCTTTTCTCAACCCTCCAATTTATACATATACAGATGGGGAAAGAAAAAAGGAAGAAAGTAATGCAAGGATTTGTAGTAGGGAAAAATGGTTAGAAGTTTGAAAGACTCATCATTTTGCATATTAAGTTTACCTCTTTATGTCATAGCAGGAGTGAATTATATCACAATATCCCTTCCAAATTTTATTCCTTTTTTTAATTTCTTTTTTTCCTAGTTATAAAGTACTATAGAAGGAAACATGGTAGGTTTCTGTTTATTGCTTTTTAAGCAACATGAAGCTGTTTGGTTTATTTTTTTCTCAGAAACCTACTGATGTCTATTGGCATAAAATGTAAAAGAGAGAGAGGGAGAGATTTTTTATTAAGAAGGACATTGTAAAACCCTTTGTGTCCATATACCTCATTGAGAGCCTCACATGGCTCAAAACCATGTGCTGGGTATTTATGCGCCCTGCTGCCAACCCTAAACCAATAGGTCTGAGGGAGCCATCTTTCCCCCCTCACTTCTTTTCACGACTCAGTTAACTTATTCCTCTGCCTTGGGCGCCTGGGTGGCCCTGGGTGGCCCCGGGTGGCTCAGTCGGTTAAGCGTCTGCCTTCGGCTCAGGTCATGATCCTGGAGTCCCGGGATCGAGTCCCGCATCGGGCTCCCTGCTCAGCGGGGAGTCTGCCTCTCCCTCTGACCCTCTTCCCTCTCGTGCTCTCCATATCTCATTCTCTCTCTCAAATAAATAAATAAAATCTTAAAAAATAATCTTATTCCCCTGCCTTTCATGAAAGAGGTCCAAGAAGATGTAGGCTCAGGTATTAATAAAAAAAATCAAACCTGAGGGGCGCCTGGGTGGCTCAGTCGGTTAAGCATGGAGCTCAGGTCATGATCCCAGGGTCCTGAGCTGGAGCCCCGCATCGGCGGGGAGCCTGCTTCTCCCTCTCCTCCCTGCTCCTCTTCTTTCTCTCGCTCTGTCTCGATTTCTCAAATAAATAAATAAAATCTTTAAAAAATACCCAAACTGATCCAATCTGAGTAGATTTACAGGAATGTATACTCATCATCTAAAAACTTTCCTGATGAAATCATTTTTCTAGGCACCAGAGGAGGGTAGATTCTATGTACACAAAAACAAAAGGATTGGGAGCTAAGCTTTCTTAGCTTAGTTAAATTCTTCTGCAGAATTTCTTGTGAAATTCTTAGCTATTTAACTTAAGAAGACTTTATGTCTAAATAGTAACTGCAGTGTTGTTTTTTTTTATGTAATATGTTTAAAAAAGACTCCAGGAAAACATTTTTAAAGTTATTATTGGATGGTAGGAGTATGGGGAGGAGTTGGCCTTAGAGAAATGATAGCAGCATTAATAAAAAGTATTTTAAAAAGCACATGCTGGACTGAAGTCAGTATAGCTCCAGAAGACAGGAGCAGAAAGACAAGATGAATGATGTGAAGCTTGCTGTCTTGGGTGGTGAAGGAACAGGCAAATCTGGTGAGTGGTGTCGTTTCCCATGAAGTGGTTCAGAGTGGAAAAATAGTGAGGAATATATTGACCTAACAAATAGATATACCTATATAATAATGTATATTATTTTTCATTAGCAGCTTTCATTTTTTTGAGTAAATAATGCAATTAACTGTATATTTATAGCATTTATAGACGGTTTGAGAAAGATAACTGAAGTGCTAATTTATACTTTGTTTAAAATTCATAGGAATAATGGTAAATCCCTCCATCATTGTCCCTACTTCTCACTCCAACACACCTGCCCTCATATCCACTCGTAGCTGAACAATAGTCTTGAACTTATTCTTCTGCTCTGAGACTAGGGGTGGAGAAAAGTTCATGGAGACCTGTGAATTTTTTTTTTTTAGATTTTTATTTTTATTTATTTATTTATTTATTTATTTATTTATTTATTTATTGAGAGCGAGAGAGCATGAGCAGGGGGAGGGGCAGATGGAGAGGGAATGGGAGAAGTAGACTCTCTGCTGAGTGTGGAGCCCAGCGCAGGACTTAATCC
The DNA here is from genome assembly GCF_003265705.2 of Callorhinus ursinus. Lineage (NCBI taxonomy): Eukaryota > Metazoa > Chordata > Mammalia > Carnivora > Otariidae > Callorhinus > Callorhinus ursinus. The sequence continues at coordinate 15,614,303 of NW_027397089.1, forward strand.
CAGGACCCTAAGATCATGACCTGCGCTGAAGTCAGATGCTTAACAAACTGAGACACCCAGGCACTTACTGTTGTCTACTGGCTTGGATTATTTTTTAAATGCAACATTATTGAGGTGAAAAAACTTAGGATGGGCATGGCTTTATAGATGCCTGGGGACTGAGCTACAGCTGCCCTAACTTTGGAAGCCATGGTTTTGTTTTATTTTACTGGATTTTGTTTTTGGTTCCATTATGATGGTCAGGATGCCACCAATAGAAGTCCTGAACCGTATACCTGGCCAGACCCAGGAGCTGCAAGAAGACAAACTGACACTAGAGGTCCTTTTTCTGGTTTCCTGGATGTTGAAGTCCCAGTATCCTGTAAATGCTTGATCTTGTCCTTGTTACTATTAGCACGCAGCACCTTGGAGCCAGATTTAATCCAATAAAGAATATAAAGAGATGTTATAGTTCTTGAATCTCAAACTTAATGAAAACTCTGTTTCTGTTACATAAAGTAAGCTGCCTTACCTGTTTGCATTCATGAATTAATTACATAGTGATTTGAATAGGCAGATCACTTTCTTTCTAGTCTTTTAATCTTTATGGTTGTACAGTGAAAATCTTGCTGACTATTATTTAGACTAGAATTTAATAAAGCTTTAAGGTCTGCACTAATGCTTGGTAATTTTTGAGCTGAAAGATAAAACCTTATGTACATAGCTAAGTTGTCTGTGTCCTAAAAGAGAAAAGAACCTAAATCCAGCATGTTTGTTTTGCAGCCCTTACAGTAAGGTTTCTTACCAAACGATTCATCGGAGAATATGCCTCTAACTTTGGTAAGTCACCACTCGAGATTTTTTTCACCTTTAAAATGTCAACATTTTAATTAAACCACAATTAAGATCACTGAAGCATTTTGATAGAATTTTCCATTGTTGCACTTTTAAGCAACTTATTTATTCAGATTCTGTTTGGAAATGCCAAAATAGGCACTTGAATTGAATGTTCTTTTATGATAAAATTCACCCAACTTGATGTTAAGTGAGATGGATTAGAAAGTCTGTTTGTTTCAAGCTAGAATTAGAAGAATATTAAAACTGAGATTCTCCTCCCCAATATTGCAAAGCATGTGAGTATGAATAATTTCGTAAACTATAAAACAGTTCTGAAATTCAATAAACATCTGTTGAAAGATAAGGACAAATTAATTACAAAAGCACTAGAACGACAAAATAAAGCTTATTTTAATTGTAAAACAGTGTGAAAATAACAGGAAAATTATGCCTTGATTAAAGATCATATCATAATTATCTAGGTTGCTTATCTAAGTTTCAGAGAAATTCTTAAACAGGTGCAAGAGCACCTTAATATAATCTTAGAATCATTTTACTAACTCTGTTCTATTTTTTTCTTTTGATCAGAATTAGTATGACATGTGGGAAATACCACAGTGGGGCATTAATAAAAAGTGAGGAATTTTGCCAGAGTTTTGAGTATATTTTTGGCTCAGCAATTAATCAATATAATGGTACTAATATCTCACCTGACTTAAGGCATGAGGGAAAAGTGTTTTTGCTTTTTGTGTTTTAAACAAATACAACAGATTTATAAAAAATATATATGAGAATTGGGAAAAAGGGGAATGATTTTGATTTTTTTGTTCAATAATTCCTAGAGTAATAGAAGTTATCATTGCAAATGTGTTTTCCCTAAGAAACAATTATCCCCACCAAAAAATTTTTTTAGCCTCCGTTCAGGAGGCTGAAATTGTTAGACATTGTTAGACATTTAGATAATGTCTAAAGTCATTAGACAATTTTAAAAGTAACTTTAAAGTATTGTATCGCTTTCTACATGTATCTAATATACTATTTCAGTCCATATGATGTTGTGAACATTTTAGGGAAAGTGCTTGGAAACTATTTAAAGAAAGAAGAAATACATAGAAAGAGAAATTCCCTATTGTTTCATTTCTCACGTCAAAAACCTCAGTCAGAAATGTCAGTATAACACAAAATAGGAGTCAGGCATGAAAAAATATTCCAGAATGACAAAATAAAGCACAACATGACATAAATAAAACCATACCCAAAAATAACAGTAGTAACAACAACAACAACAAAATCTCCTTAATCTTTTATAAGATATAATTATATAAACAAATGAAGTGTACACATTTCTGGCTGGTACATTTCCATTAAAAAAAAATAAGACTTAGAGACATTTTGAAAAAACAACCAAATGAGCAAAAGGTCATCCCTGCATGAGGACAAACTAGCAAAAAATGACTCCATCTTGTAAATGAAGACCAGAAAGGGAAAATAATAAAATTCTACAAAGTTAAGAGTTAGTGACCCCTGCTGGCAGTTTTTGAGTTTTGAGTAGATACCTTTAAATGTCTAGAAGGAACTTTTATGGTTCACAATCAGAAGTAAACCTGTGAAGTTAGAAGGAACTGTCTGAAAACACCTTTTAAGGTTTAATGAAACTATGCAAATTTCATTAAATGTAACCTAAAAGGATTTTAAAATTCATTCTTAGCTCCCTGAAGTTAGTTCCCCAAATGCTTGCTACATCTTTTTAATTATGGGTTACATTGCCAGAATGGGACATGATTTTTTTTTTTTTTTTTTTTTTTGGTCAGTGTGCCATTTTGGAGAGAAGTAGGTCTTTTATTAAACCCTGGAGGAAAAGTTACAGAAAAGTAGTCCTTTATTCATTTAACTAATATTTATTGAGCACCTACCATGTCCCAGGTACTCTTCTAGGTAAGGAAGCTATAGCAGTGAACAAAAAAGACAATTATCCAAGCCCCCATAAGATTTATATTCAGGAAGTAAGGGACAATTTAAAAAATTAAGTATAAGTTATGCCACATGATGATAAATGCTATGAAGGAAAAACAGCATGGTAGAATGACACTAATATGGTATGTGACCATTTAAAATTGGGTAGTTAGGGTAGACGTTGCTGAGAAGGTGACATTTGAACAGACACATGAAGGTGGTGAAAACTGAGCCATGAATATATCTGGAGAATTACATTCCAGGCAAGAAGAACAATTACCAAAATTCTCAGGCAGGAACTTTCTGAAAAAGTTGAGGAATGGTATGGAGGATGGTGTAGCACGAGTGCAGAGAACTTGAGGGAGAATAGCCAGAGAGGTCATGTGGGACTAGACAATGAGGGCCATTCTTAGGCATTTTAAAGGCTTTGGTTTATCCAAGTGAGATGAGGAGCCATTGGAGAGATTTGATCAGACAAGTGATATGATTTGGGTACAAGGTTCACTTTTGTTTCTGTGTTGAGAATAGAGTAGGCATAAGAAGGGATTTAGGAAAGGGGTAAAGCAGAGAGTTAAATTAGGAGGTTTTGTAATAATCTAAACAAAAAATAATGATGTATTAACAATGGAGATGATGAGAAACAGACAAATTCAAAATATACTTTAAAAATAGAGTAAAAAGGAATTTTTAATAGTATAAATATGGAAGGTAACAGACAGACAGGACCAAGGATGACTTAAAGCTTTTAACCTGATCAGCAGGAGTTATGGGTATGCCATTTAATGAAATGGAAAACTGTGGAAGATACAGTCTTTTCAGTGAGATCTGGGCTTCAGTTTTAAGTATGTTCAGGTTGAAATGTCTATTCAGTGTCTAAAGGGCGATATGCAATAGCAGGAGTTGTTAGCATCTGAAGTTCAAGGAAGAGTTCTAGGCTACAGAAATAAATTGGGTTCATTAGCAATAATTGTTCTATGAAACTCTGAATGAGCTTAGAAAGGGAGTATATAGAGAGGAGAGACCCATAAACTGGACCCATGTTTGGAGAGTGAGAAGACCTGGTGGGACAAATAAAAGAGATTAATAAAGAGCAACAAGGAATAAAGAAAAAAAAAACAGGGGAGTATGTTGCCTTCAAAGCCACATGAAGGAAATATTTTAAGGAGGTAGGAATGGTCGACTATATTAATGCTCCTAGGGCAAGTAAGATCAAGATAGAGAATTAGCCATTGAATCTAAAACCATAATTTTGATAAGAACAGTTTTATTTAAGTTATTGGAGCTAAAGCCTGATTGGAATAATTCAAAGAACTCGGGGGAGAGAATTTAGACACGGGGAGTTAGATACTTACTAAAAAAGCCAACAGAGAAATGGGGCAATAGTTGAAGAGGTTGGGGGTTCTAAGGGACTGTTGTTAGAAATTCAGCTGTTAGTAATGATATAGTAAAGAGGAACAATTTATGATTCAGAAGAGAGAGGTAGAATTGGTGGGGTCATGTCTTTCAGTAGATCAGATTAAATGGTAACTAGTTCATAATGAATGGATTGGCTTTACATAGCAACACAGATAACTCATCCATAGTTATAGGATGGAAGATAAGTATATAAGCACAATAGCATATAGTTGAATAGATATGGTGGTGAAGTTTATTTGTAAGAAATATATATCTATATATATGAGCATACATATATATGTGAGCAAATATAACAAATACATGTATTTGACCTCTAACATTTAAAAAAAAGCCACTGTACTATTCTACTAGAAGATAACCAGTCGAATTTGCAAGACTGTGATCCAAATATGGGTTTATTTTTTTTATTCTGGAGTATTTCCATACTGCAATGAATATATGCATATTTTGCAGAATCTATCTATAGCAAGCATTTGTATTTGGAAGGGAAGCAACTGAATCTAGAAATATACGACCCCTGTTCTCAAGTAAGTAAAACAAAATATGCTTTTATTTTATTTTTTCAATCATGATTTGAGGAAGATTGGATAAGAGCAAGTGAAAATAAAGTTGCCAGTCTTAAAACTGAAATTTATTCTCAATTTTAATTAAAGTTTTAAGATTATTTTTAATATTATAAATTCCATTATCTAGCTTCTCTTTAAAATTATGACAAAAATTATCATAGTAAAATTTCTTTAAAATAGCAATATTAGGTTGCATTTATATTTCTAGAAGGTCACAGTATAGCTATTAGAAATTAATATTTTAGGGACGCCTGCGTGGCTCAGTCAGTTAAGTATCTGCCTTCAGCTCAGGTCATGATCCCAGGCTCCTGGGATGGAGCCCCACATTGGGCTCCTTGCTCCGTGGGGAGCCTGCTTCTCCCTCTCCCTCTGCAGCAACCCCTGCTTGTGCTCTCTTTTCTCTCTCTCAAATAAATAAATAAAATCTTAAAAAAAGAAGTTAATAGTTTAATGGCTTATCAATTCAGTTTATATTTTCACTAAGTTGCATTTGTAATTAACCACTGCCAACAAACCGTAAGTAAGGTAGATTTTTAGTACAAACTCCTTTGTCTATTCAAAGACAAAAAAGTTAAAATAAGATTATCCAAATAAGAGAAAGAATGGTCAGCTGTTCAAGGTTTCAAAACAGCTCCAGGAGACAGATTCATTTAACCATGTAAAATATCCCTTAAATGTTTTTAGCTAAACCTTATCAGTGTTTTTTTTTTCCCATTTAAATCTAGTACCAAAAATCAATAGATAATCCATTTACTGATATTGATAGAAAATATTTTCTTCTTTTTTTTAAAGATTTTTTAATTTATTTATTTGAGAGAGAGAGAGAGAGAGAAACAGCATGAGAGGGGATAGGGTCAGAGGGAGAAGCAGGCTCCCCAGTAAGCCGGGACCCCGATGTGGGTGGGGCTCGATCCCAGGACTCCAAGATCATGACCTGAGCCGAAGGCAGTCTCTTAACCAACTGAGCCACCCAGGCGCCCAGAAAATATTTTCTTTTTTCAAAACAAATATGTGAATATTAATTCAAGAGCAATTATTAGAGCTTATCCAACTTTCAAAAAAGTAAAGATATTTTCTTAGAGAAAAGTTGCAAATGAGATAGATAATAAAACTTTATTATACTTCCTCTTTATTTTAAACATTTAATCACTTTAATTAAAGAAAGAGTGGTAAGGAAGAGAGGACCAAAGAAACTACATTTTAGAAAATATCAGTCTTTGGCTTATTAAAGTCTCTTTTAGGTGAAATGGTTTTCCATTAATTAATTGTCTAAAGTGTAAAATACAGGTGAACTATCCCACCAGTTTCAATGTGCTTGATTTATTTTCAGCCGCAGAAAGCAAAATTTTCCCTCACAAGTGAGCTGCACTGGGCAGATGGGTTTGTTATAGTGTATGACATCAGTGACAGGTCCTCATTTGCTTTTGCAAAAGCACTGATCTACAGAATTCGGGAGCCACAAACTAGTCACTGTAAAAGGTAAGATATTCTTCATTCCTCTCTCCTTTCTTTTGAGTAAATCATCATATAGCTATAAGCATCATTAGGAAGAGTTTAATACAGCCTTCCAATTACAAAATTTAACAGCCCTGAACAATTCACCTTCCATTCCACAGGAGTTACACATGTAGTAAAAGGAATAAGATGAGAATACTTTATATCCTGGCTGACATAAACAGTTACTTGCTCTGAGTAAATGGCTATTTTACAAGACAGATTCTATTGTTAACATGACACTCACTTGCAAAATCATAGTCCTCTGTACACAAGACAGTTCACTTTCCAACCTTTTCTTTTCATTCCCACAGAAATGTTAAGGATACTAAATAAATCCAAATTTATTACATTTGGCATCCAATTCCTAGTGATTGGGTTGTTCAATCTCAAAGCAAAATACACTGAATGTCAAACCATTACAAATTCTGAGAATACATTTTTCTGTTTCACCTCCTAAGATAAAGAGCTGATCAATGATTTCCCATTGTTAGTTGTTTTGACACGAGTAACTATGAAGGAAAACAGAACTGTGCCTTAAACCATTCTTGTATTAGTAGATATAAGTTTAACCATATGAATTTCCCATTTAGCTTTCCTTATTTTTTGTTTTAGCCTTTTGCATTTAAAATATTTTTGTTTGTTCAACATGCTGATATAAAGGATCCTCTGCACTCTGGATCAGATTTGCCCTTAGAGTCTGAAATAACATTCTAATCTGGGAATCAAGAAACACAATATTAGTACTGAAAATTCATATATGTGTTTTTATATCTATTTTAAATGCCCGCTGTCAAGAAAGCATAGATAATAATTGATAAAGGGTATTTCCCTGGAGTCAATTGGCATACATTCTTGTTTAGATCTGATTGACCTTAGGTAAACCACTTTAATCTCGAGACCTAGTTATTCTGATTATAAAACTGATAGAAACATGGTAGGAGAAAAGGATGTGATTTTACTAAGGTACCTCACAGCTCTGATTTCCTCTAATATTACAGATTTTTATTTGAACTCCATTGTTTTAAGCATTAAATGCCTCATATTTAGGCAACATAACTTAGGTAAAAGATAGTAATAAACTTCTTTTGCTATTCCTCCAAATCAAAAGAATCACTTAAGAACACTCAAAAACATAAAAACACCTATACTTGACGTTTTTCAGGCATTTTTCTTAATGCACTAAATAATTTTTCAAATATTTCCAGTTCTCAATCTGTAGGCAGACTAGAATAGCAAAATATGTTACTGTTTTATAAAATTGCATCTGATATTTGTGACCCAGTCTTCAAAATATTTCACTTACCCTTCCCCATTAATTCTTTACAATAATTTTCTGAACTATACAGAAAAAGATAGTAATACCCTCAAAAGCCTAACACATACAGTGTTTTCCCCTCACCACTCACACCATAATGTGAATGAAACCAACTTTGAGCAGAATATAAAGACAGTATCTCTTCAGACAGAGTTGCAGACTGCATTTATCTATTTTTTCCCCTAAAGTAGATAACTTGGCAGAGTTCCATGGCATTTGAGGACTAGTTGTCTTACTATATCCTTCAAATGAAATTCTGTTTTAGAAATGTGTCACTACAACCAAGGAGAATATATTGATATTTGCTGAAGACATTATCTTAACAAAAAAACATATTTCTTAAATAAATAGAAAAATCGTATAAGGTCATAAGATCATAAAAGAGCATAGTATACTCTCGAGAGTATAGTATAATGATATTAACAAAGAACAAACAACAGTGCGTATTGAGTAATATTTTCCCTGGGAAAATTATATCTAAATTGTTCAATTACAGTAACTCTTCAGTAAAGAGACATTAGTTAGTCTTCCTCTTTCAACTGACAAGGAAATGAAAAATAATACTTGGTAAACATCTTTTGTTGGCTGTCACTCTGCTAGGTATTTTTATATCCATCATTTAATTTAATCTCTACGAGAATTCTGCATAATGAGGCTGTTTCGCCATTGTTTTACATATAGGAAAGTTGAAAGTGGGAAAAGTAACAGTCATGCCTTATTAGTAAATGGAGCCATAATTCAAGAATAGGTTTATATCAATGCAGATCCTATGCTTTAAGAGTCTTGCTGCTTTTGTGTCACACACTACTTTCTATCTAAAATAATTTTTGTAAGTAAATGGGGATATGTGTCATGTACATACATACGACTATAAGGAACACACACACACACACACACACAGAGTATTTTTTTTCCTTTGGTCTGTAATTCCTTTTGATATAAACCTACTTAATGAGGAAAAAAAAAGGTTAAAATAATCTTGCCAGAGTTGTGTTCTGTATTTCAGAGCTGTGGGATCTGCCGTGCTTTTGGTTGGTAACAAGCAAGATCTGTGTCATGTCCGAGAAGTTGGCTGGGAAGAAGGACAGAAGCTGGCTCTGGATAACCAGTGCCAGTTCTGTGAATTGTCTGCAGCAGAGCAGTCTCTGGAGGTACACATGATGTTTACCAGAATTATCAAGGACATCCTGACAAACTTCAAACTCAAAGAAAAGAGAAGACCCAGTGGATCGAAATCAATGGCTAAATTGATCAATAATGTATTTGGAAAGAGACGGAAATCTGTTTAGCAGACCTATAATCCTAGGGGACTTATTATATCAGAGAGTTCCAAATAGTCACGTGATAATTAAATGTACTCTTTGTATGCATTTTTTTAAAATAATACTCTTCGAGATATGAAATGACTGAACATAAGCCACAGTTGTGTTTTCTTTTTTAAATTTTTATTGTTACGTTAATCACCATACATTACATCTTTAGTTTTTGATGTAGTGTTCCATGATTCATTGTTTGTGCATAACACCCAGTGCTCCATGCTGAACGTGCCCTCTTTAATACCCATCACCAGGCTAACCCATCCCCCCACCCCCTCCCCTCTAGAACCCTCAGTTTGTTTCTCAGAGTCCATAGTCCCTCATGGTTCGTCTCCCCCTCCGATTTCCCCCCTTCATTCTTCCCTTCCTGCTATCTTCTTTTTTTTTTTTTAACATATATTGTATTATTTGTTTCAGAGGTACAGATCTGTGATTCAGCAGTTTTGCACAATTCACAGCACTCACCATAGCCACAGCTGTGTTTTCAAATATATAGTTTGCGTCTTTGGTTGTTTGAATCTTGTACACCCTGCTTCACACTAAACCTTTCTCTTTTTTACATAGAATAACACTCACTATAACTACTGATGCATTGCTATGCAGTTTGCCTTGCCAAATAAACTCTGCTTAATAATTGTATTAAACTACCATTCCATAGGTCTCAGTTGACCTTTCTTTTATTTATTTCTTTTGAGTGAAATATGTAGTTATATTTCATATAGTTAATATGTTATAGTGCTGAATTTATAAATTTGTGGAAATTCACAATTTAGTAGAAATGCATGAATTTAATTTTGAAAATTTTAATTTTGAAAAATACTTATTACTCATACTACTTATTTTACTTATAACTTAGGCCTTGAGAAGCTAAATTCCTTGCCTGTAAGTGTAGTCTGTATTTGGTCTGATGATGAAAAATTCTGCCTCTCCTTGTATTCTTTGCTAAGGAGGGTAATTATCACAGAGAAATTACCTTATACAGCTTTTCATATAAAAAAGATTAGTTGTTTCTAGTTCATATAGAGATCCATACATCACAGGGAAAGAGAAAGTAAATGCTGGTTGCTAAATATATAACCTTGAAGACCTTATTGCCCGGAAAGAAATATTGTATTAGACAAACATGTTGGGGCCTCTCAGATTTCTTTGAGTACTGTTTCCTTAAGAAATCAACTGTTTACCTTCTGGACTTCAATACCACTGCCACTGGCCCGACTGCATTGCAAGTCATGGTCCTAGACCTAACTTCAGCCATCACTGATAATTAAGTTTAGATCTCCGAGAAGTTAAACTGAGAATGCAAGCAACGCTACATACGTTGGTTAACATGTATTGGCAGGAACCCGGGGGCGAAGGTAGAAGAATATCTTGAGTAGAGGGTGGTAGGCAAATGGGGGACAGGTGACACAGAACATTAGGCTGCAAGGGGGAGAATTCATTTACATGCCATTACTCACCATGAGTCATGATTCCACATTATAGGAGGGACACCTAGAGCTCACCCATATAGCTTTGTTGTTCCTTAGGAGCCTGGCCTTGATACACTAGAGTGAAAGTAGTGGAAATAATAAGACATTGTGTGGTAGAATACAAAATAGTTCAGAACATTCATAAAGATATGGGAGTTAGAATTGATATGGTATAGGTTGGCCCAAGAACCCTCCATCTTACTGTGTTGCTTGGGACATTTCAAAGGAATTTCCTTTACTAAGGAAGTGAGCAGCTACAGACAACTTTGAGAAGCTTAACAGTGACTGTGCTTACAGGTCAGAATTGGTAGTGGGGATGTTGCCATCGAACTGTGCTCATCAATATCAGTGCAGGTGATAGAATCCTGGAAGAGTAGAATCTGGATGCTGGCATTTAACTTGATTCCTGTTATCCACCCACTCAGCCCCCGAAGATATAATGTTATGTCCAGGGCAGAGGATCTATTTCTAATACTGGCTGGTTGGAAACTTAGAAGTGACATGCTCAATCAGCTATATTGAGGCAAACTCCATATCATAAGCCCAGGCATTGTTTCCATCCATGCCACTGTGACCACTATTATCCTGGATCCATTTTGTAAGCATAAGGATGGCCAAGAAAAGAGGCAGGTTGATATCTGCAGGGCAAAGTGACTTCTCATTGGTGGATGCTCTCTGATGGGCAGTAACATGATACACAAAGATATGTATATTTTATGCCCTCTCTAAGAGATCCATTCATACACTTTTTCTCTAGTCTTTCTTTCACTGTCTTCCAGTTTTATTTTATACTGATCTCTGACCAACTGGCAAAACCACCAATGGTTGCCTAGAAATCTGTACCATGTGCCACCTTTCTTAACATACAAAGAGTAGACAACCAAGTGTACCCTGGCAAATGGGATAATGAACTTCCTGGTAACCTCTGTGTAATGAGGCACAGTCCTCTTATGGCTGGCACTAATACTCGGAAATTTAGATTAGATTGCTATGTAAATGAGAAATAAACTTTTATTGTGTAATGTTATTATAGCAAATTCAGTGATACAATATTTTTGGTCAACTACAGGAATTTTGTTAATCTTTTATAGTCTCAATATTCAGTGACTTTATATGTATATGTAGATGTATATATATATATATCAGTTTAACCATTATACCTTAATGTTTTCATTTTATTTTTTTCTCATTATTCTTTTGGATAATCTCAGTTTTAGAGATTTGGTCTTCATTCTTTAAAATTATTTTCCCAGTTTAAGAAAGATTCTTTTAGGATGATTTTGTGTGAAAAACAACCTATTAATTCATGTTATATATAAGAACTCTCATGTCAAAATGGTATGAAAATTCTTTAATAGTTTAATCCATGCATATGTGTCTGTGATGAGTCAGAGTTCAAAATTCCTCTGTTAAGGATATTAATACTTGTATATATTTTTAAATTTTATTTATTGTACCTTGATTTCTTGTCAGTATGACTTGGGATGACACGTCTCGCTATAAAGAGTCAATGGAACATAGTAATGTAAACAGACGTTCTCATACACACAGACAAAAGAACTATGTGAGGTGATGTGTTAATTAACTTGATTGCAGTTTGATTGTGGCAATCATTTTACAATATATATGTATATTAAACCATCATATTACTTTACTTTTCAATTTACCTCAACCTGGAAAAAAAACAGTTTTACATTAAAAAAATTTACATTTTAAGTGCAGTTTCTGTGAAGCAACTTTGGAAATGCACACTTGATTATTTTCCAGAGTGATATTTAAAAGTACTGGATTAATTTCCCCTTTTATGCTGTGACAGTTTTAAAACATGTTCACACATTTTTTGACACTTCTCCCATCATAAAGGTTAAGTCTAATTCTCTGCTCCATGATTGTGGATCACCCTTGTTGACTCTCTTTTAACAAATAGAGGAAGGTGGAAGTAATGGGTAGGACTTAGGAGACCAGGTTGGGAAAGGTGCTAGAGCTCCCATCTGTTCCTTGTCATCTGTTCTCAGCTGTCCCATCTGTGCCTCCCTGGGGCTCAGCTTTGGGAGCCACGAGTCAACATGTAGGAATCAGGCTGCCCTGAAGGCACCTGACTGGAGATAACACATGGGATTAGTAACCACACAGTCACCCAACATATGAGCAAATCTTCAGGTGATTCTAGCCTCTAACCTTGGACTAGCCGATGCCAAATAGAGCAGAGATGAGTCAGCCCACAGAATCTTGCCCCAATTGCAGGTTTGTGAGCAAATTAATATCGTTGTTTGGGGATTGTTAAATCATTGCTTTGGAGTTGTTATGTGATAACAGATAATCAGAACAGATAACTTATTAAAACTTTTGGTAATTCAGACAATACAAAATATCTGGCTTTCTTCTTGGGGACAAATGGTGAAAAAAGGATTCTTCCAACCAGCTTCAAAATAGTCCAGAACCTGAGATTGTCCCACCGTTAGTTTTCTTGGGAATACAATTCACATGTAAAGCAACTTGCAAAAACTTAAAAAATAATGAATTACTGTTTTCCAAAGTGAGAAAACCACATCTGCTTACAGAGAAACAAATATATCAACATTAGACCATAGAATATTGTAGGTGGAGGGTAGCAAGTGTGTCTATAAATCTCGGAGATAGTTAAGCTCTAGCACTAGGCTAGGCTGCTCCTAGCAAAAAAGATGCTGTCATTCACTTTGGATGAGCTTCAGTGAGATAACACATAATGAGGGGCAACAGCTGAGAAGGGAATGCCAAAAGGGAGGGGCCTTTAAAATGGTTTTGATTTAATACAAGGCATGCACTATTAATAAAGAGGTTGAATGATACCTGTATGTTTTATAGGATTATAAATTGGCTGTAGTAAAATATTTTACATCTTAGATCACTAGGTATTGTTTCAGCTTATTATGGGAGATATCTATCTGGAGTTGACTGAATTGTATTAATCTGAACCTAGTTTAATGATGCCTTAACATTTTTATGGGGGAATTTAATGTTTGCAATATCCATGTTCCTTATTTGAAAGCGTGACTTATAGGTTTCTCATCTTCCTTAAATTATGAAATCCTTCAGCTAATAAAGGAAAATGATTATAGTTTGCAAAAAAGGCAAAGTCATTTAATAATCCATATAACTGTCTATTGTAGGATTTTGCATAATAATTGTAATTTAGCTGTTAGGGATTCTAAAGGCAGTTATCAGTCATACTCTACAATTATGGGGGAATCAGGCAAAGCCCAAATTATTTAAAGTATTTTAAATTCCCAAAGAAAAAAAAGACACACTATAAATTGGAAATATACTTTATAATGACAATATATTATTTCAAAGCAAAGAAGAAGGTCATCATAATTTTCAAATGTATAAACTGCCAAACAGATTGTTTTTCTTTCTTTTGGATAAAGATACAATTTAAGTTTACCTTTAATAATGGGAATGTAAGTTCTTCTAAGGAGGGAATTAGCAGACTATAAAGTGCTGTTGCAATATAGAATTTCACCAACATTTAGTAATCTTGGAACCACTAAGGCATGAAAAAGTTAAGAAAAAAAACCCAACAGAACAGAACACTGAAGATGAGTAAGAGATGAAATAATTACTTGCCCTTTATATGAAAGTATGACTGTGAGTTACTGTTGTAGTATCCAGATCATTTTATAGGACTGAGAATGACTACTTAATAACTAGACACTTGGAAACATTCAAACCCAAATTAGACAGATATTAATTTACTTTCAAGGTAAAGTAATTATTCAGTTTTGCATACTTTGGGTATAGTTCTACATGCAAACACATCTTGGGGGTAAAATTCTTGGGTTGAGTTGGAGGTAGAATGTTTAATTCATTCAAACAACAACTATTTAAAAACTAATCAGTTGATTGACTTTTATCAGAAAATTTAAGGCCTAGACTAAAAGAAGTCTATATTTTACCTACACAACATTCTCCACAATAAGAGGTTTTGAGCAAAACCTGCTAAGAAGTAGTTTAAAATTATGATCATATTAAATTTGATAATTCTAAATTACTATTTATTATTTTTAATACATCTTTTTTTAAAGCTTAACATATTTATAGAGTAAGACTAACACACATGTGTTTGTGTGTATGTCTATAGTTATATTACTATATGTGTATACAGTATGTAGAAGGGATATGTTACTATTTAATCCGATAATAACCCATTCAGTCAGAAGGAATACAAAACATCAAGTGAATTAATGGCAGGGAAATAATGGAAATTCCAAAATAATAGAAAAAAGAAGGATTAACATATGTGAGAAAAATTGCATTCAAAATTATAAAATTGGGGACAGATTCCAGGATGGATCCCTTTAGAAGAGAAAAAAAATAGTGCATTTATAAAATAGGGAATGATTGGATACATATAAGTGTTAGAACAATTTGGTTCGTAGCTACAAAAAATGAATAGCTGCTCATCAGTTTAATATTATAGTTAAAATAAGTGGGCATGAGACAAAAATGAATTCAAACAGTTCAGAAGAAACAGAAATATAACAGATACTATGAGATAATGTTCCCATTGGTCTCAGCAAACATCAGAATTCGAAGAAGAATTAGTGGGCATCTATAAAGCATTAGAAAATTGAATCTAGGAGAAAAGTTCACAAAAGGAGAATTTTGTACCAAAAACAAAATATATGTTCTTTGGGTATCTTATTTTATAACAGTGAATAACATATAACTTAGAAACTTTATATAAAATGAAGAAAAGATATTTTGGAAAAATATATTTTCTCCTACCACATTTTCTCTTGTTAAAATAAATGTTAGTTTGTGACACTCACTATTCTAAGAATCAGGAATAGAACAGCAAATGTTTATATTGCTTCTTTTTCTTTAACACCTGCCGCTGTGTCAATTATCTAGTAGAGGACACTCACCAAATATTGTTGATGGAAAATGATGGAAGATAAGCACAGAATTTAATTAACGATGTTCTTTTATTAAATATCTTTAAGCAAATTGAATTTCTCCTATAAGGAAAATAAAAAACAACATAGCTTTAGTAATTTTATTTTACCTTTAGTGAACCACTAGTAAGTGATATCTATTAAAAAAAAACTTTAATTCAGACACATTGGCGTATATATTTTAATCATGAGGGTTTCACTGAAACATTGGTTAGGATGACTGAATCTTCCACTTCCCAATTTTCTATTAAAACTCTAATTTTAATTTGAATAATGACAGTTTATAATAGCATTGAAATTTCATATAACAGAAGTCAGTTAGCAGAAACTCAGTGTTTACTAAGTGAGCTGAGAATTGAAATGGGAGATAAAATCATAGTTTTGGTTTGTGCTACCTTCTGGACTGAAAATGCATAATTTGCCTGCTACAGATAGCTACAATATATCGCCCTTTTCTAAAGAAAGCTTGTGCACAGCTTTGCACAACCAGAAAACTGTACATCTTTCTCTCCCTTCCATGAGCATGGTTTTCTGAAATAGCCACATCCCTTAACTTCTTTCACTCAGGACCCACTACTGATGCCTTCTCTTTCTTTAAACATTCACGGCTAGAAGAATAAGAAAAGTGGGAATGGCTAACTGTTTCTTAGCCAGTACAGTGCTCATGGGTAAAGACAAACACAGATAGAAGTAGAGATTTGGTTGTTGGAAATGTTAGGGCAGAGGCTCTGAGATTTGATTTACTATGAGTCGCATGTAGTATTTGTTTAAAAGGAAAACAAAACAAAATAATTTGTGTCCTGTTATTCACTACATATCATCTCTTCCCTGTCATATGAGGATGGCAAGTTTGGGAACCACCTCCCACAGCCAACTAAATCAATCCTGATTATGCAGAGAAATTACGCTGAGATGGGCACAGCAGCCAAACTTCTGGAGTTGAGACTTGAGAGAGGTATACCATTCCCTTCCCAAAATAATCATTGAGAGGGTGATAAAATAAAGATAAGACAGGTGCACCGTATGTTGGCAATCCAGACCATACAACATCTTTCTTTTGATAGGGATCAAGAGACATAAAACAAACAGATAAATCCCCCCACCAAACATGTGCATTAAAAATAATGGATTTTGGAAAATGTTCCTTAAGACAAAAACATAGCAATATTAATTGGAAAGGGGAAAGTATATATCTGAAAATAATTTAAAAAATAAGAAGTAGAGGGGCGCCTGGGTGGCTCAGTCGTTAAGCGTCTGCCTTCGGCTCAGGTCATGATCCCAGGGTCCTGGGATCGAGCCCCGCATCGGGCTCTCTGCTCCGCGGGAAGCCTGCTTCTCCCTCTCCCACTCCCCCTGCTTGTGTTCCCTCTCTTGCTGTGTCTCTCTCTGTCAAAAAAATTAATAAAATCTTGAAAAAAAAATAAGAAGTAGAGTAGAAAATCTAGAGCAGATTTCAAAATCTGCATTTTTGGTAACGAAGAGTCTAATTGGCGTTACAGAAAATCAGTTAAATGGCATTGATGTAAAACAAGAGAAGATTTTAAAGAACATGAAGGACAACTGAATGAATTAAAAAGCATATAATGTAAATATTATAGATATGAAGATAAGAATATAACTAAAATAATAGTCATAATAATAAATAATACATATTCCTGGAATATAAACTCAGAAATCCACAGAAGCAATAATCCCTATCCTGGTAGTGCAAGGAGATAAAATTCTAAATCTCAAATATGATTCAGTGTGTTTTAAGAAAAAACACATACTCTAGTCTCTCAGAAAGAAAAAGCATGTAAAAATTAATTGAAAAAAATTCAGCGTAACTTAAATTTCTTTCAGTTATATGAACAGAAGTTAGTTAAGAAAAGTAAAAAGTCAAAAGAGTTTTGAGGGCAACTTTTGCAAAATTCTAGTTAAGACAGCTGAATTCTAGTTAAAATGTGAAGACAAAGGAAAGATATTTTCAGATATGCGAGAGCTCTGAAAAAATATACACAATTAGTGTTACTTACAAATTATTGAAGTTTCAACTCTAATAAAATAGAGAATAATTGAAATTAAGAATTTAGGAACTAGAAAGCTATAATATAAAAGAAATTGTGATAGGTCTAATTATATGCATTGAATGATGTATGTGATATTATTATCAATGACTAACATGATACTTGTAGAAATCTAGGCTATGATTTATCAGAAAAAAAAACTATTTCAAGTAGACTTTGTTAGAGCAGAGAAAAATTTAAACAATATTATTGTCTAACAATATGGTTAAGCTAGTTATGATATAAAAATAGTTATGATATGCAGACTATATAATCATTTATTGAGTATATGCTAGGTATGTAACAGTGCTAGAGGGCTTAAATATATTTTGTAAGAATATATGAAGTGTCCTGCAAAGAAGATATTGTTATCTTATTTTACATGCTTAGATAGTTACGCCTTTTACACACCTGAACAGAATTAAAAATATTAATCTAGGTCAAAGGCCAGTTATTGCCTGAGCTGGAATTCACAAATAAATGTAGCTAGCTCTAAACAGCTCTCTCCACCACAATACCCTCTCTCAATACTACTGAAAATTATATACACATGTTAAATCATTTCTACAAATGGTTTTGAATTATACGGGGAGATGCCTATGTTTTGATGATAAAGATAAAAGCAGGATACAAAAGTACAGGCAAGTATGAATTCATTTATGTTTAAATGTATCACAAAAAAAAGGGCTGCAAAGGAAAATACCAAATGATTATTAGCTCTTGGATGACTCTCTCTTTGTGTTTTCCAAATTTCTTGTAAATGAACATTAATCACTTTGGTAATTAAAGGACAATTAAAGATTATTATTATTATTTTTAAAGATTTTATTTATTTGACAGAGAGAGCGTGCAAGAGAGTACAAGCAGGGGGAGCAGAGGGAGAGGGAGAAGCAGGCTCCCCGCTGAGCAGGAAAGCCAGGTGTGGGGCTCCATCCCAGGACCCCAGGATCATGACCCGAGCCAAAGGCAGATGCTTAACCAACTCAGCTACCCAGGCTCCCCTAAAGATTATTTTAAATTTGCAAATATTGAAAGAGTTTATTGAGCTGATTTACAGGCAAAATTTTTGGATTATATGGATTATATATGGATTATAAAAACCTCAGCACAGTTTACCCTCATTAAGATCTTATAGATCTTTATTTTTTAATCTAAATCAAATCCCAAAGCTTATTAATCATATAAATTTTCTATTTTACAGATGGATGTCCTCCTTCCAATTTTCCACAAGAGCATATATTTATAATTTGGTAAAAAAAAAGAGTATATACTTTTGTATTTTTGATCAAGATAATGTACATACAATAAAATGCCTATTTTAAGTGCACAGTTCTATGAATTTTAACAAATGTATTCCTCTGTGTAACTGCCAACAAATCATGATTAAGAACCTTTCCGTCATTTTGGAAAACTCCCTTGTGCTCCTTTCCAAGCAATCTGGAAATCATTTTGCCATTTTTTTCGTAAACATAAATGTAACTTTATAAACAATAACAAGAATATGCAATTATTATGAAGAGCAGAAAGAATATTCAATCTTTATGGGATGAATACTCCCATGTCACATGACTTCAAGCTCCAAGAAAGTGGATTATTTGTGCATCCTGTTCACCACCGTTTCCCCAGCACTTACCACAGCGCCTGGCACATGGTTGGAGCCCTTAACACACTCACGGAATGAAATTTGAACGCATAGTATCTGCAGGCACTTAGGTGAGCAATTTTAGTAAAGATACAGATCGCTTTTCAGTGTTTTGTAGATTCCAAACTGGTGACTCTTGAAGTAACTCGTTGTTGAAATGGGCCTCAAGCAGGCTCATCATCAGCAGTAGAGATGTTACATCAGTTGTATGTGTTTCCACTGAGCGAATTCTTTGATACCAGGTGTCAGATGTCATGGTGCCTCTTTTCTCCGTCCTTCCTCTTCTATACTGTGGGTGACACAATTCCTTCTTTCAGATATATCCACAGTAGCCCCAACTATGACCTCAGTCAAATAAGAATTTAAAAGACAACAAGAGTTTTGTATTATTATGTGAGAGAACCACACAAGCATCTGTTCTTCATCTAAAATTTGCAGTTGCTGGGGCGCCTGGTGGCTCAGTCGGTTAAGCATCTGCCTGCAGCTCAAGTCCTGATCCCAGGGTCCTGGGATCTAGTTCCATGTGGGGCTCCCTGCTCAGCGGGGAATTCTGTTTCTCCCTCCCCCTCCTCCTTCCGGCTTGTGCGCGCTCTTTCTGTCTCTCTCTTTCTTTCAAAAAATAAATAAAATCTTAAAAAAATTTGCAGTTGTTTCTGTAACTTACTATGTCTTCCTCCTTGTGCAGCTAATGACCTTTATGTCAAGGTACTCTTCGAAGGAACTAGTGAACTGTTAGGTCCTAGTATGTGTGAAACCTACACATATACTCACTTTAAAAACAAATAAAATAATGTTGATCAATAATCTGTTACGGGCCAGGCTTTGCTTTAAGCTTTGGAGATAGAGCAGCAAACCAACCATAAAACTCCATACCTTCATAAAGCTTATATTTTAGTGGGAAGACACAATGATAAAATATGTAAATTAAACAGGATGTTGGATAATGATGAATGCATAAGGACTACAGAGAAAAGTATGTCTGCCGAAAAGGACAAGCATGCTGTAGGAGTGACAGGGGGAGAAAGATTCCGGGCTATTTTAAATGAGGGTTAGGTATGGAATTTTTGCGAGCAGATTTTTTTTAGCAAAGATGCGAAGATCACCAGAGAAGCACTCACGGAACAGCAACAACAACAACACCCCCCCCGCCCCCCCGCCCCAGTCCAAGGCCAGGTGGTTTATTGGGGGCTGGGGCCCTGCGGACTGTGGTGGGGTGGAGGGGCCCCGTGTCACAGTCCTCAGGGATAATGGGGGTGATGAGTGAGGGCCGCCTGCTGCCTGGGCTCGCAAAGCTTTCCATCATCGCACTGTCTCTGACCCGAGAACTGTGAGGCCAGGCCATCCTGGGCAGGGACTTAACGGTGACCGTGGGCGGAGTCCAGCTCCAGCTCTCCAAGCGGCTGGAGTGTCACCACCACCATCTTTATCTGGTCTGCACTGACTAGGTTCCAGGGCTTGTACTGCCGCCGGCTGTGGTTCTCCACCGAGTCGTGAATCTCCGCGCGCCTCCGCAGGGGTTCCTGCCTGCTAGGTGAACTTACAGCCGCACTCAGTGTACTTGAACTTCCACACCGTCTTGGGCCTTCTGACGTGTACACCCGGCTGCTGGCAGAAGCCGGGCCGACCCTCCTGGTGGCCGCTGGCCACGTGTTTCAGCAGGACCCCTTTTAGGGGAAGGGCTGCTTGCAGAACTCACACCCAAAGGGCCTCTCAGCCGAATGGGTATGGTTGCGCTTGTCCAGTTTGGCTTGGGCACAGAGGGTCTGGCCACAGAGGGGGTCCTGCAAGGGCTTCTTGCCCATGTGCGTGCGCAGGTGCAGATTGTGATAGGCCTCCTGGGTAAAGGGGTGGCTGCAGAATTCACAGGCAGACAGCGTGTCATTCCTGTGCTTGGCCCTCATGTGCATCTGCAGGCTATTTCTCTTCCAGGCTGGTGCCCCCAGTCCTTGCGCACAAACAGCTTCTCCACATGGTGCTTAAAAAGCCCCATGCAGCTGCAGTTCCCTTGAGACCGAAGCACTTGGCGCAGGTGGGACAGACGTGGGGCTTGGCAGCTTGGGGCAGCTTGATGGTGGTGCTCTGCAAGTCCTCCTCCATGAACTGCGGGGTGCGGGAAGAACAGTTGTAGGGCATCTTTCTTCTTCGTGTGGGACACCAGGTGCAGCTACAGCTCCATCCTCCAGCGGTAGGTGTCCTGGAACACGGAGCACGTGAAGACCTGTTCCCAGCCGTTCATATAATTTCGGGCTTTATGCTCCAAGAGTTTCTCCTTCTGAAAATAACACTTTGCACACTGGGGACACTGGAAGGGTTTCTCCCCAGTGTGTTTCCTGCTGTGGACTTTAAGATTATATTTGCTAAAGAACTTTTTTGACAGAAAAAGGAAGGCCTGACTGTCCTGCTTTCACCTGTTTCTTAAGTGCCTGGATTAAAAATAATTAATATGCCAAAGTGGCATATTTTGAAGTGACACATTCTAATTTCCTTCAAAGGAGTATAACTATCTCCTAGGATGATAGGGGTTGGGTGCCTATTTTTATGGTACTGTGTGTGTGTGTGTGTGTCTGTGTGTGTGTGTGTGTGTGTGTGTGTGTGCGCGCGCGCGCGCATGTTGGGGGACAACACCTAGAGAAAGTAT
Organism: Callorhinus ursinus; assembly: GCF_003265705.2. Lineage (NCBI taxonomy): Eukaryota > Metazoa > Chordata > Mammalia > Carnivora > Otariidae > Callorhinus > Callorhinus ursinus. The sequence goes on from NW_027397089.1 coordinate 15,635,913, forward strand.
TTTAAGCCTAGTGAAAGAATCCTGTATGGATTTGACTGAAAAGTCAGGGCAGGACAGCAGTCAGAGGGAAGACGATGTGTGGAATAGAATGCTTAGCCCCAGTAATTGTGAAAAATATAAAGAAATTTACGGTGTGCAGGGGACCTGCTTAGAATTAGCAAATGATGTTTCATATACTACTTCTAGCCCAGAATCTTTTATGCTTACAGTTGTTTGATAAATATCTCACTATGAAAACTCCTAATCCTTTACCCAATTTTAAGATAAAAGATGTGTGCACGCATCTGGAATTATGAAGACAGACTGAGTATATGTACTTTGCAAAGGCAGGCTCAATCTAATTCACAAATGGATAAGAAACCATCTTGGCATTATGCATCAGTGGCTATGTCTCTGGACTTTTTTAATCCTTTTATTTTGCTATTATTTTTGTTTTTATTTTAAACATTAAAATTGCTTGTGTTTTTACTTCTAAATGTCTAATATAAAAAAGAGTCATTATGTCACATTGCTCCTTTAAAACAGTTAAAAAAGCATTTCTTGTATCACCATTAAATTTATTACATTTCAGTGATATTTTGTTCTTTGTACGATAGGAAGTTAATAGGCCTCATGAGCTGTATCTAGAATACAAGTTGTACTGGTAGCATATTCCAACCTCTAAATGCCTTTCATGTCAACATGAGAGATACCATCAGGCATTTGAAAGCTCTGGCCTATTTATGAAGATACCATCAAAACCTGCCTGATGTAGCTGACTTATGAATCAATTATCTGAACTACACCAAGTGATGTATCTATTCTGAATTTTAGAGTCATATATTTGAAGCTAAACTACAAACAGATAAACTATTCAACAGCCTATCATGATTCTTATCTTCATGTTTATATCTGTCAAATGTGGGGAGAAAAAAAGCAAAATCTTAGAGATTTTACTGGGAAGCGTTTAAAAAAATAAATCACACATACAAATTCTCCCTCTCTCTAGCACACACACACACACACACACACACACACACATACACACACCACACCACACACACCTGCGTGCATGCACACACACAAACACACATCTGGCTGTCAAGTCACTTATGATCTGAGGGAAAATGAACACAGATCAAAAAGTAAAATTTAAATAAAATCAAGTGCACAGGAAAGATTACTCTTGTAAAGGGGAAAAATAACAATTGGTAAAATTTATTCTCATAAATTCTGTCTTAAATGGCTGAGTAGCGCAGTAAGCAGAGATGACATTGTTTTTATACAAGTTACAAAGCCATTGGATGTGGAGAGGGAAGGGTCCTGTTTCATCCTAGATGTTGTTGAAAATAAGCCAAACTTAAGAGAGATGTGTTTCCTTTCTGTTTTGTTTCTAGGTGATACTTCACAAGATATAGTCAATTTAAGGAAGTAAACTTCATTTGTGAATACTAATTATGTCACTTTTATTGCTTTGCCTGGTAGGATTCAGATTTCAGGAAAGTTTTGCTCATGCTTACCAACCATGAGAAATGGAAACATTAAGGTAACAATGTATTACTATAGACTGAGAAATGTAGTAACTCTAGTTAATGAACTATCTTCTCAATACAAAAACCTGTGTAAGATACCAAATTGGTATCAGAAGTTTGCTTTTCTGCATAGAATTATAATAAAAGACACTCAACAACTTACTGCTTCCTTGAAAGACTAACTGCCAAGGTAAGTAAAAAATAAGAGGCAGTTAGGCAAAAAATGCTGATGAAGACATTTGGAGTTTAATATAACATAAACCAAGATTTCTGGTTGTTTTCCCTATAGCAGAATCTCCTTGGGGGAGGGCTTAGCTGTGAGGGGATGGAGTTAATTGAAAATGCAGAATCCTGTGTATGGAAGTGGTGAACAGCTGTGTGTGCACCTGAAGCTCACATTACTCCGCAAGTTAACTAAGTGGAAAGTAAATAAAAACAAAATGCAGAGTCCTGGGCCCCACCCTGGATTTACTAAATTAAAATCTGTGGGCATATCCTAGGAATTAATTTTAATGTATTTTTTAGGACTTCTTAGGCACACTCAAGTTTGAAGAACCTTTATGTTAAAGGGGAGGGCAAGAAAGCTGGCCTGGTAAGCAGGAGACAGGTCAGAAATGGCCAAGGCATCACGATAAGGGCTTTGGTATTTATGCTGAACATGGTGGGTAACCACTGAGCAGAAGGATGTGCAGACATGTGTCTATTTAAAATATTATTCTACCTGCAGGGTAAAGAAGGGCAATGTGAAGAAAAGAATGAAATCCAGGAAACCACCGTCAGGAAGTGGTTGCAGTGATCTAGTCCCGAGATGGTAGTGGGTTGCACTCATAATCATTAAAACAATATTAAAAGGCATAGCTAACATTTACTGAACCATTATGTGCCATAAAAGTGCTTTCTAAGCATTTTCTCACTTAAATTTTAAAATTACCCCACAAGGTAGATGGGAACTATTACTTTACTATCCTTATACAGGCAAAAGAGAAAACCTCAACTCAGTAATTAAGTACTTTATATAATTAGTAAGTGGTAAGACAAGGATTCTGATCCATATCTCTCTGACTCAGCTGCCCATATTTCTAACTGCTGTGTTACTGTCTAAAAAGTGAAGCAGGGACGTGTCTGCCTTCGGCTCAACTCATGATCTCAGGGTCCTGGGATCAAGCCCCACATTGGGTTCCACACTCATCAGGGAGCCTGCTTCTCCCTCTCCTGCTGCCCCACGCCCCTGCTTGTGCTCTCTCTCTCTCAAATAAATAAAAAACCTTTAAAAAAAAGTGAAGCAGCAGATTAGGGCACTACAGAGGAGGTAGAATTGACAGGATCGATGGTTGCTTATATGACAAAAGAGAGGGAGGCCCGAGATGAGGCCCGGAATTTGAGGTGGATTGTGATGCTTTCCACTGACATAAGTGAGTACAGTAGGAAGAAAGAGAATATATGCAGTTTTGGGTTTTGAGCTTATGATGCCTCTGGAACATCCATGCAGGCATATCCAATAGGCAGATGAATACAACATTTTGGAGTTCAGGATACGAATCTCTGTAAGACTGTAGTTTGAAGAGTCAGATGCACATCGAATAAACTCATAATCTTAAGAGGGAATGCTAATGCCCAGATGCTTGAATATAGTGAGAAGAAAAGAAGGCATACTACAAGAAACCTTAGGAGCACTAACCAGCAGAGGAGGAAGTAACTAAGAGTGTTACCACAGAATATCTTCTCCAAACTGGGTCTTTCAGAGAGTGACACAGTAATAAATACAGTGAGGTGATGGGCATTCATGGGTTCTGACCCAGGCTGGCCAGGACATAAAGCCACCCTGCTCTAAGAAGACTAATGAGTTTTAAAAGGCAGGAAGAAAACCAGCCAAGAGTGTTAACATGGAATCCAGGAGCATCCACAGTATTATTGTAAGGCGTATGTGCGCATAAACATATTTACTCTCAGGAAGCCCATAATATCAGTCACGATTTCAGTGTTCATGGTGAGTACACAGTGAGTGGGGAAAAAATCACTTATAGAATGTTGCCTTGTCTGGTTGTCCTAAGTGTCATATTCCATATAAGGATAAAACTTCTAACTGGATTTAAAATGACTGTTTCATCTCTTCTTTTTCTGCAGTATTCTTCATTTGTTGCAAAAACTTACAATAACACTTTTTTTTTGGAGGGAGGGGTAGGGAGGGCAGAGGGAGAGGGAGAGAGAATCTTTAAGTAGCCTCCATGCCTCGTGAGGAGCCCCACATGGGGCTCGATCTCACAAACCTGAGATCATGACCTGAGCTGAAACCAAGAGTCACGCTTAACCAACTGAGCCACCCAGGTGCCCCACACATATTATTTTTTGAAAAATGTTATAGTATCTTCATTTTGGCGATGCACTAAGGAATCATGATGAAGGTGAGGCTACCCTGTCATCTGCTATCCAGAAATGATCTCATGTTTACACCTCCGGGAAGATTTGTACAGATCACCGATCGGATCTATGGTTATTTATTTTTGCATTTAATTTCAGAGAGTGGAATTTTTACAATCCTGATTTCAAGTTGTGGGTTTCAAAGCCTTATTTCATTTTGGTATCCTGATATGAACTTGATGATATGATTTTCTTAGAATTATTGGAGACAGTATTCTCAGGATCAATCATGTCCTTTGTTAGAAGAGGAACATCATTGCCTAATAACTCCCCTCAATTTCCACTTCTTCCATAAACATCTCCAACATACTCTAGTAAAATAGGCTCCTGTTTTTTCTTTCTCATTCCCTGCAGTATTAGTGGTTATTTTTTTCCTACATAACACTTGAGGTATTTTATAACTGTCTCTTAGCACATGAAATATTCTTTGTTCATCATGCTGGTTTGTACTCCACCGTGGATGTACTCAGATTTTTATAAGTATAAATGCAGAAAAATTAATCTTTAATATATGTATTTTTGTCCATAATAATGTGAAGTCTGTAATAGTGGAGGACATTAACATGCACAGTTTAAGAACGTAATAAGCACTCAAAAACCATTTATTGAAGGGATTAAATTTCAGGATTATTCAAGTATAGAATAATACCTTGTATAGAGCAGATACAGAAATTTTCAGTTGGCCCTGATAACCTACTGTGGTAAGACAGTGCTTGATATTAAAGTGCCCCACTCTTTTTTCTGCATTTGTTGTTGTTATTTCAGGAGATTTGCAAAATGGACTCTACCATCTTGGGTAATTGAGTAAATCTTAGTAAAGAGAGATAAATTGACACTATTTACAGAAGCATTGGAAGTACCATATAAATATACTTTAACTATCAAAGCCTGTAACTGTAACAAATCCCTCTAATTTAAAGTTTATTATATCCTTAGAAATATTGAAAAATATAACAAAAGACATTATAATAGGTCTACCTTTGCACAGAAGCCAATCAGAAAGTATTCTTTCAGGGTGCCTGGGTGGCTCAGTCAGTTGAGCAACCAACTCTTGGTTTCGACTCAGGTCATGGTCTCAGGGTCGTGAGGTCGAGTCCTGGGTCTGGCTCCACATTCAACGGGGAGTCTCCTCAAGTTTCTCTCTCTCCCTCTCCCTCTACCCCTCTCCCCACTGGCATACTTATGCTCTCTCTCTAAAATAAATGAACCTGAAAAAATAAAAGAAGAAAGTATCCTTTCTGGAGCACCTGGGTGACTCAGTCAGTTAAGCCTCAGACTCTATGATTTTGGCTCAGGTCATGATCTCAGCCTTATGAGATCAAGCCCTGTGTTGGGCTCCCTATTGGGCATGGAGCTGCTTAAGATTCTTTCTCCCTCTCCCCCTCCCACCCTCTCCCTCTCAAATAAAAAAAAAAGTATTCTTTTTCATATATGTACTAAAAACAAAGTCTAGAGCTGCAAAAGAAATTCAGTTAAAGATGTGTAGGAATGTAATAAAAATTTAAATATTTGATTTGTGGTATGAATTAAATGAAATTTGTGACCCTCCAGAGCATATTTCTTTGGATGTATTAAGTGTAATATCTTCAATATCTTGTCTCATAAATCAAAGGAAATTAAAACCAGCAGTTACTCCATATAAAATGAGTAAAAGCCACAAAGAAGAAAATATAAATAACCAATGAACAGATCAAAAATTATTCACCTTTCTAGTAACCAAAAAATTAAAATAAAAATACTGAAAGATTTGGCCTCATCTATCATATTGGTAAGTGTTAAGATGAGAATATTCAGTGCCAAAACCAGGATAGCAAGCCTGGCAGTTTTGCACCTTGCTGGTAGCATACACATTTTTTTTCAAATTTTATTATGTTATGTTAATCACCATACATTACATCATTAGTTTTTGATGTAGTGTTCCGTGATTCATTGTTTGTGCATAACACCCAGTGCTCCACGCAGAACGTGCCCTCTTTAATACCCATCACCAGGCTAACCCATCCCCCACCCCCCTCCCCTCTAGAACCCTCAGTTTGTTTCTCAGAGTCCATAGTCTCTCATGGTTTGTCCTCCCCTCCGATTCCCCCCTTCATTCTTCCCTTCCTGCTATCTTCTTCTTTTTTTATTTTTTTTAACATATAATGTATTATTTGTTTCAGAGGTACAGGTTCACAGTGCTCACCACAGCACACACCCTCCCCAATGTCTATCACCCAGCCACCCCATCCCTCCCATCCCCCACCACTCCAGCAACCCTCAGTTTGTTTCCTGAGATTAAGAATTCCTCCTATCAGTGAGGTCATATGATACATGTCTTTCTCTGATTGACTTATTTCGCTCAGCATAACACCCTCCAGTTCCGTCCACGTCATTGCAAATGGCAAGATTTCATTCCTTTTGATGGCTGCATAATATTCCATTGTGTATATATACCACCTCTTCTTTATCCATTCATCTGTCGATGGACATCTTGGCTCTTTCCATAGTTTGGCTATTGTGGACATTGTTGCTATAAACATCAGGTGCATGTACCTCTTCAGATCACTACATTTGTATCTTGGGGTAAATACTCAGTAGTGCAATTGCAGGGTCATATGGTAGCTCTATTTTCAACTGTTTGAGGAACCTCCACACTGTTTTCCAGAGTGGTTGCACCAGCTTGCATTCCCACCAACAGTGTAGGAGGGTTCCCCTTTCTCCGCATCCCCGCCAACATCTGTCGTTTCCTGACTTGTTAATTGTAGCCATTCTGATGGGTGTGAGGTGGTATCTCATTGAGGTTTTGATTTGGATTTCCCTGATGCCGAGCGATGTTGAGCACTTTTTCATGTGTCTGTTGGCCATTTGGATGTCTTCTTTGGAAAAATGTCTGTTCATGTCTTCTGTCCATTTCTTGATTGGATTATTTGTTCTTTGGGTGTTGAGTTTGATAAGTTCCTTATAGATTTTGGATACTAGCCCTTTATCTGATATGTCATTTGCAAATATCTTCTCCCATTCTGTCGGTTGTCTTTTGGTTTTGTGGACTGTTTCTTTTGCTGTGCAAAAGCTTTTAATCTTTATCTTTATGAGGTCCCAATAGTTCATTTTTGCCCTTGCTTCCCTTGTCTTTGGCGATGTTTCTAGGAAGAAGTTGCTGTGGCTGAAGTCACAGAGGTTGCTCCCTGTGTTCTCCTTTAGGATTTTGATGGACTCCTGTCTCACATTTAGGTCTTTCAACCCTTTGGAGTCTATTTTTTGTGTGTGGTGTAAGAAAATGATCCACTTTCATTCTTCTGCATGTGGCTGTCCAATTTTCCCAACACTATTTGTTGAAGAGGCTGTCTTTTTTCCATGTCAAAGATGAGTTGACCATAGAGTTGAGGGTCCATTTCTGGGCTCTCGATTCTGTTCCATTGATCTATGTGTCTGTTTTTGTGCCAGTACCATACTGTCTTGATGATGACAGCTTTGTAATAGAGCTTGAAGTCTGGAATTGTGATGCCGCCAGCTTTGTTTTTCTTTTTCAACATTCCTCTGGCTATTCGGGGTCTTTTCTGGTTCCATACAAATTTTAGGATAATTTGTTCCATTTCTTTGAAAAAAGTCGATGGTATTTTGATGGGGATTGCATTGAATGTGTAGATTGCTCTAGGTAGCATTGACATCTTCATAGTATTTGTTCTTCCAATCCATGAGCATGGAATGTTTTTCCATTTCTTTGTGCCTTCCTTAATTTCTTTCATGAGTATTTTATGATTTTCTGAATACAGATTCTTTGCTTCTTTGGTTAGATTTGTTCCTAGGTATCTTATTGGTAGCATACACACTTATTAAACTTCACAGGAAATTAATTTGTCAATATGTATCAAGAGCCCATGCATGAAAAATCTGTTTTTTCCTATCTATGTGTATGGCACTGTGTAGACTTAGTACATTTTATTAAAAAATAAAATCTAATTAAAAACACAGCAGAATCCTTTAGATATAACTCCGCATTATTCATTTCTTCTGGCATAATTGTTTAATTATTATTAAATTTAGAGAGGGAGAGGATAAGAAAATGCATGTATATTCCCTTTATCCACATATTTGTTCAGTTCTGTGAAAGTTATACATCCTGTGATTTTCTAAATTTTCAAATTTAGAATTGTCAAAACTATATCACAATGTAAGGTAGTTTACATTTCTACCGTGTTTTCTTTTAATGTTTAAATTATTTCAGTTATGTCTTTATGTGAAATGGAGAAATAAATTCTGATTTTCTTGTACCATTATACGTAGCTATATTCCACTTGACTACAAAAGATAAATTTATGCAAAATTTTTTGAAATTTCAAGGATATGTTTTTGAGTGAATATATACTTAAAACTATGAAGAAAGTGTTTTCTTTTTTTCCATAAGACCCATTGTTTTGATAGACCCACTGTTCTGACCTCGGTCTGAATTATGGGCAGCATTTTATTCATTATGCTTCTAATTTTTAAAAATATAAAGATTAGAAAAATAAAGATCACATTTACTTCAATGCCTCATCCAAGCTGACTTTTTGGTAAGAGCTCTTACTCCCTCTGGGGTACTCTTTATTTCACTGACATATTTTAAGGACTAAATGCACTACTTGGAGGTTTTAAATTTCTTTTTTTCTTATGTTTTAAATTTCTAATGAAATTGGAAGGAAAGAGAAATAATACATAGGGAATTTATACTTCTTTAATTTCTTCAAGACATGAAGAGGTACACACATAAAACTCAATATTTTGAAATAATATTTATATCTTTTTGCCATGAAAGTATTTCCAGGTTCATTTTACAAGCTGTTTTTATTTAATGGGACCAGTAGGAAATTTTAAGGTATTCAGCTAGTTATTTGATTAATATATATTGCTAATTTTATAGATGTGCATACTTAGCATAAATATTATTTATTTCAGTTTTATACATTTAAAAAAATTCCACAAAGTGAATTATAAAATTTTACTTCATGATTTTAACCATGAATGTGACAATACTTTTTTCATGTAATCACTTTCCTTTGGTCATTTTATTTTATAGGTATGACACTTATTTAATGAATGTTCTGTGGTTATATATTTATGTTTTTTTCAATTTTGTTATAATATATCCTGCTGCTATATGTGTTATTATACACATATTTTTTCATAGGATTCTTATATAAATAACATTCTAGAATAGGAAAAATGTCAAATAATTGTAATGTTTTAAGATTTTTGATACCTCTTGCCAAATTCCTTTCTAGGAAATTCTTTCAACTTATCCCATCTCCAGTACTGTCGAAGGTATGATAGTACTTTTGCTTATCCATTATTTCTTTGGTTTTTCAGCATCTTCTGCATTTGATTGTTAGGAGATGTTTTCTTCGGGCAAAATTCATTTTCTATATTTGAGGAAATTTATTCTGTTACGGAAGAAAGGAAAATGAATAGAATAGCCTATGTGTTTCTGTGGTGCATGATAGAAAGATAAAGTGGATCATATATCTGTGAATATAGAAAGGGATGGGAGAAAGCAGAAATACCTAACTAATCTTCACAAGGCACTAAATATACATGAGGCACCAGGGGCACTAAATATTCATGACATACTAAATATACATAAGACATTCAGTATTCTTGCAGTCTTAATTCAGCCAACATTTGATGACTGCCATCATGGCCCCATGAGTCCTCTGCCTTTGCAAGGAACATTCAAACCTCAGTTTTTGTCCTCATGTTCATACCATCATCATACCACAAACACTGCAAACCCCAAGAATCAGGTAGTATCTTTTCAATTTAATTGCATTATATCCTTGGCCAGTTAAGCATCCATCTCTTTCACTTTGCTTTGTGCTGTGTGTCCTAAATTAGCTCAAGTCATTCCATTTGTTCTGTGGGCCTTTCTGTTCCCTAATCTCTGGAGTAGTTTGTCTGGTAGCATACTTGTACTTGGAAGCTACCTTTGTGTGAACATAATTTTCCACATGACACTTTCTTACTTTTGCAACTGTACATTGAAGCACTTTTAATACATTTTAAGCATTTTTAGGTTTTGTTTTGTTTGTTTGTTTTTTTCTTTGTTGACAGAGAGTGTGTGTGTGGTGAGTGGGGGGTGGGTAGGGGCAGAGGGAGAAGAGAGAGAACCTTAAGCCGGCTCCGTGCCCAGTATGGAGCCCCATACTGGGCTCAATCTCACAACCCTGAGATCATGACCTGTGCTGAAATCAAGGGTGGGATGCTTAACAAACTGAGCCACCCAGGTGTCCCAATCTTTTAAAAAATTTTTTTAAGTGTATGGTACAGTATTATTAACTAAAAACACAATATTGGACAGCTGGTGTTTAGAATTTTTTCACGTTGGAAAAGTCACCATTTTTATGAGATTTTTTTTCCTATATCTCACAGGAGTTCTGGGCACTCAGGAGGGCAGTAATAAGAGTATGTTTTGAATGACATAACTGGCCCTACGAGAGTAAGGAATTTTAGTATTTTGGTTGTCATATTCTCTATTCTTGGTTTTCTGTTGGGGTACCAGAATCAGTTGTTTTTCAGCAGTTTTAAATATTGATAAAATACTTTCTTCCTCACTCTGTGGTAGTATAATGCTATACTGGTGAACAGATAATTGTATTATATGTAGTTAAAGGGGATGATGGTGTTTGCAAGGAAGCTCCTTGAAAAGATAGTTTCATTTTGGATATATCCATACATAAGGCCGAACAAAGAATTCTAGATTCCTTCTTTGCTACTGTTGAGTTACCAGGAAGCATGCAGAATGTGTTAGCTGCTGCTACTAGAATCATCCCATGATATATGGGTCTTATATGGAAATTAGGAAGCACATTAGAGAAAACACTCCCTGCTCTGACAAGTGAGGATGACAAGCTATGGGTACATGGGTGGCTGTCTCAGTTTGGGAAGAAGAATTCTCTGGTATTTAAACTTTTCCCTTCCTAGGCACCAAACAGTGTTCTTTCACCTTTTCAAACTGAAACAGGGACCAAATACTTATATAGTAAAATTAAAGTTATAAGACTCTTAGATCAAGTGAAATACTTTTTAGAAAAGTACTCACTGAACATAGCATAAAAAAGATGAACACCTAGTGTGGTTGCCACAAAATAAAGTGTATCAACCAATAATTTAACTGTAGTCTTGAAATAAGAGTGGTTTTATTATTAGTGGAATATATATTTCTTTAAAAACTGAGAGCTTGGAATTAAAAATAGAACAGATGCCCTAGAACTCATTTAATCTATACATCCACTAGGTTTTAATTAAAATCTTATATACGTACTATTTGCAAAAAGTATTTTTGTGGTAGCTATTGTATATATGTTTGCTAGTTTATGGTTTCACACATACTAGGACCTAACAGCTTCACCAGTTCCTTACAGGAGTACCTTGACATAAAAGTCATTAGCTGCACAAAGAGGAAGATATAGTGAGTTACATAAGCAACTGCAAATTTTAGATAAAGAACAGATTCCATGCGTGTGCGGTTTTCCTACCTGGTAATAAGAAACCCTTGGCAGTCTCTTAAATCCCTATTGACCGAGGTCATAGTTGGGGCTACCCATGGATACACCTGAGCCTGCAGGAAGGAATTGTGTCACCCATAGTACAGAAGAGGAAGGACTGAGAAAAGAGGCACCATGACATCTGACACCTGGTATCAAAGAATTCGCTGTCAGTGGAAACACATACAACTGATGTAACATCTCTACTGCTGGTGTAGGGGATAACCCATCTTGAGATTCATTTCAGCACCAAGTTACATTCAAAAGAGTCATCAATTTGGAGTCTACAAAACACTGAAGAACAATTCATATCGTTACTAAAATTTCTCAAATGAGTTGGCAAGTAAGTTCTGAAATAGAAGAATGTATGTAGCATGTCACAGAGTCAAATATGTTAAAAATCCACCTACCTTTGCTAATCTCCCTGAAGTTCTAAATATTACAGAAGTCCCCAGCCCTGACTAATCTTTCTGATTTCATCCAAAACGTCTTTTTCACTCTCAAAACATGAATTCCAACTTTATAATATTATCTCCTGTTTCTTTTATGTTATTTTGGAGACTGATTTAATCATGCTCTGATGAGGCAAACTCTTCATCATCCATTATCACAAATAACTCAGTAGTTTCAGCTAGAAAATTTCATATAAAACAGAGTGAGAGGGAGAAATTTGTTCTTTGCCCATGACATACTAGTGTTATAAAGTGCCTTGGGATTGTAAGTTTTGTCTTCTTTTGGTTTCCCTTCTTTTTTCCTATAATTTCCTATTTTTCCCCCCTTTCTTTTGTCCATTTTCTTTATGTCCTCTTTTCTTTTCTTTATTGTTTTTTCCTTCTGTAGATCACAAAAGGTTTCATAGAAGCAAAATGTAAATTAGCCATCATTTAAAATAAAGTCAATAATCCTTACCTCAGCCTGAAATGTTTTCTATATTGCCTTCCTGTGTCAACCTATTGGAGTTCATCTAGTTACAGGATGCAAAGTCCCTGAGAAGGACTACTTAATTTTTGGTGTTGATTGGGGTGACCATAAATACTGTAGTCATATAAACTCCATCAAATATATCCAAAGCACACACACACTCCCTCTCCTCTCTGTGTGTTTCTGTTTTTCTCTTTCTTTCTCCACTCCACTTCTCTTACTTCATTCCCGATGGATGCTTCTAAGTAAAATGGACCATATATATAAAAACTGAAAGAAAAAAGTAAAAAAATAAACAAATGATCATCGGATTTCTGGGATCTAGAGCCCTGCCTCACCAGAGGGTTGTGAAGATAATGAAGCTGTTTTGAGGCCCTCATTCTCTTTGTGTTCTTTGAACTTTCCACTTTCTATTTGTCTCTGTTACTTTCACATTTAATGCTTCGTGGGTGGAAAAATTTAGACCCACCTCTTTTCAAATTAGAGTTTCACACTTACTAGCTGCACGTTACCTTTGTTTGTTGCAGTTGTCACATCTTGAAAATAAAAATAACAACATCTATTTCATAGAATTGGAGGCATTGAATCAGAGACCATATCTAAAGGACTTCATGTACTAGAGAGCAAACAAAAACCAGTCCACACATGTTTCTTATGTCCTCACTTACTTTTCTTTATTGGAATATGGGTCTAATATTAGAAAGCTACACTAAAGGGAGAAGTTTTGTCTGTAAATTGCTTGTCCTGAGAGACTTCAAATTTTAAGCTTTATATGTAATAGAAAAGTATCAAGTTTATTCAATATTAAGGAGGATTCTAAAAGGTTTGAGCTGGCAGAACGGAGATATAATTTCTTTCAGTAAATCTTATCCGTTGGAGAGGATAATATTTGAATATTCAGTTCTATTAGTCAGAAAGCTTTTTTCACCATATTCTTGTCAATAAAATCATTTAAATATATGAAACATGAAAGAAAAGTGAAACATTATGGTTTCCAAATCTTTACCTGGTTATAGATTATCAACATCTGAATATCACTGTTTTACTTTAAACACAATGATGTTTTATATCCTGTACTAGAGACCATAGGAACCATTAATCTCTATTTCTAATAAAACTTCATAACTAGTTAAGTGCAGTTGTTAAATAATTTCTTTTTATAGTAAAAGCTTTTACAATTAACAAGCCAGACACTAATTCAAGTCATTATCAATTTCTCTGTGATTATTATAGCTTCCATAATAATTTCTACTCTATTAACATGGATTTGGCTGCACTTTAAAGGGCAGTGTCATTAGCTTTGGTTTCACAAAAAGATGAGAAGAGAGTAGACTTTTGAATTCATGGAATCTCAGAGTTACAAACTAACACCAAAGCTCTCAAACCAAAGACACAAATAATGCCATATTTAACTTTGAACATGACTTATTTTTGTTCCTAAACTAACTTTGGTAGCTTGCATTCATTAATTTTTACAATGGTCTATTTATCATTTAGATTTCAAATTTGAACAAAATAACAGCTAGAATCCCATGCAGTTACAAAGCAGAGAACTTACTTAGTTATAATGAATGTTTAAGTCCCGGAAGGAAAGTCCAAGAGGTAACCATCAGATATATTGTAAATGTGGTTGAGTTTAGACAAATAATGACAGTGTAAACCAATAATGATATTCTATTAATTGAACAAATGAAAGTTCAAAACACAACTAAACATGTTCTAGAAAAGAACATGCCTTTCCAGGAGAAGATGCAAGCAAATGATTAACTTTATACATTGTTACACATGCCTTTGTAATTTCTATGGTAAAGATCTTTAGCTCTGATGGGGATAGAGTAGTTTTTGGTGGGGCAGCATCCCCATCTAATATAGATAAACATAAACCAAATACATGTAATTAAATAAATAAAATAAAAATAAATAAAATACATCTAACAGATCAAATACAGAAAACAAATCTGTTTGAAGGAAGTAGACAGTTGTTGGAATAAAAAGAACTAGAGAGAATTCTGGAGGGAGAAAAACTCATAAAGATATAAAGATAAAGGATGGCTTCCTGAACCCTTAAAAGCCCCGGGCATTTGGGGCAGCTGGAAGTCTACTGCAAAGTCCAGAGGAGGGCTACTGAGAAAGGATGGGGAAAAGAGAAGAATTTTGTATGGAAATTTAGAGACTCATATGCATACTGATTTTCCTTCAGTACATTTGCCAAAAGCTGAGGCTGCATGGAGTGCAGGTCAACGTTTTGCAGAAAAATTTTGAAGAATGTAAGAGAGTGTTACCATTCTCATGAGGATAGAGATTAGAAGTTTTTACTGATACAGGAAAAATCCATGGAATACATACTATTTTTAGTTAAAAGCAAAAGCAAAAACAAAACAGCAACCTGGGAAACAGTATAAATCAGAGGTGGATTGAGCCTTACTAGAACTTCAGCCTAGTTTTGATTTATCATAATCTTTGGTAAGATGAAGATGATCAGCCACTTCTCTATCTGAACTGTGAAATGAGGGAGAGAACTTTTCTAGATACAGAAAATAACACATGAAAATAGTGTACAAGTCTCTGTAACATTTTAGAAACACAGTGTCTGGAATTTAATCATAGGTTAAAAAACATGTCAAAAAACAAGATCATAAGAACAAAAGCCAAAGGAAACAGAAAATATAAATGGACATCTATGTAAATGCAAACATACATATATAGATAGATAATAGATTTAAGTAAAGTGACTACAAGTGTCTAACACTAGATTAGATACAGTGTAAGATTATAGAACTAAATGATATGACAATAGAAAATAGTTGAACATTTGCATAGGGGAAAATTATGAACACTGAAAAAAAAAGTGTCATAGAAATAAACTTAGAAACATTACTGTTGATGAAGTCCAGAAGTAGAGGGCATAGAATCCGGGGCAAAATCAATATCAGAACTGTTGGGATTCGAACAAAATTAGAATACTTCATTACTGGAAAAATTATTTAAAACACATTCAAGAAGTACTGAAATAGTCAGTGTGAATATAATGATCACTATACCTAAGTACATCCCAATACGAGCACTGAACATCAAAAATAACAAAAAAATAAAAGCAGGCAGAGAAACAATCACATTTCCTTCAAAGCAGCAACAAGGAAGCTGATGGCTGACCTTTCCATGGGTGTGATGAGAGCCAGAGGAAATTGAATTAAATCTCCAAAGTGCTGAAAAGAATTAGCTTTCACCCTAGCAATCATCTATATGCAGTGGAAATATTTTTCAAAAGCAAAGGTGAAATAGTCTTTTTGGACAATTAAAAACTGAGGGATAGTTCACAAGGTTAGAGAAACAAAAATTGAGACAAATTGTCACTAGCTAATCTGTAACAAAAGAAGTACTTAAGTGAAGTTGTTTCGGCAAAAGAACTTTCCAGCAGAAAACAGCTTTGCAAGAAGGAGTAAGAGCCCCCAGAAAGGGCACATATAAGGGCAAATACAAGTGAATCTTGATTGAATACTGATTTATAAAACAACATAATGTTTTATGAATTTTATTTTTTTAATTTTTTTTAAAAAAGGTTTTATTTATTTATTTGACAGAGAGAGAGACAGCGAGAGAAGGAACACAAGCAGGGGGAGTGGGAGAAGGAGAAGCAGGCTTCCCGCCGAGCAGGGAGCCTGATGCGGGGCTCAATCCCAGGACCCTGAGATCATGAGCCGAAGGCAGATGCTGAATGACTGAGCCACCCAGGCACCCCTGTTTTATGAATTTTAAATCTCCATGAAATAAGATAAAAATGGTAAATGAAGTTGAAGTTTCCTAGAGTCTAGTATTATTACTAAGGTAGTGAAAAAATGGCACCTAGGTGGCTCAATTGGTTAAACAGCTGCCTTCAACTCAGGTCATGATCCCAGGGAATCGAGCCCCACATCAGCCTCCTTGCTCACCATGGAGCCTGCTTCTCCCTCTGCCTGCCGTTCCCCCTGCTGTGTTCCCTTGCTCGCTCGCTCACTCTCTGTCTCTCAAATAAATAAATAGAATCTTTAAAAAAGAAAAGAAAAAATGAAATTAAATAATTGTATTAGACTAGGAAGTGTCAAATAAAAAAAATATTTTTAAAATCTGTAATGACCACTAAACAGGAGGTAAAAGATAAATAACTTAGAAAGCTAGCAAGATAAATCTAAGTAATAAAAATTTTTGATTTACATGTAGAAGGCAAGAAAAGAGATAAAATCATAAGACAAAGTGAATTAAAAGCTACAAAATTTTCAATGTATTTAAAAACCCAAATACATCAATATGTATGTTTTATGTAACTGAACCAAAAGTAAAAGACAGATTGCCAGACTTCCTAAGCAGCTATATCCTGCTTATAAGAGATAGCTATTGAATGTAAGAACACAGAGTGATTCTTACAGGATGGAAAGCAGCAAAGCATGCAAACACTAATCAGAAGAAAGCCAAACACCCGACAAAATGGACACAAGGCAAGAAGGACTTAAATTGTTATATACTTACAACAGGTTCAAAATATGAAGAATAAAAGTTGACAGAAAACAAACAAAAAGTGACAGACAAATGGATAACCTTAATAGAAGACTGCAATAAGCAGACAAAAATGAGAAAATATATAGAAGACTTTATTATAATTAAGAAATTCAACCTCTTAGACATATAGATAGTATGTGGATTCTTTTCAAGAGTGTATATAGTACTTCCCCAAGTTAACGATGCACTGTCATTAAAATTAAAATGATTTACATTACTTAGGGCACGGTCTCTGATTATAGTGAAATTTATCTAAGAGATAATCAGAAAATTCTCAATTGCTCAGAAAAGAAACAAAATACCAATAAATAACTGAGAGGTCAGTGAAGGAAATGTAATGGAGATTGGAAAAAAAAGTTAAAGCAAATGGAATGATGATATGACTCTAAATAACTTTTAATGTCACACAAACAAGAAGGAACACTTTCTAAGTTTCTGGGGTCAATTAAGCCTGACAAAGGAATTTGAAAGAAGAAAATTACTGACAAATGTTGCTGAGCAAAGTAAATGCAAAAAAAAAAAAAAACTCAGCAAAAGAATATCAATAGAATTTAGAAATATATATATGTATATATTTGAAGCCTATAAGTGTATGTATATGTATTTATACACGCTATATGAATGCTTTCTTAAAATTTACTACATATGTGTATATACACACATACACATATGAAAAAGTGACAAACTAAGATTTATTTTAGGATTGAAAGGTTGGTTTAACATTAGAAAAAATAACCCATACAATTCACCACATTTTAAAAAAGGACAAAACTCACTCAATCAACTTGATAGTTAACAGAAGAGACAGTTGACAAAATTTAGTATACTTTCTACAGTGTACTGTCCCCCCAAAAAACCCATAAAAAACTTTTAATGAATCAGGAATAGAAGGGTACTTCCTTAACCTCAAAGGAAATTTCTACAACCAGCTCATACGAAACAGAAACATATATTTGATGAAGACTTCATGAAAGGAATGGCCCCTCCTCTTGCCATTACTGAATATTGATTTGAACCAGTTCTATAAACAAATAGTCATGAATACAAAAGCTCATACCAGTAGTAATCTTGAAAGCCACAAACCTGGAATCATTTCCAATGTTCAAATATATTAGAATGTATAAATTCTTGTCTATTCATTCAATGGAATAGTGTACCCTAATAACCATGAATAAACCACATTTACCTACAATGACAGGAAGCAGTGACATGGAGAAATCTCAAAAATAGATTTTGAGTGAATGAAACATAGTACAAAAGTGTGCACATATGTTATACACATTATATGCTGTTGTGAGTGCAGAGAGTGTGTCCACTTGGGTGATGTAGCTGAAGACAATAGAAGGAGTTTTGGGGGCTTAGATAATCAATTTGTTTTTTTATCGTGCTGGTTACATTATGGTGTCATTTCTGAAAACTCATCAAGCTGTATGCTGTTACACTATATACACTTTCCATGTAACCATTTAAGTTTATTTAAAATAACATAAAATAAAGATTCGGAGGGAATAGAGTGTTAAAATCCAAATACATCAGATTTATAGGCTAATTTCATATTATAAAGGCATAAGAGGAAAGATGATCAGCACAATTATTTTGTGTAATTATTCTCCACTGCTTCTTGTGATCCTATCTCTTATATGTATATGTATATGTATATGTATATGTATATGTATATGATCTCTGGTGCACAGATCATTCCTCATTTCTGTGAAAAAAACACCATTTTAAGATGAGAGCAACCCAATTACTGTAATATAATCATAATTCAAGTTTAGATCTGAAACCTATTTACTCCAGCAAGATGGATGTTGCTGCTTGTGAATTTCAAACTATTTAATATTAGCCTCATTGCATTTCTCAATAGTTGGGCTTGAAACATGAGAAAACAATATTTTCTTCTGCCAGTGCTCACAACAGACTTTATACAAAATTTAATTAGAAAATTTTTAAAGAATTTTCATCCCAAACTATCCTGTTCCTTATTCTTTTTCAATGGAATGTCCTAACATAGCATATACTAGAAGGTACTTAAAGTGTACACACACACACACACACACACACACACACACACACACGTGTGTGTGTGTATGTTCAGCAATAGAAAGTATTTTTCATCTCTAATCTAATTATAAGTAATTTATATGTAAAAGCAGCCATTAATGTAGTTCTTTATCTTTTTGGAATAATGTGAAAAATACTGGACTTTCAAAAATATGATGAATAATGTTCTGTCTAATCAAAACAGATATTTTGACAGTTGTTAACCAACCATACTAAATTTGAACCTAATAAAATATTCTAAGCATGCATAAAAAACTTTAATAATAATGAAATGTTTTTCATCTGAAGCTTCTCCTTAAGAACGATGGGAGCTAACCATGTAATAAATCTGTTTTACCAATCCTATGCTATTTTTTGTCTTTTTTCACATTGAATTAAATTTCTCTATGTATATCACAAATGAATACATACAATAGCTATTAATACATTTTTACATAAACAAATTAAAAATTATATTCAAGGATATGTCAGATTTTTTCGAAAGTATTGTTTTTATAATAACTTTTAAAAAAATGAGTTGGAATAGTGTAAAATTTTTATGTCTTCTGTAATAAATTATGATTAGAACTTCTATTTATGTTTTATGTGTTATTAAATTATACAAAAGATATATGATTTCTGAATGTTAGCAGAGTATTCAAGATAGAGAGAGGTAGAATAATATGATGACATATTATGAAGGGTAATCCTGTATATTTTTCCCAAACCAGCTTGCTCATAAAAAATGTTTATTGAGGGGCGCCTGGGTGGCTCGGTTGTTAAGCGTCTGCCTTTGGCTCAGGTCATGATCCCAGGGTCCTGGGATTGAACCCCACATCGGGCTCCCTGCTTGGTGGGAAGCCTGCTTCTCCCTCTCCCACTCCCCCTGCTTGCGTTCCCTCTCTTGCTGTATCTCTCATGGTCAAATAAATAAATGAAATCTTAAAAAAAAATGTTTATTGATAAAATAAAGCCAAAATCACCTCAGAGAAATTCCAGTGTTCAACACTATTTGTGTATGGTAAGAAAATGCTCATAAAAATTATAATGCCATCGATCTGAAAAAAATTAATGTATTTATTTATACAGGTTGGGGTTCATAGATTTTTAAGGATTTTTGAACTCTTTCATGGAGACAAAAGTAAAGATGCATTTATGGATTTTAAACAAGATACTAAAATGGTAGGTTGGCATTTCTGAAGATTTTTCTTAGACAAGGTGAAAAATAGATTGAGGATCTATATGACTGAACTACAATGAACTTCAATGATACTATTTATTTGATAGATTAAATTTATGTCTGTGGAAAAAAGTATTAAAAGTAGTAAATGATACGTTTATGCATTGGAAAACTGAACATAGTCAAGATGTTAATTTTCTTTTATCAGTTGATAGACTAAAAGTTTCTATCAAAACTTAAGCAAGGGGCGCCTGGGTGGCTCAGTGGTTAAGCGACTGCCTTCGGCTCAGGTCATGATCCTGGAGTCCTGGGATCGAGTCCCACATCGGGCTCCCTGCTTGGCAGGGAGTCTGCTTCTCCCTCTGACCCTCTTCCCTCTCATGCTCTCTATCTCTCGTTCTCTCTCTCTCAAATAAATAAATAAAATCTTTAAAAAAAAAAACTTAAGCAAGTGTTCTTTTTTTTTTTTGTAGTCACAGGCAAGTTTTTTGTAAATTTATATTGAAAGAGAGGCTCTGCAATAGCCAAAACAATTTTGAGAAAGAGGAATAAAGTGAGAAGAGTGACTCCCCCTGAAGTTGAGGCTTACTATATAGCTAGAGTAATGAAGCCAATGTGGTATGGGGAGAGAGAGACATAGAGGTCAATGCAGCCTAACAGAGAACTCAGAATAGACGCATATAATATGTTCAATTGGTTTTTGACAAAGATGCAAAAACAATTCAATGGAGGAAAGAACCTTTTCAACAAATTATGCTGGAGCAAGTGGGCATCCATAAGAAAAAAAGAACAGAACTGCAACATAAACCTCACACCTTATACAAAAATTAACTCAAAATGGATCATGGAGGTGCCTGGGTGGCTCAGTCAACTGAGGGTCTGACTTTTGATCTCAGCTCAGGTCGTGATCTCAGGGTCCTGAGTTCAAGCCCCATGTTGGGCTCCACGCAGGGCATGGAGCCTACTTTAAAAAAAAATGGATCATGAACGTAAATGTACAATAAAAAACAGTAAATTTTCTAAAAAAAAAATCTGGAGAAAATCTTTGGACCTATTACTAGGCAAAGAGTTTTTAGACTTATCATCAAACACACAATCCATAAAAGGGAACTCCAATAAATTGGATCTCAGTAAAATTAAAAAGTTTTGCTCTGTAAAATCCTGTTAGAAGAATGAAAGGATAAAAGAGTTATTTGCAAGTTACATACATGATAAAAAAATTCTTTTAACTATAATATATAAAGAATTCTTAAATATCAACATTAAAAAACCAAATATCTAATTAGAAAAATGGGCAAAAGATATAGACAGACATTTCACAGAGAGGATATACTGACAGAAAAAAAAACATTTGAAAATATGTTCATCATTGGCTATTAGAAAAAGGCAAAATAAAATCACTTAGCATTTACAAGACAGAGAATGGGAGAAGAAAGAGCTGCACAAGAGAACTCTTAAAAGGTCTCTAGAGGTAGTCACAGAACACTGATCAATGCGCATGCACAGGGAAACTGTTCATAGAGAGGACAGAAACATATGAAAGTATTAAAGAGTACATGGTGCTCACACAGGGCCAGGAATGTGCTTATTCCCACCAGCCAGACTAGAAAATCTCATAATTCACAGGACTTTGACAGAGTGTGGAGATGGATCATGCCTGAGTGGCGTAAATAATAATTAGTAATAATTATTAATGTAATTAAGATATTATTTTATCATTAATTTAATTATTAATATAATAATTAATAATAATAATACCTTAGTAGTGGTGAATAATTCACCCGAAATACTGCTGTAGTCCTGCCAAACAAAGTTAAAAGTCAAGGCACAAAAAGATCAAACTATTTGTGGGTAACACTGCATACCAGCATGAAACTCAAGAATATTTGTAAGAAAAAAAAAAAACATCCAGCACACAGCAAGGTAAAATCCAAAATGTCTGGCATCCAATTAAAGATGATGAAGCATGCAAAGATTCAAGAAAATACAACCCTTAAAAGGGAAAACAAACAAACAAAAATCAAAACTGACCTTGAGAACCGACATACATGTTAGATTTAGTAGAAGAGGCTATAAAAACAGTTATGTTAAAATAGTTAACTAGAGACACAGAAGAAACAATAAAAAGGCCCAAACAGAACTTCCGAGATGACAAATGCACTGAGTGTAATTGACAGCAGATCTGACACTGAAGGAGAAAAGGATTAGAGAACTTGAAGACATAACTATAGAAACTTTCCAAAATGAAACACTCAGAAGAAAACAACATATAAAAGTGTAAAAGTGAACTTTGGATCACTTCAAGAAGCCTAATATATGCATAAAGGTGATTCCCAGAAGAAAGAAGAGAACAGGGAGGCAGAAAAAACATTTGAGAAATAATGGCTGCAAATTTTCCAAATTTGATAAAATACATAAATTCATGTTTTCCAAGAAGCTCGTTAAATCTTAAGTACGGAAACACAAAGAAAATTACACCAAAGTACATAATCAAATTGCTCAAAATGAATGATAATCTTTTTTTTTAAAGATTTTATTTATTTATTTATTTTAAAGGGGGGAGGGGCAAAGGGACGGGGAGAATCTTATGTCGACTTAGTCCTCAGTGTGGAGCTCTACATGGGGCTCGATCCCATGACCCTGAGATCGTGTCCTGAGCCAAAACCAAGAGTTGGAAGTTCAACCAACAGGGCCACCCAAGTGCCCCGAGTGTTAGAGAATCTTAAAAGCAGCCAGAAGAAAAAAAAAAAAACTGCTTACAGAAAGCAGAGATAAAGATGACAGATTTCTCACTGGAAACAGCACAAGGAAGAAGAAATTGAAGCAATATCTTTAAAGTACCAAAAGAAAAAAATACACTGCCAACATAGAATTCTATATCCAGCAAAAATAAATTTTACAAAGGAAGACAAAATAAAGTCTGTCAGAAATAAAACAATGAGCACACTTGTCAATCAGGAGGAAAATGATACCAGGTGGAAATGTGGATCTACACAAAGGAGTAAAAAGCATTGGAAATAACTATATGACTAAATACTTTTTTTTATTATTTAAATCTCTTTAAAAGGTAATTGCATAAATGAAAATAATAGCAATGTGTTCTTGGGTTTATAATATATGCAACATTAAAATATATAATAGCAGTATCACAAAGGCCGGGAGAAGAGAAATGGAAATACACGGTTGTTAAATTCTTACGCTACATTTTTTTTATTGGAGAGAAGGAAAACTGTCTTTATTCACAGATGACTTTTTTTAAATCTTATTATGTTATGTTAGTCACCACACATTACATCATTAGTTTTTGATGTAGTGTTCTGGGATTCATTGTTTGCGTATACACTTTTGATACTATAAAAGCACAGGAAGGTGGACTATATTTTGTTAGAGGTGTACACTATAAACCCTAGACCAATCAAGAAAATAACAAAAGAAACAGACAGAATGGAATCATAAAAAAATACTAGTTCATCCAAAGACAGAAAAAGAGGAAAAGAGAAAGAATGGATGAGGCAAATAGAAAATAAATAGCAAGGTAATATAAATTTATACATGTATAATTACATTAAATTTTAATTATCAAAATATTTTAGTTAAAAGGCAAAGATTGTCAGATTACATAAAAAAGTAAGACCCAGGTGTATCAGGAAAAAAAAAATCCCCACGTTAAAAAAAAAAGACACACATAGGCCACAAGTTAAAGGGTGGGAAAAGGAATAGAATACTTGCGGGAATGAAAGAGCCTTAGGTTATTATATTAATGGCGGACGAGTACCATTTATTTATTTATTTTTAATTTTTTAAGATTTTATTTTTATTTATTTGACAGAGGGAGAGCACAAGCAGGGGGAGCAGCAGGGCAGAGGGAGAGAGAGAAGCAGACTCCCCGCTGAGCAGGGAGCCCGATGCGGGGCTCAGTGCGGGACTGATCCCAGCACCCTGGGATCGTGACCTGAGCCGAAGGCAGACGCTTAACCATCTGAGCCACCCAGGCGCCCCGACAAATGCCATTTAGAACACATTCATATAGGAATAATACATAGATTCCCCCCCCACACACACAGATTTTGTACCTTTAAAACAGAGGCAAGAGTTTTTAAAGCAATGTTTTGTATGCCTCTGCTTTTCTAGAGCCAGAAAAGTTCTTTTGGGATTCCAAAATCTGCCTTTGGTTATGAAGGACCAGGGTTTGGAGAACCAAAAGCCCAGAGTTTATGACATCAGCCACTAGGCAGAGAAAAGAGTAAGAACATGAGGTCAGAGTAGTTTTCCTACCCCTAGAAAAGGAGATACTGGTACATTTAGCTTGTGGTGAAGAAACACATCATAGGGGAAAGAGTTAGGGTGTCTTTGGAGGAGAGAAGGAAGTGTGCTGGCGCAGCAATTAGGGGAGAGCTAAGAGCTAATTACAAAGTCGTACGAAGACAGAGATGGCCCCCTGAATGCTACAACTAAAAGTTTAAAGTGACAAAAGAAACAGTAAGTGCATAATGAGTAAATATAAGGAAACTCGGTCTGAAGTGAAAGTATAATCAGTAGGATTATGTTTGGGATATTAATGAGGAGGTGAATCTAAGTCTCAGTAAACCTTAAATATTTAAATTAAGTTTACAGTGGTCCAGAAGCACTTTCATGCTAAAATTCAGTTCCTGAAAATGAATCACTGTGAATCTTTTCCATCAGGAAGGTTTATTTAAAATAAGTATTTGTGGGGAAAAAAATGGCACTTGCTTTCACTGAGGGAGTGTTATTTTAGGAAGTTTTCTATGTGGTTAGGTATTTTACATATGCAATGGTAATCATAGTTATTATAGTAACATAATAGTGAACACTTGGAATCACCAATGAGGCACTGGGGTAGTTAATTTACATGTTTTCCATTTTATTCTTCTCCACATGTGTCAAGGGAAGTATTTTTATCTCCATCCCACATATGAAGAAACTGCTACTTAGTGACATATCTAAACGGTGTGACTAGAACGCGGCAAATTAGACTCCAACTATTCTAAGTCCAAGACCTCACCTTTTTTAACAGGATGACAGATCATGAGCTTGTAACTAAATAAAACTGAAAGAAAATAGCATAGCCAAAAACAATAATTTCCCATATGAACAGTATGATCACTTTTGCACGTGCAGAAGAAGGCAAAATTCTTCTAGTTTCTGGGGACTATATATAGGTAGTGAGAGTTCCATCTAGAATTTCTGAGACTTAAATTCAACCATCAGGCTAACCTTAATTTCAATCTACTATGAGTTTCTCCTCCTCAAGCTGAAACAGACTGATTCTGACTAGCTGGTTCTTCCCAGGTCCCATTTCTCTCATGGTTTTACCCAGTTTCAGCTTTCCTTTGCTGGTAGTCTGACCCTGATTCCTGACTCTTGATCACAAGGGCCCTCTATCTGGTTCCATAGGCTCCTCTCTATATCGGTCATTTGAGATCTAGGTAGGGTCATTTGGTTGCAAAGAACAGAGGCTCATTCAAGCTGCTTAAATAAATATGTGACTTATATTTAGAAGTCACATGGGCTGAATTGGGAATAAGAATTCCTTCAGTACATGAAGCATCTCTGGAGATCAGCTTCACTCTGTCTCTTTCTCAAGAAGAGAGAGTGCAGTCTATTAGTGAAGTGTGTTTCACTTCAATCCTCGGTGGAATGACCTACAAGCTATGGGCTCTTGGAAAATAGTTTTGTTTTCCTCTTCTGTAAAATACAAATCATAATAGCACCTACACCATAAACGTGTGATGATTAAATGATTATAGCATGTGTGAAGCTGTTATATTTTGGCTGGACCGCAATACGTCTTAAGCATGTGTGAACTTCACTACTACTTTGCATAAACTTCATAGTAACTTAAAAAAAAAATTTGTTGAGGCGAAATTCACATAATATAAATTTAGCCATTAAAAATGTACATTCTCCATGTTGTACAACCAACACCTCTATCTAGTTCCAAAAACATTTTTATCTCCCCAAAAGAAAACCCCACGCCCATTAAATAATCTATCTCCATTCTCCCCTCCCTCCAGAGTCATTTTTTAAAAAAAAATTGTGGTAAAAAACACAACATACAATTAACATAAAATTTACATCTTAACTATTTTAAGTGTACCGTTCAGTAGTGTTAACTGTGTTCGCACTGTTGTTCAACACATCTTTAGAATTTTTTCAACTTGTAGAACTGAAACTCAATATCCATTGAACAACAACTCTCCATTTCCCCTTCCTCAGCCCTTGGCACCCACCATTCTACTTTCTGTTTCTAGAAGTTTGACTATTTTTGATCTTCATGTATGTGGAATCATACAGTATCTATTTTTTGGGGACTAGCTTATTTCACTTAGCATCATAGCCTCCAGGTGCATCCCTGTTGGAGCATCTGGCAGGATTTTCTTCTTTTTTTTTAAGTCTGAATAATATTCTATTATATAGAATATTATTCTATATTATAAAAGAACCTGCTGGACCACTTGCAGGTCTGATGCACCCTCCTTTTTCTGGTTGACTGAAATGAGGATGCCCAGGGGATCTTGGAAGTCCTTCACTGGAGAGGAAAAGAAGGCATTAGCTCGGGTTCCTAAAGAACTATGTAGAGATCACTTCCCTGAAGCATTACTTATGAAAGAAAACAAACCATTTGGTCCTGAAATAATAAATTTGGTCTTTAAATAAACCACCTGTAATTTTTCAGTCCAGTTAATTTTGTAACATTCTGAGAGCTATTGTCCTATTTTGCTGGCAAATAAAAAGGGGGGGGGCAGTTTTGTGCCTCTAATAGAGTACCATGATCGCAGGATTAAAATCAATGTTAAATGTGATCAGTCCTTTCTAAAACATTCTGGATTATTTGTCTGAAAATAAAAATGCCTGGTCTCATTAAAATGTGAAAGGTGATTCAGTTTTCAAAGTAGTGGCTGTATAAGAATTTGAAGAACTTGGAAAAGAAGCTATTTTCCGCAGTCTGATGCTCAACAGGGATAGAGCACATTTCAATATTTCTAATTAAACTGACAGAATAGGTGATGATAACATCTGGGGGTGGTTCTTTTTTTTTGGTAATAAAAGCTATTATGCTGCCTACCTGAGTGTTTCTTATCTATAAAAGACAACAAATGAAGATAAGCTGAGTTAAAAAAGAGGAAAATGGGAATAAAGTCACCACTAAATAGCTAATTCTATGATTTCAACATGAACTCTCTCCTAGAAATTTTTTTTGTAAACTTTAATAAACATTAGATCCATTAGTCAATATGAGTTTTTCACTGCGTTTAAGAGATATTTGAATATAGGGACACCTGGGTGGCTCAGTCAGTTAAGCGTCTGCCTTTGACTCAGGTCATGATCCCAGGGTCCTGGGATAGAGCCCCGCATTGGGCTCCCTTTTTTTTTTTTTTTAAAGAGAAAGAACTTTTGTTTTTTTAAAGATTTTTATTTATTTATTTGTCAGAGAGAGAGAGTACAAGCAGGGGGAGGAGCAGAGGGAGAGGGAGAAGCAGGCTGCTCACTGAGCAAGGAGCCCGATGTGGGACTGGATCCCAGGACTCTGGGATCATGACCGGAGCCAAACGCAGACGCTTAGCAACTAAGCCACCCAGGCGTCCCCCGCATTGGGCTCCTTGCTCAGCGGGGACCTGCTTCTCCCTCTGCCTGCCGCTTCCCCCTGCTTGTGTGCTCTCGCTCTCTCTCTCTCTCTCTGACAAATAAATAGATAAAATCTCTTAAAAAAGAGAGAGATTTGAATATAGATATGAAAGCTGTTACAAAATTCTCTTCATCTCTCAAAAATATAACAGGTAAAAATGTACTCTCCCTAATAGAATCCAACTTTGAAGTCACAAGTCCATTTGCATCCACTAGAACAATTTTAAATTTTGTTTTTACAGTGTTTGTAAAAATAAAAATAAGAGCATACATTAATGGGTATCTAGACAGTACACTGTTAACCTAATGTGCATTAAGAAGAAAGAAGTCCCCTTGTGGCTATCCCTTAACTTTTTTTTTTTAAGATTTTATTTCTTTGACAGAGAGCGACACAGCAAGAGAGGGAACACAAGCAGGGGGAGTGGGAGAGGGAGAGGCAGGCTTCCCGCGGAGCAAGGAGCCGGACGCGGGGCTCGATCTTAGCACCCTGGGATCATGACCTGAGGTGAAGGCAGATGCTGATGACTGAGCCACCCAGGTGCCCCCCCTTAACATTTGATAAAAAAAAAAACCCAAAAGAAGTAAATCTGGCTATTAAAAACAAAAACAAAAACAAAAACAACATGGTTTGCAATATTTGAAATTACAGGAGATTTTTGCAATATAGAAACAAATGTTTCTTTGAAGGCAGTCTTATTTCTCTTTCTTTTCTTTTTTCTTTGGCAGTCTTATTTCTTAAGCAGAGGATTGCCGCTGTAATCATCGACTTCTGCAGTTTGACTCTCAGACGGAGGCAGTGTGAACAGATGTGTCTCCACAAAACAAACACACTAAGAGTTGGTCCTTTTAAGCAGCTCGGAAGTAAATTAAGCATGAACAACATAATGCTACTTAACTTGTAATTGTGACAGGCCGAACCAAAAATTATATCCAGGCTGGGCAAGCAGCACGTGTTCTTCCTTCTCTGTAATGATGCTGTTTATTTTCTCATTTTAATAGTCTTTTCTTGGGGGGAAGTATTCCATTTAGTATTTGTATTCTTTTGGTTTCTATAAGGTCTGCATTTGGTTTTCCCAAGTATTCAATTTGGACATAATATTGTCTCACCTATACACCTTCTGGGCGCATTGTTTGATGGGAGCAATTGATGCAAATATGAGTGCGGGTATCTGCCACTAGGGGGCGAGCAAACACGGTTCTGTGAGAGTTGGCGAAGGCAGGAAGGAACTAAGGTGGAGGGAGAATCTACTTTGTGTGGACCTTGTAGCTTGCCATTTGTACAGATGTTATATGCAATTACGTAATTCTTTCAAAAGCTTTGAAGCTAGAGTTTCTTTATTTAAGGATAAATAGCCTTTCTGATGCTTCGAAATGCTGCGATTGGCCCCAGGGACAATAGCGCTAGAAAGGCTGCATTTCTTTTCTTTTTTTAAAGGTATTATTATTTATTTGACAAAGAGGCAGAGAGCACAGATAGGCAGAGGGGCAGGCAGAGGGAAAGGGAGAAGCAGGCTTTCTGCTGAGCAGGGAGCCCCGGATCCCAGGATTCTGGGATCATGGCCTGAGCCGAAGGCAGTCACTTAACCGACTGAGCCACCCAAGCACCCCGAAAGGCTGCATTTCAAACAGGCTTCTATGGTTTCTTCCT
Organism: Callorhinus ursinus; assembly: GCF_003265705.2. Taxonomy (NCBI): domain Eukaryota; kingdom Metazoa; phylum Chordata; class Mammalia; order Carnivora; family Otariidae; genus Callorhinus; species Callorhinus ursinus. The sequence goes on from NW_027397089.1 coordinate 15,665,313, forward strand.
GTCGGGGTTGCTGCTATTGTGTGATAGTTGTAGGGAGCAATGAGAAAATTACGATAACACTGGGAAGAAAGATTGTCCTGTTATGTCCTCTGCTTTCCGACTCTCCCACAACACACAAACACACACACATACACACACACCCCAAAGATGGGGGTGAGCCAGGCCAGAAATGGGCAGAGGTGGGAGCAAGAGCACTAAGCCGGGAGGCTTGCTGGCTAGAGATCTTCTCCTGTGGCCTCTTGTGCTAGAGGCCATGTGATCACGGGAAGTCCGAGCTGGAGAGGAGCAGGAGTGGAGCTGAAGACACAATTGTGACAAATGCAGAGACAATTTTTTTTCTAACTGAGACTCTGGACTCATGTAGCTTCTATTACACATCCAGTTTGTGTATATTATTGTTATATTATTTTAAATGTTTGTTATATTATTGTCTGTAATCTTCCTTTAACAAAGGTTTTCCACGTGTAGCTTGGGGCTGTTATAAGATGGCATCTTTTCCTAGTTTTTCTGGGTGGAATTCAATTTTAAGTGAGGTCATCTACCAAATAGTATTATCACCTACTAACAAGGCTTAAAATGATAGAGGTCAGTTTGACAGGGAAACGTCCTAAAACGTTTTGTATTAGCATACCAAAGAGTTTTTCTTTTAGTTTTAATGAATGGAGAATATAAGGATGTATGTATCTGACACCTTACAATTGAGATATGATGACTGCCTCAATAGCAAACTTCTCCCTATGTTGTATCATGCTGGACTACAAAGACTTTTCGAGCTATTAATTTTAACCAGAATTATTTTTATTATGCATAAATTACAGAAAAACCCTAATATGAGTGCCATTCCTTAGAGTTCAAAAGCAGATTGATACTTAGCTCAGCCACCTGGAAGTTCAAAGAAAGATGCATATCTTTTAAATTGTGATCTCTTGTTTTTATATATTAAAAATAGGACATCTGCTTTCAGGGAATACATATGTGACATCACTATTATACAGCATTATAGAAGCAAAGTTTTAAAAAATATATGTAGAATTTGCAAAATAATACTCTTAGCTTGCATAAGGAAAAAGTTTAAATACAGAAAAAATAAAGAATGCTTTGCTATTTTCTTGTCTCTCTAGACATCTGGAATGTGCATATCAAATTCTGTTACAAAAAATGTTAATTTAGTGAAAAATTCCTCTGCAAGCAGAACACACACCCGCACACACACACATTTTAAAAAGAAACAACAACCACAAAAAGGTAAGCCTGAGCTAATTTCGGTCCCTCTTATTTCAAGCTATATTTAATGCAAAAATAATTTCAGCATAGTAAGATATTGTGAGCAATGTCTATTATTCATTGTATAGGATTCAGTCACATAGTGTCAGTTCTATATCGTTTCTTTATTTGCTGTTATATAAGAGCCCCAACACTTAAATACAGTGTAATCTTTAAAAAAATAGTCTTTAAATCAACTTTATTTTGGAGATGTATTGCTGTTGTTTTGATAATCACATCCTCATAGTTGTGATGCCCTGTTTGAATCCGTGAGATATCTGCAGAGTGAAAGGTAAATAATCTTGCTCAGCCCGGGTTCCACTCCCTTGTGGTCTTCCTTATACATTTCCAGGACTACCTTGTAGCAAGAGTTAATTTAGGTTCTACCGATCATGTGCACTCAGGTAAGTCTTGAATTCAGAGCTAATCTAAGTGGAGAGAGGGGCCCCACCATGCGCACGGTTGGTAGAGCAGAGCCTTTGGCCAGAATAGCAGGTAGTACGGTCTTGCCTGGATAGCGGCAGGTGGTACGTTCCCCAAACCAGCAGGTGCAGTGGTCGTTCTGTGATCTCCAGATCCCAGCTCACGTTTTGTGATCATGAAGTCACAATTTAAGGAAGCAGTGTCCTTCTTTCATTCCCTGATTTTGTCACGGGCAGTTTAGTGGTCATTTCTATGATGTGATTCTCAAATTATTCAAGGGTGCCCAAACACTGATTGGGTAGCATTGAATTCCTTCTAAGTACCTTTTTGCATGAAATAGCTAGAGCCCCTTTCTGTTAGCTATAACTGGATCCCTACTGATATTGTTTTCACAAAATGATTCAGTGATAAAATGAGAAAAACCTAAGAATTTCTGAAGACTTTTCAAAAATTACATGTGAGAAGAGTATGAGAGAGAGAGAGAAAATCCCAATATACTGTATCTGGACTAGAGTAGAACAAGAGAATAAATCTGAGACTACTCAAAGGCAAGGCTCATTAAGCCTTGGTGGCCTAATTTCAACTACCTAGAAAGGCAAACTCTCTGCCTACTTACTATGCCTTAAAACCTATTGTAACAAAAACCCTGCAATTTTCTTCTCTATAAAAGGAGACTATTGTTCTAAATAGTCTTTCTCTCTGTGTTTTGTTTTGTTTTGTTTTTTAATATTTGCAGGAGTGCCTGGGTGATTCAGTTGGTTAAGTATCTGACTCTTGATTTCGGCTCAGGTTATGATCTCAGGGTTGTAGGATCAAGCCCTTGGTGGGGCTCTGCCCTGGGCACAGAGCCTGCTTGGGATTCTCTCTCTCCCTCTCCCTCTGCCCCTCCCCCCCTTTCTCTCTCCCTCTCCCCCCCTTCCTCTCTGAAAAAAAAAATGTTTGCAAAAGTATGACTTTAAAGTTAATATTCTTCATCTCAGCACTGTAGATTTGCAAATTCTTTCAGGTGGTCTGATGCTCTGAAATTAAATGCAAAATGTTGTGTATGTAAATATGGAAAGTTTTCAAGTGAGTGATCTATGTAGGTGATCTCCAGATTTTCAAAAGGTTCTGTCATCCAAAAGCCAAGAAACAAAAGGAATCCTATAGGCCAAACATGAAAATCATTCCTTTTACATTATAGTTACACTCCTATATGCATGAAAAAATTCCTATATTCATGTGATATTGTATTCAATTTTTATAATTTTGTATAAAGAGTTCAAGATAATTCTTTGGTTCATCAGCACCATATTTGAAATAAAGAAAAAAAGACCTTGGTTCATTCAAATGGAAATTTGTCTTAAAATTTGGGCAACTTATAGAATTATTTTCTATGATTTGCAATAACAAGTTGTAACTATTTTTTATTAATAGTTCAAATAAAACAGTCACTATATAATGGTAAAACATAGATGAATCTCATTATTCTGAGTACATAGTATGTGATTACATTTATGTAAAGTTCAAAAGGAGGCAACAAAAAAACAATGATGTTTCTTTTGGAATGAAGAGAGCTATTCAAGGGGTTCGGGGGCGGGGGCAGCATTCCCTGGCATCAGTAATGCTCTATAGCTTTACCTAGTTGTTGATTATATGGCTATGTTCTCTTAATGATGATTAATTTCACTGCAAACTAATGATATATACACTCTTTGTGTTTTACTTCAATGCAATATATTTTACAAATTCCTAAATAAGAAGTTCATTTCCTATTTAAGTCCTCCAAAAATTTCACCAAACACTATGTTTGTATTAACCACCTGGTCAAGTTCTATGTCTTCCCTGTTTTTTCTCCATGTTTTTCCTCCTGCCTTAAACTGCTCTAATATTCTGCCAGGCATTGTCATTGACCTTTAATCACTTTTGAGGTCACACCCAATATTCTAAGGTAAGAGGTCCCTTAATATATTTCCTCTGGACATTAGCTTTTAAGGAAGCCTGTGGGCTTGCTTGTGAACCAGGTGGGAAATAGGAGGTAACAATGTTCTCCTTTGATCTTTCATTTATTTGATATTTTATTTACTGTATTTGTCATTTGATCTTTCATTTATTCAGTATCATCCTTTTCATTTCCAAGACTCAAGAAAATTCTGTGAGGTAGAGTTTATACTTGTCTCCTTAGTATTTTATTGTCATATATCCCAGAGACAAGAAGAGACCTACCTAGGAAATTTTAGTCTGACATGTTCTACTGCCTTATAGACTGAGTATGCAAAATTAGAACTTCAGAAGCTTCTTCTTTCTAGAGATCTATATCTACATTTGAGAAAAGCTGTTACTTGATAAAATGATATATATTCTTAGAATGATAACAGGTCTAAAAAGCTAAATTCCTATAGGTGAAAAATAGTACTTAGACTACACATCCTTTTTGCAGTCAATAATGACTTTTTTAGAAATCTTTTAAATTTAATAATACATATAAACAACTATTAGTTCAAAACAGGATTGAAAGAAATATACATATCTAGGTACAATAAAGCCCCTTTTATTTATTTATTTTAAGATTATATTTATTTTTTTGATGGTATATATTTGAGAGAGAGAGAGAGAGAGAGCCTGTGCACAAGAGAGAGCGCACAAGCAGTAGGGAGGGGCAAATGGAGAGGAAGCAGGCTCCCCACTGAGCAGGGAGCCCTCTGCAGGGCTCTACCCCAGGACCTTGAGATCATGGCCTGAGCCGAAGGCAGACACTAACTGAGCCACCCAGGCACCCATAAACCCCTTTTAAATACATATTTAAAAACAATCATAAAATCTTCAACTACAGCTTAACCTACCCTAAGGGTTTTTTTTTTTTCCCCTAAGATGATAGCAATTTAATTGAAACTGTATTTGAATATAGAGAATCCTATCTGTAGGAACTACCAATATAATTATACCAAAATCCTGTCAAGTAAGTGCTCTCCATTTATCTTCTACCCATTGCAACCACACTAGTTACTCTTTTTATATTATCAACTGGTGAATGACATAAGGTAATTTGCTTTTCCTATCATTACTAATCAGAATAATTAGCAATCCCAAGTAAACTCTAAGGCACATCTTTCTTTTTTATGAAAATGTGATTTTGAATTCAAGTTAATTTGGGAAACACTGCAACCTGTAACTGACTTTTTAAAAAAATTTTTAATTTTTTTTATTTTTATTACTGCCTTCTGAACACTTGCAAGTCACATTGGTGCATTAAAAGTTCCCAGAGGTTTTTCAGAAATAACACTTGATTAACTTCCATCAAGCATTTTAAAAATGTATCTGCCATAGAAATCTTGTTTCTTGGGCTATATAATGGGCTCTGCAGAATACACTTGGAATAACTAATAGAGATCACTAAAGGATCACTACTCACTTCTGCTATTTCCCCAACACTGTAGAGTGGGTGCAAGGTTCAGAGCTTCATGCCATTGCGTTTATCCTCATGTGGCTTTCTTGATCTTACGTTTTTTCTTTCACCTTAAGGCAAAGAAGAAAGACTCACCTTTTATAGTATGTGGAAAAGGGGCAAATGGAGAAGAAGCAGCAGGCTCCCCACTGAGCAGGGAGAATGGCTTAAAAATGCATACATCTTCAATTATGACGTCATTTCATTAAGCACATTAGTGCCCAGCTACACTGGACTTCCTGATTCTGCACCCCTGCACCATAACATCCAATTTCTCTGATAACTAGTATTTATGATGTAGAAATAAGAGTTTCTCCTTATTAATTTTAAAACATAGACAAATATATACCTTAGAAATTTTTCTAGTTTTCTCTTCCACTGATATCTTGATGGGAATTCCTCCTTCCTCCAGGTACACATCTAAGCTTTCCAATGTATATTTATGTATAAACATTGTAGAATTAGGATATTCTTTTAAAAAATATTTACACTTCTGGGGCACCTGCTCGGCAGGAAGCCTGCTTCTCCCTCTCCCACTCCCCCTGCTTGTGTTCCCTCTCTCACTGTGTCTCTCTCTGTCAAATAAATAAATAAAATCTTTAAAAAATAAAAAAATAAAAATAAATAAAAATAAAAATATTTACACTTTTATTTACATTTCTTCTAGTGGTGAATAGAAAACTGATAGAGTATGTGGGCAAGTATTTACTCATCAGTCAGAAAGAACAGAAGACAACAGAATTAGGGAGAAAAATATAAGCTGTTCAAGGTATTCCAGATAAAACAATGACCTTCATTCTACCTAACCCAAGGAAGTTTATTCACATTTTCTATGTTCATGTACAATAATGCAAATGACATTCCCTCGACTTGTCATTGTGTTGGAAATATTCATAATCTTTCAAAAGAAATATTATAATAAGTATAATTATAATAATTCACAGGAAATATTCATAACCCTTTGGGAGAGTGTCAAAGAGGAATTTCATAGAGTTGAGTGGTTAAGACTATGTACCCAAATCTTGGTTCTGAGAGTTATTGGTTGGTGGAGGCACTCTGCTTCACTTTCTGATCTGAGAAGTGATAATAGTAATGCTATTTAAATAATTTAATGCTAAGAAAAGAACTTGATATAACGAATATTACTTTTACTACTTCCAAATGCTTTCTGTAGTTACTGATGCTTAGAACATATTTTGAATTGTAAGATGACTTGATACCCATTATTCATTCATTAGAACAACAAATACAAGGTGCTTACAATGTGTTTTGTAAAGTTCTGAGAATTTAAAACACCATTGTGATCACAGTGCCAATGTTTCTGCTCCCAGACACTTCACACACTAGTTGGAAGTAGGTAGACAATAAATAATCTGAATGGGATAACAGAAATAAGACCCAAATGATAAGAAAGTGCCCACCATCTGAGAATCTGAAAAACAACAACTCTAAAGAAATATCTGATGTCATAATGGAAAGATAGAAAAAGAGAGTATGTCGGCAAGTATTTAACTGCTTCTAGTCAGAGAAAGCAGAAAATAATTAATGGGTGTATTTAAGAATCAGGAAGTCCAGTGAAGCTGGGCACTAATGTGCTTAATGAAATGACGTCATAAGTGAATAGAACAGACATGATTCTACATTTGTGGATGTCATTGACTAGTATAACATTAACACTTTAATTTTAGGGAGTTTCATTGGGTTGAAAGAATCCCAAAAGAAGCTAATACGTTGGCCGGTGGAGTATTAAATTAAAGGGTTAAAATATGGTGTGGTAGGGGAAAATTAATACAGGTGTTGTTTATGACATTTAATTTTTTCAAATGTGCTTTCTCATCTACAAGATGGGGATAATCGCAATTGTCCTGCTTACTTCTTAGGGTTATTGGGAGGATTGAATCTCATGATATATCAAGAACATTTCACAAAATAGAAAATAGTAAGCCATTGGAAGTTATTGTTACAAATGCCTCACTTTTTTCTATAAGGTACTTTACTACCTCATCTCTTTCTAGTCTATTACTATGTCATTGAGGCCTATTCCATTATACTTTTTAAAATTAAAAGCAATCCCTAGCAGTCTCCTTCCACCTTCATGATTTTTCTATTTTTTCCGTAGCATTTACACACATTACCTTCAACAGAATACAGTGAAGGTAGAAATTCTTGTCTATATCCCCATATCTAGAAGAATATGTAGCATGAAGCCAGTAGTCAATAAATATTCGTTGTAAGAATGAATCATCATTACCTTCATTGTAAGATTTTTTTTTTTGCATCGTTAATTAACAGATGTTAAAAAAGACAAGGAAGACAGAGTTATTCTCAAGGTCAAAAGCAGACAAGGTAGAGAGGAAAGAGGAATGGCTCAGGGAACACTCTTTTGATTCTCTTAGAGGCTATCAAAGCACTTTTCTGGATCTCCTCTCTCCGTCAGTTCCACATAATTGTAAGTTTTTACCCTACTTTACGATCAGTTAAGGGGATACAACTGATAAGGAGTATGAAAACTCTTTGAAATTACCCAGCTTATACAAATATAAGGACTATTGCCATAAATAAAGATAACTAAGCTAAAATAAAAAGTAGATACCTAGGTATCTGTGCTGAGCAAGAGGCCCCGTCTTTAGTAATTCTCTACTCAACCTAAGTTAGCCTCAGCACAATTTAACTTCATATGTTGCTTAAGAGAAAAACAAAACTACTTCCTAATTGAAATAGTGATCTTATTTTAAAAGTTGTTTAGCACATACTGTATTTCAACCCTAATGATTGGCTTTTACTCCTTTAATCAAGATAATATATTAAAAGAATGAGTAGGGTTTTTTTTTTATGCTAAGCAAATTATACTAGAAACTAGTTTGTAATTTGTGATCGTGCATGATTCTGATAGTGAAGAAATTTCATTACAGGTAGGTTGAAAAACCAGAATGTATGTGCATTTGCATGTCTGGATGCAGGTAAATAAATAGTAAAGCTCATTGATAACAGAGGCCATTATAATTTGAATAAGTTATATTCTCTCTAGGAGAGATAAAGGGTAATGGAAGACAATTCAGAGCTAGTTTGTTATTACTTCATCAAATACCTCAGCCTCAAGCTGATAAAACTCACTTGTATGGTTCCCTTGAGACGTTAACGACAACGATGCTGGCAACCATTTGTAGTGATTTCTAAAATCATTAATATCACCATTAAATGAGTTTGTGATGTAGTATAACACAGGGTAGAGCCAGAGGTGAAACTACCACATGCACTTCCATAAAACCATAAGAAGTGAGTTATGGGAGACAGTAAAATGAATTGTATTCAGCCTGGACAGATGCAATGAAAAGATAATTTCCCAGTGAAACTAACAACAGGCCTTAATGACATATTAATTATGTTACTTATAAAAACTCAGACTTACATAGTAACTTAATTTGCTTAAATCTTATTAGCAAAATTTTAAATACTTTTGCAAACACTAATTATATTGACCGTTTATAGATTATGTTAATATTTATTATCTTTATTGCTCCTTAATATATCAGCTCATTGTGGATAATCTTCCCTGACCATAGATCCACAGATAGTTATTTCTGAAATAGATGACTGACTCCAAATATGGCACAAAGGGTCATTTTGCTTTTTGTTTTGTTCGTTTTAATGTAGTGGCTGGTTAATAGGAGCGTAGGTTTCACTAATACAGCATTCATCTGGGTATGACATAAAATATGCAAAAAATTTTTAAATAAATTACAATTTTAAATTAATAAAATTTTTAACAAATACTTTTAGAATTAATAAATTAATAAATTAATAAATAAAGAAATAGTGACAAAACATCCTAGTTTTCAGCAGATATCTAAGATTAGACATATTAGCTTGAATCTAACATCCAGATACCACCTTGAAAGTTGTTCTCACTGTAAATTTCCAACTACTATTCAGTAATTTCCTGAACCTTACTGTCATGATAGCTTTTAGCTCTTAATTTCCTTCCCGTTGACTATTACCTGTGCCTGTAATTCAATCACTTTAAAGTGAGGATTTTTAGGGGAGGAGCAAATTACCAAGTTGTTGATGGAAAAAAAAATCAGAAGGATATCTATAAGATAAAATATTCTTCCAGAAGATAAATTTTAATTGGTATAATTTTTTCACTAAAGAAAAGTTAGTCACATGTGGCAATAAGTAGAACTGCTTACCAGTTTACATATGACTACATAAAATAAAAGAATATTCTGGCTATCTTAGAAAACATAAAGACCTTATCATATAGCTACCAACACTTATTTTGTCATCTCATTTTTTAAATTTTTTCTGTTGCTCTCATTGCTGGTAAAAAAAATTAAATGGCCGTGGCCTTCGCAAAACCCTCTGCCTCTGCATTGATTGCTCGTGGATGTTGCTGCTTGTGAATCCACAAACTCATTTAAATTTTGCATTTGACAGTTTACTTTTTTGGGTAAATTTTTTTTAAAGATTTATTTATTTATTTATTTATTTATTTAGAGCAGGGCAGAGGAACAGCGGAAGAGGGAGAGAATCTCCAGCAGACTCCCCACTGAGTGGGGAGCCTGACATGGGGCTTGATCTCAGGACCCTGAGATCATGATCGGAGATCATGACCTGAGCTGAAGTCAAGAGTCGGAGGCTTAAGCGACTGAGCCACCCAGGCGACCTACTTATTTGGGTAAAATTTAACCTCAGTGAGTGAGCACTCAGTTATTTTGTTTTAACCTCTGCCTGCTTTTTGCCTTGTCACTCTTCCAGCTTCTGTGATCAAGAGCAGCTTTTCAATCATGTATTTGTCAGTTTTATTCACAAATGCTCTCTTCACTCTTCCCTGCCCCAGCAGGAAGTCCTTGATTTTGTTTCTACCTGTGCTTTAGTCTGATTACCTATTGTATCATCAACTCATTTAGCTTGTTTTCAACCTTTAGCCTCAATAATGAATTGTTTACCAGATTCCAACTCTGATTTGCTGGCTCTGACACTGACTCACTGGGCAGCAACCAGGACATTATTGCAGAACTTGGCAGCCTGTCCCCATTGCCCCACACGTGTCCGGTGCAAACAGGCTCCTGATTATTCCATGCTTCTCTCTAGGCTCACACTTCACAGCGCTGACATCAACGTTGCCTAGTATTTGTGTCTAAGAAACTCTACCAGAGTTACCTTACAATTACTGCCATACACATGTTATGATCTTTCTATTTTATGCTATTCCATCATCAAAGAACACAGCCTAGAGTTTTCTCCATTTCTGTGCCTTCACTTACTTGCCTTTATTCTTCTGAATCACATTTAGTATCTAGTTGTTTCCTCCCTGTTTTTCTCCACCATTCAAAAGTGATGGTTATTTTATTTCCTAAACACTTCTTGAAATGATTTCTTCTCTACAGCCCGGTTTACCATCACTGCCATTCAGGTCCTTATCGTTTCTCACTTGGATTGTTTCGGGGGCTCCTTACTAGTTTTTATGGCCTCAGTCTTACTCCTTTGAATGTCATCTTCCAACCAGGTGCCAGATTAGTTTTTCTCAATGGTTTATCTGACCTTATCAATATTTATAAACATCTTCAAAGGCTCTTTACTATTTGCAATAAAAGAAATCAGGAGATAGTCTTAAATTACAGTGACCTTAGAATTTATTGTCCAAAGTGGGCCACATATGAGTTAAGGGGAATGTTATTTCTACTTGTGCCAGCACAACTGGCAAAAACCTGGTAGATGGAAATATGTGGTTGCCCAGGTTAAGATGCTTTCCATGGTCTGGTTATCTATGACTTCTGTTCCAATCTCAACTTTTCTGATCCTAATCTCAGAATTTAAGTTCTGTATCTGCCTTTACTAGCTCATTTCTCAAAGTAGGCTTTCATGCTGTCCCATCTGTTTAGACTGCTCCCCTTCACTCATCCTTTACTTGGTTAATGCCTAGTTATTCCACAACACTGATTTTAGGTGTCACCTACTCTAGGAAGCTTTCCTTGACTCCTTTAGGGTATGGTCTCAAATAATAACATCTATTTGTGTTTATTATATTGCTGTTTAATTATTTTTCTTGTCCATCTTTTCTGCTAAACTTTGAGGTCTCTATCTCCCTAAGGGAAGAGACTTTATTTTTTATTTCTGCAAACTTAGAATAACACTTAGTAGTTGTAGCACTTATGGATATGTATATAATAATTATACAGGCATAGTTTGTTTTATTGTGCTTTGCTTTATTGTGCATCTCAGATATGGCATTTTTTACATATTTAAGGTTTATAAAAATCCTGTGTCAAGCAAATCTATTGGCACCATTTTTCCAACAACATTTGCTCACTTTGAGTCTCTGGGTCACATTTTCGGTAATTTTGCAAGATTTTAAAATTTTCATTATTATATTTGAGTGGCCACAATCTCATGGTAAAACTTAAAGAGATCAAGAATTGCTTCTTATGGATGAGGAAAGAATGTGTTTTTTGAGTTGGACTACTTCTGGTGAAGATGCTGTGAAGATTGTTGAAAGGATTTTTGAAAGGGTTTAGAATAGTCCATAAATTTAGCTGATAAAATAGCCACAGAGTTTGGGAGAATTGCCTCCAATTTTGAGAGAGTCTACTGTGCATAAAGTGCTATGAAACAGCATCATAGGTACAGAGAATTCACTCACAAAAGGAAGAGTTAATTTCACTTTTGTCTTATTTTTTTAAAATATTTTATTTATTTATTTGAGAGAAAGAGAATGAGAGATAGAGAGCACGAGAGGGAAGAGGGTCAGAGGGAGAAGCAGACTCCCCGCTGAGCAGGGAGCTCTATGTGGGACCCGATCCTGGGACTCGATCCTGGGACTCCAGGATCATGACCTGAGCCAAAGGCAGTCGCTTAACCAACTGAGCCACCCAGGCACCCTCACTTTTGTTTTATTTTAAGAAATTGCCACAGACACCCCAACCTTCAACAACTACCACTCTAATCAGTAACCATCAACATGGAGGTGAGACCCTCCACCAGCAAAAGATTATGACTTGCTGAAAGTTCAGATGGTGATTAGTACTTTTTAGCAATAAGGTATTTTTCCTTATAATATGTACTTTATTTTAGACATAATGCTATTGAACTCTTACTAGACTACAGTATAGTATAGTGTAAACATAACTTATATGCACAGGGGAACAAAAAAAATTATTTGACTTGCTTGATTGTGATATTCACTTTATTACAGTAATCTGGAACTGAACGGGTGATGTCTCCGAGGCATGCCTGTATGGATATGAAAGGGACACCATACTTGAAGTAAGGAAATTTATAGTCGATCGGAGAGACAGATAGATATTAATGCAATATGTATTAATGGAGATCATATTCTAAAGCAATCAAGGAAGGTTTAAGAAAATAGGTAGAATCCAGGGGCACCTGGGTGGGCTCAGTCAGTTAAGCATCTGCCTTCAGCTCAGATTGTCATCCCAGGGTCCTGGGATGGAACACCGCATTGAGCTCCCTGCTCAGGAGGGAGTCTGCCTCTCCCTCACCCTCTGCTCCTCCCCTGCTCGTGCTTGTGCGCTCTCTCTCACTCACCCTCTCTCTCTCTCTCAAATAAATAAATAATAATCTTTTTTTTTTAAAGATTTTATTTATTTATTAGAGAGAGAGAATGAGAGAGAGAGAGCACGAGAGGGAAGAGGGTCAGAGGGAGAAGCAGACTCCCCGCCGAGCAGGGAGCCCGATGTGGGACTCGATCCCGGGACTCCAGGACCATGACCTGAGCCGAAGGCAGTGGCTTAACCGACTGAGCCACCCAGGCGCCCTAAATAATAATCTTTAAAGAAGAAAATAAGTAGAATCTGGACCTTACCTTGAGGTGGAGTAGGAATTTGATAGGTAGAATAAGTAGAGGAAGGCATCAGTTTATGTGTCCTCTAGTCAACGGATGAAGAGGATCTCCTCTTACTTGATCAAATCATCAGACGAAACCCTGATCAGCAATGAGGTTACACTATGTAGGTATTATTCTCTGTCAAGTTTCTGAAGATCATTGAATAATAATGCCCTCCCTACTCCCGAGAGCAATTTGTTTAAAACAACTTGTCAAAAATTTCAATAGGAAGAATTATTGATTCACAAAAATTTGGGACTTGTGAATTTCAAATATACTCCATTTCCTCTTGAGAGATCAAAGAGAAGAGTTTCAGGGAGTAGATACAAACTTTTTTCTATCTTCTTTTTTTTAATATCTATCACAACCATGTGTGCACAGAGAGAAACATATACACACAGATTCTTGCATATTAAAACCAAACTTGTCTTGTCAATACACCAGATGGAAGTTTAACTTGCATGTAATTATTCACATATCTAAGACAACTTAAAATTTTATTGTGCATATAATATATTAAGCATATTTTGTGTTTGGATATCCCATTATGGAAGATGTTTTTATTTTCCCGTGTTGTAATTTTTTTTGGATCAGTACAAATCATACACCACTGGCACTTTATTTTTTTTAATTTTTATTTATTTTTATTTTGTTATGTTATGTTAGTCACCATACAATACATCATTAGTTTTTGACCTAGTGATCCACAATTCATTGTTTTCATATAACACCCAGTGCTCCATGCAGTAAGTGCCCTCCTTAATACCCATCACCGGGCTTACCCATCCCCCCACCCTCCTCCCCTCTAGAACCCTCAGTTTGTCTCTCAGAGTCCATCAGTCTCTCATGGTTCGTCTCCCCTTCTGATTCCCCCCCTTCATTTTTCCCTTCCTTCTCCTAACGTCCTCCATGCTCTTCCTTATTTCCACAAGTAAGTGAAACCATATGATAATTGACTTTCTCTGCTTGACTTATTTCATTTAGCATAATCTCCTCCAGTCCCATCCATGTTGATGTAAAAGTTGGGTATTCATCCTTTCTGGTGGATGAGGGCCATATGCACCCCAATGTTCATAGCAGCAATGTCGTCAATAGCCAAACTGTGGAAAGAGCCGAGATGCCCTTCAACAGATGAATGGATAAAGAAGATGTGGTCCATATATACAATGGAATATTACCACTGGCACTTTAAAACACAGATCCTAATTGCTGTTTCTTTTAAAACTATAGGATTTATATATTATAAATAAGTAGAGAACAGGAAGTTTTATTAATAGGAGAAACTTAGAGATTCACACAATGGGAAAGATGAACTGGATCTAAAATCCAGTTAAAAGAAAGAAATTCATCACCATTTATAAAGCCCTTCACATACACAACTCTTAAAATAGAAAATACACACAAAAATGTCTATCTAAAAATAAAGCACTAAACTTTGGACATGAACTAGCACAAACACAGCATTTTATAAGCATAAAAAAAGAAGAAGTATTTTTGATGCATACATATTTTGATAATCTGGCTTTTGTGATTTGGGCTTGCATCCAGATAATATGCACTTATTTCTATTTTTTATCATAACGTAAAATATACTTTAGGAATAGTAGACTATCACGAAAGATTTTTTAGAATTTTGTCAAGTACCTTTTTACTTACATGAAAATAAGCTATTTTCTTATTTTAAAAATAATACCAGCTCTTCTGTTCATTGCTGGAAGAACAAATACACAAGGTTGATGGTTATTGCATTGAAGAAGCAAACAGTGTTGTAGAAATTGTAGTATATTTTTTCTATAAGACCAAGTTATCCAGCTAATGGCTTTAATAAAAATGTGGAGAGTTATGTTTGTTTATACTATTACCAAACAACTCGTCATTCTCAATGATTGCAAAGTTATTAGATAATGTAGGTATTCTGTAAGCACATCGTGTTTCAAAGATCTGGACTCACAACATTTGCTTGGAGTGGATGTTAATTAGAAAAATTAATGGGCTGGGGTGCCTGGGTGGCTCAGTCTGTTGGGTGACTGACTCTTGATTTTGGCTGAGATCATGATCTCAGGGTTGTGAGATGGAGCCCTGTGTGGGCCTCCTCACTCAGTGAGGAGTCTGCTTGAAGACTCTCTGCCCGCCCCCTCTCCCCACTCATGAGCACTCTGTCTCTCTAAAACAAATAAATAAATCTTTAAAACAAAACAAAACAAAAACCATGAGCCTACCATAAGAGGTGGACTTTTCATCGCTAGGTATTTACCTAGAGAAATGAAAGTGTATGTACATGCAAATACTTCAAATGTTTGTGAAAGGTTTATTTGTAATTGAAACTAAAAACAGTTCAAATGGTTATGAAAAGGTGGATGTATTTTTTAAAAGTGGTATACCCATGCAATGGACTACTATCCAGTAATAAAAAAAAAAAGATCTATTTATATATACTTCATAGGTTAATAACAAAATAATTATGTTGAGTAAAATAAGTCATGAAAAAGAGTACATGTCGTATAGTTCCGTGTATGCAAAAAGTGAAAGTGAAAACAAGGCTGTAGTGACAGAAAGCAGATCTGTGGTTGCTTGGGGCTGGTGGAGAGGGGCTGCAGCTAGAGGGTGGGTCTGGGAAATAGTGAGAAGGGAGGATGGGAGAATCACAGCAAGGCAATTGGGGGATGAGGGACAATTTCACTATCTTGAGAGTGGCAGTGGTTTCAAGGGTGTAAACGTATGTCAAAACTTATTAAAATACATACTTTTAATGTGTGTAGTTTATTATATGTCACTGGCAGAGGGATATGGGTCAAAAGGATTGAAAGAAAACAGTTTGTCAGAGATTGGGTAATCCAGGAGACATGGTGCAAGTGACCTTTCTTCCTTTTGTTGTCTTTTAGCATTTGACTATGAATAGATGAGGATATTGGCATATTAGTGAAAAGAAAACCAATTGGGGGATATAGAAGAATTCCTAACTTTAAATATCAAGGAACCTGCAGACACCCTCCATTAGCAAAAGCGGATCTTGGCTCATAGTGAAGAAATGTCAGATGACTTAACTCATTTTCTGAGCACACTGGATTGTCTTCAAGAGACACAGAAATACACTGTTTCAAGAAAAAGAATGTTTAGAACTTTGTTGTGGTTACCTGAGATCAATGTTATTTCTTACCTGAGATCAATGTTAGCAGATAAACAAATACATATTACAGGTGTAGATTTATGAATACTTAGACAATCTGTACAATTATAATTCTTTTGTCTGATTTACCAGAATAAAAGAATAAATTCTGTTCTGCTTTCACAATACAATTCTTACTTCACATAGAGGTCACTTAGAAAAGTAATTTAACCTTTTAATCTGACAGGATAGATTGTTAAAAACAAAGAGCAAAGAAAACATGTTACCCAAATACAGTTATTAAGTCTGTAGATTGCCATAGGCCATGTTAATAAGTTTCAAATGACATAAATATAGAAACATACATATTTTTAGACTTTTCTCGAAGCACAGTCCTATACTCTTACATACAAATTGACTGGCAATATAAAGTAACATAATCTCTTCCAGCTTTATTTAATTACAAACTATGGTTTACTTTATAATAAAGTTAGCTTTCCAGATTTGTATTTAATGCTTTTACCTATTTAATCAATTTGATATAGAATATCCAAATATTTGGCTTTTACCTATATGATCTTTGGTTTACTGTGTTCTCAATGTTTTTTATCTGGATGTCTTTGGTGACAAATACACAGAGCCCAAGTATAGTTAAAGCATAAGATTGAGATTCATAAATCTAACTTCTATCCTTTTGTTTGTCATAACTGGCGGTAACCTTGAGGAAATCACCTAATCTCTTTGTGCCTCCATCACTTCACTATAAAACTTGGATAATGATACTTATCTCACTGGATAAGAGGGAGATGTTAATGTTTGTAAAGCCTTGGAGATCTTTAGATAAAATAAACTAGCACAGAATTGCTAATATAAAGAAATCACACACACACACACACACACACACACACACACACAAAGAAATCACTATTGTTATGTTTCTTCCTCTAATCATTTCAAGATATACATAGATTTATATATCTATGTATATATATAAATGGATCCTTACAAGGACTTCATCTATGTTACTTTATTTAAATTAGTCACTGGAAAATGTAATACACTAGATGTAGAAGGGTTTTTGTGTAATACATATCAATTGTTTCATTAAATTGAATAAATTTCCATTTTACCTGCCATTCTTTAGGGATGAGATTCTCATGCATAGTAAATACATTTTTATAGAATATACCTTAGCACCTGCCTAACACAGATCAAAAGAATCACAACTCTGAATTGTTCTTATTGCTCAATTTCTAGTATTTACAAATTAATCAAATATTAATTATTGAAATACATAAACATCCAGAATCTTTGTATTATATGCTTCATATTTTCTCATATCATACATTAATTTTATTCAGATGACTTCAACTATTCCAAAAAGAAGGAAGGGCTGTAGGAAGAGTACTTCAGGAGATACAATGATAAATTGGACAGTTTCTGTACTAAAGGATCTTACACTGTAGTGAAATACACACTGCTTCTAATATAGATCCTGAGAAGATATGATAATCTAGTACAAACTAAAAATGAGAAAAACATAAGAGCAACCAATTCTGGCTGGGGGAGCTGAGAAAACTTTATGACAAAGAAGTGAATTTAATGTGGGCATAGAAAGATAGGTGCTTAGGATGGCTTTGTAGGAAGAAAAGAACCTCAAAAGAGGTCATTGCAGGCAGATACAGCAATTTGAACTATAGCATCAATGGAGATGATTGGATTCAAGAGTAGCAGAAGCCAGATAGCAGCACATAATTGTCAACAGCAAGGTGTATGCAATTACAATAATGAGCAGCAAGACTGGAATGGCCAGCAGGAGGCCATCGACACATAGGAATATGTGATGAAGGTGAATAAACCATTATGTTATTAGGGGTAAGGAGATGGGCAGCCAATGAGGTCATTATTTGACAAAATATCAAAAACAATAAACAGTTGGTGGGCAGAATGCTAATGTCAGTTACCACAGTGGAAAATCACAATCCGGTTTCCTGACTTGCAATATATCTTCCAAGGGCTAATAGATGTATTAGGAACTTAAGCAATACTGAGGAACATAAAACACCATTATGGCCCTCCATTAGAGGGAGGGAACACACAGGTCAGATGATAAATGCATGTTTGCCCTAAGTTTGCCTCACAGTGGGTCCAAACGGTATGAGAACCAACCACTGGTCATTTTTCTATTCATGGGTTTGTAATTAAGATAGACACACTTAACAGCTGACAGAATCCTCACACTGGCTAGCTGTGGAATAAGAGCCAAGATTTTACTGTAAGGAAGGCCACACACACATCTTTGACCCACATAGAAAATCAGAAGCAATGGATATCTCAATTTGAATGGCAACGATTAGTGCTATTCTTGAAGATGGGTGTGGTAGTCTGTTTATTTCACCAAAAATCCTTAAGATGAGCAAATAGTAGAATACTGTATTAAGCTAACCAAGTGATCGCCCCTATCTCAGTTGATATGCTGAATATGGATTTGGTGCTATAACAAATCAAGAAAGCCTCTAGCACTTTTATGTAGCTATTGATTTGGTGAATGTGTTCTTTTCATTCTATGAAGGAAGAGGAACAGAACAATTTGTATTACTTTGGAATGGACAGCAATATACCTTCATTGTTTTATGCTATAGCTATAATTATTTTCTTGCTCTTTGTTACAATATAGTTCAAAGTAAACTTAATCATCTGGATATTCTATTAAACCTCAAATTGTTCTCTTATACTGCTGACCTTATTTTAATCATATTCAGGAAGCAAGGAATGGAAAGAACTATGGCAAAGTATCATAGGGTATAAAATGAACCCTACAGAGATACAGGGGATTACCTTATCAGTGAATACAATGATCTAGCATATCCCATCTAGGATAAAGAACAAGTTGTTGTTTCTTATAACTTCAAGTTGTTGTCTCTTATAAAGACACACAGTGCTAGGTGGGCTTCTTAGGATATTGGGGACATTAATAACACATTTAATGACTCAAGACCACTAGTATACAGTAGAAAACAGAGCAAGAGAGAACTCTGCACAGATTCGGGCTTTGGACCAAATGACATGTGATAAAATGAGAACAGCAAGTTTCATTTCTGAAGATTTTTCCAAGGAAAAGTCTAAGAATTTAGCAGCAGAGACCCCTACGTTGCTGGTCCAAGACCATGTTCTCTGCAGCAGGGAAGTATTTATCGTTCAGAATCCAGCTTCTGGCATGCAACTGGGCTCTTAGACCATAAACAGGCATCTTTCAAGAGATACAGAAAGTGCTTCACAGGAGAGGGGAGGCAAAGATAGCAATACTCTCCTGGCATACTATACTGATAGGGAAAATGACTTGTACTATCATAAGAGATAGGGTTGATGCTGCATAATGAGGACCAGTTAAGTGTATATCTGGAAATCAGAGAATCTACCATGGTTTCCTTGTCCATACCCAATAATGGGCAATTGCGGCAACAATGGCTTGAAAAGGCTTCATAACCAATGGTCATCCCTCTTGGAAATTAGGGTCTGAATTGCTCCGCTGGGCAATAAACTTAGGGCAACAGAAGTGCCATTCATGGATGAAGTTCATGTTGAATGAGTGGTATGGGAGCTATATAAGAATATATTCTTACGGGTGAGTCTTTTCAGTGCAAGGAGTAGACTGCAGCAGACAGTTTTGATATCCCATCCATATCCTTTTGGGCTTTGCCAGGGCAGTACACTCTGGTCTATCTCCCAAATATTCAAGTTTCCTTATGATTAGACTCTACTTTGTCCACTTGCCAGACAGCAAGAAGTATTGGGAATTAACATCCACCCCAGGAGTAACCATCCACCAATGACTGAAGGAAATTGTTGAATAAATACTCCAGGTCCCTTAATCTGTGGGAGACATAATTTTGAAGTACATATTCTGCACTGACTCCCAGATTCCCCCAACCTTGCCACTGCATTTTCCCACGGATGTTCTGTGGTTTCATCTCCCAGATGATCTTACTATCAAATTCTTGTTTCTGGATTTGCTCCTGGGAAATCCAAAGAAAATATATTTAATTATTTGACATAATTTGTTACAGGTTAATGGGAAACTGGTCCTGAGAGAAGAATTACGTTGCAGAAGAGCCTCTTTTCAGTATGTGAGTTGTATGCAAATTTATGATATGATTTCTTTGGCAAAAGTCAGGCCAGAACCGAATATTTTCTTTTCTTTCTTTCTTTTCTTTTTCTTTCTTTCTTTCTTTCTTTCTTTCTTTCTTTCTTTCTTTCTTTCTTTCTTTCTTTCTTTCT